>NC_064616.1:887836518-888476518 GCF_023898315.1 Schistocerca nitens
TGCATTGCAGCCTGTTTATCATCTTTGTATTCAGGTGTAGAGAACCTCACAGCTGACGAGTGGCGAATTTTGAGCGAATGTTTATGTGTACTGGAGCTGTTTGAAGTGGTAACAAGTGAAATCTCAACTGAAAACTATACCTCTCTTTCGAAAGCTATTCCAATAATCAGACAGCTAATCCTAACCGTATGCAATGGGAAGTGGGCTACCAAGACAGCGCAAGAGCTACAGCAACATCTGCACAACTCACTAATAGCCCAGCTAGAATTAATAGAAACAAAGTACATGCCGTTGCCACAGTTCTCGACCCAAGATTCAAAACCTTACCATTTACGAATCCCATTCATTCAAAACATGCCGTTGCAAGCCTAACTGGAGAGTGCACAAACGTGGTAGAGACCGTACGATCTACTCATTCGGCTGCTAACGACACTAGCCACGAGTACCACTTCGTACAAAACACCAGTAGTTCCTTATGGGCTTCTTTCGATGAAGAGGTTTCCAATAAAAATCTAATGAAAATTGGTTGTGATAGCATAGACCTGGAGGTACAATGATATTTGGAAGAACCATACCTAAAACGCACGGATAATCCCTTACACTACTGGAAAAAAAAAATAATGTAAACAGTTACCCAGGTCTAGCTGTCGTGGCAAAAAAATATCTTTCGAAAACAGGACTACTTATAAACAAACAAATAAGCAGACTAAAAGGTCAATAGGTTAATAAAATCATATTTCTAAACAAAAATCGACGACAGTGCAGCAATGGGATGTAAAAATGCCTTCTGCTGAACAACTTTTGTTTCCTTTCTTTCTTCAATAAGTAAACGCATGTACACAGTTTCTGTACATAAAAGGCTATAGCACTTCTCTTTTACGTTTAAGCATGCGTGCATACATGCAGAATGTACAGGGTAATTTATTTTGTAAGAATAAAGCTTCTGTTCCATGCGAATTCTGTGCTTTGTTTTAAACAACAATTCTATGATTTTTGTCTTATGAGACATATATTAATACTTCAGTAGACATTAATAACGGTAGTACAGTTGATATCAATCATAGAATTTCAAAGTTTTCCGTGCACGTACGTACGACAAGTACGACCGCTGTGGCTCAGTGCTTTGTGTACTGAAGGTTTGTGCAATTTCTCAGAGCGCAGCACGGTCAACTTCTCGAGCGTACCCGAGACATTCTCGAGAAATTGCCTTAGCGTCGCGT
The DNA here is from genome assembly GCF_023898315.1 of Schistocerca nitens. Taxonomy (NCBI): domain Eukaryota; kingdom Metazoa; phylum Arthropoda; class Insecta; order Orthoptera; family Acrididae; genus Schistocerca; species Schistocerca nitens. Next base: position 887,837,739 of record NC_064616.1, read on the forward strand.
GTTTCTCGAGCGTGATCAAAGCCCATCCGTACCTGTCCCTGTCCCTCTCTCTCCCTGTCCCTAACCATCTCCCTATCCCTACCCCTCTCCCTGTCCCTACCCCTCTTTCTCCCTTTCCAAATATCCCCCTATCTCCCCCTCTCTTCCCCTTCCCCCCTCTCTTCCCCTTCCCCCCTCTCTTCCCCTTCCCCTTCCCCCCTCTCTTCCCCTTCCCCCCTCTCTTCCCCTTCCCCCCTCTCTTCCCCTTTTCCCCCCTTTCCCCCTCTCTACCCCTTTTCCCTTCTACACCCCGTCTCTCCCCCTACACCCCCCTGACACTCCCCCCTTCTCTCTCTCCCCCCCCCCCCTCTCTCTCTCTCTCTCTCTCTCTCTCTCTCTCTCTCTCTCTCTCTCTCTCTCTCTCTCTCTCTCTCCCCCCCCCCTCCCTCCCTCTCTCCCTCCCTCTCTCCCTCCCCCTCCTTCCCCCCCCCTGCTCTCACTCCTCTCAGTTTTCGTTTCTAAAATGTGTATATGTTGCAGTGTATTACTTACATTTTGACCACAGTTAAGAGGCGACTTCAAAAAGTAAATTCTACATCTTGTCACAAGCAAAGACAATAGCAACAACAAGAGTGGTGCACTGTCAAAAGAGAACACACATTCTGAGTTGCCTGTAGACACACTTCCACTGCAGTACAGTTGCCAGGTGCACCACAGAGTGCAATTGTAATGGCATGGCAAATAGAAATTTACTGCAAAGTTGAAGTACGCTAAACGTCTAATCTGCACACAGATTTTCCATGAAATTTTGTCGGTATATGGACCAAATGCAGTTTCACATCTGGCAATGATGCAATAGTGCCAAGTATTTGACCAAGGCTGCACAGACATGGCTGATGCTGACCAGGTAGGAAGGCCATAATCATAATCAACAACCACAGGCAACCAAGAAATTGATTCACGGCAACTGCAGATTTTCTAACGTTGCACGAAAGTTCTCAGATGTCCCTTTGTCAAGAAGTGAATTTCTGCCATTGAGAAATTAAACAGTTGGAAGAACGTTTCAGTGATCGCTTATAGAGAATTAGTGACTTGAAAAATAGTGTCACTTTGAAGTGTAGTTTTGCATCCAATATGTTACTTGGCCTCCCACTTACATGTGTAATTTCCTTTTTGAAGTCCCTTTGCGCATGTGTCTGTATGCCACTTGCTAATTCTTTTAACACATTGACATCAGTACACACAGTGATAAATGTTTTGCCACACCGTGAGGCTGGGCTGTGGCTGCTCGCAGACACACAGTGTGAACCTTTTCCTCACAGTGTGCAGCAGTTCATGAATATGCCAGTCACTCTGGAGTTCCAATCTCTTTGCTATACCGTACATCTAAGGGGAGTGGACAAAAACATGGAAAAAAGTACTTAACAATAACTGAGTGTAATGGTTGCTTTAATCGATGTTACTCATTGTTGTAACAATATTTACTGGTGGGAATAGTGTTGCGACCAGACTGCATTGTTGTCAGAACACCTGCAGCTTACTTTTAGTCAAGTATTCACTAGATGCTCACGTGTATGCCTACAAAGAAGTACTGAAGTGGGAATGAGACTCGATGATGATTCATGTGATTCTGAACACGGCATACAGGTCAAAGAATTTTCCGATGGGAGAAAATCCAGCTCCAAGCAGGGCTTACATCGTCCTGTAAATACAATCGTGGACTTCCGGTTTAGCCTTCGAAAGCTAAAGGAATAAAAGAATGGTTAGCTGCTGAATTCTGCTATGAACATATTGCCCACTTTCATCACCACGTGGCATTGTATGAAATGCATCAAGATAAGTTTCTATTAAAATTTCTTAATGTTTTTTTTTCACCTCAGCATAGAGCAGTGGTCGTCAAACTTTTTTGCTCAAGGTCCAAAACTATCAATCTGATGTGGCACCTTGGGCTGCAGATTTCCAGGTCTTTTTATTAACTGGCAAACCACGTAAATGGTAGATTATGAACCTCCAATAGATTAGCTAGAGGTTTACCACTGACTTTCTAGCACTTAAAATCGTTAAAGTCGATACCACTCGGACCACTACGTGTAGAATGTTCTCTGTTTCAGATTGCTGCCACCCTCAATGACCTGTAAATTGTGACACTGTAATTGCCCGACGAAATGTTTCTGCGTTGTCTTTGTGAACAGATGTTTAATAACAGCATATGGACTTATACGAGACACGATCACAACTGTTTTCTACATGTTTTGAAAGTCATTTTTCTTCAACTAACTCGAATGAGCTACAACAGCCTTAATTTTATTTCATACTAGATGAGGTACCTGGCATTGGATAGATATGTATTTATTCCAATCTTACGTTATTCTGTCTCTTCCTTTCCTCACCCTCTGTCGTGCATCTCGACTTTACTCCTCACTCACTATCTCTTCACCCCTTTACCTGTCCATTTTGCACCCCCCCTGTATGTGCCCATGTCCTCCTCCCCCCTTCTCCCTCCACATTACCATCTCCCGCCCCAATAAGACGTTGCCTTTGCTTACCCCAAAATATTTCTTTACAGATTGAAAATAATGTGTGTTATCAGTGTGGTTGAAATCGATCCGAGGGTTTAGGAGGAGAAGTGGAGGATAAAAAAACAAACACACACACACACACACACACTTATTATTAAGAGCTAATGACTATTTCTTTTAACAAATATGTACCTCATATGACCGTTTCAATAATGCGTATTCATGAATCTAGTGCACTTTCATTTAATATTGATACAATAGCTAGTAATTGGTACGAGGCACACGTACCCATTTGTTGTCAGCACTGAGAAACAAACAAAATATTTCCATTATTTCGTCCCCTCCCACCGCAACGACAAATCTATCTGCCCCTGTACCAGGTGGCACCCGTAAAGGTGATAGAACAACTTTACGCGCTCCTACTTACAATCCTTCCAGTATATTTTTCATTTGACGAAAGAGGCAGGTACAGCTGACAGCTGCAAACCATTTATTCTTTACCGGATTTGGATATACCGGTATATCATTTATCGTTCTTGGTTCAAAAATGGTTCAAACGGCTCTGAGCACTATGGGACTCAACATCTTAGGTCATAAGTCCCCTAGAACTTAGAACTACTTAAACCTAACTAACCTAAGGACATCACACACACCCATGCCCGAGGCAGGATTCGAACCTGCGACCGTAGTATCGTTCTTGAGAAATGTAAACATGAGCACATGTTGAAATAGTACTTTAGGAAACAAACCACTTGCAGCTGTTGGATGTATGTAACTCCTTCGCCAAACAACACTGCTGTGCAGTTGCTGACAACAATAAGCCATGTTTATAACACTGAAATTCTGCAATACAGGAAAACTATATTCTTAAGTACCCGTCCACCGGTTCGACGACTATTATATTATGAGAGATATATTCGTAGGAGACATACGAGTAGTTGTCACATTGACAACAATTACATTTTTAGTCAGTCTTCACAGGAGTCGAGTGTTGAGACTGACTGGAATAATCGTTTTGGTAGCACGAGTCAATGATGACATGTGCCATTCACAGACTTTCACAGTGTTTACGAGTGTTGAAAACTGCATAAAATGCTGCTGATCAAACTTCAATAAACTGGAAAAAAGCATACAGTGCATCTAATGCATTCAGTTTAATTATCTGTGTGAAAATAAAATTCACATGACTTTCACAATCTTACAATATTCATGTAGCTAGGCAGGAGCATATGAAGGGCGAAGGGAAGGAAGGGAATTATTAGTAATTTTGAGCCACCACCAAAAACAATCCTGGGAATAGTGTATCTTGTTCTTGAAATTTATTTTAAAGTTCTTTCATGCAAGATTAGATGTATTATTAAAATATTACATTATTCAAATGACCACAAAACTTTATTATAATCGCATTAATCTCAAATTTTCCAAAAATGTAGAAATAAATAAGAAATTTAAAAAATAAGAAAAGGACAGGTGCACTGCACATGCAACAGGCTATATAAGAAAGCTACAGGTCTCTTACTAACCCTGGTTTTTATTCATAATAATTGCAAAACAAACGTAAATACAAAATATAATTTTTCATTAATGTGTCTTGTGGTGTTGAACTTTTTGTGGCTGTGTCGTATATATCTGTGTCGTCTGGGCTGCGTGCAATCCTCATTGCGTCTTCTAAATGACTGGACAACCGATTACGGTATTTATTTTTCAGATACTTCAGTTTTGAAAATGAAGCTTCGCAAAGGTAAGTTGAAGGAAATAGTGTTAAAATGAACTGTACATAGTCTCGTATATTTTTATAATTGTTAGGCACACATTTCCAAAATTCAGTGTACTGTTGTGTTTCACAATGTTCTATAAACAGAGCCTTAAGTTGTGTATCATGCTGAAGTTCGATTATTTCATTTAGCAAATTAGTTTTAGGAAATCCAAATTGGCAGAAAAATTTGAGATCAACATGCCAAGGGTTCTCTACGAGAATGAAGCAGCTTCGAATATTTCTAACATCTGCAAATATGTTTTTTTCTTTCTTCGCAATAGGCTTCCAAATATTCTTTCATGTTTTGGTAAATAGTTTTGGCGATATTTAAGCTTGATCGGAGCATAGCAACAGTTGGAAAATTAAACAGATCTTTTACTTCGAGTTCATTTACATATATAATTGCAGTGTGGCTTCAAATGCAAATATTTTGTTAGTCATTTGCCCAATTATCTTGTTTGGTCCTTGTAATTCCAAGTTCAGTGTGTTGAATTTTTGTGTAATATCTGTAAAAAAAAAAAGAAAAAAAGGTGTAAGTATCCACCATTCATCACCATCAAGTTCAGGATAATTTTTGCCACTTTGTTGTAAGAATAAAATAATTTGAGATTTTAAATTGACAAACCGTTCCAGCACTTTTCCTTTGCTTAGCCATCTGACGGCAGTATGTAGGAGAACATCACTGTAACAAGCTTGTAATTCCTGCAGAAGTTCTTTTAATTTTCGGTGATTAAGTTCTCGGGCACGAACGAAATTTATAACGCTTATAACCGTTTGCATAACATTCTTCAATTTCGTATTTGAAATTTGACATGCCATACTTTTTTGATGCAGTAAGCCGTGAATGGGAGTAAATTGGGCAAATTCCATTCCTTCTTAATCAGTGCTATCAAACCATTGTTGACGCCTGTCATTGACGGACAACCATCTGTACACATTGATATTAATTTGCTCATAGATACGTAATTTTTTACAAATTCTTTAATTACATCCACAAAATCACATCCATTTGTCTGACCTTTCATGGTTATAATTGCTAAAAAATCTTCCTCTATTACCCAATCATTTGTGCAGTAACGCACAAATAATGAAAACTGAGCCATCGAAGCTAAATCTGTACTGGAATCACGTGCAAGACTGAAGTATTTGCATAGTTTGACTTAATTAATTACTGCCTCAAACATATATTTTGAAATATCTTCTATACGACGTCGACAGATAGATCCCTAAAGAGGGAGCTTATTTATTTCAGCTGATATTTGTTTACTGCTGGAGAAATGGCTCAAATGCTCTGGGCACTATGGGACTTAACATCTGAGGTCATCAGTCCCCTAGAACTTACAAGGGAACCTCCCCATCGCACCCCCCTCAGATTTAGTTATAAGTTGGCACAGTGGATAGGCCTTGAAAAACTGAAGACAGATCAATCGAGAAAACAGGAAGAAGTTTTGTGGAACTATGAAAAAATAAGCAAAATATGCAAACTGAGTAGTCCATGCACAGGATATGCAACATTAAGGGTAATGTGAGCTCAGGAGCGCCGTGGTCCCGTGGTTAGCGTGAGCAACTGTGAAACGAGAGGTCCTTGGTTCAATTCTTCCCTCGAGTGAAAAGTTTATCTTCTTTATTTTCGCAAAGTTATGATCTGTCCGTTCGTTCATTGACGTCTCTGTTCACTGTAATAAGTTTAGTGTCTGTGTTCTGCGACCGCACCGCAAAACCGTGCGATTTATAGACAGGAAAACACGTCTGATATAGGGTTAGGTTAGGTTAGTGTTGTTTAACGTCCCGTCGACAAATGGCTCTGAGCACTATGGGACTCAACGTCCCGTCGACAACGAGGTCATTAGAGACGGAGCGCAAGCTCGGGTTAGGGAAGGATGCGGAAGGAAACCGTCGTGCCCTTTCCAAGGAACCATCCCGGCATTTGCCTGAAACGATTTAGGGAAATCACGGAAAACCTAAATCAGGATGGCTGGAGACGGGATTGAACCGTCGTCCTCCCGAATGCGAGTCCAGTGTGCTAACCACTGCGCCACCTCGCTCAGTGTCTGATACACTCCTGGAAATGGAAAAAAGAACACATTGACACCGGTGTGTCAGACCCACCATACTTGCTCCGGACACTGCGAGAGGGCTGTACAAGCAATGATCACACGCACGACACAGCGGACACACCAGGAACCGTGGTGTTGGTCGTCGAATGGCGCTAGCTGCGCAGCATTTGTGCACCGCCGCCGTCAGTGTCAGCCAGTTTGCCGTGGCATACGGAGCTCCATCGCAGTCTTTAACACTGGTAGCATGCCACGACAGCTTGGACGTGAACCGTATGTGCAGTTGACGGACTTTGAGCGAGGGCGTATAGTGGGCATGCGGGAGGCCGGGTGGACGTACCGCCGAATTGCTCAACACGTGGGGCGTGAGGTCTCCACAGTACATCGATGTTGTCGCCAGTGGTCGGCGGAAGGTGCACGTGCCCGTCGACCTGGGACCGGACCGCAGCGACGCACGGATGCACGCCAAGACCGTAGGATCCTACGCAGTGCCGTAGGGGACCGCACCGCCACTTCCCAGCAAATTAGGGACACTGTTGCTCCTGGGGTATCGGCGAGGACCATTCGCAACCGTCTCCATGAAGCTGGGCTACGGTCCCGCACACCGTTAGGCCATCTTCCGCTCACGCCCCAACATCGTGCAGCCCGCCTCCAGTGGTGTCGCGACAGGCGTGAATGGAGGGACGAATGGAGACGTGTCGTCTTCAGCGATGAGAGTCGCTTCTGCCTTGGTGCCAATGATGGTCGTATGCGTGTTTGGCGCCATGCAGGTGAGCGCCACAATCAGGACTGCATACGACCGAGGCACACAGGGCCAACACCCGGCATCATGGTGTGGGGAGCGATCTCCTACACTGGCCGTACACCACTGGTGATCGTCGAGGGGACACTGAATAGTGCACGGTACATCCAAACCGTCATCGAACCCATCGTTCTACCATTCCTAGACCGGCAAGGGAACTTGCTGTTCCAACAGGACAATGCACGTCCGCATGTATCCCGTGCCACCCAACGTGCTCTAGAAGGTGTAAGTCAACTACCCTGGCCAGCAAGATCTCCGGATCTGTCCCCCATTGAGCATGTTTGGGACTGGATGAAGCGTCGTCTCACGCGGTCTGCACGTCCAGCACGAACGCTGGTCCAACTGAGGCGCCAGGTGGAAATGGCATGGCAAGCCGTTCCACAGGACTACATCCAGCATCTCTACGATCGTCTCCATGGGAGGATAGCAGCCTGCATTGCTGCGAAAGGTGGATATACACTGTACTAGTGCCGACATTGTGCATGCTCTGTTGCCTGTGTCTATGTGCCTGTGGTTCTGTCAGTGTGATCATGTGATGTATCTGACCCCAGGAATGTGTCAATAAAGTTTCCCCTTCCTGGGACAATGAATTCACGGTTTCTTATTTCAATTTCCAGGAGTGTATATTCTATACGACACTGGTGACGGCATGTGCGTCACATGACAGGAATATGTTTTCGACCCACCTAACTTGTACACTTGGCGAATGGGTAAAAAGATTCATCTACCTTACCCGATTTAGGTTTTGTTGTGTATGTGATAATCACTCCCAAAAAAGTGATAAAAACATAAGAGTTTGTCACATAAACTGCAACAACTGAATGCAACAGTTTCACAGTCGCACAGTTTTCCCTGTGCTCAGCCAAAAGATATGTTTTTAACTTTTTCAAATTTTTCCCTGTGTAGACCGTCAAATTCTGCATATGTCCAAGCAAATCTGAACATGTCCTGGAATTTTGGAGAGCGAAGTTGATTATGTGCGAGTGCCTGAACTTTGGTAATTGACACACGATCACGTAAACAATACTGCTCTGTGTACCTGTGCAGCTTCGCAAAATAATTGTCTGAAAATAAAATATTTTACTCGAGGGAAGACTAGGACCAAGGACCTCTCGTTCCGCAGCTGCTCACGCCAACCACGAGACCACGGCGCTCTTGAGCTGACACTATCCTTGATGTTGCCTATCATCCACATGGACTACTCAGTTTGTATATTTTGCTTATTTTTTTCATAGTTCCATACAACTTCTTCTTGTTTTCTCGAGTGATCTTTGTTCAGTTTTTCAAGGCCTATCCACTGTGCCAATTTATAACTAAATCTGAGGGGGGTGCGATGGGGAGGTTCCCTTGTTAGAACTACTTAAACCTAACTAACCTAAGGACATCAGGGGCACCAAAACTTAGTTTACCACTGACACACTGACACGACAAAGCTGCGGTACATTGTTGGCTGCGGTACATTGTTGGTTAGCAGGCCGCTCACGCCTTTAGCGCTGCCGAACACCGGCAAGTGGCGCGTTAAATGAATGTGGTGGATGGTTTTTAGTTACCTAATTACTTCCCCGACTTTAATCACAATTCTACGCAGTTTCCGTAAACAAAATGTCGCTACGCCAGACAAGTAGATAACTAATGCTACCCGTGCGAAGCCGAGGAGGGTCGCGGGCTGCACGAAAACATTATCTGGGCCGCATGCGGCCCGCGGGCCGCAGTTTGACGACCACTGGCGTAGAGTAATGGACCGAGCATGCAAAAAGGAAGAAACCAGTGACAGTGATGGATACCATTAGAAACAGGAACAGTGAAGTTGTGCCTGTTCGTGCTTCTACTTCCCAAGGAGTGTCTGGCATGTCAAAGGATAAGTTAAAAAAAATGGTTCAAATGGCTCTGAGCACTATGGGACTTAACGGCTATGGTCATCAGTCACCTAGAACTTAGAACTACTTAAACATAACTAACCTAAGGATGTCATACAACACCCAGTCATCACGAGGCAGAGCAAATCCCTGACCCCCCCCCCCCCCCACCGGTAATCGAACCCGGGCGCGGGAAGCGAGAACGCTACCGCACGACCACGAGCTGCGGATAAAGGATAAGTTATCCTATATAGCAAGCAGGCTTCATGAAGGCGGAAGGTTGCCAAATGAAAGGACGCGATGGAACAGGAAAGGATCATGAGGCGCTAACTACTGCCACTAGGAATGATATAAGAAAAATATAAATGCAGATAGAGCCACCACGGAAGCGGAAAGTCTACGAGAGGTTATTTGCCTACAGATCTCACAGTAAATAAAATGTTCAAGAGATTCTGTGAAGAAAGTAAAACTTTAGGGCTGTAACAATGCTCCTCCATCTATATTGCCGCCCGGAGTGGCCGCGTGATTTGAGGCGCCATGTCACGCACTGCGCGGCCTCTCCCGCCGGAGATTCGAGTCCTTCCTCAGGTGTGTGTGGTGTTCTCAGCATAAGTTAGTTTAAGTCAGTTTAAGTAGTGTGTAAGTATAGGGACCGATGACCACAGCAGTTTGGTCCCTTAGGATAAACACACACACACACACACACCTCCCTCTATATCTACAGCTACATGATTACTCTGCAAATCACCCTTCCGTGCCTGGCAGAGGGTTCAGCGAACCACCTTCACAATAATTCTGTATTAGCATCTGTACAATAATTCTGTATTAGCATACGGAAAAGATGAACACGTATATCTTTCTGTGCAAGATTTGATTTCCTTTATTTTATTATAATGATCGTTTCTCCCTATGGAGGTCGTCGTCAGCAAAATATTTTCGCCTTCATAGAAGAAAGTTGATGATTGAAATTTTGTGAGAAGATCCCGGCGCAAGGCAAAACGCCTTTGTATTAATGGTGTCCATCCCAAATCGCGTATAATGTCTGTGACGCTCTCTCTTCCCAATTTCGCGATAATACAAAACGTGCTGTTCTTCTTTGAACTCAATCAATGTACTTTGTCAAACCTATCTGATCCCACTCCACGCAGCAGTATTCCATAAGGGGACGGACAAGCATAGTGTAGGCAGGTCTCTCTAGTAGATCTGCTACATTTTCTAAGTATTCCGCCACTAAGCCGCAGTGTTTGATTTGCCTTCCTTACAACATTTTCTGTGTGTTCTTCCCAATTTAAATTGCTCGTAATTGTAATTCCTAGATACGTAGCTGAATTTATAACCTTTAGATCTGACTGATTTACCGTGTAACCGAAGTTAAACGGATTCCTTCTAGCACTTGTGTGGGTGACCTCACACTTTCCATTAGTTAGGGTCAACTGCCAATTTTCGCACCATTCAGATATCCTTTCTAAATCGTTTTGCAATTTGTTTTGATCTTCTGATGACTTTACTAGACAATAAGCAACAGCAACATCTGCAAACAACCTAAGACAGCTGCTCAGATTGTCTCCTAAATCGTGTAGATAGATAAGGAACTACCTCAGGGAACGCCAGAAATCACTTCTGTTTTACTCGATGACTTTTACTACGAACTGTGACCTCTCTGACAGGAAATCATGAATCCAGTCACATAACTGAGACGATATTCCATAAGCTCGCAATTTCACTATAAGCTGCAAGTGTGGTACAGTGTCAAAAGCCTTTTGGAAACCTAGCGATAAGGAATCAATTTGAAATCCCTTGTCAATGGCATTCAACACTTCATGTGTGTAAAGATCTAGTTGTGTCTCACAAGAACGATGTTTTCTATATCCGTGTTGACTGTGTGTCAATAGACCGTTTTCTTCGAGGTAATTCATAATGTTCGAACACAATATATGTGTTATACTCTGAAAGGAACGTAATTGGTATACAGTCGGGACCAGAAGACTTGCTTTTATTAAGTCATTTAAGTTGCTTCACTATTCCGAGGATATCTACTTCTAAGTTACTGATGTGGGCAGCTGTTCTTGGTACGAATTCTGGAATACTTACTTCGTCTTCTTTGGTGAAGGAATTTCGAAAGGCTGTGTTTGGCAACTCTGCTTTGGCAGTGGCAGCAGTATCATAGATAGTATTTCCATTGCTATCGCGCAGAGAAGACATTAATTGTGTCTTGCCGATAGCATAGTTTACATACGACCAGGCACTCTTTCGATTCTCTGCCAGGTTTCGAGATAAATTTTCGTTGTGGAATCTGTTATAAGCATCTCGCATTGATGTCTGCGCTAAATTTCGAGCTTCTGTAAAAGATCGGCAACCTTGGAAATTTTGCGCGCTTTTAAATTTGGCATGCTTTTTTCTTTGTTTATGCAACAGTGTTCTGATCCCCTTTGTGTACCAAGGGGGATCAGCTCCGTCGCTTGTTAATTTATTTGGTATAAATCTCTGAATTGCTGTCGATACTATTTCTCTGAATTCAAGCCACATCTGGTCTACACTTACATTGTAAATTTCGAAGGAGTGGAGATTGTCTCTCAGAAAGGCGTCAAGTGAATTTTTATCTGCATTTTTGAATAGGTATATTTTTCGTTTATTTTTGGAGGATTTGGGGGTTAAAATATTCAGTCTCGCTACGACAATCCTGTGTTCACTGGCCCCCGTATTCGTTTCGATGCTCGTTATTAGCTTAGGATTATTTGTTGCTAAGAGGTCAAGTGTGTGTTTACAACCGTTTACTATTCGCGTGGGCTCATGAACTAACTACTCGAAATAATTATCAGAGAATGCGTTTACTACAATTTCGGATGGTGTTTTTTGTGTACCTCCGTGTAAACATGTATTTTCGCCAACATATTGAAGTTAAATTAAAGTCACCACCAACTACACTCATGCTCATAAATTAAGGATAATTGCAGAATGTGGTGCCACACAACGTGGCACTACACAAAACTGGCGCTAGTAGCATAGGCACATAGGGAACACACACGACACAGATCTGTAAGTCCACGGTATAGGTGATAAGTTGAGCAAACCGTCCCGAAACACATGTGCTACAAAACGCTACTGTTTGCTGCGTATGTACCCTGACATCAATATGGGATATGATCACCAAGCACATGTACACAGGCCGCACAACGGGTTGGCATACTCTGGATCAGGTGGTCGAGCAGCTGCTGTGGTATAGCCTCCCATTCTTGCACAAGTGCCTGTCGGAGCTCCTGAAATGTCGTAGGGGTTTGAAGACGTGCAGCGATACGTCAATCGAGAGCATCCCAGACGTGCTCGATGGGGTTACAGTCTGGAGAACAGGCAGGTCACTCCATTCGCCTGATATCTTCTGTTTCGTGGTACTCCTCCACAATGGCAGCTTGGTGGGATCGTGTGCTATGATCCATCAGGCGGAAGGTGGGACCCACTGCACCCCTGAAAAGGCCGACATACTGGTGCAAAATGATGTCCCGATACACCTTACCTGTTACAGTTCCTCTGTCAAAGACATGCATGGGTGTACATGCACCAATCATAATTCCACCCCACACCATCAAACCACGACCTCCACACAGGTCCCTTTCAAGGACATTAAGGAGTTGGTGTCTGATTCTGGTTCACGCCAGATGAAAACCCGATGAGAATCACTGTTCAGACTATACCTGGACTCGTCCGTGAACATAACCTGGGACCACTGTTCCAGTGACCATGTGCTGTGTTCTTAGCACCAGGCTTTATGGGCTCTCCTGTGACCAGGGGTCAGTGGAATGGACCTTGCAGGTCTCCGGGCGAATAAACCATGTCTGTTCAGTCGTCTGTAGACTGTGTGTCTGTCCCGATACACCTTACCTGTTACAGTTCCTCTGTCAAAGACATGCAGGGGTGTACATGCACCAGCGGCTGCGGTAAGGTCCCGAGCAAGGCTACCTGCAGTACTCCGTGGCCGTCTGTGAGCACTGATGGTGAGATATCGGTCTTCTTGTGGTGTTGTGCACTGTGGACGTCCCGTACTGTAGCGCCTGGACACGTTTCTTCTCTTCTGGAATCGTTGCCACAATCGTGATATCACACTTCTTGGCACACGGAGGGCCCGTGCTACGACCTGCTGTGTTTGACCAGCTTCCAGTCGCCCTAGTATTCTTCTACCGCTCATAACGTCATCAATATGTGTACTTGGAGCCATTTTTAACACACAGTCACCATTAGCACGTCTGAAAACGTCTGCACACATCGTTGCACCATACTCTGACATGCACCAACACACTTCTGCGTATGTAGACTGCTGCCAGCGCCACCGTGCGACGACTGCAGGTCAAATGCACCACATGGTCATACCCCGAGGTGATTTAAACCCGCAAACCGCCCACCAAAGCTTTGTTTCAGCATGTATCAGCATTATCCTTAATTTATGAGCATGAGTGTATAATTGTATGAGACCGGTATGTGTTTGAAATTAAACTCACGTTTTCTTTGAACCTTTCAGTAATCTTGTCATGTGTGTTGCAAGGTCGGTAAAAGGATCCAATTATTATTTTATTCCAGGTGCTGAGAATGATCTTTATCCATACTAACTCACAGGAACTATCTACTTCAATTTCGCTACAGGATCAACTACTTCCAACAGCAAAAAACACGCCACCACCAACTGTGGTTGGCGTAGAGTATCCTCTCGGACCACCGTTAGGTTCTTCGAAATAGTTTCGGCTGAACTTATCTCTGGCTTCAGTCAGCTTTCAGTGAGTATAATGATTTGAGCTTCAGTGATTTCTATTAGCGTTTGGAGTTCTGGGACTTTCCCAACACAACTATTGCAATTTACAACTGTATATACAATCTTCCTATGTTCGACCTGCACCCTTTGAGACCGAAGCCCTTTTTGTATTTATCTGAGACCTTCTAACCCAAAAAACCGCCCAGTACGTGCCACACAGCCCCTGTGACACATGTAGCTGCCTGCTGTGTGTAGTGGCCTCCTGACCTATTCAGCAGAACCCAAGACCCAACCATCCTGTGGCGCAAGTCGAGGAATCCGCAGCCTACATTGTTACAAACCGTCTGAGCCTCTGATTCAGATCCTCCACTCAGCTCTTTACCAAAGGTCCACAATCGGTCCTATTGACTACGCTGCAAATGGTGAGCTCTGCGTTCATCTCATAAGCAAGACTGGCAGCCTTTACCATTTCTCTTAGCCAGTTGAAACCAAAGAAAATGTCTCCTGATCCAAAGTGACACATATCACTAGCACCGACATGAGCCACCACCACAGTTGGCTGCACCCTGTGCTGTTCTTGGCATCCGGAAGGCTACTTTTCACGTCTGAAATGCGTCCACCCGGTGTGCACATGAAGTGCACATTGCCTTTCTTCCTCTCCTTGGCAGCCACGTCCTTATAGGGCCCCATAATGCGTCTAAGATTGGAGTTATCAATACCAATAATCCCACCCTCTGTAACTGCCCAGATGGTGCAGGCTGAGAGGTTGCCTCTGAAACAGAACAAGTAACGGCATCTGGCTAAGGGTCAGTGTCAGCCACATACAGCAGCTGGACTCTTTTTGTCACAAAAAATGGTTCAAATGGCTCTGAGCACTATGGGACTTAACATCTATGGTCATCAGTCCCCTAGAACTTAGAACTACTTAAACCTAACTAACCTAAGGACATCACAGAACACCCAGCCATCACGAGGCAGAGAAAATCCCTGACCCCGCCGGGAATCGAACCCGGGAACCCGGGCGTGGGAAGCGAGAACGCTACCGCACGACCACGAGATGCGGGCTTTTTGTCACCCTAACCTTAAGTGTGGCCTCTTGGGAAGTCTTCCTACCACACCCCGAGGCAACCTCCTACTCGACCACAGGTGAGTGGTCAACCTCAGTGTGAGCAGTAACTGGACTGGTCACTGGTGTGGGCCGATCATCAGACTAGACGTGCTGGACGTTCGTCGGATTCGCATGGCCAGGACACAACAGTGATGCCCATCCATTGCACCTTCAAGTACTGATTCAATGTAAATAAAAGCAGAAATGTGTCTGCAGAAGAAGAATGAACTACAAAATACACATGGATTACAAAACATTTGTGCAAAGCAGTTTTATTATAGACTGGAGGAAGATAATCCAACTGTCATTAAGATTTACTTTGACAGGCATCAAAACCAGCCTATTCCAAAGCCATCAGCCAGTGAGATTTTCTATCTAGACTAGTACAGTTACACAATCGTTGCATCATGATGTATACTAAGGACCAAAAAAAAGAAAGTATTTTCTAAACCTGGTTGTAGACAGAATCTTCGAAAGGATGCAGTCAAGTTGCTTCAGCTTTGCTGGACTTTCTTTCTGACTTCGGTAAAAAAACAACCAAATAATGGCACCAATACTACACATATATTCTCAGATTCTTGCAACAGCCAAAATAAAAACAGTTGCATGACAGCAATGCTTACAGCGTTCTTGGAAAAGAGCGCAAAATTCAATAATATTTGTCACTTCTCTCCCGTTCATGGCCATAGATACATGCCTTCAGCCTGAGTGTTTGGTGAACTGAGAAGTTTTACAGGAAAAAGGAAAGCATCTTGTCTCCTAAAGAATGGTATGATATTTTAGAAGAGCATGGTACTTTCAAAGCTAATCACTGACTGGACTGTTAGAAATCTAAAAGGTAGTGCACTGAAAGTGCTAAAATCCAAGTTACCATTCAAAATGAACAACCATTGTATCACCTCATACAAGAAAGCAAAGAAACTTTTTAATGTGTCAGTAAGTGATACATACTCTGGAGATCCAGTACAAGTTGACGTCCTGAGACGAAAGGAACCATGCCATCCAATAGTAATAACATCCACCCTTTTTCCAAAAGAAAATATGGTAAGCAAAGAAGAGAAGAAAGATGTGTCTGCTGGCCATTGTGGCTGATCAGTTCTAGGCGCTTCAGTCTGGAACCGTGCGACCGCTATGGTCGCAGGTTCGAATCCTGCCTCAGGCATGGATGTGTGTGATGTCCTTAGGTTAGTTAGGTTCAAGTAGTTCTAAGTTCTAGGGGACTGATGACCTCAGACGTTAAGTCCCATAGTGCTCAGTGCCATTTGAACCATTTTTTTGAAAGATGTGTCTGCCTTGCTGAAGTATTTTGAAATTCCTGATGAGGCAAAGGAGTTACAAAGAAGTCCCAAACGAATATATAGATGTAAGAGGGATAACCTGACAATAACAATATGACTGTAAAATACAATACATTTCGTGTTATTCGTTTTACGCTTCATGTAGTATTGATAATAATGATAGAAGACAAACAATTATGTTAAAACAATTATCAGTGTCATTGTTGTAGTATGCTACTGTATTTATATTATTATTGTCTGTCTTCTCAAGTCACAAACTATACATTAAAAATGGTATATGAAATAACATATGCGAAAGTATGAATTTTACAACAATGCAGGTATATAATAAATGCTACAGCACATAAGAAATTAGTTGTGGAAAAAATATGTGGAATTAAAGAAGGGAACATAACTGATACCAGCAATAATTATAAGCATTTATCGAATTTTGAAAAATACTGCAAAAACACATTAATATACTGTCAAAAAAGTTTAAACTTCATATATTTCACTACAACATTTTATTTATGTTAGTGAGGTCTGGTAATCATGTAAAAATTTCAGTGCTCTCTTATGTATTTAGGTGAACATAGAAAAACTCGATTTATGAAAAACTGTATCTGTTGCATTTATTGTGTTTTGATACATACTCTCCTCATTATCAGACACCCTTCTCGCCAAAGCAGACCACAAAGGCCTAATAATGCTGAGGTGTGGTGATTGTGGTGGCCAGGGGAGGTGCTAAAATTTACTTTTGTGCTCACAAAACCAATCCTGGATGATGCGAGTTGTGAGAACATTGACCCCGTCGATTGGGAGCACAGCATCACCATTGGGGAACAAGCATTGTACCATGGCACAATGGCCACATAATCCTTGTTAGTAATGTGACCTCACAGAGTTATCTTTGGTGCCCAAGGAATACCATGATATGGCTTACCAAATCATCTCGAAACCTATGGCATGTTTCGCGCTTGGGGCATGAACTTGGCCAGAAGTTTGAAAAATTGTGCAACAACACTCATCCAGCTAAATGGCTTTCTTCCATAGCCAAGGCTTTATGGCTTCAGCACCACGTTTTCCCCTGTGAAGGGCATTTGCGTCAGTGAAGAGTGATTCTGGAATTCCAGCTCATCCTACAGTTCTCTGCTTGTGGAACTTCCTCATGTTATGGCGCTGACAAGGTTCGTGAATGTGACATTCAGTCCTTCAGTGACTCTTGCAGTTATCATTCTCACAGTTCTCTTTGTTGACATCTGTCACATTCACTAAATGTGGTATAACTGTCCAGTATCAAAATTTCCCCACATTATAATTCACTTAGCTCCCACATAATGCACTCATGACTACACAGAACACTGTTCTGACCATGACTGACAGTTGCAACATACTGAGGACATTGCACAAGTGCCATTCACTGTCAAACATATCAATGCAACCTGAAAGCCTGACTGTCATATACATTTATGATCAAGCATTCAGTCCTCAAGGTGTTTCCATATTTTTATCCAACCACTGTAGTTGCAACTCATTCAACTCAGTGTCAAATGAAATCTGATAGTCAGTAATTTTGCTACTAATCCCATTGCCAGAAGGAGTTACTTCTTGCAAATGCTAATAAGTGCCAGGCATTCAATTCTTGATTCCTTGAAAATTTACAACCGAACCCAGCTATTTCTATGAACCCATATACTTACCTGACAGTCTATAGTTCTGTGCATCTTGTATCACCTTGAGTTTCCTGGACCAGGCTAAATCCCATCACAGCTGATTACATGCCGTGGAAACCTAATGCTCGGCCAAACACCAACTATCTCAAGATAACAATCACTGAAAACGCTTTTAACAGTTTGGTTTATGTTTCATTGTGCTCATTTGAGAACGTTCTGCCCAGAAGCAAATGATCAATGTACGTAAATTGTGACCTGCTTTACAAAGCCTTGACCCAGCACATGACCCAGGTCTTGCACTAAAATTGAGGTTGAGACATTTAGGCCAAAGAGCAACCAATTGAATTGGTATCTCTTCTGGTGCACAGGAAGGCAGTGAATTGGCAACAGTGCTCAGCTACAATATCTAAAATCGCTATAGTTTTAACACCACTAAGCTGCTGGAACAACATATCTGTTAGATCAAACCAATTTGTCCATTTTCCTGGTATCCAGTCGTAGGCACATTGTCCTTTCTTTTTGGTAACTTCCCTTTCTACAGCATTGTGCTTATCCAGTGATGTGGGAAAGGGTTTTGTATGAAAAGCTAATATATGGTTTCACCTGCAACTTTTCCCTGAAATGCTGAAACCTTTGATTTCCTCTGGATGCACAGAAAATACTTACTTATGCCCTTTTCGTGTATGTACAAGACTCCCTTGATCGTGTCTCATTATACCAGCAATGTCACCTAAATTTGGCATTACCTGCTCTGTCCACAAAAAAAAGAGGTGAAGCACTTCTAAGACGTGGTCAGATATCAATGTAACTTCGTACATGTACAAACCATCAGCAGATATGAAAATGGTTACATCTGCAGTTGTCTGTGACAGATAGAATATGCACTAGAATGCATTAGTGCTCTACGTGTTTAGTATTGTTAACAGATGTGGTAGGGTATGTAGGGGTGTTAACAGCAACAGATATTGAATGATCACTGTGAACGACATGGAGATGCTGCATAATCATGTGAGACAGCGTTATAAGCTCCTGACAGAGTTTGAAAAGGGCCTCATTGTGAGTCTCCATTTGACTGGCTGGTCAAATTGTGGAGTATTCGGATTTGTGGAGCATTCAGATGTGAGAGTGTCCCACTGCTGGGTACCATGGCAACTTGAGGGTCGCTATATTGTGCACCTAAGACATGCAACCCCTTCATTTGCACCTGCCATTCAAGAACAAGTAATGGGCTCCCTGCAAAATTCTGTATCATTCTGCACCACTGATCAGTGATGTTTAACTAGAAGTAATGACACTAGGAGATTACCATCCTGTGTGTAGGCTGCCATTAACATTGCAACACAAATGGTTGCATTTAGAGTGGTGCCATGATAATGTTTGTTAAATAGAAATACTGCACTTTCAATAACAAGCTGAAGCGCCGGTGCTGGGCGAAGAACTTGTGGGGATATTAAACGTTTGGATGTTTTGAACATAAATTCATAAGCTGTTGGGTCATACCTGTAGATAGAGTATAGATAATAATGTGTGCATTGCATTGCGAAAGATGGAAAGGAAGGATGAGTTTGGGATGAGGGTGGGGCCATGATGTTAGGAGAGGAAGGGAGGGACAAAATCGAGAGGGAGGGGAGATGGAGAAGCCCTGCTGTGGAAGGGAAATAGGTGGAAAAAGCTATAGCTGGTAGGCTGTATGAATATTGGAGAATATTTCGTTGTTTGGGAGAGGGAGTTGGTTGAAGTCGCACTGGGATAGTAGTATCCTTTTGTATGTCCTGGCTCACTAGCTCAATTTTATAAAAAAATAAAAAAATTGCTTGTTAACACTCACAATTTTTTTATTTTCCATAAAATTGACCTCATTACCCAGAACATACAAAAGGATACTACTTTATTTACTAACTACTTTACTAAGTAGAATCATTTTAGTAAAGTGGTAAAAAAATCACTTATTTTAAATACATTTTCCATTGGTGAATGTAATGTAATTAAATATAATAAATATATAATAACTTAAATATATAAATTTATCTACTTTCTGCTTTAGCAGCCATACGATTATTATGATTTCTTGTTTGTAAATGTTTTTTGAGATAAGACTTATTTACAGTTCTACCACATTCACAAGTAACTTTAATTTTCTGACGTTCTTTGCAGCATTCTTTACACATATATTATGTCCACCTGTTCGATATTTATCTTTATGAAATTCTTCAATATTTTTTTCAATCATACATCCACTACACTGTTGTAACTGTGGCTTAGTGTTGTCCATTTAAAGAAAATGAAATTAATGAGAAAAAATAATTTTACATTGTGAATGTAAGTAAATTAATTAAAATGTATTAGGTAACAAAAGTAAATTATATTAAAATTTTCAGTTTTTATTTTTTCTATCTTAAAATGTTTCAGAAATGTATATAAGCATGAAGTTAACACTTTTATAAAATTTCTAAGTTTTTCATTCATTTATATAGAAGCAAATATTAATAATTAAAAATTTTCGGTAAATACTCTGTTCCTCATCATATGTAAGATTCTTTTTACCATACATAATTACATAAATAAGTGTATTATTTGGAATTTTATCATTAAAAGTTGCACAAAGTCTCATTGTTGTTTTTTGTGTAATTACAAGATTCATTCTACATGGCATATTGATTACATAAATTGGATAATTAGTTATAAAACTAAATGGACTAATATCAATATCTGATTTTAGTAAAGTAATTCTTTTAAAAGTTATAAATGCATCATATGCTTTAAGAAAATTGTTTGGTGGATTAATATTCCACATTTCTTGAGGAAAAATCTCATTTCTTCCATTTTTCGAATGTAGACTTTGTAGTTTATCATTATCAAATAATGCTGACTCAACTAATTGATTATCTTTACGATTTGTATGAAATGCAACAAAAACAAAATATGGCATATCAAATTCTGTAGAGTTATAGTAATTTCTTATAACTAGTTCAAAACCTATTTTACCGTATAATTCAGCAACTTCTTCTATTTGGAGTTCATAGAAAGAAATGGGAATATTAGGATTTTTTAAAAATATTTTCACGATGTTCACGTTCGTAATTTCGTTCATATTTAACAACTGGTACATGTATTTCTGTAGATTCTATAACTATTTTACCATCTTTACGAAGTGTATCTTTTATTTCAACACCAGCATCATTTGTATCAGACCAACGAAGAATTACATCTCCAGAAGATGAACTACGTGTAAAACCTACCGTTAAGTCTCCTTCAAACATAATTTCTTTATAATCTTTAAAAAATCCACCAAGCATTGACAATGGATAAAGTACTTCATTTCTCTTACTATTTATGTTTGCAGTATTAGGAATACATCCTTCTAAAATTATTTTGTCAGTAACACATGAAGGTAGTTGTAGTAAAACTGTTGATGAAATAAAAGGATGTTCAATTGTAGATAATATATTATTTCCTTTCTTTATCGTTACAAAGTCAAACAGTTTTGCTACATAATTATCAATTAATTTTTATTGGATTTTCCATCATAAGTTGGATAATCTGTACCATCATTTCCAATAATACTAAAATTCATGTACAATTGTGCATGATTTGGATCAAGCCAAGCATCACCAAAATTTATTTCAATTTCTGTATCTTTGTTAGGAACACTTAAATTATTTTTAGTTCTTTCATTAACAGGGAATGAGCAAAACTGATAACTTTCAATTTTATTCATAATGCAGTCTAAGATTGCTAAAGCTATTGTTTATTTATTATGGAAGAAATCTATTCCCATATTTCTATAATAACTGTTACACTAGCACCATTGAAGTCAATTAAATTATCATTTTAATCAGTTGTAGTAACTTCTAAATCTTGAATTGCATTAAAAATAGGAACATTTACAGGATAATTTGGTTCATAAATTATTGGTCCAACAAACTCTGCATTATTTTTGAATGAAGCAGTAATATTAGTTTCTTTATGAAAATTATCATTATGTTTTACATACATTCTATCAGCAAGATTGAAATTTATATAGATTAATTCAAAAGGAATTATTTTAGGAACATCTTTAGGTACAGCTTTTTCATTAGCCTGAACAACTTGATTACTAAAACCAAGTAAACTTCCAATACTATCTGCTATTTCCATGTACAATTTTACATCACTTTCAATAGTTACTCTGATTAAAATTTCATCTGCTTTAATGTGTTTATTGGTTTTCCTCAAATGTATAAATGTTTTAAATGTTTCAAACCATATTGACCTACAGGAATTTCTATTGTTTCTTCATCACAATAAAGTTTATTATTTTTTGCTGTAATATTTGGTGTTAGGAATGTTGAATAAAAACTAACTAATGAAAAATTAGTATAACTATCATGTATTGGAACAGTTAAACGTTTTCTAAGTAAAGATGATTTATCACTAAGTGGAAATAGGCGAAAGTCAAAGCTGTCTTTCGACAGCATCAGGCAGCTCATTTACTACTGAACAAATTATTAATAAATGAAGAAAATTATTAATAAATGACCAAAACAGATTGGGAATCTAAAGTAAGAATTCCAGAAAAACGTTAAAAAACGAAAGTGATAAACTTCTACAAAATTTTATGATGTGCAATAATGGGACCAAGTGGCTGGGGTAAAACAACATTAATGATTGATAATTGTATTTTAGCTCAAGTATGATTGAATTGGAATAAAATTAAACATTTGCATATTTGATCATACAATGTAAACTTTCACGGCCGGTATTGACTTCACTTAAAACTTCCGGGCTGATAGGCCGTGGTCGAAGTATAAAACTGTCTCCTAACGTTTCGTCTCCGACTGCGGGAGACATCATCGGAGCTAAAGCGGCGAACTGCGAAGAGGACTCGAGGAGGCGTTGATTATATAGGCACTACAGAGGGCGCCACTGTCGATCACGTGGCGTCGGCTATGAGATTGTCTCTGGTAATGCCAACATTCACGATTGAAAGTAATCGATCGTCACGCTTGCGGTGCAACGCTGACATCCAAATTTTATCCAGTTTAACACCTTCGTCTTTCCTGTTAAAATTATTACGATGTTTAACAATCTCGATAGCCTCTCTATACAAGCTTGTATAGAGAGGCTATCGAGATTGTTAAACATCGTAATAATTTTAACAGGAAAGACGAAGGTGTTAAACTGGATAAAATTTGGATGTCAGCGTTGCACCGCAAGCGTGACGATCGATTACTTTCAATCGTGAATGTTGGCATTACCAGAGACAATCTCATAGCCGACGCCACGTGATCGACAGTGGCGCCCTCTGTAGTGCCTATATAATCAACGCCTCCTCGAGTCCTCTTCGCAGTTCGCCGCTTTACCTCCGATGATGTCTCCCGCAGTCGGAGACGAAACGTTAGGAGACAGTTTTATACTTCGACCACGGCCTATCAGCCCGGAAGTTTTAAGTGAAGATTTGCATATTTATTCGAAAAGTTTATATCAACCAAAATATCAAGAACTTATAAAACAGTGTGAGCTGTGGTAAAATCTGCTGTTTTGAAGAGCATGCCGCAGCACGTAGTGTAAAGCAGTCGCCTTTCGTTTCTGGTGGTGGCGCCGCTGTGGCAAACGTAGCTTTGGTGTCTCTGTCTGGTGTGAAAGGGGAAAGCTACCCTTTTGACGTGCATTTAAGGGGCGTTATGAGCTCACTAGGGCGAGTCTGGTCAGTTGGTCAGCTGGGCTAGTGTGGGGCAGTCAGTGTCTGCCTCTTGTCCAGAGTGCTAGTATGTGCTAGGTAGCCAGTCAGCTCGAGTTTGTTCAGGCCATGGGTTATTTGCGGTTGGATGGATTGCTTGGTCGGTCGCACACTGGGACACAAGATGACCTTTCCATCTTGAGTGTTGGTGCATGTGAGGTCGCCACGTTAGTCCAGTGGGCCGCGCCGTATAGCGAGGGCTAGTGGTTTCGCGGCCGACACGAGAGCAACAGGAGCCAACCCACAACATTGGTCTGGCTGGTGAGAGCTGCGATGGCGAGAGACGGAGGATCGGAGCACATTCCTGTGACCGTTGTAGCAGCTGGCAGTGGACCATTTGGGAGAGCGTTTTGGGGCTGCTAACCCAGGTCTTCACCAGCCATCGCAGTTTATTAGAGGTTAAGTGATTCGAGATATGTTGTTTCATTTACTTGTTAAATTCTACTTGTTTTCTTGGTCAGTCTCTCATTCCCAGCTTGCTCGTCTGTCCCTCGTTGCATTTGTTAGGCAGTTAGTGTCTGTCTGTCAGTCTGTCGTACATTAATAGCTGCCTCTGTCATTTTTGTCGGATTCAATGTTAATGAATTTATTGCTCGAAGTGTAATGGCCAAATTCCTGAAATATGATTTTATCTTGCCTGTCACCTTGAGAGGCGGTATATGTGTAATGTAGAGCATGTTTGGGCCAACCTTGTATATTTTATGTAAGACTGCATTTCATGAGTTTTTATTTAAATGGTAATTTTAGTATATAAGGTTGCCACCCTGCCACCATAAGAGTTTTTGTTTTAATCAGTTGCACCTTCGGTGGCAAGTTAATCTTTTAATGTTAGTTTCTGGTACCATTTCCATCCCTCCTACAGGGTGAATAGTTTATGTGCTTGTGTGAGTTGTTAAAATCTTTAGTTTAAAGTAATCTGGTGTGTTGCAGATTTGCACCAGTGTAGTCTTTCAGAGGTTGTTGTGAGTGGTCGTGACTACGGCCGTGTCAAAAGGGAGCAGCAAGGTTCTCCATCCGAAAGCTCATACCGTCAAAAATTTGTTCTTTCTGCCTCTGAATAAATTGTAACTTAATATTTAGAGGGTGCTTTCTGATTATAATTTTAAATCTGTTTCTAATGCAAATTAAAAAAGAATGCTTTTAGAAATCAAATTTTGATTTGTTGAAAGAAAATTGATTTGTTTTCATCAGTTACTCATTGGCATCTACTTCCACGTTCACATAGTGTGATTAAATGTGTTAATGTTCTTGATAAATCGCCAGTAAATAAAGTAAATTCTTAAGAAAAGTATTTGAAAGTAAATCCACAGTTCACAATGTAAGAAAATTGAACATGAAATTAATAAAAATAAGGTTAATTTTATTGAAAATAACGAAGAAATTATTACATTAGATGAACGTAAAGAAAATTCAGTTGTATTTGATGACTTCATTCTAGAAAATCAAGATATTGTTAGAGATTATTTTACTAGAGCAAGACACAAAGGTTTACTTAGCTCAAACTTATTCAAAAATACCAAAACAATAAGTTAGAGACAATTAAAATTTTTTAAATATTTTTTGATAAGATGTTACAAATCTAAATCATATTTACCATGAGTTTGTTGGTGGAGATTTAAAGTTTCATAAGTTTAAAGAAATGTGTAGTAAATGTTGGAATGATGACTTTGGATTTTTCACAATAGATATGCCTAGAAAACTAAATGAAGGTAAGCTTAGAAATAATATACAACATTTCTTAACAGCATAATCATAAAGATAAACATAAACATAAATATTAAACATTAAACATAAACATTCAGATAAACATAAACATTAGACATACACATTAAACTTTAAAACAAAAACATAAACATTAAACAAAAACATTAAACATTTTACATAAACATAATTTAATGTTTTTTCTTCATTAATAAATGTTTGCAAAGTATGATGAAATAGTTGTTAAACAAGCTAAACAAAACAGAAAAAAACTAAAGAATTAAAAGAACAATTCAAGCTTTGGAAAAAGCAGCCAAGAACAGAATATGAGAAATATAGAAAGGAAGATCAACTTGTTACTCATGCTATTGAAAAAGTAAAACTAGGTATTGAAGGTTTATGTGATAATGTTTTAAAAGCAATTGAAGAAAACAGAGAAGTTGAAAAACATACGATTCCATACCATCATCATATAGAAGATTTTGGAGACTTATCAGCAATTAAACAATTACATGATTGGTAAATATGACTTTACATTCAGTGAATCAGAAGTTCGAGATGCACTGAATAAATATGAGAAGAAAAAGAATTAAGTAGTCGGCAAAAAGAAACTAAAAAGATAAATGTTTGTGAAAGAATGTTAAAAGAATATTAATCATAATGAAGATAAAGTATTTGGTTTAAAACCTGTTGCTATGTTTAAATATGTTTGTAATTTATCTGTTGATTTCAATGGTGATAAACTAACAATTGGTAAAAAAAACATATGAAGGAACAGATGAATTAATGAGACTTTTAACTGAAAAACAAATTACTATAGATGATATGAATGAAAAATTCGACGGTGAAGATTTATTAAATTATGTAGATATATTATATAATTCATGAGCATTGTATTCTGATAATAATCCAAATAAAATAAGATCAAGTAAAGGTAAAATGTATAAATATTTAATAATACCAATTGTTGATGAGTATTTTTCAAACTTAAGAAGATCAATTACAGATGATTCAGAACTAAGTTTTCTGGAACCACAAATAATAGGTGAAGGTTTAATTAAAAATATACAGATAAAGCAACTGAGAATGTTAGGAGGAATGATGTTTGATAACTAATTGATAGAGTAGCAGTAAGTCATGTTGAAGAACTAGCTGGAAATGAGAATTATCATAATGAAGAAGTTAGTATTGCACAAAACTTAGTGATTTTATAATTGACAATTCAAAAGGAATTCCGTATTTAATTATATTTTTGAATAATCTTCCACATACATTCTGGAAAAGTGATAAATATGGAAAAGGATTAGTAAACACTTTAATTAACAAATTACCATTTGAAATACATCTTCCAGCTTATAGATTTTGTGGTCCGGGGACAAAATTAGAAGAAAGATTAGCTAGAGGAGAACAAGGTGAAAATCCGTTAGATGAAGCTTGTAAACAACGTCATATTGTGTACAGAGATAACAAAGATTTATAAAAAAGACATGAAGCAGATAAATAACTTCAGTTAACTGTAAATGAAAGAATATATGAAAGTGATACTTCATTTGTTAAAAAGTAACAGCACCAGCTGTTAGAGGAATAATGTATGGAAATCGAAAATTAGGTATGGGTCTTGATGAAAATGGATGGGGACTATAAAAAACTTTCTAAATGTTTAAACTAAATAAAAATCTTTATAAATTTTAATCTATATAAAAAATCTTTATAAACGTTTAACTATATAAAAATTATATTAAATTTAAACTATACAAATGAAGAACTTTACAATTGATTATACTTTGCTACCTAGAGGCAAAACTAACCAAAATCAATTAAATTAAAGTTGAATAATGGACGATTAAATGCAATTGAAACATTTGTTACAGATGCTCAAAGAAGAAAGAAATAAAGAAAAGGAAGTTCGTGGAAATTTACTTCAGCGTTACGTATTCCTGGTGGAAAAAAATTATTGAAAATTTAACAAAAGAGAAAGAAGGTCAAGGACTAACACAACATGAAGGTGGATTTCGTCCATTATTATTAGCTCCATTACCATATTTAGCAACAATTGGATGACTAGGTGAAGGATCTGCAGCATTTGGAAATGCAGTTATATTAAGAAGAAAGCTGATAATGAACACGAAAAACAAAAAAGACATAATCAAACAATGGAGAAAAAAGCAGGAACTGGACTACAGAAAGCAAAAATATTTCAAAAAGTAATTGATAAATATCCTTATGCCTTAAGTAATTTTGATATAGAAGAACTTATTAAACAAATAAAAATTAAATGCTTTCGTGGTGTATACATAATTGATGAGTTGCCAAATATACCATTTAAAATTGAATGTGGTATAGTAAATTTAGATACATCTAATAATCCTGGTAATCAGTGGATTTGTTACTATAAAAATAATGAGCGACAACTAAAGCAGTCTTCAGACTGCACCTATAAATTTACCAAAACAACTAGTAAACAATTTACGAAAATGTGAACTATACTAAAATACAGAAAGAACACAAAATTTTGATGAAGTAATATGTGGTCATTTATGTTTATTTATTTTAAAATTGCTTCGCTAGAATTATAATTTTAATGATAATTTGGATTTAATAAATGGACATTTTTGGAAATAAGATACATCTAACTAAACAAACTGAACATAGTTCTGAAGAACTTAGTACACACTCATTCAATTTAAAAAAATTCAAAATATATTAAGCAGCTTCAATCATCAATAGATCCAAAGACAACCAATGTAATTAAACAATTTCATAAAGAATTTAATGCTGTTTTTAAAATAACTAATTATTAGTTTTAAGGGAAAAAGACTTGCTAAACTGAATGATCCACTTGATGCAAGGGATGCTGTTACCAAACAATACTTAGAAAATGAATATGTTACAAAACCTGAATAAACAAGCATTGTAATGCAGTTCAATATTTATTTTACCAAAAAAGAAGTAGTCAATGTTTTTTCAGATTATTTCTCAAAAACAGATTTAACTCATTACTTAAATGAGTTAAGTAATCTTAAAGATAAAATATATGATAACAAATAATTGAATTTACTTTTATAACAGGTGGTGGACAAAAAATGTACAATTTTCAATATGGTTTCCTACTTAAAAGGATTATTGTTGGTGGTAAAAATATAAATAGAGATTTATACTTTGATGATTTTGGTATAACAGTAACTGTAGCTGATAAGCTGTATCAAATAAATAATAATGAATCAATAAAGATACACAAATTAAATCTTATAACTGTAACTTTGAAAGATTCTGTTAAAGTTGTTCCTGTAGATGTAAAAGTAATTGTATTTGGTGAAATACTGTAACTATATAAATTTTTATCTATATATATTTTATATCTATATAAATGGAAAATCGAGCTTTGCACTCAGCTTTTCAGAGGAATCATAATTTACATTTAGTTCTTAAAGACGATCACATTTATTGTTTAAAGTGTAAAAAGTTTACTGAAACACATAATCCACATAGAATAACAACTAAAAATGGAAGACAAAGAGTTGAAGCTATTTGTACAATTTGTAAATCTAAAAAGAGAAAGGTCAAAAAAATTTAAGTTGAGAGGCACCCACATGCCTTGCTCATACTGTGGCATCAAGCAGTCAGGCGTGCAAGATGAGTGGTCTGCCAAGCGAGTGGATTCATTCTTAATTTATCGAGTAACATGAACTCTCGTATCTTACTATTTAGTTGTAAAGTATCCTCCTGTATGAATAATACACAACGGAAACACACATCTGACTATCAGTAATTTACAGAACTCTGACTGTACACTACGCACTGGTAATACCACATTTAGGATTTGTCTTTTATTTAACGGCTTTTGTCAACACGTGGCCACCGCACTGAATATGAATGGCGCACACATTATAAATTCGGGACATTATAACAACATACAATTCGAAGGAATAGTCCACCAATTTTTTTCTTTTCACTATCTTATTTATTCTGATAAATTCTCTAACCTAAACACACAAATTCTACAACCTACAACAATAACACATGAGAAATTCCGCGCAGTGGGCATGGCTTTACAATGGTGAATCTCTATATTATGGTCTCGTTATTATTTAACTCTACAGTGCATTTTCTGGATAGGATGGTGGATCTTTTATTATATCTCACGCTTCGACTCTCACAATCATCATCACGAAACTTTCCTCCAGATCGAGCGATACTGAAGGAACAAGCATAACCCACAAATCTTTTGAAACTATCTTGCTACTCTCCCATGCAAACCACACATACCCAAATTACATGACACACATCACACTGCAGTAAGAAATACTACACAGAGAATGGTTACAACGTTATCACTTTCAGCCTTCCCACTTCAATTAATATTTATCCCAGTTTCACACGACACTGCCCCATTTTGTAATTCAACTTTCCTACTGTGAACTCTGGAGATATATGCACGTCTTCCTGTGCAATGCGAGCCAAGTGGCGTTGCTGGATAGACGGCCGACTCACCTTGATTCTCTCTCAGAGTTTAAATCTAGCGTCACACGGAATCATATCACGCAGTTTAACATTAAGAACATAATCATCACACACGCGAGTCCTCAACTGATACCATGGACGAGTACTTCTCTTTATCCTTTGTCTCATACACAGATTGAGACTCACACACTACTCACCACGTGGAAGTACTCGTCTCTAATTTCAAGCCCTGCACACGCCATTTCTTAAATATTTCGACTTTTGGTACACACGCTATTTCTTAAATATTTCAACTTATTGTACACACGCTAGTAGTTCAGCTTAACTTAAGCACACGGAAGTATTTCAACTTATAGCTACACGTGGTTTCATTGTGACCGTTGGTCACTTCCGAAGATTACTACAATCCCCTTAATATTACCTGCCTGACATTTAATTCTCCCCACAAAAGTTCCTGAGATAGAGAAATTATTATTTCAAACTACTCTTAAATATTCCACATGCAATTCATGTCTCCACTCTTTCGTCATTACGGAGCACAACTAAAACAGGTCTTAACAGCACAAGATCCAGCGGCAGAGTGCTGAAATATGGCCGTTCTCTAGGTCATCTCCCATCTCTGTGGAGGTGGGGGAAGCACCTTGCTATCGTATTGGTCAGCCACATTTCAGGCGCTTAAAGCTCTGGTAAATTTCATCTCTTTGGTCCCACCAAAGGTGGCCAAAGGATCGACTCAAAGATGATCATATATTCACATTCACTATCTGCAGTTACCAGACGACCATACATTCATTCATTTCACAGATCTCACCAAACTGGATGTAGGGATTTATTTTGTGGGAGTGCACATGTGATCAATTAAATAAATAAATTGCCATTCTTTCCCACACTGGTATCCGGCTTCGCTGTATTAATTGAAATTGAGTTAGTTTTACAAAACAAAATGTGTTGTTCTGACAAGAATAATGAAGTATGTTGTACCTATTTTCAATGTCGGGCGGTACTGTACCCTTTCAAAGTTTTAAGATTGCTGCAGCAGTCGATGTTGAAGGTTTGATGCGGTCTAAGACTGCTTTGCTGTCGTTAAATAATACTTATGAAAATATAATTAAGGAATTACATAAACCAATTAGAAGAGAATTTTAAAAGAAGACGTGTTGTTTCTCTTGGCATAGATGATTTGTCGGAAGCTGATCTAGTAGAGAAGGAAACAGGTAATTTAGAAGGAATTTCTAAGATAAATAAAGGTTATAAATATTTATTAACAATAATTGACGTTTTTTCAAAATATGCATTTGCTGTTACTATTAAAAATAGAACAAGTAAGAATGTAATTGACGCTTTTCAAAAAAAATTTATAATTAGAAAGCCAAAAAATTTACAAACAGATAATGGTAAAGAGTTATATAACAATGAATTTAAAGAATTAATGAAGAAATATAACATTAATCATTATTCAACTTTTTCAGAATTAAAAGCATCTGTTGTTGAACGACTTAACAGAACACGTAAAGAAAAAATCCTGGAGAAATTTGCTTTACAAAGAAATTATAAATGGTTAAATTTAGTTAAAGATCTAATTGATAAATACAATAAGACAAAACATTCTACAATAAGAATGAAACCAATAGAAGTTACTGAAAAATATTTAAAAATAAGTAACATTGTTTCTAATGAAATAGCGAAATTTAAATAAGTGATAAACTACAAATTAGTAAACTTTAAGGTCTTTTTGGTAAAAGATATACAGCTAATTGGTCAACAGAAATCTTTGAAATTGAAGATGTCATTCATTCTAATCCAATTACATATAAATTAAAAAATATAAAAGGAAATTTTTGTGAACAAGAACTACAGAAAACGAAATATCCCGATGTATACTTAGTTTAAGAAAGATAGGAGATAAAGTTTGTGTTAAATCGCTAGGTTTTAATAATTCACACAAGAGATAGATAAATAAACTTAAAGTAATTTTATGGAGAATTAGTTTACTATTTAGTTTAACAATCAATTAGTTTAACAATCAATTGGTTATTAAACAATTAGATTTTTCTTTATTACTTCTGAAAAAGTATCAACTACTTCTCTCAAATATTGAATGTGATCATCTTTTTCTTTCATCTTATATTTTAGTTTTTTTATCGTTTATTTCATTCAATGTTTGTCTTTTTTGTAACCAACACTCTTTGTTTTAATTGTTCTTTCTAAAAAGTTAATAAGAAAAAGTTTTTATTTTACAAAAATAAATTTGTATATTGTATTCAACACATTCTTTTGAACTTATAACAAAATGATGTTGTAAAAATTGTTCTTTATTATTTTTATAAATCTAATAAAAATTATTTCTTATAACTGAATTACCTAAATGAAGTGCAAGCTAAAGCAAAAGACTCTTATGACCTAACTGAGCAAACTGAAGACATTGATTGTCCTATTTGTTTAAGTAATGAAAATAATAATCAATTTGTCAAAACATGCTGCAAGTATATTTTTCATAAAGAATGTATTGTTTAACGGATAAAGGAAAAAGAAAATTGTGCATTTGGAAAAACGATTATTAAAGATAAAGTATCAGAAACAGTTATAATTGACATATATGCTTTGATGAATGCTCTTTATGAAGCAGCATATTATCGTGATTATGATGATTATGATGATTATTTTTAATTTATAATTTAAATTTAAAAAAAATTAAAAATTTACTGTTTCACAAGTGTAATAAATTTTGTATTTATAAGTGGAGCAAGTCTTCTGTAAAATCTAAATTTTGTAAATATTGTAATATGGAGAAGTCAATTACTTTACAGAAATACACAAAAGGTGGTTATAGAACTATATGTAGTCCATGTATAAATAAATATCATTTTAAAGATTACAATATAAAATGGAATTCCGTGTGTATGTGGAAAAAGTGTTCTTAAATAGTATTTCAAGGAACACTTACGACGAAATCCAAGTGAAGAACATTCGAAAATATTATTAAGAATGAATAACGAAGAACTTGTAACTGATCATGCTTTGCACTCAGCTCTTCAGAGCGAAGAAACATCTACATCTATAATGAACAACGAAGAAAAATCCACATTTACAAAGAAATTTAAAAGTTGTCAAGAGAGCAAAGATTTAAATTGTTTTTACATAAATCCTTCACATAAAGATAAACATAATAATAAATGTAAGAAGTGTACTTTAGAATATATTAAGAATAAGAAAGCTATGACCTTATGATTTATTATTTATTAAATAATCATATTACTTGATCAATTAAATAAATCATTAAAACTAGTTCCTTAAAAACTAATTAATTGTTAAATGAAATAGTAAGCTAATTCTTTATATAATTAACTATGATTGACTAATATTTAAAACAAATTGTTAAACTTAATAATAAACTAATTCTCTTTTTGATTTATTACCTATTAAATAATAATAATTATCTGTCTATTAAATAATTATCATTTTGTTAAAAAATATTTTTTACAAATATAATGAATTTTATTTGTAATAAAAGAGCAAAATGGAAAGATACATTGCTACTGTACTAGAGCAATTCACTGTTGCTACACTTCGTGAATTTTGTAGAATAATTAATTTACAAGCATATTCAAGGTTACATAAACCTGATTTAATTACATTTATTATAAGAAATCGTCCAATTATTGTAGGAAATTACACTCCTGAATGCAGTTCTGAAACTGTTTCAGCTGCCGCTGATCACAGGTCTGAGACTGTTTCAGCTGTTGCTGAACATAAATCTGATGTCGCACAGTTAAGTGACAATCTTTGGAAACATTTACCCTATTATAATATTGAAAATGAACATTTTTCCTAACTAATGAAGAACAACCATTAAAAACAATATTACCATTTTCTAAAGATGGGTTTTTGAAAGAAGAAGATAAGCCATTAAAAAGAATATATCCATTTGCTACAGATGTATTTGAAAAACCGAAAACTACAACCATTAAAAAAATGTTATTTCTTTTTTATAATGATTTATTTGAGAAACCATGAGATAGAAATACAGTTATAGATTACGTAGTTGAAAAAGCATTTGCAGACAGATTAGAAACTATAGTTTTTGAAAATATTATTGATATACTTGATCCTAATAATTTCTTAACAGCATTTAAAAAAAAATTCTGTAAATTGTTAAACACTGTTTGAAAGTACATCCTGGTTTAAAGATAAATTTTCATTTGTTTTGTGAATATAAACTACAAACAAATGAAACAAATGATAAAGTTCAAGAATTTGGTAACAAACACAAAACTATGCTATTTTGATAGTAAAGGTTTTAGTAAAAAATTTGAACTAGGAAAGTGAGATTTTTTTAAAAAATATGTAATTTTCAAGCAATAGGATCAGGCTGGAGATTAAATAGAATTATTGTTTTACAACTAGGAATTAACAAATATGTTCCACTAAGAGGATCGTCATACAATGAATTACCTGAAGTAAAAAAAAAACAACAAAGGTTCTATTAATGTAAAAAATAATAATCAAAAGTGTTTTCTGTGGGGTTATAGAAGAAGCTTTGTTTCATGTAGATAAAAATGATGAAAGAGTAATACAGATGTTGTCTTCATCTTGATCAAAAACTTGAAAATATTGAGTTTACTATAGTAGTTGATCATATTCCAAAAATAGACGATTTTAATTAATGTATCTATAAATTTTTATTCATGTGATGATGAAGAATATCAAGTGCATCCATTAAAAATTACAAAATTAAGAAGGAAAAACATGTAAATCTACTATATTTCAAGAAAGATGGTAATTCACACTCTTGTTACATAAAAAATTTATCTAGACTTTATCAAGTCAAATGACCAAACATACTGAAGTAAAATTTATTTGTGATTTATGTTTACTACATTTCAATAGTAAAGACAAATTAGATAATCATACACCAAATTGTTTAACTAAATACACTAAAAGTTAAAATGCCAGGTGAACAAAGATGTGTACATTTTTTTAAATTAATAATATGCACAGAAATTTATGCTGATTTTGAAAGTTTACTTTTATAGATGAACTACTATCAGCCAAATCCTGAAAGCTCGTATATGATGAAATATCAGAAGCATGAACCAAGTGGATTTTGCTGCTGCATCAAATACATATATGGAAATTATGGAGATAATGTTGTTTATAGAGGACCAAATTGTCATTAAAAATTTATTGAATGTATAAAGCAACAAGTTGAAGAAATTGGAAGAATCTATTCTGAAATTGAAGAAATGAAACCACTTACATTTGAAGAAAACAAATATGTAATAATTCAAAAGTTTGTACATTAGGGAAAAATATCATTCTACAAAAAGTAATAAGAAAGGTTCATCATCATTGTCATCTAACTGGTAAATACATTGCTCCATTGTTCAATAATTGTAATTTAAAACTACAACAACCAGATTTTGTACCTATTTATTTACATAAGTTATCTGGATATGACTCACATCTTTTTGTAAAAGAACTTGGTTATGATAAAGAAGAAGTAGAATAAATACCATGTAATGAAAATAAATACCTTAGTTTTAGTAAATATACAAAAAAATTAAAAATGAGATTTGTTGATACATTTAGATTTTGCCATCTTCACTTGACAAACTTTCAACAAATTTAAAGAAAAATCAATTAAAAAATGTTGAAAAGTATTTTTCTCCAAAGTTATTTAATTTAGTAATTAGAAAAGGTATTTACCCATATGATTATATGGATCCTTGGGAAAATTTGAAGAAACACAGTTACCATGAAAAAAAGAATTTTACAAGAAATTGAATGATTGCAACATAAGTAATGAAGATTGCAAACACGCAAAATTAGTTTGGGAAAAATTCAATGTGAAAAATCTTGGTGAATATCATGATTTGTATCTTAAAACTGATGTAGTTCTGTTAGCTGATATATTTCAAAATTTTTGAAAAACATGTATACAAGCATATGATCTAGATCCTTGGTATTTTACAGCACCTGGTTTATCTTGACATTCAATGTAGATGATGACTGAACAACAACTTGAATTATTACATGATTATGATATGCTTCTAATCGTTGAAAAAGGAATAAGAGGAGGTATAGCACAGTGTTGTAAAACCAAATAATAAATATTTAAACGATTTTAATAATAAAGAAATATCAAATTGTATAACATATCTAGATGCAAATAACTTATATGGTTATGCTATGAGCCAATATTTACCATATGGTGGATTTCAATAGGATCAACTAAATAACTTTAATTGTACAAAAATAAGTGAAATGTGAAACAACTGTGAAAATTGTTATATATTTGAAGAAATCCAAAAGAATTACATGATTGACATATAGATTTTCATTAACTCCTGAAGCAAATCTTGTTCCAGGACAAATGAAAATAAATTAATAACTACTTTAGATAAATAGCATAATTATGTAATACATTATTGAAATCTTGAACAATATCTATCTCTAGGAATGCAGCTTACAAATATAAATAAAATTCTAATATTTAAACAAACTAATTGGTTAAAGAAGTATATAGATCTAAACATGCAGTTATGAAGTAAAGCTACAAATGATTTTGAAAATAGATTTCTATAAATTAATGAATAATTCTGTATTTGGTAAAGCAATGGAAAATATAAGATACAGACAAGATATAAAATTAGTTTCAAATAGTAAAGTATGTGATAAACATAAATTTAAACTAAACTTTAAATGCAGAACTATATTTAATGAAAATCTTGCTGCTATCCATATGTATAATACTAATATTACATTTGATAAACCTATTTATATAGGAAGTAGTATACTTGATCTGTCTAAAGAATTGATGTATGATTTTCACTACAGAGTTATGAACCCTAAATACGGAGATAGTATTGAACTATGTTAGCAAGGTACAGATAGTTATATTTATGGGTTCACAGAATGAAGATTTCTATCAAGATAAGAAATCAATGATCGATTATTTTCATACAAATGATTTTCCAACAAATAGTGTATATTCTGTTCCACAAGTAAAAAAGAAAGTTGTATCTAAAAAGAAAGATGAATGTAATGGAAAAATAATTGAAGAATTTTGTGGTTTAAAAGCAAAGTTGGTGACATTGTAGAAAAAATCTGTTAAAAACAAAATAAGTTTAGAAGAACACAAAGTTTATTTGTTGACAATATAGAACAACAGAGAAAAATTTATTTAATTAAAATTGAAATCCATGAAATCTATACAATTCAAGTAAACAAAAAAGCTTTGAATTTTCATGACGGTAAAAGGTATGTCTTGGAAAATAAAATAGATACATTATCATATGGTCATTATAGGTTATTGAAAATGTAATAAAATTTTTTTATGTATAAAATTTTTTTATATAAAAGGACACTACTTTAATCAAGAATCTCAAAATTGTAAGCATCTCAAAAGAGATTGAAAAAATAAGTGAGCTACAGATAAATGTTTTATATAATATTATGGACTGTGAATATTTAAATACTAGATATGGAGAACAACTTTGTCTAGAACCCAATAATAATTTTAAGATTACTTTACCATATAAATTACCTAAATTAATTGATGATTTTGATTTTGAAACAATTAAAAAAGGACAAATGAAACTGAAATTCAAAGGAGTGAAGAAACGTAAAGATAGAAATAATGAATTTCGTGATATAGAGTCACAATGTGAAATTTTACAAATATTTTACTTTTGTTAATTACTATATATTAATTAATTTACTTACTTTCACAAAGTGAAATTTTTTAAATAATGTACTTTGTTATCTAATACATTTTAATTAATATACTTACTTTCACAATGTGAAATTTTTTAAAATAATGTACTTTGTTAACAAATACATTTTAATTAATTTACTTACATATACAATGTAAAATTATTTTTCTCATTAATTTTGTTTTCTTTAAAAGCAGAAAGTAAATAATTTTATACGTTTAATTTATTATATATTTATTATATTTAATTACATTACATTCACCAATAGAAATATGAGTTTTTAGTACCTTACTAAAATGATTCTACTTAGTAAAGTGCTTAGTAAATAAAGTGGTATTCTTTTGTATGATCTGGGTAATTAGGTCAATTTTATGGAAAAATAAAAAATTGTGAGTGTTAACAAACAATTTTTTTATTTTTTATAAAATTAAGCTTGTGAGCTAGAACATACAAAAGGATACTACTAATATGGAGTGTGTGCAGTTGTATGGATGTTGGTATTTGTTTATAAAGGTGTGGCAACATACCAGGGTTGGTGGTAAGAGGAGAAACAATGGTGTTATTGGAATCTAGTTTGCAGATAGTGTAGGACATACGGAAGTGTTTGATGTGTGGTTGAAGAGAGGTGGGAATCACATGTTGGTTTGACTACCAGTGGTAGAGATGAATGGACAGTGTTGGTGTTACATGGTGCACCTTTCTCTGGTAAGATTGGGAGTGATACAGAAATGGGTTCAGGTAAAAACGTGGGAAGTATTAATGGTTTTGTTGCTTGGAGAAGCTGACAATCTCACAAAACTGAGTGACCTACAAGAGTCTGTGAGGGACCACGTAAGTGCAGTCTGACGAACAGAGAAGCGAGAATCAACTGTTACGAGGGAGTACTAGGGCAATTGATTGCCATGAAGAAGTAGCAGCCCCACTACCAAATTTCCAGAAGAAAGAAATGCTTTGACTTAATTTTTGCGCCAGAAAGTGTAATTATGAGCTATTGCAAGGTGGGGAAATCTCAGGGCATTGTAAACTTCGAGTTATTTGATGGTGGTATCTTGGAGAACAGTAAGACATGTGAGATAAACAGGACTAACTGCCACCTCCCAGCTACACTCACATGTATGACACTACTCTAGTTCACTCATTCTGCATTGTATTGGCCATGCAAGGGTACTGCCAACCCAAAATCAGTTGGTTCAATTGGTTCAAATTGCTCTAATCACTACGGAATTTAACATCTGTGCTTATCAGTCCCCTATACTTAGAACTACTTAAACTTTACTAACCTAAGGACATCACACACATCGAAGCACGTGGCAGGATTCGAAACTGCAACCATGGCAGCAGCATGGTTCCAGACCGAAGCGCCTAGGACTGCTCGGCCACAACGGCCAGTACAGAATCTGACTCAATAACACCCTGCCAACAGCCTTGGCCAGTGCTAACACCGGTTCCCATCGGATCACCGAGGTTAAACGCTGTCAGGTTTGGCTAGCTCTTGGATAAGTGACTGTTCATACTGCCAAGCACCGTTCGCAAGTCAGGTGCCCTCAGCCCTTGTGATCAAATTGAGGAGCTACTTGATTGAGAAGTAGCGGCTTCAGTCGCGAAAAATTACAACAACTGGGAGAGTGGTGTGCTAGCCACACACCCTTCCATATCCCTATCCAATGACACCTGTCGGCTGAGGATGACATCACCAACCAGAACAGCAGCAAAAAGCATGCAAATTCATCACGTGGTAATTTTCCAATGAGAAATAACGTGGAAGACCCAAACATTGCTAGAGTGGCATCTAGTTCAAATGTAAGCAATGTGTGTGTCAGTGAAACTCAACCCCACATTAAAAACAAACAAAATACAGACGTAAACAATATGATGGATGAAAACTCTTTGGAAGGCATCAATACAGACTGGCAAGAAGTGAAAAACAATCGAGGAGGTAGAAGAAATATGACTGTAGCGAAACAAGAAAATTAACTGGCCAAAACCACTGAAGACACTGGAAAAGAAAACAAAACATCTTACAAGAGTGTGCTACAAAATGGAAAATCTGGTGAACAGTGTTTAAGGCCCACTATACAAACGTTTGTGAATGCCAGTACTAAAAACAGAAATAAACCCATAATAGGTATTGACGATGAAAAAGGAATATTCTATGGTGACAAAACAGCCTGATTCCACCCAAGCAAACTAGCTGAAACTGTAACTAACTTCTTACAGAACACTTTCCCAAACCACATCAATTTTACAGTTGCAAAACCAGAAACAAAGGGAATAAATAATAGCTTCAAAATTGGTGCTAATTTCTACCTAAAAGATAAAATAATTGACAATAGTATATGGCCAAAGAACATTGTGATAAAACGTTTTTTATTCCACAGGATGCCCAGTGTTTAACTCCCAAGACCAAGAACATTCCAGTAAAAATGGAAATGATATCATTGAAGAAAATGCTGTCTTAAATATAGCTATTGTAAATGTGCAGTGCCTCAGAACATAACTTGATACATTATCACTGTTTGTTGACCAATTGATACCCAATGTATTCTGTAAATGTGAGCACTGGGTAGCCCAACCACAAACAGAATACTACAGAAACATTGAATATTTAGAAATGGTGAATGTATGGTGTAGAGACACTACTGTACATGGTGGTGTGGCTGTGTATGTAAATAGTAAACACAGTGCCAATAAAATTGAGTTAAGTAAATTTTGTGTAGATCTAGACCTAGAATTAGATGCTTTGGGACTGTCAGATTCCAACTGAATTGTTGTTTCTGTCTACTGTTCCACAGATGGAAATTTTGAAAATTTCCTCAACCAGTTGGAAAGCTGTCTATGTCACCTAGTGCACTTAGGGACAAAAATTGCTTTATGTGGAGACTTGAAGATTAATATTGGAGAAGGTAATGATAAGGAAAGAGCTTTCAAGAACTTAGTAAGCAGCTATGGGCTATTTGTAGGAAACTCTCTACCAACAAGAGGCGCTATTTGTCTTGACACAATTGTGACAAACCTAAATAGTTGAGACTACAAAGTAAGTGTGGTGGACCCTATACTAGCAGATCACCATGCAGTAATCATGAAGTTATGGACAAACTAAGTAAGTACAGAGAAAATTCCCAGCTGGCATTTAAATTATGTATTCAGAAATAGAGTTATTACAAAGAAAAGCTTAGATGATTTCAAAACTACAGTGTCTTCTATAGATTGGCACCAAATAATTGATGAATTGCAACCAAATTCTGCATTCAATCACATGTTCCAGACCCTTAAAGTGAAATCTGATGAACATTTCCCATTAAAACCCAAGAGATATTCAAATTCTAAATCAAAATGTAGACAAAAACAAACAAAGTAAAGAGGTGGTATACTCCTAGACTAGCAAAAATAAAATGTGTTGTCCAAATACTAAATGACAGGGTCAAAGCTGCTAAAGATATAGATACTAAGGATAGACTGTACTCTAGTTATTTACAGACCATAAGGATCTACAGAAAGGAAGTAGAAAAATCAAAAAAGGAAAGCAGTGCCAGATTTATTGAAGAAGCTCACAATCCTTGTAAAGCAGCATGGGATCTGGTTAATGAGCAAAGGAAAAAGCCCACCTCTTGCTCTAATCCTTGGAGTCCATAGAAGTTTAATGACTATTTTATAAAAATATTTGAAAACACAGTAGATGAAATTCCTGACTTTGGAATAGATCCTGCAGCTGCTGTGAAATCTGAGAATAAATGCAGCATGGTTATGTGGAAGAGAGTGTATCCAAAAGAAATAATAAAAATTGTAAAAAGCTACAAATCTTCAGGGAGCCCTGATATTTATGGCATGTTCTGTACTTTGTTAAAAACTATAATCAGTGAAATTGCACAGCCATTAGCAGTAGTAATAAATGAAAGCCTCCATGCAGGGGAATTTCCAGACTTCCTGAAAGTAGTACACACAGTGCCTGTTTACAAAAAAGGCAATCCACATTAAGTGTCAAGCTAGAGGCCCATATCTATAATACCAGTACTAGCGAAGGTGATGGAATCGATAATGAAAGGACAACTATTAAGTTACTTTGAAGGAAATAGTCTCTTCCTTTCAGAAGGGCAGGTCAGCAACAACAGCTGTACTTGACTTAGTTACAAACATAAAGTCATAGTTTTGAGGACAAAGGGTCTACAGCACTAGTACCTTGTGACCTTAGTTAGACTTTGGACTGCATCCCACATAAGGCCCTGCTCAGAAAGCTAAAAACATATGGCATAGGGGGATGTGTCCTGCAAACTCTTGAATCCTACCTGAGAAACAGATGACAGATTGTCTCCGTGCAAGGAGCTAATTCAGGTGAGAAGAAGCTACAGCGTTGTGTGCCACAGGGATTGGTAATAGGGTCCCTGCTGTTCCTTATCTTCGTAAATGACATAGGCTCCAATGGGCATACCTTGCAGTTTGAGGATGATACAACCTTGTTCTCAAAAGGAAAGAATGTCGAACAGGCAGTCCAACAAGCAGAAGTCTTGTTCAACGAAGCTAAGGCCTGGTTTATCATGAACAAAATGAAAACTAATAAAGAAAAAACTCAGAGAATGATGTGCAGCCTCAGCAATACTGGAGCACTGGGTAACGCAGCAGATGTTAAACTTCTGATCTTTCTCATTGATACCAAATTAAGCTGGCAACAGCACACCAAACATGTATGTTCTAAACTTTCAAGGGTCCTGTACCTCTTGAGGAAACTGAAAAGTATAGTACCAGAACAGTACCTTCTAACTGTGTACTATGCAATGGTCCACAGCCACATCAGTTATAGGCTGTTGTTGTGAGGCAATTTTGCAGGCTGCAAGAATGTGCTTTTACTGCAAAAGAAAGCAATGAGGATCATTACTTCAAGCAAAAAACAGACCATTGTAAACCAATTTTCACCAGGTTAGGAGTTCTGACTGTTTACAGCCAGTATATATTGAACTGCCTCTTCCACATAAAGAGAAACCATGATATTTACAGAAAGAGAAATGAAGTCCACAAATACAGCACTCGCAACAAAGACAGTATCGACATGCCAAGGTGCCGATTAGCAAAGACACAAAACAGCTTCCCAATGGTGACCCTAAAATTGTTTAATGCTCTTCCTGATCACATGCAGTCTTTATCATGGGAGCAGTTTAAAACTACTATTTTGGGCAAGCTAAAAGAGCAACCCTTCTACAATACTGAAGAATTCTTCTCTAGTAATAGCACAGTGTTTACTTGAGCTGCAGCTCAGTTCCATGACTCCAACAGCAACCGTTATATTTAATTTCATTATATACTTTATCTATTTTATAGTTGTTATAATATTGTAATCTAATTTATAACTTAAATATGTCTTACAGTATTAAATTACTGTCATAGTAGAGTTGTTCAAAATGGTTCAAATGGCTCTGAGCACTATGGGACTTAATTGCTGTGGTCACCAGTCGCCTAGAACTTAGAACTACTTAAACCTAACTAACCTAAGGACATCACACACATCCATGCCTGAGGCAGGATACGAACCTGCGACCGTAGCGGTTGCGCGGTTCCAGTCTGAAGCGCCTAGAACCACTTGGCCACTCCGGCCGGCAGTAGAGTTGCATTCACGTATTGTGATAATGTTGCATCTTGATGCTGTCTGTCCAGCTGTGGCTGGTGAATGACATAGAATTGGTAATAAAGGTAATAAAGGTCGGTCGGTAGCATTAGGATCTTCTGAGACCTGTTCGGGCAGAGAGTTTAATAACACTCTGAATCCCAATCTCATACATTCTGTAGACACACTGATAACATTTCGCCAGGGCAAACTTTCCATTGGACAAATGTTGGAATATATTCAATGCCGCCAGAAGTGACAACAAAATACAGTAACCATAAGTGCTACAACCACTAGCTTTGCCATGTCACTGATAGCAATTTGCATACTTTACTTTTCTCATAGGCATAAGACTGTACACCCGCCAGACTTACCAACTCATTAGATACCTACAATTGGTTAACTAACACAAACCGCAACATAGAGTAACAGAATTGTAAATAACAGTAATCAGGCACAACTGTAGAAAAAGGTTCAAACTTTGGAACGATGATGTAGAATAAGGAACCAATCTATGTACCTAGCCATCTAATGAAGTAGAGTTTCCACCAGGCACATTTATTTAATTAAATGTACGACACAGTGTAGAAGTTCAGCAGATGCAAAATTTGGAAAGAATTTTTTGAAATGACAGAGGAATGCTGAACGGCAGAATAACTTTATTGCATGGGCTTAATTTGTTTATTAAAGTTCCATCAGGTGAACTTGTTACAGAGTAGGCTGAGCTGAACTGATGTGTCGATTTTTGTGTCAACATGGTTTACTGCCAATGATTGGGGACAAATACGGTCATGTACTTTAAGCCATTGCATCATATGTAAAGGATCATCAATTATAAACTGCCTTGAGATGGCTCGATGTTTGTGTTGTCCTCATCATTTCATCATCATTCATGAAAGTGGCGAGACTGGACTGAGCAAAGATTGGGAATTTGTGCGGGTGCTGATAACCATGCAGTTGAGTGCCCCACAAACCAAACATTATCATCATTACTTATAAATAACGCAGCTTTTGGAGCACAAGGCACAATCTGCCATGCTGCCATACTGTCCATGTTGAAGAACCAGAAAGAATGACAGCCTAAGTTTTAGCAAAACCACAACATGCAGTTCGAAGATGGTCAGCCTACTACCTGCTTGCTAACTTCAATGTTGGGGCAGTCAAACCTAATGCATAC
Organism: Schistocerca nitens; assembly: GCF_023898315.1. Lineage (NCBI taxonomy): Eukaryota > Metazoa > Arthropoda > Insecta > Orthoptera > Acrididae > Schistocerca > Schistocerca nitens. The sequence goes on from NC_064616.1 coordinate 887,881,867, forward strand.
CACATCCATTGACTGTTGCTGCTGCCTGCTGGGTCATCATGGATGAAAAGACTGATGAACGGCCAGCTCTCTTCCTCCACTGGGTCATAGCAGGTGATCTACAAGCTGCCATTGTAGTACCAAGCAGTCAAGGTGTATCCACACAACCTCCTGGGCAACTCATGAACACCTGCTGAAGTCTTGGTCTATCCATGGTGGATGACCAAGGCCTTTCTGCGCAGGCAGCATCCTGGACCACCATCAGCAGATTACACCTGAATGTTGGAAAGGTGTTTATCGAGAGCACTGAGGTGGGAGCTGTACAGGGTCGCCACTGCATGTCCAGCGGGCTACACCAGCTGCATCCACTGCTGATACCCACTCTACATATGCTCAAGGGATTGGTCTGTGGCAGCAATGTCATGTTGTGGTGGCGAGGCATCAGCATTCCTTCATGGCATGTGTGGTTCATTCCTGGCTGCAGTTGTGGCTCAGATGAAGCTAAATCTTTTGTAAATTTTGCTTGATAATAAATGTGTTACAGAGAACACTGTGTCACACTGACGTCTCTGGCGTGCACTGAACGACTGAACCTCATACTTCGCTCAACTTCCTGATTACGATGCGACCATGGTACTGGGTTGTAACAAAAATATATGTATACAAGCAGCCAATGACTGTTACATAGTAACAGAAGTCGAGAATGTCAGATGTGGTGTTAATGTTTAATTTACAGAGATGGACAGGTACGAGCTATGTCCTGCAATGCCATACATCGATGATCAGATGACTATGAAGTATTACCCATCACTTTCTCATCGAGATATCGGCTTCTTTGGTTTCAAGCTGTCCATCATACAGCTGCATGGGAATGCAGCACTTAAGGTGACATTTGGAGGCTCTTCCATTTATTTACATCACTCAAGTGTTATCAAATAACGTGACCTATGGAGAGCATTATGGATTGTGTTACACAGAATGAGTTGTTAGCAGTCATATGTAAAGCTGTATTCAATGATGTTGTGTGTTACCTGTGTGAGCACACTCTACATGTGTATGATTTACAATACTGTATGAGTTCATATGTCCTCACACTGTCAAAGTCAACTTCTGTCGCCTCCATAAGTGTCAAGTCCACAAAAGGCAAATTTTCAGATTGAATGTAAATTTTTTCTGTTGCTCTTACGTGTCTGAACGCCAAACATGACCATACAATTATTTGAAAAATGCTGAGCTGTTGATTTAAGGGGCTCCGGAAAGGCTCAAAATCATGAAAAGTTCAATTTTTACTTTTTTGCGTTTTCTGAATCTGCAGACTATTACCTTTTAATAGATATATAATTTATTCAATTCCGAAGACTACAACTATTTTTAAATTTTTTTTGAAATGTGTTCTACATGGGCGTGACCCACTGTGGCGCTGTTAAACTGCTCTCAAATGGTGTTATTATTAACGTCCGTGTTCATCAGGTACATTTTAGTGATGTGAGATAAAGTATGTGTTGTGGCTAACCTGTGATGGTTCAATATATATCGCTGGAGTGATTGTCGATTGTTTCATGTTTATTTACTCTGTCGTTATCTCGAAAATATTCGTAATTAATTCTGTTTCTTGAGTCTCTGTTTTGTTGAAGTATAATAATGAGTAAAAGTAAAGTTATTAGAAATCCTCTGAAGGCTTTTAAGAAAAGGAGAAATGTTGCAAAGCCAAAGGTATGTGTTATTACTGTAAACAATAAAGACGATGAAAATCCCCAACATAGCTTGTGTTCCAAAGAAGAAGACAGTTGGTGTAAATATAACAAAGGATTGCTAACTGGTGAAGTGTACACTCATAAGCATAGTCTGCCTCATGCAATAATGGAGGTGATAAAACCTATTTTCAGAGACTTAGCAGCACCTGAACTGTTGAAAAAGTGTATTCACGGAAAAACTCAAAACCCTAATGAAAGTGTAAATAGTGTTATATGGTCGAGAATCCCCAAGGCTGTATTTGTTGGAACAGAAACACTTCACTTTGGTGTGTATGATGCTGTTGCGACTTTCAATGATGGCAACATTGTAAGGTGTAAGGTATTTAGAAATATGGGAATGAAGATAGGTTCTAACATGGTACGAGCGATGCTTGCTTTAGACAAGGAACGCCTTCGGGCTGCAGACAGGGCTGTAAAGAGTCTAGAAATACAAGCAAGAGTAAACAGGAGGAGGAACAAGAGGAAGCTGGAGGAGGAGATTGCAGAGGATGAAGATAATCCATCCTATGGACCTGGAATGCACTAAAAAGTTAATCCAAGCTTTGTCGCTCGATTCCCAAAACTTTTATTTTCTCATACTAATTACATGTTTTTTAAGGATCTTCCAAACATATTTGTTTCAAACTTTCAGTAAATGTTACACAGTACCTTTTGCATAATTTAACATAGCCTTTTTCCAAAAAACTGTACATTTTTGAATATATAAATAAAAAATTGCAAAAAAATGTTGTGAATTTTCATTACAATTGAAAAAAATCATCTTTAATAACTGAACTAAAATTTTGTAAAATCCCTGTGTTAAGTTGTAGCCCATATTCCAATAAATAATCTGTAAAAAGTTCAACTTCCTACCTCAAATACTTTGTGAGGAAAGACGTAATTTATAAGCGTTATTTTAACATTGCAAGTATAGGGCGTTCCGGAGCCCCTTAATACCTTTGAACTAAATTACCAACTATGCTCAGTTCAGACATGGAAGGACTGTGGACACAAACCCAGTGAAAACACAAATAAATTGCACATATTTATTTAACAATAAATTACAAATACAATATATACACACACACACACATATATATATATATATATACATATATATATATATATATATTCTCAAAGCAATGTGAGAACTGTAAAAAGGAACAAATAAAATACTTATTCATCTTTTTTCTGTAGCTTAGCCAGTTTGGTGGGGGGATGGTAGGGGGCTATTCTATTTTTCATATAAAACCATTCAGATACCTTACTCACTGAGCTATAATGGCTGTATATTTTTATGAACTTTTAACTCACATTTGAATGAGAAGAATGGGAAAAAGAATTTTAAAAATGTGACAAAATAATATTTATTAATCATGGGGTTTGTAAACCATGATATTAAAAATAGTTCACTGACTCATCTTTTACTTCATCAAGAGATGTACAGCATTTGAGTTAGTCTGCTCTCGATAGGTAAAGATCTGTGGTTCGACAACCTCAGTGCCTTGCTAGTAGGCAGCTGACTCACATTAGTTGGGATAAAGGATCGCATGTGGCCCAGCTGAATGAGAAATCTCAGAGTGCCCCATCCATGAGTGTTTTGCCTATGAGGGTCTTAGCTGACAGTGCCTTCTCTCGTTAGTCAGTTGTTATTGTCTCTGTTTGAGGGAAGAACTAATACAGGCTGTGCAGCATCGGTCTAGCTGATGGACACATAGTTTTTACTTGATGGTCGACACAGTTCACCTTGAAAGTTATCGCGCACAGTAGCTGTGGTGTATGCTTGGTGAATAAGACCCTTCAATAGAATAGACATGTTATTCTGCGCGATCAGGCAGATCAGACAGAGCTGACAGGCGCTGCCTCTACTAGTTGCAGATTGTGGATGCTTCCCAATACAAGACTGACAGATTTTTTTGGTGGTGAATGAGTAATATTTCAGTCCATGAAATGGTGAGCTTTATGACGCATGTAAACATTTTGGCTCACGCTATGAGAAATGGCTCACTTTTTTCCTTGATATTGCCGTGTGTGACTGTGCCTTCAAGTTTTGTATATTCAGCAGGTAGAAGGCACCTGCGTGCTTAGGAATTTTGTCAGTTTTTTTTAATGGCTGATAAACTACTTTGTGTATCATTCTGTGGTTTGTTTAGTGTATTATTTTAAACTGTTCGAATGCTGGCTCACTTATTCTAGTAGCGATAATTTTTCTATAACTGCCGCTCAGCACAGTGAGAATTAAATTGCTTCTTCACGATTGTATTTTGAAGTAGGTGTTAGCAAAAGATTCTAGCTAGGCTGTAAATTCTCATTGGTTCGATCGGCTGATTATTATAAGCCGAGGATAAGAACTCATAATTTTTACATTTGTTTAAACTTATTATTTTAAGATCTGTTTTAAAGAAAGCTTTCTTAGGATTTTCCTGATAAAGAATTTTACTTTTGTTTCAAAAAGTGTTGGCACTTATGCCTCAGTTCTTTTACTAAAGATTATAGGGTTCATTTACTGATTGCTAAGTTTTATTAATCTGAGTACTTCTACGGCAAGATTGGCTGAGTAAATTTTGATCCTTTTAAGGCAGTTTATACACACACACACACAGGATGGAGAAAAACTTTGTCATGAAATTCTAACCCTGCATAGCTGATGGCAATAGGAACCAAAATTACTAACTTTATGTAGGTCGACAACGCACAATCTCCAAACTACGAAAACTTGGCGCCACACGCTCCGAATGGCAATTCAGCAGTTGACGTGCAGTGCTGTGGTTGTCGGTTCACACATACAAACGTACCTCGCTCCATCACTGCGCCAACGCGATACCCACACATGTCGAATAGGTCTTGCTGTTTGCCTCCACCTCAGGTCAGAGGCATTCACTCGTAAGCTTCACTTCGGAGTACTCACATGTCATCTGCGATTTAGTCATACAGTAAGCATGGCGGCACAGTATTCGTTTGAAGAACGGGATATGGTTTTTGTTTATGGACTAGCTGATGGTAATGTGCATGAAGCTCGACGGTTGTGTAAGGAACGGTACCCAGCAAGATGCCACCCACGCCCACAAACGTTTACAGCAATTCACCAGTGACTTGGCGAAACAGGATCGTTAGCAGGGTATCATGGTGATGCTGGAAGACCTCGAAGACGACGGGATGTTACATTTGAAGAGACTGTTCTCAAGCACTTCGAGGAAGCACCTATGACAAGTACTCAAGCGGTTGGACATGACATGGGGATCACTCATCAGTTAGTCTGGGAGGTTTCAAGGGACAGCCAGCATCCATTTAATTTCCACCCTGTCCAATACCTAAATCCTGAGGTGGACTATGAAGGCAGGCTAGGGTTTTTCCCGTGGTTTCTGCGACATGTTGCTCGAGATCCCGACGCCCCCGCCATTGTGTTGTTTACCGGCGAGTGCACCTTCCATTGGGATGGCCTTTACCACACTCAAAACGTTCATTACTGGGCAACAGGAGATCCTCACGTCATGTACGTCCACGGACACCAGGGACGATTTTCGCTCAACCTTTGGGCAGGCATTGTGGGTGACCATCTGATTGGGCAGGTCCATCTACATCCTCGACTTAGCAGTGCAAATTACCTTCACTTTTTGCAAGAAACTTTACCTGGACGACTGGGAGATGTTCCCCTGGACATACAGCTACGCATGTGGTTCAGCATGATGGGGCACCCGCACATGACAGTCGTGCTGTGCGCAGATATTTAAATGTACTCTTCGACACATGGGTAATTGGCAGAGGTGCTCCTAGGACATGGCCCCCACATTCATCAGACCTCACGCCACCAGATTTTTTCCTGTGGGGATTCTCCAAGGTTCTAGTTCACCCACCCAGACATGAACCACCTAGAAACGAAGAGGGATTACTGGATCGCATTCAACATGCCACCAACCACATCATGGCAATGCCAGAAATCTTTGAAAGAGTTTGGCAAAACACCATTCGACATTACTAAGCTTGTGTAGCATCAGAAGGTCGACAGTTTGAGCACCTGCTTTAAATAAATAATGTCATAGCTACAAAAAGGGGCGCTTTACAGGGCCGACATAATTTGTAAAAGACTTTCTGTACACTAACTAACAGCTGTTAATGGGTTTGTTTCCAGTACGTCTTATTATGAAACTACAATGGATGTGTCGGGACCCTAGCCGATTCGCCCCTGGGCCTCCAGAGTGGAGGTTTGGCACGCTACCACCGAGTGTGCAGGCCGCCTTGATCACGATCTCTGACAGACAAAGCATTTTCGGTCATATATTATGCAGAGCATGTGGCAACAGGGCAATTCTGCGGGCAATCGCAGCGCATGGCACCAAGTTTCCATAGTTTGAAAATTTTGCGTTGTCGACCTATACAACATTAGTAATTTTGATTCCTACTGGCATCAGCTATCCAGAGTTAAAATTTCGTGGCACAATTTCTCTCCACCCTGTATATATAATTTATTTGTTCCTTTTTACAGCCCTCACAATGCATTTTAATAGGATGAGGTCAATTAATTTGACATAGTGGATTTAAATTATAATCTTTATAACAAGGTTGACACTTAGAAATAAGCTTATCATTCTGAAACACTTGAGGTAGTCACTGAAAGCTGCAAGGAATGTCACATAATAATAGTATCAGCCGTTTAGGAAACAAATAATAGTCAATTGTATTTAAACTTTGACAGATTTCTGTAAGTTTCCTATAAATTCCAAGAAGCACTTTACACACATTTTTAGATTCAAGAAGTAGGCGTCAACACCTTCCTCTTCCTTCACATCGAATCAATAGACCTCTAGCTGCAGAATCACAGCACCTCCAGTAGTTATTAGTTACAGAACCCTCAGGAAGTCTAGACTTAGTAGATCCCTTGAAAACACCCGCGCATGCAGTCACCATTCTCCTTTATCAGTGAGTTAATGGATATGTTCAATGTACAGGCAGATACTTGAGTGTTCAGAACTTGAAGTATACTTTCGCTGTCCCCACTAAAATTAACAATTAAAACTGTCGCTCTGCATTTATCAGGTCTAGGATCAAGTCTCATGACTTTGTTCATTTTCAACAATATATGTGATGACCAAACGATCAACTGACTTCCTTTATACCCAAAAGCAAATACCACAGAATTTTTGTTTCTGTTTTAAATTGGCATACATTGCTACGAATGATACTTTTTAGCATGGGCTGAAAAAAGTGTCCTCCCAGGCGAGTAAGAGCTCTCAAAGGGTTAACATCTCAAAACGTGTACCAGCAATGCAGCCTTCATGTAGATATTCGTGATAATAACTGGGGTAGAATGTGGCCGTAAAAAACTATATGAGTAACACATTTTCGCTTTTTCATGTATTGAGGTAAATCCATCTGATGTGAAAGTAATGTTGTTTAATACAACATATACTTCATACACTGTTCTTATGCTCTTCAGTCCAAAGCCTGGTTTGATGCAGCTTTCCATGCTACTCTATCCTGTGTAAGACTCTTCATTTCTGAGTAACCACAGTGCAACTTACATCCTTCTGAATCTGCTTACTGTATTCATCTCTTGCTCTCCCTCTTTGATTTTTACCCTCCACACTTCCCTCCAGTACTAAATTCGTGATCCCTTGGTGCATCAGAATGTGTCCTACAAACCGATCTCTTCTTCTAGTACCACAACTTCCTCTTCTCCCCAATTCTATTCAGTACCTTCTCGATAGATATGTGATCTACCCATCAAATCTTTAGCATTCTTCTGCAGCACCACATCTGAGAAGCTCCTATTCTCTTTTTGTTTAAACTGTTTATCGTCCACGTTTCAGTTCCATTGATGGCTATACTCCATACAGATACTTTCAGAAAGAACTTCCTGACTCTTAAATCTACAGTCGATGTTAACAATTTTCTCTTCTTCAGAAACGCTTTCCTTGCCATCGCCACTCTACATTTCATACCCTCTCTAAAAAGTCTCTATTTCCTACTGTAATTCTCTCAGCATCACCTGATTTAATTCGACTACATTCCATTATCATCGTTTTGCTCTTGTTGATGTTCATCTTATATATTGCTTTCAAGACACTGTCCATTCCGTTCAACTGCTCTTCCAAGTCCCGTGCTGTCTCTGACAGAATTAAAGTATCATTGGCAAATCTCAAGGTTTTTATTTCTTCTTCCTGAAATTTAATTTCTACTCCAAAGCTTTCTTTTGTTTCCTTTACTGCTTGCTCAATATACAGAATGAACAACGTCAGGGATAGGCTACAACTGATTCTCAGTCCATTCTCAACCACTGCTTCCATGTCGTGCCCCTCGACTCTTATAACAGCCATCTTGTTTCTGTACAAATTGTAAATTGCCTTTCGCTCCCTGTATTTGACCCCTACCACCTTTAGAATTTGATCACCACCGATCGTGATGATGTTTTGGTTTGTGGGGCACTCAACTGCGCGGTCATCAGCGCCTGTACGAAGTCCCAATTTGTACACAGTCCAACCTACCCACTGTCACGACTGTTGATGAAATGCGGCTGGTCCCGGCAGAGGTTCGAGTCTTCCCTCGGGCATGGGTGTGTGTGTGTTTGTCCTCAGGATAATTTAGGGTAAGTAGTGTGTAAGCTTAGGGACTGATGACCTTAGCAGTTAAGTCCCATAAGATTTCACGCACATTTGAACAACATTTGATGATGAAATGATGAGGACAACACAAACATCCAGCCTCCAGGCAGAGAACCACCAATGAGAAAAGCTTTCTGTAAGTCTACAATTGCTAGAAACGTAGGTTTGCCATTCCTTAACCTATCTTGTAAGACAAGTCGCAGTGTCAGTATTGCTTCACGTGTTCTTACATTTTTACGGAATCCAAACTGATCTTCCCCAAGGTCGGTTTCTACCAGTTTTTCCATTCACCAGTAAAGAATTCGTGTTAGTATTTTGCAACCGTGACTTATTAAACTGATATTTCGGTAATTTTCACACCTGGCAGCACCTGCTTTCTTTGGAATTCTAATTAATATATTCTTCTTGAAGTCTGCGTGTATTTCGCCTATCTCATACATCTTGCACACCAGATGGAAGAGTATGTCATTGCTAGCTCTCCCAAGGCTATCAGTAGTTCTAATGGAATATTGTATGCTCCTGGGGCCTTGTTACAAACTAGGTCTTTCAGTGGTTTGTCAAATTCTTTATGCAGTATCAAATCTCCCATCTCGTCTTGATCTACGTCAGCTTCTATTTCCATAATATTGTCCTCAAGTACATAGCCCTTGTATAGACCCTCTATATACTGCTTCCACCTTTCTGTTTTCCCTTATTTGCTTAGAGCTGCTGGTTTTCCATCTACGCTCTGGATATTCACACAGGTTGTTCTCTTTCCTCCTGTGACATATGCTTTTATATATATAAATTTTCAGGCCTACAGTGTCACGTCTTTCAGTGTCACACAAATTTTTATTTTTAAAGGGGATCACTTAAGACTATTTCCATGGGTTCGCCCCTCAAATTTCTCCCTCATATCACAAAATTGTCGTCTGATGTAGTACAAAATGAAAAAAAATTCCTTTTAATGCACAGTTTCGTATATAATTTATATTCAAAACCCTGCACCTGTGTCACAGAACAAATCCTACATCGAGAATACTTAACACAAGTTTAAGGGAAGAAATGCTTCCGAAAATTATTACAGTGTTTAAAGAACATCAAAATATGAACAGGCTGAAATGAACATACAGTACATGAGACTATGTTAATCAATTCAACTGTAAAAAGGTAAGGAGCATATTATTAGAAAAATGAGAAATATGCAAAAGTGAAATGCCAAAATGAGCACTTCTCAATTGGGAGTAAATCAATACAATCAGAATGGCTGAAAGAGAGCACAATAACATGAGCCATAAACGAATAAGAGCTAAGCAAATAAGAGAATAGGCAAAAATAAGATGCCAACAAAATGAGAGCTGGCCCAACTCCGTCTGCACTTATATACGGTTGCGCTCGTGCCAGCACCTCGCGGCCTGTACGCAACACGTGCGCCTGCGATCGCAATGCATTCTTAGCGCTCGCGGCGGCGTCTAGCGGCCCATACGCAAGTTGTGCGATTGCTGTCGCAGGTCGACCCTTAATCTATGATGTTTCACTCCAAAGGTCTCTTTAATTCTCCTGTAGACAGCATCTATCTTACCGATAGTAATATACGAGATGCGACAATAAAGTAATGAGACTGATGTGAAAAAAAAAGTTGTTTACTGTTTTAGTCAAGTTTAGTGTTGTCTCCTTCAAATTAGTTTCCTTCTGATTGCACAAACTTTTTCCAGCGCTTCTGCCATTCATGGTAACATTTCTGGAATTCATGTTCTGTAATATTCTCCAAGACCCTGGTCACAGCCTTTTGGACATTTCTTGTTGTTTGAAAATGGTGTCCCTTGTCCGCCGTTTTGACTCTTGTAAATAGAAAAATGTCACACGGTGCGATATCTGGTGAATAAGGTGGCTGTGGTAATACTGAAATTTGTTTTGAGGTTAAAAATTGCTGTACTGACAGAGCAGTATGGGATGGTGCGTTATCGTGAGGCAGAATCCAATTATCAGCGATATCGGCACGGACACGAAGAACTATTTTACGAAGTCTTTCTAAAATTTCTTTGTAGTAATATTGGTTAACTGTTTCTGCAGGAGGCACCCACTCTTTATGAACAATTCCCTTGGAATCAAAGAAGCACACAAGCATGCATTTCACTTTTGACTTTGACATGCGATCTTTTTTTGGTCTGGGTGATCCCTTTGAGCACCATTGCGAACTTCGACGTTTTATCTCTGGATCGTACTGAAAAAACAAACTTTCATCACCAGTGATAACATGGATCAACAATTCTGGACTGATTTCCGTTTGCTCTAACAGATCGGCTGCCACATTTTTCCGTGTTTCTCACTGCTGTGGTGTGAGATTTTTGGGGACCATTTTGCACAAATCTTTCTCATACCAAGATCTTCAGTTATTATTAGACAAACCGTTTCTCGATTGATGTTCAGTTCTTCTACAATAATTTTCACGGATAATCTTCGATCTGATCACACGAGTTCACGCACTCTGGCCAAGTTGACATCCGCCCGTGAGGTTGATAGTCGTCCACTGTGGACTTCATCTTCAACATTCGTTCTGCCTTCACTAACCATTTTATGCCAACGAAAAACTTGAGCTCTTGACATAACTTCCTCTCCAAAAGCCTTCTTAAGCTCACCGTTAGTTGTCGTCACGTTTTCACCCAATTTAATGCAAAAAGAAATGGCATACCATTGCGCAATATTATGCGGTTCCACTTCTGTAGCGAGAGAAACAAACACGTAATAACTTATCACAGCACAACTCACGACTGCACAGTTGCAACGATGTGCCGCTTGGACTAGAAGCAGCTTATAGGTGAAAGGTATTGTGCCTTCGCAAGCCTGTAGGCTTGTCACATCTTGCAAAGAAAATCAGTCTCATTACTTTACTGTCACACCTCATATGCTTCTACATCCTTACATCCTGCTTAGCCATCTTACACTTCCTGTCGATCTCATTTTTGAGACATTTGTACTCCTTTTCACCTGCTTCATTTACTGCAGTTTTATATTTTCTCCTTTCACCAATTAAAATCAGTATCTCCTGTGTTACCCAAGGATTTCTACTAGCCCTCGTATTTTTACCCACTTGATCCTCTGCTGCTTTCACTATTTCATCTCTCAAAGTTACCGTTTCTTCTTGTACTGTGTTTCTTTCCCCTGTTCTTGCCAGTCGTTCCCTAATGCTCCCAACCTCTCTACAACCTCTGGTTCTTTCAGTTTATCCAGGTTCCATCTCCTTAAATTCCTACCTTTTTGCAGCTTCTTCAGCTTGAATCTACAGTTCATAACCAATAAATTGTGATCAGAGTCCACATCTGCCCCTGGAAATGTGTTACAATTTAAAATATCGTTCCTGAATCTCTGTCTTAGCATTGCATTACCATCTGAAACCTTCTGGTGTCTCCAGGTCTCTTCCATGTATACAACCTTCTTCCATGATTTTTAAACCAACTTTTGCTATGATTAAGTTATGCTCTGTGCAAAACTCTACCAGACAGCCCTTGCCGCCAGCCCATAGTCACCTACTACTTTCCTTTCTCTTCCTTTTCCTACTATTGGATACAAGTTCTCCATAACTATTAAATTTTCGTCTCCCTTAACTATCTGAATAATTTCTTTTATCTCATCATACACTTCATCAATCTCTTCGTCATCTGCAGAGCTAGTTGGCACATAAAATTGTACTACTGTGGTAGTGGCGGGTTTCACGTCTATCTTGGCTACAATAATGCGTTCACTATGCTGTTTATAGTAGCTTATCCATGTTCCAGTTTTTTTATTCATTATTAAACCTATTCCTGAATTACCCCTACTTGGTTTTGTATTTATAACGCTGTATTTACCTGACCAGAAGTCTTGTTCCTCCTGCCAACGAACTTCACTAATTCCCATATACGAGTACATTTCGAAAAGTAAAGATTCAATGGCTTGCAGTCCTTAAATAGAACATTTATTTAGAAAACGTCAGTTACATCTTATTAACTGGATTATTTGTTATTTTTCGACATAATCACCCCTGCTATCCAAACATTTGTTAAGTCAGTGGACTAGCTGTTGTATACCACAGTCATATAAAGTTGCCGCCTGTTGTCGGAACCACATTTCAGCTTCATCTTTGATCTCTTAATCGTCGTGGAATGATTTTCCACCAATATGTGACTTCAGGTAACGGAAGACATGGAAGTCGGTGGGCGCAAGGTCCGGGCTGTATGGCGGATGTTCCAATACGTCCCATTTGAATTGTTTGAGTAGTGCTTTGGTTATGAGCGTTGTGTGAGGCTGAGCGTTGTCATGAAGTAAGCGGACTCCACTTGTCAGTATTCCCCTGCGTTTGTTCTGAATTGTCCTTAGAAGACGTTTCAAAGTCAGGCAATATGCAGCAGCATTAATTTTTGTTCCAGGAGGCATAAATTCTAACAGAAGAATGCCTTCTCTGTCCCAAAAAAACATAATCCATGATTTTCTTCACTGAAATCAACGTTTTGCATTTCTTGGCTTTTGGTCAATTCAAATGGCGCCATTGCATTGATTGTTGCTTGGATTCAGGTGTATGGTGATAAACCCACGTCTCATCACCTGTCACAATGTGATCAAGGAACTCATCACCTGCTTCAGCATAGCGTGTGAGGAAGTCGAGTGCAAAGCCCATCATTTTCTTTTTATGTTCTTCCATTAACAGTTTTGGAACCCAGAACGCACACAATTTCCTGCACCCTAACTTGACAGTCACAACGTCATAAAGAGTTGTCACTGACACGTCTGGTATTATCTGATGCAATTCTTTCAATGTGAGACGTCTATTCGCATGAATTGCTTCCTCCGTTTTCCGAATAAGGGCATCAGAGATCACAGATGGCCGACCTGTTCTTTGTTCGTCATGAACATCGGTCCTATCTTCAGAGAAATGACGACACCATTTCGTTACATTTTGTTGATTCATAATGTTCCCATAAACAGAAATAATTTCTTTGTGAATATTCGCTGGTCGCTGACCGTTTGCATGAAGAAAACGTATGACGGAGCGCACATCGCATTTGACGGGATTCTGAATCGGCGCAGCCATTTTAAAGACGACCTACTCCAACCAGAAGCAACGTTCAAATGCCATACGACCGCGAGGAGAAAGCTAATGGTTCAAGGTTAACACCAGTGTTGTCAACTTGCTCGCCAAAACTCCTCTGTTCCTCTGGCGTACGGTGTATCTTTACTTTCCGAAATACCCTCGTATCTAATTTTAACTTATCCACGAAGCGCAGTGGTTAGCACACAGGACACACATTCGGGAGGACGACCATTCAAACTCGTCTCCGGCCATCCTGATTTAGGTACTCTGTGATTTCCCTAAATCGTTTCAGGCAAATACTGGGGTGGTTCCTTTTAAAGGGCACAGCCGATTTCCTTCCTTAATCCGAGCTTGTGCTCCATTTCTAATGACCTCATTGTCGATGGGATGTTAAGCACTAATCTCCTCCTCCTTTATCCTATCCATTTACTTTTTTAAATTTTCTAACCTGCTGGCCTGATTAAGGGATCTGACATTTCATGCTCCGATCTGTAGAACACCAGTTTTGTTTCTCCTGATAACATCATTCTCCTGAGTAGGCCCTGCCCAGATATCCGAATGGGGGACTATTTTACCTCCAGAATATTCTACCCAAGAGAATGCCATCATCATTTAACGATATAGTAAAGCTGCATGCCCTCAGGAAAAAATTACAGCTGTAGTTTCCAGTTGCTTACAGCCACTTTAAACACCAGCGACAGTAAATGCTTCAGTCTGGGAATTACATCCAGTCATGAGTTCTACCCAGTGCTGGCTTTAGAAAATCCTCGATATTGTGACATAAAAGTCATATTATCCGTGGATGAATAGATTTGCCTATGTAATACTATTATGCAAATTGCTGCCATGTTTAATGAATTTCTCAAGCGGCCTCATAGGCATTAGGTGATCGTAGGGTCTCCACAAGGGACTTCTCCCAACAGTTAAAGTTTTTAACAAAAGAAGAGAGTCCACTCATACACAAAAGTATCCATTTAACAACTTAACGTATTCCAGTTACACGATCCAGCATTCTCTAGAACGTCTAAGCTGGTAGCCACATGTGTACAGATTCTATAAGAGAATATTGACCAATTTCATGGAGTTAACACGCCAAGCTCAGCATCTATCAGAAGAAGTCTTGGCTCAACTTTATACAACGCCTTCAGTGCATCAATACATGCAAATACGTATGAATAAGCTATGCCAGATGTAGGCACAGAGCTACGTTCTACTTTAATCATGTACTTGTACTTACAACCAATAATCTGTAAGAGTTTATAAATAAAAAAGATTTAAGCGATAAATGTCTTTTTTATTTCTTTGTAAAACCACCCCCACGCTAACGTTACTGTACAGTCATCACTCATCACCATGGCTGAGTGGGTGAAACATCCTCATCACGAGGACTTCCTAGTAACAGACTGGTCCTGTAGTATTAGTGAAGACCAGTATAAGAAGAAGAATGAAACACTTCTTCCTGATAACATACTTTCTAAGACGGAAAAAAACTATGCACCATACAGAAATTATCCAGATGGCACGGAAATCGGTAGCTGTGATATACATTTGTTGACAAACAAATGATTACAATTTCAGAAAAAACTGGACGACTTATTCAAGAGAAAGAGCTTCACAAATCGAGCAAGTCAGTAAGGTGTTGGTCCACCTCTGATCCATATACAAGCAGTTACTCGGCTTGGCGCTGATTGATGGAGTTGTTGGATAGCGTGCCAAATTCTGTCCAATTGGGCAATTACATCGTAAAAATTCCGAGATGGCTGGAGGACCCTGCCTACAATGTTCCAAACGTTCACAATTGGGGAGAGAACAGGCGACCTTGTTGGCCAAAGTAGAGTTTAGCAAGCCCTAAAACAAGCACCAGAAACTTCGTCGTGTGGGGGCGGGCATTACCTCGCTGAAACATAAGCCCAGGATGGCATGCCATAAAGAGCAACAAAATGGGGCCTAGAATATCATCGACATACCGCTGTACTATAAGGGTGCCGTGGATGACAACGCAAGGGGCCCTTTTATGGAAAGGAATGGCAGCCCAGACCATCACTTCTTGTTGTCAGGCCTTATGGCGGGCGACTGTCAGGCTGGTATCCCACAGCTGTCCTGGACATTTCCATACACGTCTTCAGTCTGGAATCTTTTTGACTGGAGTAGAACTGTCTTCAGTGATAAGTCCTGCTTCGAATTGAGCCCTGATGATCAGCAAAGACGTGTCCGGAGATTCTCCAGACTGCAGCAGGAAACAAACTTCAGTGTCACCCACCATACTGCCTGACAAACAGGAGTGATGGTCTAGGGCAGGGCTCTCCAAACTTTTTAGCCTAGGAACCATACTGGTTCTTCCACCAAGTCCCAAGCGCCAAGACCTAGCTATAGACTAAGTTTTCTTGTGGCTTGATACCCTAGTACCGCTTAGAAATCCTCAGTACAATTCAGAAGTTTTCACTGACACGTACCACTGTCTCCAGTCTTCATGAGCTGAAACTGAGTGGCACTGGAGGAGTCACTCATTTAGGAGCGCAGTGCAAGAGTGTATGATCAGATACGCTGTCTTGCTACAACCATATGCATTCTGTGAAGCCCCTTTCCCCAAGCTGAGGTATTAACCATGTTTATAACATATGTAAGCAATCTGGGCTATTCACAGTCCCTCCAAAAAAGTATGGCCCATACAAATATTGTGATTTCATCACTATCCATATCATTACATATCATTACAAGGGAGGGACCACAGGACATTTAAATTTCCACTGTCTATACTTTTCAAATAAATTCGTGAAACTTTGTCAACATGACCAGGAAGGATTCAGGATTCATACTCATAGCAGTGGAAGTTCAAATACATAACTAAATAATTTTTTTACATGTGAAATGTCATCATTTATTCACTTACTGTTGCGTGTATTTGTTGCTATAGGTACACTTTTCTTGATAAGTAAGAGAGATTCTTTGATCAATTTTACACACCATACAAACCATACTTACAGATCTATGAAACTCTAGAATTTTCCAAATTTATTAAAAACTATGGTAAAAACTGAGATAATTAAATATAAAATTTGAGTTTTTTCTAAACATGAAGTTTAAAATGTAATAGCTCATTCATTTGTTCATAAATTAAATAAAACAGTATAAAACATATGATAATTTCAATCTAGGTACTTCACCACCATCTAAAAATATTCATCCACATACAAAATTTATTAATGAACCTGGTTTACATTTAATTATGAGTTCACATTCAAAATTTGCAGAAAATTTTCGACATGGGTTTATGAAGAAATTTTACTATCCATTTGAAAACGAGGTGAATATAAAATGAAAGAGAAAACAACTCACTTGGAAAATTTAGCAAATGAAAAAAATGAAGAAACAAGTACAGTATTACCACATGTTGTTCCTCAATTAAGTGATCAAAATTTATGATCAACTTTTGTTATTTTAAGATTATATGATTTTCATTACTAATATTATATTATTCAAACACAATTTAAAAATGTACAAAATCGAATAGATATTACCAGAAATAGACATAAAAATTGTGAGCCATTTATAAGAATTAATTATTTGCCAAATTCAGTAAATTTATATCAACAAATGAAAGACAGTTTAAGAACTGTTTGCCACAAAAATTATTTTAATACTTTGTATAATTATTCACAAGAACAGTTGTTTAAACATATAAATAATTTAACAAACGACACTTAGAATATAATACTAAATTTTCAAGCACTTTTTTCTTAATCAAATTTAAATTAATATTCATGAGTTTTTATATGCATGTAATAAACAAAATTTTCAAAAACATATGATTCAGTTAACCCAAATATAAATTCTTCAGATAATTTTGACATAAAATATTTTTTGGTAAGCTTTACTTGAATATCAAATAACTCTATCCTCTTTAAAGAAACAATAAACATAATACAAATTATATTCAATACCGAAAATGTTTAACGTTTCGATAACTACTTTCCATAAAATTTTTATTAGCATTTTAAAAAGTTAAAACTCTACCAATTTGGAAGTTTTGAAAAATCATAATTATTTAGTTATTCAAAAGCTATAAAAATACATTTTTCTCATTTAACAAACTATTGTGTGATTAATATTAACCATTAAAAATAAACTTTATTACCTCTCATATTTGAAACTTTCTCAACAAGGGAAACATCTGGAAATCTCTTATTTATAAAAGTTTTCTTATATTTCTTCACCATTTAAATCTTTCAATTTATATGTGATTGTATTAGAATGAAAAACATCTTCAATTTCAAAAATTTCTGTTGACCAATTAGTTGTATATCCATTCCCAAAAATTCCTTTCAATATAGGTATTCTTACTTTATCACCAATTTTATATTTAGGTGCAATATCTAACAAATTTGTTACATAAACAGTTTTTAATAAGATTTTTTTCAGTTTCTTTATTTGCATCTTTCAGTCGCATTTTTATTGTTGAATGTTTTGTATTATTATACTCATCAATTACTTCAAAAACAATCCATTTATAAATTCCTTAAAAGCAAATGTCATCAACTTTTTTCTTTCGGTGTAATATTTAATTGTTCAACAACAGTCGATTTAATTCACTAAAAGTTGAATTAAGATTGATGTTGAATTTTTTAATCAATCCTCGAAATTCTTTACTATAAAATTCTTACCAGTATATGTTTGTAAATTTTTTGGTTTTATCGACATGAAATTTTTAGTAGGAATAACTTATATTTTTACTAGTTTTATTTTTAACTGGAATTGCAGAGACAAATTTTGGAAAAATATCTGTAACACTTAATAAATATTGAAATCGTTTATTTAATTTCGGAATTCCTTTCAGATTACCTGAATCCATTCTGACTAAGCCAGATATCCTTAAATCATCAGTTCCAAAAGAAATTACATTTTTTCTTTTAAAATTCATTCTAATTGGTTTGTGTAATTCATTAATAACTTGTTCACAAATATTTACAATTTCAACTATAAATTTTTTTTCACAATATTACCCTTTTTGATTTACAAATTTCATAAATTCCCACACTTCTTTGTTTTCCATTTTTAGTTGTTAATCTATAAGAATGAAGTGTTTCAGTAACCTTTTTGCACTTCAAACAGTGAATGTGAGTATCGTTCTTCATTCATATAGAATAGTTCTAGTTCATTAATTTAACTATTCATGTTTTCTAACAAGATTTGATAATTCATTCTGTAAATAATATTAGTACACATCATCTTCTGCATCCATTTCATGATTTAAATCCGCAGTCCTTCTTCCTTTAAAACCAATGTAACTTCCGTTACTTTAAAAATAGCATTTAATTCTTTTCTGAACTAGGCTAATAAATTATTGATTGAAAATCTATGTTTTTTAGTCTAACGACCCTAATGATGGTTTTATTTTTCATTAATTTCTGGATCTATTGATTCCTGAAAATATTCGATTATTGATTGAAAATCTTCAAATTTTGATATTAGTTCATTTTCAATTTTTAGCTCTAATGATTGAAAATTTTTTTATTTTTCCTACATCTGTATTGAGTTTATTTGCAAAAATGTCCATTTATTAAATTTAAATGACTATTAAACTTATAATTCATGATTAATAGTTAAAAAACAAACCAACAGTGATGTCCACAAATTACTTCATTGGAATTTCCCAAATAGTTAACGAGCTGTTTTGGAATATTTCCTCCATGTGATTCAAAAACAAACTTAACATCTTATTATTATAATAACAAATCCAACATGATCACATGTATTTAAATTTACTATTCTATATTCTAAATTTTTTGGTTGATTTAATAATACATATGTCATAAAATTTACACAAAAAAGCTAGTTTTTAATTGATAAACAAATTCTACAATGTCAAAAATTGATTAAAGATTGTTACATTTTTCAGTTATTTGTTTGAAATTCTTTTTACCTCTTTTCCTTCTTTCCCATTTCCAAATTACGTATTTTTGTTCTTCTAATTCTCTATCAGGTTTTTATTGTTTATAACTATATTAGCAATTGCTAAATTTCCACCAGCAAGTGAACCAGTTGTTGCTAAATCAGGAAATGCAGCTAATAATATAGGTTAAAATTCAGCTTCATGTTATGTTCCTTTTTTCTTTGTTAGAAATGCAGCAATCTTTTTGACAACAGGAATAGTTAATGAAACAAGTCAATTTCCACCAGTGTTTTCTCTTTCTTTCATTTTTCAATATCAGGTAATACTGATTATGTAATATTAAATTGTTCATTATTCAGTTTAAGTTCATTGATTTTGGTTTTCTTTGAGACTAGGTAACAAAAGATAACCAACTGAAAAGTTATTCATTTAAACAGATTAAATATTAATAAGGAATTTTTATAAACACCATCCATTTTTATCAACATTTAAAGCCATTCCCAATTTTCGTTATCCATACATGGTTCCTCTAACTGTAGTTGGAATTCTTTCCTCCTACTGAATTGTCACTTGCATGTGTGCTTTTTTTAGTAGGTAGTGAAAGCTTTTACTAGCTTCACATCTTTTTTCTGAATCTTTATATCATTTTCTGTACATGCCCAACAGGTTAGTCCCTTGATCTCCTCTACTTAAATTTTCATATAATTTTGTTTCTGAGCCACAAAATCGATAGCCTGGAAGATGCATCTCAAATGGTAATTTATTAATCAAAGTGTTTACTAATCTTTTTCTGTATTTTTCACCTTTCCAAAATATGTATGGTAAAGTTTAAAATATTTCATCAAATTCGGAATTTCTATGGGACTATTAATAGTAAGATCACTAAATTTATTTGTTAACTTTTGAGTTATTTCAACTTTTTCATTATGAAATTTTTATTTCCAGCTAATACTTCACCATGTATTACTGGTAATCAAGCACGAATCCAAACATATTCAACTGACTTTCCTGAATATTTCTTTCTATACCTTCACCAACTTTTTCAAATGAATCACCAAGATTTCTTTCTGAAAAAAATAAGAAAATATTCTTTAGCAATTGATTACATAAAATAATTTTATTTATTTCCTCTACCTGATTTTATTTTATTTGAGTTACTTTCATTACATACAGCATTTGAATTGAATAAAATTATTACATAGTTTTGTAAGTGAAGAGAATCTAATTCTGTTCATAAATCATAGACAGTTTTTGTTTTTTAGTTAAAGGTTTATTAATCCATCTGTGCCTTTATCTTCTTTTTCACTTTTTTTATATAAGACCATCGAACTCTACAGGTAACTTACCAACAAATTTAGATTGACCACCAGGTCTTAATCCAAAAATATTAACTTCACTATCATTTAGAAATTCTAACATTCTTTCACTTATATTTATTTATTTAACATGTTTTTCTTTTAACTTTCTGTCGCTTTCATAATTGTCTTACAAATTATTATTTCTGATTTACTTAATGGGTAATTTCTTTAATCACTTTCATAATGTTTAATTGTTGCAATATCATTAAATTCTTTGTAATAATGTTGATTATAAGGAATCATTTGTTGTCAACTTCTCTATTTTCTTCAATTTCTTTTAAAACTTTTTCTCCTGATGATTCAGTTTTTAGTTGACTTTTTCAATTGTATTGATAACTGCTTGAACTTTTTTTAAAATTTCCAAATTGTCTTCTTGGTTGTTTAATCGATTCCTAAAACTGTTCTTCTATTTGTTCGTTTACCTTAATTATTTTATATGGCTCTCTATAAGAATTAATGGATTGTAATTTGTAAACATTTTTAAGAATAAAAAACACGATAATTATTTTTATTTTGCTTTTAATGTTAATGTTTATCATTTACATTCAACATTTAATGTTTAACATTTGTGTTCATCATATATAAGTAACATTTAGGTTCAACATTTATTTTAATATTTTTGTTCAACATTTTTAAGTTTTACATTTAAAAATTTGTATCTTAATGTACGTGTAACTTACCATTACACTTCAATTCTTTATAATTTTCTTGTTCAACGTTTTAAAAATTTTTAATCTTTTATTTATATTTATCACCAATAATTTTTCTTGCCATGTCTATGATAATAAAACCAAATTTATCCTTATTCCATCATTTACTACATAATTCTTTAAATACACCAAACTTTCATTCACCAACAACAAATCCTATGTAAATATGACTTAAATTTGTGACATCTTGTCTGAAGATATTTAAAAAATATGATTGTCTCAAACTAAATTTTGGTATTCTCCAACTAGATCTTCATTTTCAGGGACGTAATCAGCAAAAACTAAAACTGAATTATCTTCACATTCACGTAATGGAATAAATTTCATTAGTATTTTAAGTAAAAGTAACAATTTTTCATTAATTTCATATTCAAGATTTTAATATCTTTTTATAAATTTTTGATATTTTGGTTGATCTATAATTTTAGGATAAATATACATATGATTAATTTTTACCAATATAACTATCGTGGTGATAAAATATAATAATGAATTTTAAATGTAATTTTCCATAACACTTGATCCTATAACTGCACATAGAATAGAATTTGATAAAAGCCTACCATGTCTGTTTTTCATTTCTTTTTTGGTATTCTTATTTTTGTTTACCAATCCATCATTTATTTATATAATTGTTCTTAATATAAATGAGTAGATTATTTCAATTAAGTGATAATTCTTCTGTTCTGAAAAAAGGTTAATTTGAACTTATAAAAGTGTTTAACTAGTTGTTTTTTATTCAACTTTTAACTCCAAATACTACGTTGAAAAATAATAAATCTTACAGTCATGAAGGAACAACAGAAATAGAAAAATGAAAAACAGTAATTCATTCGAAAAATCCAAATATTAAATTTGAAGAATATAAAATTTTAAATAGAACTGTTATCAAAATTGATAAAGTATTATACATATTTATAAAACATAATAATATTGCATGCTTTTTAGATTTTAATAATCAAATTATAGAACCTAACACAAAATGTGTTGCTAAAGATGTTTTCAAACTCATACCATTTCAATTTATTAATGAAAATTAATGAAATGTTTGTTAACATTATGACCACTTGCATTTTTAAACTCATATTATCGCTTCATTTAATGATAATTCTTGGTTTGGTGGCCCAATAATTTATGAACCAAATCATCCCGTAAAAATTCCAGTTTTCAACACTATTTACAATTTAGAAATAACTGTAACTGATGGAAACAATAATTTGATTCAGTTCAATCGTGCTTATGTAACAGTTCTTCCATAAATGAATTAATAATAAATCATGAATTAACTCGAAAGTTATCAATTTGATTTATTTCCCATTAATGAGAAAAAAATTAAAACTTTCTAACAGGGAAACTGAAATAAATACTAATATTAGTGGTGGTTGGATTCATCTTAATTTTTCACAAATTTGTATTACTTTTGATGTTATTCACACAGATGGAACTTATTTTTCTGCATACAATGCTAAATCGAATATTAAACTATTTAATAATTATGTTTTAAAATTATTTGATTTTATTGCAATTAAAAAAGGAACGATATTTTATCTGGAATTGAACATTCTTATATTCCTTCTTCAACTCTTATTCGATTAACGTCTTTCCTTTAAAATTTATTAAACATATAAGGACATATTCTTAAAAATGGAAAACATTCTTTATCCTTTAGCATTATTTAGTGGATGTTAAGATTATAAAGAAATTTGTTTCAGTGTGATTTTACTTGAATATTTAATAAGAGTTCGAGAAAAGATCAAGAAGATTCTATTCTTCATTGGACTACTGATAATGATAATTCTACACTTCCAAAAGAAGGTAAAATTGTTGTGCAAAGTATGGAAATTCGTGTTCCTGTTGTTAAATGTCAACTAGAAGATTCATTTGAATTAGAATATGAAACTGTTAAAAATCCAAAAATTCCAATTTCTTTGTTTGAACTTCAAACAATGGAATATGCTGGTTACAGGGCAAAAGAAATTTTGAATTACATATTACTAATTATTATAATTCTACAGATTTTGACACGATATCTAATCGAAAAAATTATCAATTACTTGATTCTTCTTTATTCGATCTAGTTAAATTACAAATTATCTATGTTAAAAATGGAAGAAATGGAGTTTTTCCACAATTGTTATGGAATCTTGAACCACCAATACTTTCTTAAAAGCTGATGATTTTTTTAAAGATTTTAAAAGAATAACTCAATTAAATAATGACGTAAATGTGAGTCCATGTAATTTTATTTAAAATTATCCTATTTATGTAATTATTATGAATTCTTTAATTACTGAAAAAACAACAATGAAATTATGTACATTCTTTAATGACAATATTCTAAATGATAGAATTGCTTATGTTATTAAGTATGGAAAAAAGAATTTAACTAACGATTTACAACATAGAATGCTAAATGAAAATTTCTAATTCCATAAATAAATGAAAAATAAGAAAAATTAAAAGATCTCCACACATCTTGTTTTCATTTCCTTTTGAAATATTTTCAGAAAACTAGAGATGATAAAAACTGAAAACTTCTGTTCTTCAAAAATTAATACTTTCTCCAAATGTTTTTGATTCCTTAAATATTTTCTATATAAATAAATATCAATGTGAATGGTATAATAGAAAATTTATTTAATGTACTTTATGATAGATGTGGTTGTTCATATGTGTTCAATAGGTAATCAGAACTTAAAAAAAAACATGAATCCTATATCATTTCAAAAGCTGAAATTTTCCAACTACATTTGGTGATAACATTTTATTACTTTTAGATGATAATAATAAAATTACTTTTGCAGATCGTTATACTAAAGTGTTTACAAATGATGATTGTAAATTAGATAAAATTGAGGGAGTAAAATTTATTTATCATGGTAAAAAAGCAAATTAAGATCGTCTTACTCATGTTATTGAATTTGAATAAATTTAAAATTTTTTCATTTAATTAAATTGAAATTTTCTTTAGTATAATTTTCTAAATTTTTAAAACACTCAAATGTGTTGATCATTTGGTTTTCGTTGTATTTATGGACAATTTGATTGGAGAATATTGCAAAATTAGATTCTTGGTTTGAAACCTGGAATTTTTACTCGAAAATGCTCTTTAAGCCAGCATCGTCATGAATATACTACTCATTACGCTGAATTGGTTCACTACATTTGGAAATTGAGTTAAAAAAGCATAGGATTTTAAAACGCAGTCATTTTGATCTGTGTCCGATAACTTGTTTATTATCATCGGTCGAAAACGTCTGACCTGAAATTCTTTTTCGTGTGACCTCGGATTGTTGCCCTCAATACACTGAGTTCCAAAGCACTTTCATGTGTCGACATCATAGGAGATTGTTCAATCGAAGAGGAGACTCTGGCACATATTTCTTCTCATCTCTTCTTCTTTCCACTCAGCATCCTGTCTTTTAACACTGGCAAAAGCAAAGGCTCATTTTTGCTAATTCAGAAGTGTTGCTTTTCCCGCTGGAACCTTATTAAATCTTTCCTGGAATGCTTCGATAATCTGTTTCATTGTCTGCCCCTTGTGTTGTTGTTTATGTACCCACACTCTTGCCACTATGTGCTCCTGAGTAGTGTAGCTATGAGTGTCCAGATCTGCTATTGCAACAAATTAAAACTCGATTGCCACTGTGAAAAGGTGTGAAACATGAATTCCAACAACTGATAAGAAGTAACATAGCTAACAATCTGCATAATAATATTTGATAGTAAACAGGGTTACAGGGGTGTGGGGACTTCCCACCAATCCTGCACATTGTACAAATAAATGCCACACGTGAAGGACATTCTGAAGTTATTTCACGTTACCTTGTTACTTCCTTGTGTCATTTACTAACACTGAATTAATAAAGGATGGCATGATCTCATCACTTGAAGAAATGTGGCAAGAGAAACCTAATTTATTTAGAAACATTAGTTTGTCAACAAACACTAGGACTGAAAATATATTAACTCAGTTGTCTGATGACACTCGACACTCAGAGTGGTTCTCTCTGGCTTTGGCTGAGTTAACTGATGTTTCAGACACTTCACAGGTGTTAGTCTTAATTCAAAGGATACATAAAAATTATGTAGTGTACGAAGAGCATCTTGACGTTTGTGGCATTCACGTCATGGCCAGGTGAGAAGGAATTTTTGAATAAGTAGGATATACTATTCGCATAACAATCTGCACTGGAAAAACTTAAGGTGTATCACAACTAATGGCGGAAAAACGTGTGTGGAAAAAATAAAGATGCCATTGGTCTCTTGTCAAAGGTGGTAGAAAATTACGGTTGATCAAGGACATTAATCATACATTACATCATTTAACGTAATAATAAGAAACCAGTTGCATAAAAGAAATTTAATTTCTTTAGCACTTACGGGCACTTAGTGCCATTCTTCGAATGGTTATTCCTATCGCATTATTTGCGAGTATCAACAATAAGAGACATGCAGCAAAATACCATGGTAATGTGGTTCATAGTGTCTGCATAAAAATAGTATAAAGAAGCGGAGAAACACGTGTAGACATAATGCAAGAACAGAAGCTAATTAGCTCAGTGGGCCAGATACCACGCATGTCTGGGCTGGATGGTATTCATGGGTTGGCATTTCCCCACGGGCCAAGTTTGGAGATCCCTGTTCTAAGCTGCCATTTTTCACAGCAGGGTCCACTTTGGCTGTCACCTGTGGCAGCCTTACAGCTCAGCTGCATGTCGATAATATTCTACTCCCCATTTTGTTGCTCTTCATGTCTGGGCGTCTGGGGCTCACATTTCACACAAAAAGAGTTTCTGCTGCTTGTCTTCATGCTTTCCAAAGCCTACCTTGGCCATTGATATCACTACAACTCTCCCCAATTGCGAACGTTTGGAGCATTATGAGTAGGACCCTGCAACCATCTTGGGATTCTTTTAAATATACACTCCTGGAAATGGAAAAAAGAACACATTGACACCGGTGTGTCAGACCCACCATACTTGCTCCGGACACTGCGAGAGGGCTGTACAAGCAATGATCACACGCACGGCACAGCGGACACACCAGGAACCGCGGTGTTGGCCGTCGAATGGCGCTAGCTGCGCAGCATTTGTGCACCGCCGCCGTCAGTGTCAGCCAGTTTGCCATGGCATACGGAGCTCCATCGCAGTCTTTAACACTGGTAGCATGTCGCGACAGCGTGGACGTGAACCGTATGTGCAGTTGACGGACTTTGAGCGAAGGTGTATAGTGGGCATGCGGGAGGCCGGGTGGACGTACCGCCGAATTGCTCAACGCGTGGGGCGTGAGGTCTCCACAGTACACCGATGTTGTCGCCAGTGGTCGGCGGAAGGTGCACGTGCCCGTCGACCTGGGACCGGACCGCAGCGACGCACGGATGCACGCCAAGACCGTAGGATCCTACGCAGTGCCGTAGGGGACCGCACCGCCACTTCCCAGCAAATTAGGGACACTGTTGCTCCTGGGGTATCGGCGAGGACCATTCGCAACCGTCTCCATGAAGCTGGGCTACGGTCCCGCACACTGTTAGGCCATCTTCCGCTCACGCCCCAACATCGT
The DNA here is from genome assembly GCF_023898315.1 of Schistocerca nitens. NCBI lineage: Eukaryota > Metazoa > Arthropoda > Insecta > Orthoptera > Acrididae > Schistocerca > Schistocerca nitens. The sequence goes on from NC_064616.1 coordinate 887,908,745, forward strand.
GCAGCCCGCCTCCAGTGGTGTCGCGACAGGCGTGAATGGAGGGACGAATGGAGACGTGTCGTCTTCAGCGATGAGAGTCGCTTCTGCCTTGGTGCCAATGATGGTCGTATGCGTGTTTGGCGCCGTGCAGGTGAGCGCCACAATCAGGACTGCATACGACCGAGGCACACAGGGCCAACACCCGGCATCATGGTGTGGGGAGCGATCTCCTACACTGGCCGTACACCACTGGTGATCGTCGAGGGGACACTGAATAGTGCACGGTACATCCAAACCGTCATCGAACCCATCGTTCTACCATTCCTAGACCGGCAAGGGAACTTGCTGTTCCAACAGGACAATGCACGTCCGCATGTATCCCGTGCCACCCAACGTGCTCTAGAAGGTGTAGGTCAACTACCCTGGCCAGCAAGATCTCCGGATCTGTCCCCCATTGAGCATGTTTGGGACTGGATGAAGCGTCGTCTCACGCGGTCTGCACGTCCAGCACGAACGCTGGTCCAACTAAGGCGCCAGGTGGAAATGGCATGGCAAGCCGTTCCACAGGACTACATCCAGCATCTCTACGATCGTCTCCATGGGAGAATAGCAGCCTGCATTGCTGCGAAAGGTGGATATACACTGTACTAGTGCCGACATTGTGCATGCTCTGTTGCCTGTGTCTATGTGCCTGTGGTTCTGTCAGTGTGATCATGTGATGTATCTGACCCCAGGAATGTGTCAATAAAGTTTCCCCTTCCTGGGACAATGAATTCACGGTGTTCTTATTTCAATTTCCAGGAGTGTATATTTATACTCGAAATGGATTCCATCTGGATGTGTTAGCAATGGCATGACAACATTCATATCGCCGCAATCAGATGGAGAAATGTACATGATATTCAGCAAAAGCAGTGATATCCCACCGCCAAAAAGAAAAACGCTGAACAGTGTGTTTGTGTTTGACGATCTTGCGGTGGAAAACCATGGTTACTTTCAGAAATAATTCTGTTTTGTTTTCCATATGAGGGTTGACATCTTTTATTTGAGCCAACCTATTCTAGGATTCCAAAACAGTTGCTGAGGAATCATGCAAACCTTATTATCGCTTTCAAACAAGACATTCTTAATTTAAGACACATTTAGAAATCACATATAGGAACAAACATGGCATTCAATGAATTTATAAAGATCTGTAACGATTGCTGGAATCACACGCAGCAGAGGTTTCTTGTCATTGATAAAGCAAGGAAATTGAACAATGGGCAAATTAGATGAAACGTCCACGAGTTTCTCTTAACATGGTATATATAATAAAGTGGGAGGTAAGTACATCAGGAGGTAAGTAGATCATGGACAAATTTGCACATCTGTCAGGTGTTCATCACGAGAGGTGGGGGTGTATCCATCCACACATGGATGCAGAAACTGAAAGTATCAATGAAAGACCTAAATGGTATACTACAGAATTTTAAATGATCAATGAAACCCAAACTGTGAGAACTGCAGCGTTAAGTAATGGTGTAGAACATCTCAGCTAAAATCAGAAACATGTTACTGTGAATATTAAAAAGTTCAGTGATGTTCTCAGAAACCATACTATACATGTTTCATTGCTCAATGAAAGACATACTGCTAAGGACGCTCAAGATATTGTCAGCAGCAAAGCCTTTGTGAAGTCCACGAATGAGGCAACAAAAGAAATTCGTAAATTTGAAAGAAAACACTAGACAGTGTAAATATTAGTGATGTTAGACCGTTTCTGAAGCCAATCGTTATAGTAAATGCAAAGGTTAAAGATATTGGACAAGTTTTAGATGTACCAGAAAATCTGTATAAGCTGCATACTATCTCAAAGTCAGTTTAGTAGGCAACAAAATGTCGATAAAATGTAAAGTGATTGAGGCGTGTCATCACTTGGATAGTAGACAGACTGGACATATGAGGTCAGCAGGGAAAAGCGGTATATGTTGGGTACGCAACCAATAATTCCACCAAGTATGTAACACATTTTTGGAATCAGCAATTCGAAAGAACGCCAGGTATAATGGAAATAACATGTTTAAAAACCTCAAATTTTGACAACTATTTATTCAAAAATCTAAAAATGTACAGTGAAGTGGGACTCGCCACTGAAGGCAATTCTACTTTAATCAATGATATTCAAGACTGAAGATGTATCTGGAACTGCCCTAGACAACGATGGGATACAACCTTACTGTCCTCCACCATATGGCCCAACAACAAGGAGTGATGGTCTGGGGTACCATTTCTTTTCGGAATAGGATCCTTTTGGTTGTTATCCACAGCACCCTTACAGCTCAGAGGTACATCGACGATATTATGTGCCCCATTTTCTTACTCTTCATGGCAAGCCATCATGGACTTACATTTCAACGTGATAATGCCCACCTACAAATGGTGAAGTTTCTGCCGCTTGTCTTCGTTCCTGCTAAATCCTACCTTGGGTAGCAAGTTCGGCAGAACTCTCCCCAGTTGAGAATGTAAGGACCATTGTGGGCAGGGCCCTCCAACTATCTCTGGATTTTGACGATCTGATGCGCCAATAGTACAGAATTTGGCACATTATCTGTTGGTTATGACCTGTAGATTAAAACTGAAGAAACTGCAAAAAGGTGGGAATTTTAGGAGATGGGACCTGGATAAACTGAAAGAACCAGAGGTTGTACAGAGTTTCAGGGAGAGTATAAGGGAACAATTGACAGGAATGGGGGAAAGAAATACAGTAGAAGAAGAATGGGTAGCTTTGAGGGATGAAGTAGTGAAGGCAGCAGAGGATCAAGTAGGTAAAAAAATGAGGGCTAGTAGAAATCCTTGGGTAACAGAAGAAATATTGAATTTAATTGATGAAAGGAGAAAATATAAAAATGCAGTAAATGAAGCAGGCAAAAAGGAATACAAACGTCTCAAAAATGAGATCGTTAGGAAGTGCAAAATGGCTAAGCAGGGATGGCTAGAGGACAAATGTAAGGATGTAGAGGCTTATCTCACTAGGGGTAAGATAGATACTGCCTACAGGAAAATTAAGGAGACCTTTGGAGAGAAGAGAGCCACTTGTATGAATATCAAGAGCTCAGATGGAAACCCAGTTCTAAGCAAAGAAGGGAAAGCAGAAAGGTGGAAGGAGTATATAGAGGGTCTATACAAGGGCGATGTAGTTGAGGACAATATTATGGAAATGATAGAGGATGTAGATGAAGATGAAATGGGAGATACGATACTGCGTGAAGAGTTTGACAGAGCACTGAAAGACCTGAGTCGAAACAAGGCCCCGGGAGTAGACAACATTCCATCGGAACTACTGACGGCCTTGGGAGAGACAGTCCTGACAAAACTCTACCATCTGGTGAGCAAGATGTATGAAACAGGCGAAATACCCACAGACTTCAAGAAGAATATAATAATTCCAATCCCAAAGAAAGCAGGTGTTGACAGATGTGAGAATTACCGAACAATCAGTTTAATAAGCCACAGCTGCAAAATGCTAACACAAATTCTTTACAGACGAATGGAAACACTAGTAGAAGCCGACCTCGGGGAAGATCAGTTTGGATTCCGTAGAAATACTGGAACACGTGAGGCAATACTCACCTTACGACTTATCTTAGAAGAAAGATTAAGGAAAGGCAAACCTACGTTTCTAGCATTAGTAGATTTAGAGAAAGCTTTTGACAAAGTTGACTGGAATACTCTCTTTCAAATTCTGAAAGTGGCAGGGGTAAAATACAGGGAGCGAAAGGCTCTTTACAATTTGTACAGAAACCAGATGGCAGTTATAAGAGTCGAGGGACATGAAAGGGAAGCAGTGGTTGGGAAGGGAGTAAGACAGGGTTGTAGCCTCTCCCCGATGTTATTCAATCTGTATATTGAGCAAGCAGTAAAGAAAACAAAAGAAAAATTCGGAATAGGTATTAAAATCCATGGAGAAGAAATAAAAACTTTGAGGTTCGCCGATGACATTGTAATTCTGTCAGAGACAGCAAAGGACTTGGAAGAGCAGTTGAATGGAATGGACAGTGTATTGAAAGGAGGATATAAGATGAACGTCAAAAAAAGCAAAACAAGGATAATGGAATGTAGTCTAATTATGTCGGGTGATGCTGAGGGAATTAGATTAGGAAATGAGACACATAAAGCAGTAAACTAGTTTTGCTATTTCTGAAAGTATTTGTATGGAGTGTAGCCATGTATGGAAGTGAAACATGGACGGTAAATAGTTTGGGCAAGAAGATAATTGAAGCTTTCGAAATGTGGTGCTACAGAAGAATGCTGAAGATTAGGTGGGTAGATCACATAACTAATGAGGAGGTACTGATTAGGATTGGGGAGAAGAGGAGTTTGTGGCACAACTTGACCAGAAGAAGGGATCGGTTGGTAGGACATGTTCTGAGGCATCAAGGGATCACCAATTTAGTATTGGAGGGCAGCGTGGAGGGTAAAAATCGTAGGGGGAGACCAAGAGATGAATACACTAAGCAGATTCAGAAGGATGTAGGTTGCAGTAGGTACTGGGAGATGAAGAAGCTTGCACAGGATAGAGTAGCATGGAGAGCTGCATCAAACCAGTCTCAGGACTGAAGACCACAACAACATCCTTCAGGAGGACATCCAACAACTCTGTCAATGAACGCCAAGCCGAATAACTGGTTGAATAAGGGTTAGAGGTGCATCAACGAGTTACCGACTTGCTCAATTTTTGAAGCTCTTTCTCTTTAACAAATCATCCAATTTTTCTGATATTTTAATCCATTATTTGTCTGTACACGTACATCATATCTACCTATTTCCATACCATTTGGATAATTCCTTCGTGCTGCGTCTTTTTTTGTCTTACTGTGTATTTTGGACTGGTGGTAGTGTAATTTGACGTGTTTTAAAATGTAAAGTCAGTGGGCTATCTGCCAACCATGTAGGATGTGCTCATTACCCCAAGCAATAGTACTGTGCATCAACTCCAGTTTTAAATTTCCAGTCATTTTTGAATCTTTAATAAATGACAAGACGTCTGCTGATATTGAACCAGGGGTGTACAGAGTATAAGTGAGGAATCAGTCTCATTGTTCGTACAAATAGAGAGAGTAGTGGGGGGTAAGCAAAATGAACTAAAGTACTTAGGTGAACTTGTACCATAATTTATGGTGGAGGCCATTCCACCATCTTGTTCGATAGTGACATCATAGTACAGTTTGCAATATAAGTATAGAGTGTCCGAGCTTTTCCTGCCTATATATCATCTGAAAATGGGAGAGTGGAGGGGGGATCTTGACCTTGAAAGTACAGTTTGCAGTATATGTAAAGATCTTCAGTTCCATTTCTCCGCATTTTCCTAAATAGATCGGATGTCAAGTTGTAATAATGAACTGCTTTGGTATCGCCATATTATTACTATAAGAAGAAGTGCGCAATGTCAGAGGAGCATATTCACAGCTGCAGCATACGGAATCGCTTGCTGCCTATTGTAGGCCTTCTGATAACATAATGTTCCCACAGTTGCCAGAAGCTGGGTGCACTGTTAACATTGAGCACTTGCTCACCAGGTGCTCCATGGCTATGCAGAGTGCCGGCCGGGGTGACCGAGCGGTTCTAGGCGCTACAGTCTGGAACCGCGCGACAGCTACGGTCGCAGGTTCGAATCCTGCCTCGGGCATGGTTGTGTGTGATGTCCTTAGGTTAGTTAGGTTTAAGTAGTTCTAAGTTCTAGGAGACTGAGACCTCAGAAGTTTAGTCCCATAGTGCTCAGAGCCATTTGAACCATTTGCTATGCAGAGTAGGCTGATGCTAATTCCGTTACCTCAGACCAAATAAAATGATAGATTATCCCCATGAAGTTAATAGGCTACTTGAAAAATCAACTGCCGCGCACATTCGAAACGTTATTTGATAAAATTCTGAACTCATCAGGGGCCTCGCCTATTGCTTATGGTGCGAGAACATGGGCATTTCAGTCCAATAATTTTCTTTAATGGTTGCTGAATGACAGAAATGATCTGTGTCCTCGGAGTCTTTCGCGACCTCATACATGAATAAAACGTTCTCGGTTTTTCCAGCCGCGTCAATTCGAATAAATTTCTCAATGATCTGGTAAACATTAGATTTTTTTGAAACAAGATGTAATTTACTCAAAAACACCTTAATGTCAAGATTATAGACAACTTGAGAATTAATTTCATATAAATAAAATAAAACTATGATCAGAAAAATAATTGGTTGTTAGGGTCGCCACCAGCATGACACTGAAAATTACGTTTGAGATGGTGCGCAGACATATAAAGGACACGAAATACGTTTTCAACTGCGATTGTATAACTTAATAATAATATAAAAAAGGAGAATATGAATCCAAACAGAGCACACAGCAGATCAATAAATAAAGGAAGGAACAGAATGAATTATCACTAGATAGGTGAACTCCAATGAATTAACCCGATACTGAAACGATACGTGAGAGATTACGGAAAAAGATCCGCTTTCAAACTAGATTTAGGTTGTGATTCTTCAATTTCTCCAGGCGTATTTTATGCCGAAAGAAATCTCGGGTGAACAGCCTGGTATGAGTGTGCATAGGACACAATATTTCGGCAGTCGACCACGTTGCCATCATCAGGTGCGGTGATGTACTGACCGGTGGAGGGGGATTGTCCTATATATACATGGCGCCGGACCACCGCCGGTCAGTACATCACCGCACCTGATGATGGCAACGTCGTCGACTGCCGAAATATTGTGTCCTATGCACACTCATACCAGGCTGTTCAACCGAGATTTATTTCATCTACATCTACATCTACATTTATACTCCGCAAACCACACAACGGTGTGTGGCGGAGGGCACTTTACGTGCCACTGTCATTACCTCCCTTTTCTGTTCCAGTCGCGTATGGTTCGCGGGAAGAACGACTGTCTGAAAGCCTCCGTGCGCGCTCGAATCTCTCTAATTTTACATTCGTGATCTCCGCGGGACGTATAAGTAGGGGGAAGCAATATATTCGATACCTCATCCAGAAACGCACCCTCTCGAAACCTGGACAGCAAGCTACACCGCGATGCAGAGCGCCTCTCTTGCAGAGTCTGCCACTTGGGTTTGCTAAACATCTCCGTAACGCTATCACGGTTACCAAATAAACCTGTGACGAAACGCGCCGCTCTTCTTTGGATCTTCTCTATCTCCTCCGTCAACCCGATCTGGTACGGATCCCACACTGATGAGCAATACTCAGGTATAGATCGAACGAGTGTTTTGTAAGCCACCTCCTTTGTTGATGGACTACATTTTCTAAGGACTCTCCCAATGAATCTCAACCTGGTACCGGCCTTACCAACAGTTAATTTTAAATGATCATTCCACTTCAGATCGTTCCACACGCATACTCCCAGATATTTTACAGAAGTAACTGCTACCAGTGTTTGTTCCGCTATCATATAATCATACAATAAAGGATCCTTCTTTCTATGTATTCGCAATACATTACATTTGTCTATGTTAAGGGTCAGTTGCCACTCCCTGCACCAAGTGCAAAAAACATGTTCTAAAATTCTACAACAGATCGACGTCAGAGATATAGGTCTATAGTTTTGCGCATCTGCTCGACGACCCTTCTTGAAGACTGGGACTACCTGTGCTCTTTTACAATCATTTGGAACCTTCCGTTCCTCTAGAGACTTGCGGTACACGGCTGTTAGAAGGGGGGCAAGTTCTTTCGCGTACTCTGTGTAGAATCGAATTGGTATCCCGTCATGTCCAGTGGACTTTCCTCTGTTGAGTGATTCCAGTTGCTTTTCTATTCCTTGGACTCTTATTTCGATGTCAGCCGTTTTTTCGTTTGTGCGAGGATTTAGAGAAGGAACTGCAGTGCAGTCTTCCTCTGTGAAACAGCTTTGGAAAAAGGTGTTTAGTATTTCAGCTTTACGCGTGTCATCCTCTGTTTCAATGCCATCATCATCCCGGAGTGTCTGGATATGCTGTTTCGAGCCACTTACTGATTTAACGTAAGTCCAGAACTTCCTAGGATTTTCTGTCAAGTCAGTAGATTTAGGTTGCAGATAACACACATACCACTGTGCGAAGCACTTAGGTCAAATTATGAAAACTGGAAGCTGAAGAAACTGGAATGAACTCCTCTCCCTTCATTATGGTCACTGACCTAGGAAGAGCGCATTGCAAATGCGGCCTTACCGTGATTGCAGTTGAGATGGCTCCACACGAGTCACCGTGTGCCCTGCTGCAGTGGCTGTTAACTGTTGCTGGCCTGGGTCGATGTCGAGTGATCGCAAGTAGTGGATCACATCATCCTTCTGACTGCCGATCGCGGACGGCAGTAAGTTCAAAGCAGAACTTCTAAATCTTGGCAGACTGCCAAAGTCAAGAAAAAAGTGCTGAAGCACGATATCTGTAACAGGAAGCACATCCGAATGCAGAATCAGACTAACACTCAACATGAGAGAATCCTCTTTATATTATGACAGTTTTCCTTCAGACCTCGGCAAAGCATCCGGCAACTTTTCTAGCCAATCTCAGAAAGGGATTAAGTGCTTCCCAGTTAGATATCTGGAAGTCCGTTCACTAGCTCCCAACGTCATATAAAAGATGTATCCACCAGTGATATTGGTCTTTCTGGGAACGAGAGCGGAGTGTCGCCACGTTCCTGTGACCAGAGTTGTTTGTCAGAAATTCTGGGGATTTTATAGAGCTTCGCAGAGTATCCTCACGGAAAGGCTAGCGTTTTGAAGTTTTGGAGAACCGCGTGCGACCATATATCTAGCTTCTGGAAACAAAAGACAGCAGGACAACGGTAAGTGAACAGCTGATAAACCCTCCGAAAGTTTGCTAGCAAGCGGAGTTCTTATCTCTTCCACCCGTTCTACCGCCAACTGTTCGAGGTACCTGCAGAATAATCCCTGAAAGGCTTGCTCGGTTGCCCGTGCAGTCCGCTAACGTGAAAACCTACACTTTGAGTGACAGGCAGCTCCTCAAGAGCGTGCGAAGCGTTACACCTGTTTCTGTGCCCAACGAAGAAGAGTTTCCATGATCCAAACCAGATACATTAATTGGAAAAGCTACTGCAAGAAGAAAATGTTAGATTAGGTACAGAGAGATGAGTTATCTACAATGCTACAAGCTTCGCCCTGACTATTCATCTAATGCACAATATGGGTGAAAAGAGGACAAATAAAAACCGAATTGAAAAATAAAAGAAGCAAGAAACTATTGCATGCAAATTCCGTATGCAGATAGGATAAAATGTGAAAATAAAGTCCTGAAGTAGGCCACTGCCTCACACTGTTTCGGTACTAACTGCAAATATTGATTAAGGCTTCTACAAAAACTGTATTGAGTTTTTCGTTTTTCTGTTAATGTCAAATGCTGCAAATATGTGTGGGAAAGCGAAGAAAAAAAATGGTTCAAATGGCTCTGAGCACAATGGGATTTAACATCTGAGGTCATCAGTCCCCTAGAACTTAGAACTACTTAAACCTAACTAACCTAAGGACTTCACACACATCCATGCCCGAGGCAGGATTCGAACCTGCGACCGTAGTGGTCGCGCGGCTCCAGACTGAAGCGCCTAGAACCGCTCTGTCACACCGGCCGGCAAAGCGAAGAAAGACATTATGTGAATGATGAGTGTTTTGAATTGCCCTTGACACAATTAATGTCGGTATCGTATTAGTTTCGACAGTTTTAGTACACAACTGATCGAACAGAAATCAATAAAATATTTATTTAGGTATTATGTTATTCTAAGACAGATTTTTCATTCCTATCCAAAATACTTCATCGATTGTGCATCATCTGTGATGTCCAATTCATAATTAATGATAGTTTCCACGGCAAACATGAAAAAAGATTATTTACAGCAATATCCGAAAAAATTATCAGAAAGATATGTAGTGGGCGCCTCAGCAATTACCGATGCACACTGTGTCGTGTGTCGCATCACAAAAAAGTTTGTGTCTATGTCTGCTTGGTAAAAGAGTGATAGTAGCTTACTGTACTCTGGTTACTGATGTAACAATGTCTTGTGCTACCTGCAGCTCTAGTATTGCAGCAGGGCGTTGAGTCTCAGGGAAGAAGAGACACCTTACGTTTAATTTCATACGTTAATAGTCTTCATTTTGTGTTTACCTTAGAGCTCGCTATTTTTACCCAATTGTTTGGTTGGTTACACATGTAGTGAATACCAGAATCACCATAAATTACGGTAGCTGCTACAAACAGCGGAAGTGGTGGAGTAGAACGTCTTTGTTATCGATTCGTTCCCAGCCTTGGAGTTTTTGAGGCGAATTTAGCCCGTTGTATCTATTTTCTCAAATATTACATTTCTCATTTGAAAGATGAAACTAATAAGCGAGCCACCATGAATTTAAAAATCAAGTTCTTCAATTGAACAGCATTATAGTGAACTCACGGCGACCGAATTCGCCTGATGTATATCCTATGGAACACATCTGGGTCGCTATCGGCGCCACCGCCGCGTACGCAAATGAGCGGCCCGTTATTTACGCGAATTACATGACCTGTGCGGAGACGTCTAATGCTACATACCTCCACAAACCCACCAACAAACTGTCGGATCTCTGATACGCAGAATCAGTGATGTACTTCGTTCCAAAGGCGGACAAACAAGCTATTAAGCAGGTAGTCATATTGTTTTGGCACATCAGTGTGAAATGAATGCAGTGTTTGCATTGCAACGCTGCCTTTGAGATACACTCAAAATTTCGTGTAATTTTTCTACATTGTTAAATGACGTTAACCTCTAAGAGCGATAATTCCATATTTCATGGAGGTTCACGATCATTAGGATAACATAATTCATAAGTCAAACTCATATCATCTTCTTACTTCAAGGCTTGCATAACTTTCACAACATAGTTTTAAAGTTAAAATTAAAGAAGTCGTCGACGTTGAAGATGATTGTAACACAACAGTGCTTCATTAGGTATGGCTCTGCTAGAAGTGATATAGCCTTTAAATCTACCAAGTTGGGTGGCGCAGTGGTTAGCAGTGGACTCGCATTCGGGGGGACGACGCTTCAAACCCGCGTCCGGCCACCTTCATTTAGGTTTTCCTTGATTTCCCTAAATCGCTTCAGGCAAATTCCGAGATGGTGTCTTTGAAAGGGCACGGCCGACTTCCTTCCCCATCCGTCCCTAATCCGATGGGACCGATGACCTCGCTGTTTGGTCCCCTCCAAATCAACTAACTAACCAATCTTGAAATCTCTAGGTCTGTGTAACACCTCACGGAGCATGTTGTGGCTGAAGTGTAATATGGCACCCGGCATTTTCACATTTTTGCGGCATTCTCAGAAAAGAATACTAGGTTAAATGTGAGAAAATAAACATACTACATTTACCAGGGGTTATAGTCAGATACTTGTGATCACACCGACTAAAAAATCAATGGGCGCAACATGAATGTGTCGAAAATTTGCGCAGAACCATTTATTCAATCGGTCAGATTATCCGAAACAAATCGTAATCCAGACCCTCTGTAATGCATTCGATGTAGACTTAAAACTCCAGTATAAAAATGCCATCCCAATTACCAGCATTTCTGCCGTTGTACAGCATTTGTAACATCAACGTTGAAAAAAGTTTGTGGTTAGGTTCAACAACGCGAAATTTAAAAAAAAGGGCTATAATCTGGCATGCGAAAACGATAAAAAGTTGTTCTTTTTCTATGTTTTATAGTCATCGGTAATTTAAATGTTATCTCCCACAGAGTATACGAATAAAAATTAGCAACATCTGCTACGAGCGCATTGGGTATAGCGGTGAACTGCATCTCAGCTCACAGGAAAACGTCACTGTTCTGAACTCCCTGCTAAGCGCATATTTTTCTTCTTTTCTTTCTTTTTTATCTAAATAATCGCAGGCAGGTATTGAGAATGAACGTTTTTCAACAGAGTATCGTGTAATAATAAACAGTTTTGAACTCAAATGTATACCATATCGCCTATTCTTTGTGTTAACTCTTGACCCTGCCTTCTGTCATACTGTTTTAAATATCCGCCGGGATGTCAATGTTAATACGCATTATACGATTCCATATTTGTACTAATATGATTCGAGCGTGAAAAATCTATTTAGTGAACTGCTCTACCTCAATGTTTTCTACGTCTATCGTAATCTGTATTATGAACACCATCCAATGTAGACAACCGATTCCAGGAAGCCAAAATTATTGTTGTGACTACATCTTCATTACACTATTGTAGGCCTCTATTTCTGCTAAGCACTTTCTTTCTTCCAGCCACAGCGTATCAAAACCGACACTGGCTGTCCATGTCGGGGAGCGACTGCAGTGGAGTTGAACCTCGTAGTATCTACACGTTTATCACTGTCTAAGTCACTGCTGTAAAAGTGGGACATGCAGTGAAAGCCTAGCGTTCCTATGGCCGACAGAGCTTCAGTTGGCCGCCGCTCTTGCCACACGGTGATTATGGAAACTCCAGTGCAACTCGCCTTGGCACTCCTAATCATAGGAGGAATGATAAGAGGTAAGCCAGTTCCGTCAATCTGGAGAATATCGGGTGAAACTATATGCATTTATTTTCATTCCAAATGTAATGTTTCTCCACTTGTTTTAAGAGATAAGTCTCAACCAATGTTTCGCTCTTGTCGGCTATTAAAATACGTTTGGCTATGTGAACGCCTCTGCTGTTTATTTATTTTGTTTTATTGTTTTTTGGCGAATTCGTACAGCTGTACAGACAAGCTCTTTTAAGAAGATGCTTGTTGTATAATTTGAAAACAGATGATACTTTTTCGAATTTTGCCAACTGTCCACCATTATCATAAACTAGAAGTAAATTTCGACTTTAATGTTCCATCTATGACGCTACCACCAGGAATCATTGTTGACTGGTCGCCGGACGGTGAGACAATTTGTGTCCAATCTGACTCTATGGGAGCCAGTCACACTCCACCATATCTCGTCCATGAAGTAAACTCCCGTGTAGCTCTTTGCAGCTATGTGAAAAGTTTACTTCTACACCGTCCAGTCACATTAATGTGACCACCGCCTATGTTCGACGTTACAACCACTCACAGACGGCAGGTGGCAGCACAAGCAGTGGAGGGTGCATAAAACGTGTCGGGGGAACGCGGAAAACAATGCAGTCGTTGCTGTAATGCGGAAACGGAGCGATTTATCTGACGTCCCTAAGGGCGTGATCATTAGCTTTCGGACCAAGGGTGGAAGCATTTCCGAAACAGCTAAGTCTGTAAACTGTTCATGTGACTCCGTAGTTAAAGTATGCGGCGCACGGCAATATGGCGCTATCAAAAACCGGCCCCAAGGCAAGTGTGGTGCACACGGGCCATAGATGACAGCGGTGAACGACGGTTGCGGAGATGTGTACTGGCGAACTGACTTCACAGATGAACCAAGGGGCTAATAACAGTGTCTCCTGAACGGCAGTTCAGCGAACCTTGTTGTGTAGGCCTATGAGGCTCCGTAGCAGGCGCCTAATTCATGCACTCATGCTGACTGCTGTCCATTGGCGACGAAGAATGGAATTTGCACGCCAATAGCACAACTGGACGTCCACCGAGTGGCGACAGGTGGTCTCTTCTGATGAATCACGTTTTATGCTCTATCGGACAGCAGACCGTTGGCGTGTACGGCGTGAAACGTCTGAAAGCAAACACCCTACAAACAGGAGGGAGCCTTATGGTCTGGAAATGTTTTCGTGGCATTTTCTCGGTTATCTCGTCGTTCTGGAAGGCGCAATGGGTCAACACAAGTATGCATCTACCCTTTAGGACCATGTCCACTCCTACATGCAGTTTGTTGTTCCTCGGCACGATGCTGTCTACCAGCAGTGTACTTGCGAGGTTCGAAGAGCATCAGGATGAGTTTACCGTACTCCCCTGGCCACCAAACTCCCCAGATTTAAACCCAATCGAGGATCTGTGGGACCACGTCGATCGGGCTGTTCGCGACATGGATCATAAACCGAGAAAATTAATGCAGCTGGCCAAGGCATTGGATGATGATGATGATGTTTGCTTTGTGGGGCGCTCAACTGCGCGGTCATCAGCGCCCGTACAAATTCCCAACCTGTACACAGTCCAATCTAGCCACTTATACGAATGATGATGGAATGATGAGGACAGCACAAACACACAGTCCCCGGGCAGAGACCAAGCCACTGGAGTCGACATGGCTCCACATTTCTGTCGGTACCTTGCCGAACTTCACTGACTCTCTTCCTGCACGTCTCGCGTTGCAAAACGTGGTCATTCAGGCTTTTGACAGGTGGTCAAATTAATGTGACTGGATGGTGTATGAGAATGGATGTTCATAGCTAAATGGTAATTCACGACACCCGGTGATTTTGAATTTAGTGTTTATTTACTGAAACTCAAGATTAAATCACAGTACATATCCAGTGGCGCATTGGCTGGAGGAGATAGGGAAAGGTCGGATATTATTGGACACGCAATCATTTTCGAAATTATAATATTCTCTGAAGATTTTATTGGAACATTCTTCACACGAAATAAAACTATACGTTATTTAATAGAATTATGAAACTCACTGTCATAAGAATAAAAGTTCGTTGGTTTTTTAATATTTTTTCCACCCTATGGATTCTTTTTCCTTTAAATTTTTGGAGGGCTGCATCGGACATGCAACTGTGAGGTGTAAAAAAGCAGTTTTTAATGCAAAGAGTTTTAATTGGTTCGTAAACGGTTAGAAACTTGAGCTTGTTCATAAGTTCACGAATCTTGTTAACGAATCTGTCAGACTGTTCCTTGTTGAAACTGACTGCTCGCTGCAAACCCGTGGATTCAGCTGTCATCACAGTTAAATGTCCGCGTCTTTTCATAAAATCATCGACAACGCTTTTCTCACTTTCACTTCTGTTTTACTGAACAGAGGCTTTATTTTCAATTTGTCTGCATATTTGTGCACTATATTTAAGAACTCATCTTTACGCAAAGTATAAGCTGTCTATCTGAATTTTTAATAAGATAGTACAGTACTGCTTCCTCTTCATCAAAACAGATTTCAAGGCCACTTCTTTGTTTTCCGCAAAGTTCTAAGTCTATCACCTGCTGTACTTCTTGAACTAAATATTTCGCACTTGCTTCCTTAATTGTCATTTCAAGAAGTCTGATTTTTTATAAGGCTTCTTTCGTATTATTTTCACCCCATTTATGTCCTGACTTCTCCTTCTTTGGCTTTTAAACAAAAAAGTTTTTAGAGTATTTATTTTGTCCGGTACAACACAAAATTAATCTACAATCCTAATGAACCACTGTGATAATTTCATATCCCCACTATTGTTGTTTGGGATAGACACTGCCACAGCCTGCTGTAGAGAGAATAAAACCAGTTATATCCAAAGATTCAATGAAAAATGTAATGTTACTGTGATGCAAGGGCAATCTAAAAAGTTTATACGTTGTATATTCTTTCCTTTTCATAATGAACTCCTAAAGAACACCAAATGCTAACACCAGGATACGATCTATAGGTAGCATATTTAGCCGCCGGCATCACATTTCCTGACAATTTCTCATAAGAAACCGTAGTGACAATTAGGCATTTTGGAGAGATCTTTAATGCGATGTATGTTAGCTTTAGCCGGCCGCGGTGGCCAAGAGGTTCTAGGCGCTTCAGTCCGGAACTGCGCGACTGCTACGGTAGCAGGTTCGAATCCTGCCTCGGGCATGGACGTGTGTGATGTCCTTAATTTAGTTAGGTTTAAGTAGTTCTAAGTTCTAGGGGACTGATGACCTCAGATGTTAAGTCCCATTGTACTCAGAGCCATTTGAACCATTCTTGAACCATATGTTAGCTTTTGCTGCATGTTGAATGTGTTCAAATCTGAATTTGCGACATTTAATGTTTTTTGGAAGTGTTCAATCCGCGGTCTTTACGAATTTACGCAACGAAACAGTGATGTCCCGTGACGTCACTGGTTCTCTGCTGTGACCGAGGGTTGCAAATCACGCAGGTAAGAATAAGGAGAGATTGCAGTATGGACCCCAGCCATACTACACTTTGAAGCCAGGGGGACGCGGCTTGCCACCATGCTGCTCTGACCAAATTCCTGATACCGTGTTATAGCAGTGTCTATATTTACAGTCGCTCAGTGCGTCATACACGCAATTAATGTTCTCAGATTGGTTCTTTCAGAGGTTTTTTTAAAAGTAAAATACCGTAAAAGCAATATCTCGTGTTTCTTCTGTTTAAAATCCGTTTTTAATGCAAGAATACGAATAGCAATGCTAGTCTTCGGTGTAAACGACACAATTTTCTTAATTTAGTAATTAATGTGGAGCAGTACCACAAACGTGGGTTCTTTTTTTTAAAACGTACTTCCAATCGCCTAATATAACCATTTTACAGAGTGGTGCATAGCCAGATTTACGAATGCAGTGGCCTTTATTAATGATTTATAAATAAAGTACACACATCAAAAAAAGTTTTGCATCACCCCGGTTCCCAGAACTCCTGAAGACAGACGTTGACTGTGGACATTGTATCACAGACACAGTCCCTTTGACTGTTCCAGAGATGTCACTAAACCCGCCCAAAGATGTAAACAACGATTAGATGGAGGGGGTGCGATAGCCAATTAGTTCCAGTCATTCCACCAGGAAGGAGGTACACGGCTCGTGTTGTCTCTAGTTCAACCATACCTAGACTGCCAATACCGCGATTCGATCGCTTCTGCATCGTTACTTTGTGCCAAGAAGGGCTCTCAACAAGGGAAGTGTCCAGGCGTTTCGGAGTGAACCAAAGCGATGTTGTTCGGACTTGGAGGAGATACAGAGAGACAGGAACTGTCGATGACATGCCTCGCTCAGGCCGCCCAAAGGCTACTACTGCAGTGGATGACCGGTACCTACGGATTATGGCTCGGAGGAGCCCTGACAGCAACGCAACCATGTTGGATAATGCTTTTCGTGCAGCCACAGGACGTCGTGTTACGACTCAAACTGTGCGCAACAGGCTGCATGATGCGAAACTTCACACCCGACGTCCATGGCGAGGTCCATCTTTGCAACCACGACACCATGCAGCGCGGTACAGATGGGCCCAACAACATGCCGAATGGACCGCTCAGGATTGGCATCTCGTTCTCTTCACCAACGAGTGTCGCATATCCCTTCATTCCAGACAATCGTCGGAGACTAGTTTGATGGCAACCCGGTCAGGCTGGACGCCTTAGACACACTGTTCAGCGAGTGCAGCAAGGTGGAGGTTCCCTGCTGTTTTGGGGTGGCATTATGTGGCCCCGACGTACGCCGCTGGTGGTCATGGAAGGCGCCGTAACGGCTGTACAATATGTGAATGCCTCTTCCGACCGATAGTGCAACCATATTGGCAGCATATTGGCGAGGCATTCGTCTTCATTGACGATAATTCGCGCCCCCATCGTGCACATCTTATGAATGACTTCCTTCAGGATAACGACATCGCTCGACTAGATTCAAATGGTTCAAATGGTTCTGAGCACGAAATAAGGACCTAGCCTCAACGATACATGTAGCCATACCGCAGGTGCAACCACATCGGGAGGGTATCTCTGGATAGGCTAGACTAATATAAGGTTCCTAAGGAGATACAACAGCATCTTCAGTTGTTGCAAAGGAAACTGTCTGGATGATTGACTGATCTGGTCATGTAACAAGAGCCAACATAGCCTTGTTATGTTCGTGCTGCGAACGGCTGAAAGCGAGGGAAACTACAAAAAATGGTTCAAATGGCTCTGAGCACTATGGGACTTAACTTCTGAGGTCATCAGTCCCCTAGAACGCTGAACTACTTAAACCTACCTAACCTAAGGACATCACACACGTCCATGCCCAAAGCAGGACTCGAACCTGCGACCGTAACGGTCGCACGGTTCCAGTCTGTAGCGCCTAGAACCGCTCGGCCACACCGGCCGGCGCTCGACTATAGTGGCTAATATTTTCCCCAGATATGAACCCTGTCGAACATGCCTGGGACAGATTGAAAAGGGCTGCTTATGGACGACGTGACCCACCGACCACTCTGAGGGATATAAGCCGAATCGCCGTTGAGGAGTGGGACAATCTGGACCAACAGTGCCTTGATGAACTTGTGGATAGTATTCCACGACGAATACGGGTATACATCAATGCAAGAGGACGTGCTACTGGGTATTAGAGGTGCCGGTGTGTACAGCAATCTGGACCACCACCTCTGAAGGTCTCGCTGTATGGTGGTACAACATGTAATGTGTGGTTTTCATGAGCAATAAAAAGGCCGGAAATAACTTTTATGTTGATTTCTATTCTAACTTTCTGTAGAGGTTCCTGAACTCTCGGAACCGAGGTGATGCAAAACTTTTTTTTTAATGCGTGTATTAAAGAGCACGAACAGTGCAGGCCTACCTACAACGTCTATTATTCATTGGAAGTGGAAAAAAACATAAATAAAAATGCTGAGACCATGACGTGTTCCATTTCGACGATCGCCATTTCTTTCTCCTCGTGGCATACTCCCTGAGAGCTTCCCGACCTTCATCTTTTGGAAATCCGAAACCATGTGAAAGAAAAATACGCTACAGTGAAAGTAAAGAAGTAGCACAAATTTTTTCGCAGTAAAAGGCAAAATAACATGTTAGTGAGACAATTTACACATGAAATGGTATTCCTTTAGATTTCACGCACCAATCGGAAACATTCGTGCACCCAAACACTACACAAGTCAGCGTTATAGTTCAAAATCCTTCCATAGACTAGGGACAATCCTACGCATGCAAGCATGGAACAGGCGGTATTTTGGTCCGATCATGACGGCTAGGCAGTGGAAGTCTTGGCTTCACAGTTGTGACATCTGGACCTCTTCCGATGCAAACCGAGCAGCCTCCATGTTAACTTAACATTTGGGAAGCTAACATGCTGTATTTGTTGGTTTCGCATTTATACTTCAGTATTACGAAAATATGCAGTTTAAGTGATACACCACATTATAGATCCCTCAAAAATGCGTCATTTTTCGTACGGTTTGCTATGGTGAAGTGTCGGGTAATGTGACGTCGGTGTCTAAATTGACTACCGTTTATTATTCTGTAATTTCGCTGATTTTTTTTCTTGATTTATGGTCGTATGCTATAGTTTTTTGAAAGGAAAGAAAACTCACAAGAGCTCAGGCGCAATACATTCGCGAAAAGAAACGTACTAATAACACACTTTTATCATGCCTTGCCTTAGCAAGGAACTTCTCATCAGCGAAGTAACACAACGTGGTTTGCGGGCTTATTTCCCCTTAATCATTCGTGAACCTCTCGCTAGGTGGTGCCATTTATATTCCCGCATTCGGGTGCATTCTAGTGATACATTTACGAACGTAGCGTGCCTTTACTTCAGCGGATAGAATTGTCAATGCCGGAAACAAATCATTACCTTCAATATTACCAAAATATTAATATTATGCCTCTGTGTCGGCAGCTCGTAGTGTAGTTGTTAGCTTCACTCCCTGTAGACTGTGAGGCACAGTGTTCGATTCTCGGCCGGGTGGGAGAATTTCTATGCTCGGGACTGGGTGTTTGTGTTGTCTTCATCATTTCATCTTTCCCGCCAAATATCGTTATACATTTATTAATAGTGAATCTCGATTAAAGACGCGTCAATCTGTTATAGAGATCACTACACAGAGAGAAGGATTCAATAGTGAAGTTTCACTCGCATTGTTGCTTCCCTTTCACTGTATACAGTAGAACGTGAACTCAAGCGCATATTGGTGGAACACCCTGTGGCTGAACGAACAGTCGTCGGGGGTCCCGTAAGAGCTGTAATCAGTAGATGCTACGCGCCCAAACCTCTGCTACCCGGTGACATTTCGCGGCGTAGCGTTAAGACTAGCTGCTACCTGTTCGAAACACGTCACCCGTTATCGTCAATTCCAGAAACGTTTGAAACGTGTCCTGAAGAATTTAAATTCTGTAATCTATTATTGAGAAATATACTTTGATACACTGCCAAAAAAATGGAACATCCACAAGGTCAAGGTCATTTTATTAACAAGTGATATGACAGGTAGTCCATCATCCTAGGTGTATATGATAAAAATGCAGATCAAACGAAACACTTACGTCACAGTTGCATCAATACACAGTGTATCCCCCTCTGGTGCGACGTAGGTGTGTATTCTCACATGGACACGATCATAAAAGTGCTGTATGGCATTCTGTGATAGATTGTCCCAAGCATCTTGCACCTTTTTTTTTGCAATTCACAATTCAGCAGTGATTCTTACAAAGTCCGGAGAATGAGTAAGTTCCTGCTTCACCATGTACCACATGTGTTCAATTGAAGAGAGATCTGGTGCTCTTGCTGGCCAAGGCAGCTGTTGTACATCGTGATGAGCGCATTGCGTGGCAGCAGCCATATGTGGACGTGCATTGTCCTGCTGAAAAAAGCACATCACACTCCTGTTGAAGAAATGGCAGCAGCACGGGGATAACAATCTATCATTGTAGTGGGCACTGGCTACTTTACCATGCAGAAACACCAAATGTGAGTGCCAGTTGTAACTGATGGCCTCCCACATCACAAAGCCTGGGATAGGACAGTGGCCGAATGCACTCAAGAACAGGCCACTCACCAATTCAATGCTGTATACACGTATGTCCATCTCCCTCGTCCAGGCAGAACCTAATCTCATGACTGAACATGGCAGAGCACCATGCCACCCTCCTGTCGACTCTTTCGCGACACCAGAGTAGCCATGCTTGGCAGTGTCATGGTGTCAGTGGCTACCTGGGGCCGTATTCTGTATTTTTCTGCCATTTTGCCAATCGGTTCAGTACGCGAGCACACCGAATGGTCTAGCTTTTTTTGCCGTTCGGGGTAGCCGCGCGGTCTAGGGTGTCTCTTCACGGTTCGTGAGGCTTCCACCCCTCGGCGGTTCGAGTCCTCCTTCGGGCATGGGTGTGTGTGTCGTCCTTAGTGTAAGTTAGTTTAAGTTAGATTAAGTAGTGTGTAAGCTTAGGGACCAATGACCTCAGCAGTTTGGTCCCATAACACCTTACCACAAATTTCCAAATTTCTTGTTTTCGAAGGAGAGCGCCAACATTATTCTCTAAGCATTTCGGAGGCAATGCTGAACGGTTCTAGCGCACCGAGACGCTGTTGTCAGTTCTCCTCGCGCCAACCAATCAAAATCAATCTGCCTTAGATCCGCGCATGTGCACTGCAGCGCCACAGTGGCACAAACCCGAAGCGGTCAGCAGCCAACACAGACACGCTATTCTCCACAGTTACAAAAGTGTTAAAGTACGTAATACTGTTCAAATTTCGCTGACCACATGCTTCTATGAACCCATGATAACGATAGAATACTCACTGCATCCTGGAAACTGTCATAAATGTCACATTATGTCATTTTATTCTCATTCACATCGACGTCTTGTTTTGGATTTTACGTTTCGGAATATGAGTTAGGAATGGAGTGTAGCACCACATCGTAGAATTACATCTATAGAAACACCCGAAAAATTCGTCATTTTTTCTGTTTTCCGACTTTCCTCAGTTGCTTCAAAATTCATGGAAGTACGTTCCGTCTATGCAGTTAGTTGCATAGACGGAACATACCTCTATGAATCCCAAAAATTGTTTCAGAGAGTGTCAAAAAATGTGCATAGAATATGGTTGTAACTCGCTCCTAGAGGTCCAAATGATGAAGTAGCCCACATCTCTATATGATACACTAGGGATTTGGTTCTTACAAACAAAATTAAAGTTCGTTGTAGCTTATAACATGCACCTGATGAATCAAAATGCTTCATGTATGGTGGTATAATCTAAAAACGTTACCGTGGGGATCTTTCATCACTGTCTATTATTGTTAAGGATTCAATCGCAGATAAATACTTATGACAAGCAAGAGTACAAAGACGATTGCTGCTAGTTTAATTTGCAGTAATTTAAGTTCTGCAATTAGAGTTCTGTCTGACCACACACTAGGAAATCGCTATGTATTCAGAAAAAAATTGTAAATTATTGATGAAAATAAAAAAATATAAATGTTACTTTCAGTTGGTTCACAAACAGCAATTTCATCTTTTATTTCTATAACATATGGAAGCCACGAAATCTGAAGATACTGATTACTGAGAAGGCGCTATCTTACGTGTAAATAACAACGAATATTTCAGAAAAATACTTAACTTTGACGATTAACGAAATCTCAGAATGTGTTATAAGCACAACGAGGAAAAAAAAAAATAATTTCGTGCGCAGCAGTATGCGAACGTATGACCTTTCATTGTGCAGTTCGTTGCCTTATCCGTTTCATTGTTTATTTTTTTAACAATTTGTTCGTTAATGTTTTTTGTATTTGGTCGTAGCGGACGACACATGACATCCGTTGAAGTTCGTTGTTGATCACTTTACTTAGTTGTTTTATTACACATGCCAGCCAGCTCTCTGAACGAACACGCTGAGTTACCGTGCCAGCGAGCCACGTGGCTACTACAACTCGCATGCTCTCAGCACTTTATTCCTCATACATCCAGTCGAGAGAGACGCAGGCTGCCTTCGTTGCCAAATGATGCGGGTGTAAGCAGTAAATGCATGAAAGTTTGGAAGGTTTCCTCTCTCAGGCTTCACAAAATTCCTTTCCATTGTTACTTAAAAGTTTTAAACGCGTTTCGATAATTATCGATAGTTATAAGTAAATCATTTGCGGAAAAAAGTACACGAAGTTTCTAGTAATTTCAGCTAACACTCATATGATATACGTAAGCAAAGCCGACCATTTGAAATTTAATGATTTTTTAAAACTCTTAATTGTGTAAAAATGACACGTATTTTGCGAGAATATTGACCGAAACCGTTTTTTTTTATTTTATAACCATTCACAGTAACAACAACACAAACCATACTCCTAACAAAGGAAAGCAGTCTATTATGTATTCACTTTCTACCAGAATGGGTTCTGGTGATTCCTCAGTAACACAATCAATAAATCCGAAGCTGAAACCGCTCAATATGTCTAAAATAACAAATTCTAGGTGTAAATAAATCACACCAAACCGAACGAGTGGGCCATACCTAGAGCTAAAACCTCTCGGTACAGTTGTTGAAATACTGGCGAGGTCTCAGAAGCTTATAGAATAGCAACTTCGGATAAAGAGCCGAAAATGATGTCACTACCGAGCCTAACCTACTTCACCAATCGGTACAAACGATACAGAATAGGGCCCCTGGTCAGAGGAACATGTCAGCTTAGTACTGCTGGAAGCAGATGGTTCCCAATGGTTGTCGTGATTCATCAGGTGCAAGATGTGCCCAAATTGCTTCTCTGGGTTATGTTCAGTCAGTCACCACTGCTCAATCAATATGTCGACCTTTACGTGCATCTGTACTGCACAGATGTCCAGAACCTGGTTTACAGGTGTGAGAATATTCCACTGACCACCGTTGCAAGCAGTGACACACCACCGATACATTGTGCCCATTTTGTGCAGTAATCCGTCAATGCATCCATCCACCTCCCCGCAAGTATTGGGGAAATGTTCGTTCTACACCAAAGTACCGTTATCCAAGATGGCGGCGATGACGTCACCCAACTCCAACATTCGTTTTACCCCAAAGTACCATTATCCAAGATGGCGGCGATGACGTCACGCAAGATAGCGCTGTTGACGTCATCTATGATGGCGACCGTGATGCCATTCAAGATTTTGGCTTTACCGGGAAAGTGTCACGCCCCCCTCCCCTCCCTCAGAAAAATGGCTGAAAGTTCAAATTCCAACAGGATAATGCATCACACCTAAGAAAATGGTGGGAAAGAAAAGTCACTTGTTCTACCTCCACTAACCTAAGTCATCCGACTGCCACATCTTCCTAGGAAGTGGCGCCAAGTTTGAATTTTGGCTGTAAATAAAGGTCAATTCGCGTATCTCTACAAAGCTAAGAAAATGATGGAAAAGAAAGGACACTTGGACTAACCTCAGTCACCCAACCGCCACCTCCTCCTAAGGATTCGTGGGAAATGGACTCGATCAGTGCTGGATATAAGCCTTTATTTAAACAATTTCATGCAGTATGGCCATCCAGTGTGTTCACCATGAGGTCTGGTTTCCAACTGACTTAGTGCACAGTACCACCAAGAGAGGGCACTCTCATCTGTGACATATACCAAGAAGGTGGAAAACAGTGTGGTTGCCACGAGGTCCGGGCTCCAACTGACTTAGTACACAGTACCGGCACCAGAGGACGCTGTCGTCTAAGATGGCGCCCATGACGTTAGGTGATGGCCCAAGTACTATTATCCAAGATGGTGATAAACGGTGTGTTCACCACAAGGCCTAGAAGATATTGCCACCACTAGAGAGTGCTACCATGACATCAGCTGATGACGAGAGTACTGTTACCCAAGATGGTGGCAAAAATTGTGTTCGCCATGTGGTCTAGGACACAGCCAGAGCACGCTCCCATTATGTAGTCAAAGATCGTCGCTCACACTACATGAAATACGCGTCACCCCTCGCCCCATCTGTAGTAAAGCACTGAGAAAGAGATGCTGGGATGCTTTTTCTCTTTCATGCATTTCTAACGGGGCATGCGCCAGGTGTATAGCCCACAAGTGATGATACTGGATTACTTAATGGGAATGTGCTCTGGCTGTGTCCTAGGCCACATGGCGAACACAATGTTTGCTGCCATCTTCGGTAACGGTACTTCTATCATCAGCTGACATCACGGTAGCACTATCTGGTGGTGGCAATATGTACTAGGCCTCGTGGTGAACACACCGTTTGCCGCCATCTTGGATAACGGAACTTGGGTCATCACCAGATGTCATGGCCACCATCTTGGACGACAGAGCCCTCTGGTGCCGGTACTGTGTACTAAGTCAGTTGGAGTCCAGATCTTGTGGTGAACACATAGGATGGCCATACTGCATGAAATTGTTTAAATAACGACTTATGTCCAGAACTGGTCGAGTCCTTTTCCCACGAATCCTTAGGAGGAGGTGGCAGTCGGGTGACTGAGGTTAGTTCAAGGGCACTTTCTTTCACGCCATTTTCTTAGCTTAGTAGAGATATGTGAATTGACCTTTATTTACAGCCGAAATTCAAACTTGGCGCCGGTTCACAGGAAGAAGTGGCGGTCGGATGACTTAGGTTAGTGAAGGTAGCCCAAGTGACCTATCTTCCCGCGATTTTCTTGGGTTAGCAACATATTTGAATTTGAAGTTCCCGCCATTTTTCTGGGGAAGGGGGGCGTGGCACTTTCCTGTCAAAAGCCGCCATCTTGGATAACGGTACTTGCGTCATCAGCTAACTTCATGGCCGCCATCTTGGATGACGTCATGCGCTGTTGGCAAGTCTACACATCGTCATCTTGGATGACGTCATCGCCGCCATCGTAGATACATCTGGCAACAATGCAGAGTGGCATAGATCTCTCTTTGCCCCAATATTCTCTTGTTCATGTCCTACATCAAATTTTTGACATGACACTCTTTGTCGAACAGAACTGAAGTGGTGATAGGCCATTTTCAGAGAACCACTTAATAATTCTCTCCAAAGTATCATTAACAATATCCCCTGTTGCGTTCTTTCTAATGGAATTTATCATAATGCTAATATTATCTGGAAAAGGTTCTGTTTGTTGAATGTTGAGATGAAGGTCACTTCCCACTATACCCTGGCAAATTAGTAAGAAAATCAGCAAATGGGGGGAAATGTATAAAGTTTTGAAACTTCGAGAAAATACTCATATGGGGTGTAGTAATGAGAAACAGAAAAGTTCCCCTTCGTAGGGGAGGTGCGTCCCCCTTTTATCCCCTCCAAAAGTGAATTTGTATCATATTTTAAATGTATACGCAAAAGGCTCATTTTTCGTTCAAAGCTCTTCTTAGTAAATATATTCCTCGCAAAATTGCACACAAGAAATATCTTGAGCATCTTTTCATTTATACAAATGGTATAAGAATTGGAATAGAATTCTATTAAGGTAATAGTTTGCAGTTTTTGTTACTTAGCCATATTTAAATGACAAGCATAATTAAGTGTATGGAAATATTTCGTAGCCTATATATTCTCTTTGATGATATTTCTTTTGCAATCAGTATTGTTGAAAGCAGGAGTACGTGCGAACAATGAAAACGTCAAGTTCCCCTTCCCATTCACTCAGAGCTCTCCTACCACAATTGTCGCTGCCGTTTCTTCCTACCCAATGTCCAGTCCAGTTGAGTTAATCTTGCGAAATGTCAAAGTAGTGCCAGAAAGTTCTATTTTTGTGGCAGTATTTACCAGTTTGTGATGTTATGAAGTGCTTCTTCTTAGTCTTATTTCTTTTGTCTGGACTGAGAAAATAATAACGCTGGTCCCAAACTACTTTAACTTTACCATCACAGAGAGTAAGAAGACCACACAGCAAACATGTATCGTGACGTTTGATCAACCACTCTACATGAAAGCTAAACATTCAGTTGCAGTGGAGGCTAATGGAGGGAATGAACTATTCACTAATGTAGCTATTCGATTAGGAGGCTTTCACTTGATAATATCTTTTCTATGAGCAACAGGATTTTTAATCAGAGACAGTGGACTTTCTCAACTTTTGGAGACTGTATATGCTGCAGCTTCTGTTCCCCATATACTTTCTGGTCGTGCATACACGAGGGCAATTCAGGCTCACTCTGCTACAGTCATGTGCGTTCTTTCCATCATAATACTAGAGGAAATGGCAGTCATGGAGGAGGAGAAGCAACATATTAAAGACTGTATTTCTGATTTGAGCGGCAGGAGTGCATCTTTCTGCGATTTGGAAAAAGATCAAGTGATTGAAACGCTGAAATCAAATTTGTCGACACAATGGATGATATTAAGGAAAGGGAGAAAACTTCCCAGTTATGGATACAGTACATTCAGCTTGTCATCTTGGCGTTACATTTCATCCAGGCAGAGCGTATGGGGAATTGAGAGCTCCATGTAGAATGAGTGAGAGCTGTCCTTCCAAAATTGCAGGCAACTGGACGCTTTCCTTGTGGTAAGACGTGTCATTTGTACCTCCAGGACATGGAAAAGCTGAAAAAAAAAATGAAACCCGCGGAGTTCGATAAATTCACCAAGGACATCTTCTTTACGGCTCGACGCTCTGATAAGTAGTGGAGTATGGACTGACGTGGCGATAGAACAAATGCTCATGAAGAACCTGAAGAGTGTTGCGGTGTTTCACACGGAAGAGGTTTCACCGATAGTGTATCGAACCGATGGATTTGCAGTATACCACTAGCCCATCACATATATGAAGCTATGGGACAGTTCTGCAATTTACATTCGGTTTTGAGTGATCAACATGTTGAACTGAGGAGAGGGAGGATAGAAATTGACGACAAAATTCGCAGAACATTTCAGCTATGGTTGGAACAACACACTCCATTTCTTTATAAGGAGAAATTGTATTCATTAACATCTGAATTAGAAGCTTCTCAGGAAGTAAACTGCTACAAAGCTGTGTCTGTTGGTGAAGAAGCTCTCCGAACAATAGTTAGAGTCTCGCCAAAATTAGGTTCTCTGAAGCTTAAGCGATCCAGCATGGTTAGGACAATGTGCATGTCAGCTGTTAGGCTTGAAAAAAACATTACTGACGTAGATACAACGCAGCTATTTCAGAGAATACTGTGCACGTTTCATTCACCTGATGATGTAAAGGATTGCTTCACATGCGAATCATCGAGTGTACCAATGTCTCTGTACAATCTTTTCAATCAAGTACCTGAAAGGAATATTGACAATAATGAATCGAAGTTATTTGTTATAGATGGAGGGTTTCTTATCCACCATGTCGTGTGGCCTGGGAATGGAAGTTTTGGTGACATTTATAAAACCTTAATAGCCTATATTCAGAGACATTATGAAGATGATGTTGCTGTTGTATTTGACGGATATTCAGAAAGTTCTCTGAACATAAAAACTATTGAACGCCAAAGACGAGCGATGAGGAGGACCTCACGATAAATTTTCTTTAATGACGAGATGTTATGTGATGAATCACAGTCCGCCTTTCTTAGTAACATCAGCAATAATGAAATATTACACAGTTTGTGCAAAAACTAGACAGTTTTGGTATTGAATCCAGGATTGCGGATGACGATGCAGAAGCTGAAATTGTAGCAAAAGCAATAAATGCCTCAAAATTTTACCAGCAAGTGATTATAGTGGGTCAAGATGTAGATCTTCTTGTGCTACTTGTTGCTCTTGTTCCAGACGACACAGACATAATCCTGATAAAGGAAGGTAAAGGTAGCATCAGAACAAGGGTGTTACAGTTCTAAAGATATACATAACTCCTCACTCATTCATGAATGCAAGAATTCAATACTGTTTCTTCATCCAGTAAGTGGATGCGTCAGCACTTCAGCCTTGTTTGGGAAAGGAAAGCTGCAAGCTTTCCAACTATTCAACCGCTATCCCCAACTTCATAATATTCCATGAATATTAAACGATTCAGCTTCCTCTCCTGCAAAAGCAGGAGAGAAATTTATACTTTCTCTCTACACAAAAACAGTAGTTTGTCCTGATAAGGGCAATTTAAATGCCTCTCGATTTAGATGTTTTAATGTACTTGTAGGTGAGGCAAACAATACTGTCATACTCTCTCATTTGCCACCCACTACTGATGCAGGACACCTCCACTCTTATCGAGTTTACCTACAAGTCCAGCTATGTCTGGGGAACAATTTGGATCCCAGAAACTGGGGCTGGAGAGAGTCAAACTCATCCCTCTCCCCGATTCACATGAAACGACCACCTGCTCCAGAGAAAATACTGCTACTGATTTCATGCCTCTGCACTCAAGTGCGGATGACCTACACTGCACAACAATGTGCAAAAACTGTCGTGTACAAAGCTGCACTAATGTGCCTCACAGTGATTTGACAAAATATTTGGATGATAGTTTTATATAAAAAAATATTTACAAGAATTTATTTGTTTGATAGATATTGTGGTATTTTCATTGTTTACATGTTGTACATTTGAGTGTAAATATATTGCAACAAACGTAATTATTGATTAGTTTTACAGTAATTCTTAATTTTCATGGAAAGTGATTTTCATTCCAACAATTTTAAGTTGCATGAATCTAAAGTAAAAGATTATAAAGGAAAATTGTTCTGTATAAATAAAAGTCTGTTTTAAAAGAAATTTTACTTTTTTTACCTTCAAATTTTAGCACTCATAAACCAATTACCTTGCTTAAACATGCATTTGACCTTCTCTGAGTATAATTTCAACAGTAATATTTTCAATCATATAGATAACTTCGTTAAATGAACCATTTGTCATAAGGTTTGAAAATAACATTAATGGGTAGGGGAGGGGGAAGCTCTCCCGGTAGGGGAGGGAAATTTTCTGATTTTTGCTTCCACATCCCCTAAGAGTGTTTTCTCAAAGTTTCAAAACTTTGTAAATTTCTGCCCCTATTTTTCCTAATTTGCCTGGACTACTAAGCTCTGAGTGGAACTAGTTTCTCCCTATTACTGACAGATGAATATTGTGCAACGTCGACAGGGTGTTATTTCCTCATGTTATAAACTTCAAAAAATAACTTGTTTACACTTACGTAAGGTCAGGTGACCGGGACAACAAAAATAAAAACAGAGAGGGCTAAAAGAAGACATTAAGTTTAGTGAAGTCAGCGTATCAAGGACCTTGAACATACCAAGAATTACACTTTATATTCGATTTATGTCAAAGAAACCTTCTTCGGGGAGAAGAAATATTTTTATTTCTGAGCAAGAACAAGAATTAGTCAACCATGTGACCATGTTGTCACAATTGGTCTGTAGTATTACCCTGGTTGCGTTATGTTGTTATGCCTATGACCTTGCTGAGAAACTGCATCTTAAGCAGAATTTCTGTACAATTACCAAAAGGGCTGGAGAAGACGAGACTTCTGGTTTTAAAAAGAGAAATCCTAAAATAAGCTTAAGAATACCATCAGCGACAAGTATCAACAGAGTTTTAAGTTTCAATAAAGCTGAGCTTGACTTTTTTTTCATCTTCGACACAATTTTCAAAAAATTTCTTTTCCAAGCAACAAGGGACTACAGCGCTGACGAAACAGGTATATCCACAGTACGAAAGCCTGGCAGAAGTTTAGCACCTGAGGGTCAAAAACAGGTTGGCGCAATTACAAGCTGGGAGTTGGGACGAAATGTTAATGTGGTGAACGCCATCAGTGCTGCAGAAGCTTTTATATCACCGATGTTTATTATTCCACAGAAACATATAACTCCTCTTTTGGAAACAGGTGGAACAGCTGGTTTCTTATACAAATGTTCCTTCAATGGCTGGTCAAATGAAGTTCTGTTTGTGGACTGGCTATACAGAATCAAACAGAATTCATCAGGCAACGAATGTCCCTGTGTTGATAATAATGTGTAATCTTGGCAACCACATTTCACTTGAGAGTTACTAATTCTGCAGAGAGAATAATAGTCACGTAATTTCAATTCCACCACACATAGCTTACTGGCTTTAGTAACTAGACTTTATCCTCTTTGGGTCATTAAAGGAGGCATTTAGCAGATCTGCTGACAGGTTCATGAGGGCTAACAGTGTAATATGTTTCAGAAAATAGCTATATGTGACATAGAATCTATTTTTAATGAAGCATACCTGAAAGCAGCAACTATGGACAAGGGTTTCATGTTAAGAGGAATTTTTCCAGTCAGTCCAGACAAATTTAGTGAAGATGATTTCATCCCAGAAGACGAATTTCTGGGAAATCTAATAACAGACCACCAAAAACTTGCACAAACTACAAATTACTGCGGCAATGTTTCTCATGATGAAGCTGCATTACCTTCCTATAAACCAGTCACTGAAAATACAACCATCAAAAGACAACAGAACCATTAAGAATGACATCAGAATCAAGAGAAAAGCTAAAAGGAATATCAAAGGATAATCAGCTTAAAAATCTAACCTTAATTTTTCTGGTATACTCATATGTGTACAACAAACAGCTGAAACTCTCAGCTACAGTTCTGGCTTCAGCCTACATCAGATTTCATTCCAAAAACAGTTCAGGAAGGTCACAGTGAAGAGATGAGTCAGGCTGACACGACAGTTTTCCAGCAAACTCTGTCAATTTTTCCTCTGCCAACAATAAGTTCCAATGAAAGCCACAAGCAGCAAGGAACTATATTCTGCAATGTTGACAGGAAAACCTATGAAAACGGTGTTACAGAAAGCGAAAATGAAAAAAGACGAAAAAGAAAAGGAATGAAGATTAACTTGAAAGAGTCTAAGCAACAGAAAAAGAAAGAAGAATCTTCACAGGAGTTAAAAGCATTGAAAAGGAAAATACAGTAAGATGCAGAAAGTAAGCCCAGCAAGCAAAAGAAAACTTACAGAAGACAGATAATGTTTGAAGGCTCATCAGAAGAAGGCGTTGATCAGCATAACTTCTGGAACGACAGTGAGAACGATGACTGTTCTGATCTGTTTTGTAATGAAACAGAAATATGTTTAATGTGTGAAGAGTTTGATGGGAATGAACTACGATAGTGATGTATCAGTTGTGGAAAATGGGCACATGCTGTTTGCAGTGGATTCTTTTGTGGTGAACTAAGGTTATATTTGTAGCAAGGAAAGAACACGAAACTTTTAAGAGTGCAGTTTATATAGCAACATGGAGACATAACAACAACACATACACACTGCGCCAAAGTATAAATAAGTATGGGAATCCTAGGTAGCCTGGTTTGTGTAGAATGATGCACTGACTCTCCAGCTAAGAATTCCACACTTCATTGCCACTGTTATACACTGAACAGATAGAGACAAGCAGGAACTACGGAACAAAGATCGTAATTTCAGGTTATAGATCAAAAATGTTTGTAGTTGTTACAAACGGTGCCACCACATAGCCCCCCTCCCCCCGCAGAGCAGAGTACCGAGTATCGAGTAGGGGTGGTGGTTTATCCCGTACTTAGACCTGTAGAAATGATTGAAGATGAAGAAGTCTGTCATAGCGAGAGCGAGGAGTGTCGACATAGGCAATGTCAGTGGCGTGTGATGCGTCACCAGTCCCGGTGTCGAAGTTGCCATGTCGGCGTGATGGTCCATGTCAGAAGGGCTGGGGGTTAGGGAGGTTGAGATAAGAGCAATGAAAAGGTTGTCGCCCTCCTCTGCTATTAGCACCGAAGAAGGTTGGAGCCAATCAACAGATTCTGTTGCAGGTTTATCGGAGCTGTTACAGCACTTTTTACAGGCCAGCGTACAGTTGCAGATGTGTGGCGTGGACTGTGTTGTCGCGTAGCATTACATGGGAGCAGTCACTTAGCCTCTTGAGTGTGAAAAGTGGTCATAACCCCTGAGTGTGACGAAGGCGTGTGACAGTGTCGCTAATATGATGTTGGACATTCTGTACCAACAAAGGTAGTTCTGCAGGTTTCAGTGATGGGGAAGGTAAGAGGAAGTCTGCTGGAAGAGTGAGGCATTGGCTGTGAAACATCTCCACAAGGTATGATTTCAGGTAGTGTTTGTATGCTGCCCAGGCACCTAGAAGAGCCCAGGATGGACTGTCTGTCAATTGGATGCTGGGGCTCATTAAACTGGCCCTCGGCCTCTCATGCCATATTTCCAATACCCATTGCCCTGTCGGTGGTAGCCAACTGTGCGAAATCAGTACAAGATGCATGGTTTTGACAGCTTGGCAGAGGGATTCAAACTGCCAACCCTGGTCGGTTGTGATAGACAGAGGCTACCAGAATGGTACCAAAATGGGGAATCCAAGTGTCCATGAAAGCCCACGTCATTTATTCAGCTGTAGTGTCTTGTATAGAGACTGCTTCCACCCAATGGGTCGTGTGGCCAATGGCCAATGGAATGTATGCTGATGGTAAAAAAAAAGCACACAAAAAATTTTATGTAGAGTAATGACATTTTGGGAGTACATTTGTCCAGGTAACATCTTTAAGTGATTAACATTGCAAGATCACAGGTTAATGTTCGTGCGTGATAAACTGTAGCACGTGTGAAATGCTGGTACATTAATGACTGGTGTAACTGCCAGAATGTTGAATGCAAGTATGCAAAAATGGATACGTCCTATATCTACATCAACATCTACGTCTATAATCTGCAAACCACTGTGAAGTGCATGGCAGAGGGTACCAGTTATTAGAACTTCTTCCTGTTGAATTCAAATATAGAGCATGGGAAGAACGATTGTTTGAATGCCTCTGTCTGTGCTGTAATTATTATAATCTTATCCTCATGAACACTATGTGAGCGATACGTAGGGGGTTGTAGCATATTTCTGGAGTCATTATTTGAAGACGTTTCTTGAAACTTTGTTATCAGACTTTCTTGGGATGAATGAGGTCAAGTGCTAGTGTGGGGTCACTCACATACATCAGATCCAGTCGTTCTTCTATAGGAGATGATTTGATCACGACCATCGCAGTGTTTGGTGAATGGTGCCATATGGGGGTGAGAGATTTGAGTGCACATGTGGGAGAGTGGAAAATTTTCACTTTTTCTCAAACTTTCTGGTTTGATATGTTCATATCGTTTGTTGCACAGTATAAACCACGGTGAACACTGCCGAGCCAGATGGAAGGTCCGGAAAGCCTCTGGTGATGACGCATACCCATTTTCCTGGTGGTGGCTTGCATGTCCATTAAGTACGCAGAGGATGTAGCTGGAGTTAGTAGAATGATGTACTGACTTTGGCTAAGAATTCCACATTTTATTGCCACTGTCATACACTGAACAAATACAGAGCAAGTTACCGTGAAGCACACAACTGGAGACAAGCAGGAACTGCCGAATAAAGATCAGAAAAATATGATTTTAGTTGCTACAGACGATATATGGGGCGATGATCAATCCAGGCAATCGATGCTGCCACACAAGAAAAGAATACACACTTTTAGAGCAGCGAGGTTTCACAGAGCACAAAATTAGGTGCCAAGTACGAAGGAATAGAAAACACACCAAAGTTCGACTGATGTTCCTCAGTACTTCCGCTTAACTCGAACTATGGTGGACAAAATGCTTCTCACTATGAAAAACAAAAGAATAAGAGAACAAAACATGTTATTTACAAAGTCCTATCATAGTTCACATTGCTCTCAATTTGTTTGAGTTTAAAGCCTTTGTAAACATGTCCCCAAGTTGATTTTCAGAACTCACATATTCTTCATCGATATCCTCATTTTCATAGAATTAACACACGAAATAATAACGAACCTCAGTGTGCTTAGAATGTTTGTGGAATTTTGAATTTTTCACCAATTTAGTGGCACTCATCAATTATTACTAAATGCGGGTCCCTTTTTCCTCTGGTCTCCAAAAACTTTTCATTAAGCCACATCAGTTCCATGGCTCCTTCGGTGGCAGCACTTGAATTCTGCTACAGTGATTGACAGCGTGACTGAATCTAACCATCAGTTGATCGTCTTGCTTGAACGTTGTCTGAAAAATCAGACTCAGCATAGGCACAAAATTTACCGCCAGATGAACTGTAGAAGAGACCCAAGTTCTCAAATACCACAAAGATATCTGAAAACATGTTTTATTGTGTTCCAGTCAGAAAAAGCCATCGATTGAACAGCTTTTAAAACATCATAAGTGAAATCTGGAATAGTAGAACATGTCACATACATTAATGATCCCACAGCTAAACGCTAAGGACTGATGCTGTCGAGAGTTGCTAGATTCATTGCCTAATTGTTTGTTATCACATGGAGTCTTTAATGATTTCGAATCAACCATATTAAAATGATGTAGAATCTTCTCAATGTATGATCGCTGGGAAATAAACAAGCCAGACTCTTGTTCTGTTTCCATGGCTAGAGATGAGTCTACAGAGCCCACTGTTATTTTGAATTCTGACTTTATCAAATTTAAAAATGAATTCACTGCATTCTGAGTTGGTCCTGCGATGAGACGATCGTCGACGTAAATAGCAATAAGCAGTTGTTATGTTTTGCTCTGTCAAACGTAAATACAAGGATCTGCCGTCGAACAAAAAAAATAATTTTTTTTCGTGGATGAGTCAGACTTACTATTCTAGCGACAGGGTGATTGCCTAAGTCCTTATAATGATTTCTTGAGATGATATACATGACGCATTTCTTGTGCATTTGACACGTTCCAGATCATAACGGTTTTTCCGTGCTATTGATCAATGGAACACGTAACTAACTAACTAACTAACTCATCCCATCATCCAAACCTTCTAGTTGAGTAATATTCATGATGAACCAGAACTCCACTGACAAACTTTCAGTTTTGGTAGTATGGACCAAAACAAGAAAAAAAGACCAGTAAACATTGGCTCTAAAATGCATAAAAGAGCTATGAGCAGTCGTTCAATAGAAAAGAAGTGCTTCACAGCAGCAAAGCTACACAAATGCTCATAGCTCATATAAGGTATGCATTTTAGAGCTCATATTTATTGGCCACTGTTTTTCTTGTTTTGACCTCTGACAGTCTGGCAGTGGCATTCTGGTCGATCCTGTGTATTTCTGTGTCCAAGCTGCCATACAAAAATTCAGTTCTAACGACGAACTGACAAAGTTTCAAGTGTTCTTCAGCTCCAGTCGCTATTAAGGTACAAATAGCACCATAACGAACGACTAAACTAAAAGTTTTATCGTAATCAAGTCTTGTACGTTAAAACATATCACGAACAACCAAGCTAGCCCACTATTAATCGAACGATCCATCAGACTTATATCTTACAAAAAGTACCCATCAATTATCGATACAGGTCTACCATTAGGCAGTTCTACCAACAGCAAAATGTCATTTTCTTCGAAGGCCTTCATTTGCTCTTTCACTGAATTAAACCATTTATTGGAATCACGACTTTTCATAGCTTTATTAAAGTTTTTTGGAGGAAGCTCTTGATGGATTGCTTTTGTCAGGCAAACTGAGCCTGATGAGGCTTGTACCCTAATTCATAATCACCAAGCTTCAGTGGTGGCTGCATTTTACGAACTAAATGACAATTTAGTAATTCATATGAACATTCTTAGTTCCTAGTTTTAGTGTGATCAATAGGAGATTTAACTTTCCCATTTGATCGAGAATTACTAATCAAGTCACTTTCTTCTTTTATTTCTTCAAGTACGGAATTAAGTTCCAGCTCAGTCGAATTTCCAATTGTACATAACTTCTTTGATTGCAAATCAACATCTTGTGATTTCATTACACGATGTTTTAGTTGGATGCACAGTTTATAACCAGTTTATAACCATATAAAATGACCAGATTAAGCTTTGTTGTCAAAGTTGGTACGAAATTTCTTTGGCAAATAAATATAGCATTTTGATCCAAAAGAACGTAAAGAGCTAAAACTGTCTAACACTTTGCCAGTCCAATTCGAAATGCGTTTTACCTTGAACACTTGACTTCCCAATACGACTGAATAGGAAAACGGCTTTCGCATGCATGAGGTCAAAACGCTTTTAAGTAACTTGCGACATAATAAAATGGAGCAAGCTCATTCTGCTACGTGTCGATTTGCTTGTTCGGCAACGCCATTTTCTTTAGGCATATCTGGACACGTGAGGCGAATTTCAATATGACAGTCCCATGTTACTATTAAACTTTCCACCATTGTCAAACCGAACCACTTTTTACCTCTTATGACCAGCACTCCTTCAAAAATACTTTCAAATTGTTAGCTGTTACAGATTTATTTCGCATGAAGTATATCCAAACGAAACGAAAATAATCGTCTTTGAAAATCACATAGAAATGAAAAAAATGTATGGAGTCAACAGCCACTGGTCCATTTACATCAGTATTAACAAAGTCACTGACAATTTGCGGACGGACTGTGCAAGGACTGAATGGTTTGCAATGGGATTTGCTAAGAACACATCCGTCGCAAAATGAGTTGGCATCAGAATACTTCACTGGTACCGATATACCAAAGTGAGAGAGCACATCTCATATATTTGTGAATCTAGACAACAAACATGCATTTTCATACTGTTCAAGGAACTAACAAGTTTTCCAGTCCAGCATGTTTAACTATGTTGCCGAATGGTAACAATTTTCTTATCACAAGTTGCATTATATCCACGTTGTGTAGCTTGACAAAGAGTTAATACCGAACATCATCTAGAAATGCAGGTACTCACTTGTTGTTTATGTATACTTCAATATTAATACTGCCAAACCCACGCGCAAAAATAGCTTCGTTGCCAGTTGTCTGTACACCTTGAGGAATCAGAAACGCCGTTTGTTTGGTGAAATGCGGCGTGTCGCGCCAGAGTCAGAAATCCAAGAACCAGCGCTATTAGTGTGAACAAACAAGCCAGTGGCGAAAGATGTATTTGGTTTGCTGTGCACTTCTGAACTGGATGTAGAACTATTATTGCGAAATGTCTCCTTTATTTCTTCTGCGGCCAAGAATTTTCGAAACTTTGCAAAAATTTGTTCAACTTTCTTGTAATATAGGCATGAACGAGGTTCTTTCTTCTTTGGTTTATTCCATTATGTTGTGAATTTTTTCTGTTTTCACTGTTGCTCATTCGATTTTGATTTTGTGTAGGAAGTGCAAGCTGCTTGAGTTTTTTCATATGTAGCTAGTAAATTCTCAGTTTGAACGCAAATGATCAATAAGAAGCTTTGTCGTCTGCTCAGAGTCAGGAACACGGTACCAGACTAACCAATAACACTGATATCAGGGACCTAACGTTTTGAACAAAAAAACGATGATGAAGCAGCGAAAGTGGCAAGGTTGCCTTTGGATCATTTCTCTTAGTTCATTGTACAATCGACATGTATTTTGTAACACATGTGGCATCATCTTTCGTCGTTTCTAAGAAAGAGTGGACCAGCGTTTATAATAGTTGCAATGAAGATTGTTCAAACACTGGTAAAAAGGTGTTCCAGATTTCGTGAGCATCGGGATTCTTTTGTATGTGAATAGCGGCATAGCCTACTCTACTCAAGCGGGAGCCATAAATATGACAACATTGCATAACTGTCAAGTAGACAGCTGGAATCGCAGAATGGACGTCTCGTTGTACATACTTTGACATAAGCCTTGTCTTCTGTTCGAGTTACTATGCTACGTCTACGCCTATGGTCTAGCGGTAAACAGCGCATCATATGAATGCAACGTCTCGCAGTCGAAACTGCTCATTGCCTAAATTTCTAAAGCGCGTTTCATCTGAATGATGAAGTTCTGAGTGTAATGGTAGCACAGCTACAATGTATTCAACTTTCTGACAAAGGAGTAATCATAGATCCGTTCTGCGACAGATTTCTTGGAAGACTGTCTGCCTGTGAACGCCGCATGAGTTACAAATCTCCGAGGCCCACCTGCTAGCGTCCGGCAGTTGTTACACTGTGTTCCCTCGCTCTGTGTCGATAGCGTCTGCTACCATTCATCGCTTTGGAGAATATAAAATGCTTTATTGTTGTTGAGTAATGCTCCACAAAAAATGTCTACCGTTTCCACTTCACGCTCGATAGAAATGGAGGAAGACGACTCGATTTTACAAGGGGCGTTCAGTAAGTAATGAAACACATTTTTTTTCTGAAAGAAGGTTGGAGTTACTCAGGTCTCCAATATACCATGTCAATCTCCACTCTTGTTTCCACAAAATCCTACACTACTGGCCATTAAAATTGCTACACCAAGAAGAAATGCAGATGATAAACGGGTGTTCATTGGACAAATATATTAAACTAGAACTGACATGTGATTACATTTTCACGCAGTTTGGGTGCATAGATCCTGAGAAATCAGTACCCAGAACAACCACCTCTGGCCGTAACAACGGCCTTGATACACTTAGTAATTGAGTCAAACAGAGCTTGGATGTCGTGTACAGGTACAGCTGCCGATGCAGCTTCAACATGGTACCACAGTTCATGAAGAGTAGTGACTGGCGTATTGTGACGAGCCAGTTGCTCGGCCACCATTGACCAGACGTTTTCAATTGGTGAGATATCTGGAGAATGTGCTGGCCAGGGCAGCAGTAGAACATTTTCTGTATCCGGAAAGGCCCGTACAGGACCTGGCACATGCGGTCGTGCATTATCCTGCTGAAATGTAGGGTTTCGTAGGGATCGAATCAAGGGTAGAGCCACCGGTCGTAACACATCTGAAATGCAACGTCCACTGTTCAAAGTGCCGTCAATGCGAAGAGGTGGCCGAGACGTGTAACCAGTGGCACCCCGTACCATCACGCCAGGTGATACACCAGTATGTCGATGACGAATACACGCTTCCAATGTGCGTTCACCGCGATGTCGTCAAACACGGATGCGACCATCATGATGCTGTAAACAGAACCTGCATTTATCCGAAAAAATGACGTTTTGCCATTCGTGCAGCCAGGTTCGTCGTTGAATACACCATCGCAGGCGCTCCTGTCTGTGATACAGCGTCAAGGGTAACCGCAGCCATGGCGTCCGAGCTGATAATCCATGCTGCTGCAAACGTCGTCGAACTATTCGTGCAGATGGTTGTTGTCTTGGAAACGTCCCCATCTGTTGACTCAGGGATCGAGACGTGGCTGCACGATCCGTTACAGCCATGCGGATAAGACGCCTGTCATCTCGACTGCTAGTGATACGAGGCCGTTGGGATCCAGCATGGCGTTCCGTATTACCCTCCTGAACCCACGGATTCCATATTCTGCTAACAGTCATTGGATCTCGACCAACACGAGCAGCAATGTCGCGATACGATAAACCGCAATCGCGATAGGCTACAATCCGACCTTTATCAAAGTCGGAAACGTAATGGTACGCATTTCTCCTCCTTACACGAGGCATCACAACAACGTTTCACCAGGCAACGCCGGTCAGCTGCTGTTTGTGTATGAGAAATCGGTTGGAAACTTTCCTCATGTCAGCACGTTGTAGGTGTCGCCACCGGCGCGAACCTTGTGTGAATGCTCTGAAAAGCTAATCATTTGCATATCACAGCATCTTCTTCTTGTCGGTTAAATTTCGCGTCTGTTGCACGTCATCTTCGTGGTGCAGCAATTTTAATGGCCAGTAGTGTATTTTTCACGGTAAAATCTGTACAATGCAATGGCTTTATGCCATCTTACTTGGAGGGCCCATACGCCCACATGGTACCACGCTACTGGTTGACGTTGGAGCCAACGTCTTGCTGCATCAGTAACCTCTCAATTACCCACATACTGCTTCCTGTTGAGTGTTTCCTTCGTTGAGCCAAATAGATGGACCGGAAGGTGCTGTAGGGTGGACGAAGAAGCGCAGCCCAATGAACTTTTGTGAGCTCCTCTCGAGTGTGCAGACTTGTGTGAGGCCTTGCGTTGTCATGGTGAAGGACAAGTTCATTTGCATTTTTGTTCTGACGAACATGCTAAAGTCGTTTCTTCAATTTTGTGAGAGTAGCACAGTACGCTTCCGAGGTGATTGATCCACCTTGAGGAAGGACATCAAGTAGAATAATCCCTTCAGAGCCCCAGAAGACCGTCGCCATGACTTTACTGGCTGTAGGGATGGCTTTGAACTTTTTCTGCGGAGCAGTGCAGCCGGTCCATGGATTGCCATCACATCTGTGTGCGGCCAGTCGGCATGTGGGAGATCGGATAAGTTTGTGTGACCTTGTTGCGATGATGACAGACGCCTCTTCCAACAATTCACTGTGCTTTTGTTCACTGCCAGCTCCCCATAGACATTCTGCAAGCGCTTGCGGATAACTGTGATGCTCTGGCTTTCCTCCAAAATAAGTTAAATGACAT
Source organism: Schistocerca nitens (assembly GCF_023898315.1). Taxonomy (NCBI): domain Eukaryota; kingdom Metazoa; phylum Arthropoda; class Insecta; order Orthoptera; family Acrididae; genus Schistocerca; species Schistocerca nitens. The sequence continues at coordinate 887,949,465 of NC_064616.1, forward strand.
CTCTCTGCTTAGGGCGCACCTCCGTTCCAGACGCCATTTTGAAGGCTACGTATAGCGCCGCCAACTATCGGAACTTCATGGAACTATAGAGGCTGGGTGGGGTTTTTTGGGGGAGGAGACCAAACAGCGAGATCATAGGTCTCATAGGATTGGGGAAGGACGGGGAAGGAAATCGGCCGTGCCCTTTCAAAGGAACCATCACTGCATCTGCCTGGAGCGATTTAGGGAAATCACGGAAAACCTAAATCAGGATGGCCGGCCGCGGGATTGAACCGTCGTCCTCCTGAATGCGAGTCCAGTGTGCTAACCACTGAGCCACCTCGCTCGGTCTGTTGTTGTTGTGGTCTTCAGTCCTGAGACTGGTTTGATGCAGCTCTCCATGCTACTCTATCCTGTGCAAGCTTCTTTATCTCCCAGCACCTACTGCAGCCTACATCCTTCTGAATCTGCTTAGTGTATTGATCTCTTGGTCTCCCTCTACGATTTTTACCCTCCACGCTGCCCTCCAATGTTAAATTTGTGATCCCTTGATGCCTCAAAACATGTCCTACCAACCGATCCCTTCTTCTAGTCAAGTTGTGCCACAAACTTCTCTTCTCCCCAATCCTATTCAATACCTCCTCATTAGTTACGTGATCTACCCACCTTATCTTCAGCATTCTTCTGTAGCACCACATTTCGAAAGCTTCTATTCTCTTCTTGTCCAAACTATTTATCGTCCATGTTTCACTTCCATACATGGCTACACTCCATACAAATACTTTCAGAAACGACTTCCTGACACTTAAATCTATACTCGATGTTAACAAATTACTCTTCTTCAGAAACGATTTCCTTGCCATTGCCAGTCTACATTTTATATCCTCTCTACTTCGACCATCGTCAGTTATTTTACTCCCTAAATAGCAAAACTCCTTTACTACTTTAAGTGTCTCATTTCCTAATCTAATCCCCTCAGCATCACCTGATTTAATTTGACTACATTCCATTATCCTCGTTTTGCTTTTGTTGATGTTCATCTTATATCCTCCTTTCAAGACACTGTCCATTCCGTTCAACTGCTCTTCCAAGTCCTTTGCTGTCTCTGACAGAATTACAATGTCATCGGCGAACCTCAAAGTTTTTACTTCTTCTCCATGGATTTTAATACCTACTCCGAATTTTCTTTTGTTTCCTTTACTGCTTGCTCAATATACAGATTGAATAACATCGGGGAGAGGCTACAAACCTGTCTAACTCCTTTCCCAACCACTGCTTCCCTTTCATGCCCCTCGACTCCTATAACTGCCATCTGGTTTCTGTACAAATTGTAAATAGCCTTTCGCTCCTTGTATTTTACCCCTGTCACCTTCAGAATTTGAAAGAGAGTATTCCAGTTAACGTTGTCAAAAGCTTTATCTAAGTCTACAAATGCTAGAAACGTAGGTTTGCCTTTTCTTAATCTTTCTTCTAAGATAAGTCCTAAGATTCGTATTGCCTCACGTGTTCCAACATTTCTACGGAATCCAAACTGATCTTCCTCGAGGTCCGCTTCTACCAGTTTTTCCATTCGTCTGTGAAGAATTCGCGTTAGTATTTTGCAGCTGTGACTTATTAAACTGATAGTTCGGTAATTTTCACATCTGTCAACACCTGCTTTCTTTGGGATTGGAATTATTATATTCTTCTTGAAGTCTGTGGGTATTTCGCCTGTCTCATACATCTTGCTCACCAGATGGTAGAGTTTTGTCATGACTGGCTCTCCCAAGGCCATCAGTAGTTCTAATGGAATGTTGTCTACTCCCGGGGCCTTGTTTCGACTCAGATCTTTCAGTGCTCTGTCAAACTCTTCACGCAGTATCGTATCTCCCATTTCATCTTCATCTACATCCTCTTCCATTTCCATAATATTGTCCTCAACTACATCGCCCTTGTATAAACCCTCTATATACTCCTTCCACCTTTCTGCCTTCCCTTCTTTGCTTAGAACTGGGTTGCCATCTGAGCTCTTGATATTCATACAAGTGGTTCTCTTCTCTCCAAAGGTCTCTTTCATTTTCCTGTAGACAGTATCTATCTTACCCCTAGTGAGACAAGCCTCTACATCCTTACATTTGTCCTCTAGCCATCCCTGCTTAGCCATTTTGCACTTCCTGTCGATCTCATTTTTGAGACGTTTCTATTCCTTTTTGCCTGCTTCATTTACTGCATTTTTATATTTTTTCCTTTCATCAATTAAATTCAATATTTCTTCTGTTACCCAAGGATTTCTATTAGCCCTCGTCTTTTTACCTACTTGATCCTCTGCTGCCTTCTCTACTTCATCCCTCAGAGCTACCCATTCTTCTTCTACTGTATTTCTTTCCCCCATTCCTGTCAAATGTTCCCTTATGCTCTCCCTGAAGCTCTCTACAACCTCTGGTTCTTTCAGTTTATCCAGGTCCCATCTCCATAAATTCCCACCTTTTTGCAGTTTCTTCAGTTTCAATCTGCAGTTCATAACCAATAGATTGTGGTCAGAATCCACATCTGCCCCTGGAAATGTCTTACAATTTAAAACCTGGTTCCTAAATCTCTGTCTTACCATTATATAGTCTATCTGATACCTTTTAGTATCTCCAGGATTCTTCCAGGTATAAAACCTTCTTTTATGATTCTTGAACCAAGTGTTAGCTATGATTAAGTTATGCTCTGTGCAAAATTCTACAAGGCGGCTTCCCCTTTCATTTCTTCCCCCCAATCCATATTCACCTACTATGTTTCCTTCTCTCCCTTTTCCTACTGACGAATTCCAGTCACCCATGACTATTAAATTTTCGTCTCCCTTCACTACCTGAATAATTTCTTTTATCTCGTCATACATTTCATCAATTTCTTCATCATCTGCAGAGCTAGTTGGCATATAAACTTGTACTACTGTAGTAGGCATGGGCTTTGTGTCTATCTTGGCCACAATAATGCGTTCACTATGCTGTTTGTAGTAGCTAACCCGCACTCCTTTTTTTTTATTCATTATTAAATCTACTCCAGCATTACCCCTATTTGATTTTGTATTTATAACCCTGTAATCACCTGACCAAAAGTCTTGTTCCTCCTGCCACCGAACTTCACTAATTCTCACTATATCTAACTTTAACCTATCTATTTCCCTTTTTAAATTTTCTAACCTACCTGCCCGATTAAGGGATCTGACATTCCACGTTCCGATCCGTAGAATGCCAATTTTCTTTCTCCTGATAACGACGTCCTCTTTTATAGTCCCCGCCTGGAGATCCGAATGGGGGACTATTTTACCTCCGGAATATTTTACCCAAGAGGACGCCATCGTTTAATCATACAGTAAAGCTGCATGTCCTCGGGAAAAATTACGGCTGTAGTTTCCCCTTGCTTTCAGCCGTTCACAGTACCAAAACAGCAAGGCCGTTTTGGTTAGTGTTACAGGGCCAGATCAGTCAATCATCCAGACTGTTGCCCCTGCAACTACTGAAAAGGCTGCTGCCCCTCTTCAGGAACCACACGTTTGTCTGGCCTCTCAACAGATACCCCTCCGTTGTGGTTGCACCTACGGTACGGCCATCTGTATCGCTGAGGCACGCAAGCCTCCCCACCAACGGCAAGGTCCATGGTTCATGGGGGAAGTCGCTCGGTCTATAGAGGCTGAAGTGGCAATATTCTTAAATGCCCCACAACAAATTCCGAATTTTTCAACCGAAACTGGCCGAGAAAAAAAAGTGTTGCATTACTTATTGAACGACGGTCGTATACAGGGTGTTACAAAAAGGTACGGCCAAAACTTTCAGGAAACATTCCTCGCACACAAATAAAGAAAAGACGTTATGTGGATATGTGTCCGGAAACGCTTCATTTCCATGTTAGAGCTCATTTTAGTTTCGTCAGTATTTACTGTATTTCATCGATTCACCGCCATGATTTCATACTGGATACTCTACCTGTGCTGCTAGAACATGTGCCTTTACAAGTACGACACAACATGTGGTTCATGCACGATGGAGCTCCTGCACATTTCAGTCGAAGTGTTCGTATGCTTCTCAACAACAGATTCGGTGACCGATGGATTGGTAGAGGCGGACCAATTCCATGGCCTCCACGCTCTCCTGGCCTCAACCCTCTTGACTTTCATTTATGGGGGCATTTGAAAGCTCTTGTCTACGCAACCCCGGTACCAAATGTAGAGACTCTTTGTGCTTGTATTGTGGACGGCTGTGATACAATACGCCATTCTCCAGGGCTGCATCAGCGCATTAGGGATTCCATGCGACAGAGGGTGGATGCATGTATCCTCGCTAACGGAGGACATTTTGAACATTTCCTGTAACAAAGTGTTTGAAGTCACGCTGGTACGTTCTGTTGCTGTGTGTTTCCATTCCATGATTAATGTGATTTGAAGAGCAGTAATAAAATGAGCTCTAACATGGAAAGTAAGCGTTTCCGGACATATGTTCACATAACATATTTTCTTTCTTTGTGTGTGAGGAATGTTTCCTGAAAGTTTGGCCGTACCTTTTTGTAACACCCTGTATAATGAGTATTGTATTTCTCTAATATGTAAGAGAATTAACTTCATAGTTTGTGATCCAGTCATAATACCTCACTAGATTATTTAACGTTATTATTAATCTTTTATATCTCATTACTGTTCCTTTTATAAGAAATTCTTTATGCAGTTTTTTCACCAAGAGTTTGTATGTTTTCGTCGAGACACAGTGAGTAAGTGTGGTGTAAGGGGTTTTACTGTCGTTGTTCGATTTCATACCATAAATGTATGTAATGAACTGTGTGAATAACTCACAGTGCATGCTCTGTAGCAACAAAGGCGCACTGCACAGTTTGAGGTCCACACATGGCTTCATGAAGAACTTAACGCTGATTGAAGGTGATATTTAAGGTATTGAATTAGATTTAAACCGATTAAATGGAAAACTGGCTCTTTCCAAAACTGGTACTGAGGCAAATGTTATGCACCACGGGCCATAGATGACAGGAGGGAATTACAGCTGCAGAGATGTGTACAGGCAAACAGAAATGCAACTATTGAGCTGACTGACCAGGTGAATCAAGAGGCTATTGACATGCCTCAATGACCGTATAGGACTCTGCAGAAGATGCCTGATTCATGTCCCATGCTGACTGCTGTTAGTCAGCAATGAAACTGGAATTTGCACATCAATACCGCAACTCTACGTCCACTGAGTGGCGACAGATGAATCCCGTTTTATGCTTCATCATACAGATGGCTGTTGGATCACTGGAATGGTTCAGGCCAGAGAAGGGAGCTTTATGGTCTGAGGAATATTTTTATGGCATTCCCTGGGTGATGTCGTCATTCTGGAAGGCACAATATACCCACACATGTATCTATCTATCCTTGGGGACCACGTCCACCCCTACATGTAATTTCTTTCCCTTTGTACAATGACATCTACCAGCAGGACAACGCAATGTGTCATGCAGCTTGAAGTGTATGTGCGTGGTTCTAAGAGCCTGATGTTGAGTCTGCTGTACTCATCAGATTTAATCCCAATCGAGAATCTGTGGGACCACCTCAGTCGAGTTGTTCGTGCCGTGTAACCTCAGCCGAGAAACCATGTGCAGTTGGTCTTAGCATTACCTTCCAGATCCACACTGAGCCTCTGCCTGCACGTTTCACAGCTGTCCACATGCTGTAAAATGTGCCATTCGGGCTTTTGACAGGTGGACATATTAGCCATGTTTAGGATACCAATGGTATTATTTATTACGTCATAGAATTTCCCTACATATCCCCCTCTGACAAAGGCCAATTTCCTTATGTATAAAATGGTGGGAAATTCAAATTTTGACGGGAAATTCAAAAAGTCAGGAAACTCAAAGAATAACTCAATTGCGTGTGTTTCCCCCAACCTCACTTCAATGATGTAGGGCTGTTGTCCTAAGTGTAAATTGTAGGGAAATTAAAAAAAAAATTATATATCTTTCCTGAGACAAAATTGGTTTTTGCAGGTTCAGGTTTGTTTGTTAGACAAAGGATGCCAGCCTGCTGATCTGCTTGACATGTTGTATGACATCAGAATGCAAGATGGCTGACCTGGAATATGACGTCAGAATCCGAGATGCTAGGACAAAAGGAATTAACTTGCCTATAGAGACCTGTAGGGCTATTTATATCAGTCAGGAAAAATTCAGGAAGCGTTGTTCAAATGGTTCAAATGGCTCTGAGCACTATGGGACTCAACATCTGTGGTCATAAGTCCCCTAGAACTTAGAACTACTTAAACCTAACTAACCTAAGGACATCACACACATCCATGCCCGAGGCAGGATTCGAACCTGCGACCGTAGCAGTCGCGCGGTTCCTGACTGAGCGCCTAGAACCGCTAGACCACCGCGGCCGGCAGGAAGCGTTGTGTGTTTCTATCCTGTCTCCTAGATAAAGCAATTCCCCTCTGCTTAAACAACTGTTTATGTTTGATCAGTGCATATGTCATACAGCATTGTAAATCTATTTCTATTGCAAGTTTGGATCTTTCCACTTTATATCTGTAACACCAAACCAAGGGAGGAAAAGGGCCCTCCGAACATGCAACCTCTGGGAGCAGCTGTTAAAGTAAATAAATCGGAACTGTGTTTCCTCTCCTCTCCTACGGTGGTGCTTGGTTCTATGTTGTGAATTTCTTTGCTCCTAAGAGTTTTTTTGGTTTCCTTGTTTTTACTCTTTGAAGTTTTTGTTGTTGCTGTGAGTCACCTTTTAGATATTAAAGGAAGAAGATCACTATTCCTAAAAGGGTTGTGTTCTTGCTATGAAATTATATCCTAAGTTCATCCGCAACAGGTTATGGGCCCAAAATGGTTCAAATGGCTCTGAGCACTATGAGACCTAACATCTGAGGTCATCAGTCCCCTAGAACTTAGAACTACTTAAACCTAACTAACCTAAGGACATCACACACATCCATGCCCGAGGCAGGATTCGAACCTGCGACCGTAGCGGTCGCGCGGTTCCAGATTGAAGCGCCTAGAACCGCTCGGCCACACTGGCCGGAGTTATGGGCCCAGGTTTGAACGCTTCAGGCTCTGAGAATTATAATATTCGTTCGTGAGACTATTTTTCCGTTTACTGGAATATTCGTGGAACTGCAAAGTTTTTGGAATGGCAGACACAGCGCTTCAGTTGAGCGATGATATTAGTCGTACAAGCATTCGCAAACCGTCAAGTGAAGATCAGTAGGAAACATGGAAATGGCAGATTCAACTTTGCTTAAAGGAAAATTCTCTTTATGCGATTATAGATGGTACATGTCAGTGTCCGTCATTAGCGGAAGGAGAAGAACCGTCCGACGCATATCGGCGCTGGCAACTGGACAATGCTCGGGCAGCTCGTATCATTGGAACGGCGCTTGATGAGGAACTTGCTATTCATGTAAGAAAGAAGACTGACGCAAAAGAAACTTGGGATATCCTTTTGTCAATATATGAACAATCTTCACTGCAGCGACTATATACGTTGTTCGATTGTTTCTTTGAAACGTCAAAAGATGACGTCACGTCTACAACAAAAAACACATGTCGCTAGTTACGAACATTTTCCATGACTTGTGTAGTGAACTGAAAAAAATTAATCCAAATGCAACTTTGTCCCTGTCGCTGCTCCACAATCGCATTTTCAAAACATTAGGACCCGAATAACAGTTTCACAGGTCGACTTGATATCGTGCTCCTGAACCTGAGCAGACGACACAATTTCTAATTCAGAATTTGCATTCGATTGAGAATTCGCTAGGTACACAGGCAGCTGCTGGTGCTTTCTACGCAAAATCAAAATCGAATGAGCAACATCAAAAACAGAAGAAATTTGCAACAGAGGGGAGTAAGTCAAAGAAGAAAGAAAGTCATACTTGCCTGTATTGCAAGAAAGCTGGATATATTATCGCAAACTGCCGAAAGCGCATGGCCGCAGAAGAAGGAAAAGCGACAGCTAACAACAACAATAATTCGAGATACAGTTTAAAAGTGAGCAACAGACCAGATACATTTCTAGCCACTAGCTTGTTGTGTCATGTTAATTTTGATAGTGCAGATTCTTGGATTTCTGACTCTGGAACGACACGTCACATTTCACAAAATAAACGACATTTCGCTACATTCGAAAAGTTTCCGATTCCACAATGTGTGCAGACAGCTGACAAAGAAGTTATTTTTGCACATCGGACTGGCAGTATTCATATTGAAATATTCAAAAACAAAAGGTGGACACCTGCTTTGCTTGAAATAGTCTGGTATGTACCTAATGTCAGACACCAACTTTTCTCTGTCCGTCAAGCTACACAACGTGGATATAATGTGACTTATGATAACAAAGGTGTTATCATTCGGCGACGTAGTGAAATAGTCGCAACAGGAAGACTAGTTGGTCCAGTATACATTATTAACATGCGAGTTTGTACTCCGGATTCACAAGTAATGATTAACTTAACAACTTCAGAAGAACAACTACAACGTTGGCATGAGAGTCTCGGTCATCAAGATAAACGTCATGTACGAGATGTGCTCGAGAGTTTCGGTATATCAATTAAGTGCCCTGATATGACATCGTTTTGTGATGGATGTGTTCTTCGCGAATTCTACCGTAAACCATTTAGTTATCACAGAGATCGTCCACAAACTGTCGGTGAGTTGATCAATGCAGACGTTAATGGACCCTTGGTCTATTGACCCCATAATTGGTTTTCGTTACTATGTGATTTTCAAAGATGATTTTTCTCGTTTCATTTGGATATATGTCATGCGAAATAAATCTGAAGTGGCTAACAATTTGAAAACATTTTTGAAGGAGTGTGATGCTATTGGTCATAAGGTATATTTCAGTCTGACGGTGGAAAGTTTAATTGTAACATGGTAGCTGCTGTTCTACGAGGCCGTGGTATTGAGAATCGTCTTACGTGTTCAAACACTCCTGAGCAAAATGGTGTTGCTGAACAAGCAAATCGACATATACGTAGTTGAATTAGCTCGCTCATGTTAACGTCTAGCAAGTTACCTAAATCATATTGGGCTCATGCATGTGACACAGCCGTTTTTCTACTCAATCGTACTGGGAAGTCAACTGTTGAAGGTAAAACACCCTTCGAATTGTCGACTGGCAAAGCGTTTAACAGTTGTAACTATCTACGAATTTTTGGATCAAAATGCTATGCTTATTTGCCAAAGAAATCTCGTTCTAAGTTCGACGAAAAGGCTATACCTAGTCATTTTGTTGGCCACGTGAATGACAAAGATGGTTACAAAGTGTGGATTCCATCAAAACATCGTGTGCTGAAATCACGTTATGTTGATTTTCAACCAGAAAAGCTATGTACAACTGAAAATTCGATTGAATTGGAATTTAATTCCGTACCTGAAAAAACAGGAGAGAAAAGTGTATCTACTGTTGATCAGATTGAAACTAGTGACCGAGAATATTTGAATGAATTACCAAATCAACGTCCAGTTCGTGAAATACGTCCCCCAGTAAAATGTAGTGACTACGAATTAGGATACCAGCCTCACCACTCTCAAGAAGCAAATGCATTAGTTTGGCTGAAAAAAGCGATCCATGAAGAGCTTGTATCAACAAACTTCAACTATGGACAGTGTTTACACGGCAATCAGCGAAAACGAAACGGTAATGAACGATATCAATAGTGTTTCAGAAGATAAAGCACCTGAACATATGAAACAAGGTTACGAGTTAAGGAATGCAGTACGGAATCCGAAAGTTTTAATAGTGAGTGACAGCCAAGGCTGGTACTGCAGAAACATTCTGGAGACAAAACTAGACACAAAATATGACATTCAAAGTTTTATTAAACCAAATGCTCCTTTCCGTGAAGTTTTTAATCGAATTGACAAATTAGCAGAAGACTTGAACGCGAATGATACTCTTATCTTAATGGCTGGGTCGAACGATACTGAAGACTCGTACAACAACATTGTGTAAAGCATTGATAACGTGTTACCAAGTGTTCTCCAACTCAGCAACAAGACAAATATAATTTTGCATCCAATTCCCCAAAGATTCGACAAAGAATATACAAACGAAAAAATTGACGTGGTTAATCATCATTAGTGCAAACCGTGGACTGTTGAAAATCTTGCAACAAAAGTAGAATATCTATAAACTTTGAAATGGAAAGACTGTCTCGTGATAAATTCACACGTCACGGATTCCACTTGAACAGACAGGGGAAGGAGCAAGTATGCAACAGACTGTCTTCGTTAATTAAAATTAACAATCGTACAAGCCAGATAAATGTATCTCTGAATAGACCAGTCTACCTGAAGAAATCAGTGTTTCACCAAAATAAACACAATGTGAAAAACCAGTGCAATACAAGTGCCTAAAATGAAACAAATGCTACTTGACAAGTGGATTACCATTAGAAGCACCACAGCACACGAAAGGCAGGGCCCAGAATCCAGGGAACCAGCTAGCAAGAAGACACCACCCACACCTCAAATCAAGGAGGATTTTTTACAGTTAACAATACTAGATGTAAAAAAGAGGTAATTGGTCAAGCAAGACACAATATAGTCAATGCTTCATACTTTAAATTGTTCCATCAGAATGTTCAGTCTCTTTCCAATAAACTGAATGAAATACAAATCTTGTTAAATGATATGAGTGATATTTCTGTTTTATGCTTTACTGAGCACTGGCTAAGTAAAGGCATGATAGAACTAGCATACCTACCTCAGTTTAAATTAGCTGCCACATTTTGTAGAGAAGTACTCAGGCTTGGTGGTAGCTGCATATATGTTCGAGAAGATATAGACTTCACTAACATAACCAAATTTGACAGCTCATCTAAAGAAAGAGACATAGAACTCTCAATAGTAGAACTGCCAACTAGCAATTCTGTAATCATCTGTGTATATAGGTCACCAGATGGCGATAAAAAAGTTTTTTATAATCATATGGAAGAGTTGTTAGATGACTTCAACAGCCTTAAAAAATATCATATGTGGAGATTTCAATGTTGATTTCTCCAAACCCAGTAAATTTAAAGATGAAATCAAAGACTTACTGAAGTCCTTTAACCTAAAACCAACTATAACCAACGCAACTCGTATAACCACTACTTCTGCAACAACCATAGATCAGGTGTTTGTAAACACAGCTAAATATATCTGCAACACACAGACTGCAAACACTGCTTTTAGTGATCACAATGCCCAAATATTAACAATCACTATCCCAGGAAACATGAAAGCCCAGAAAACTAGAACTATTGTGAGGAAGTTTAATAATGAAAACATAGATTACTTTTGTTCTCTCTTGAGAAGAGAAATCTGGACAGATGTTTACAGTTCAAACAACACAGATGACACGTTTGATAAATTTATGGCCACATAAAAACATTTTTTTGAAATAGCCTTTCCTAAACAAACGTCACTTATGAATTTTGTGCACAAACCAAATAAATGGATCACAACAGGAATAAAAATATCATGCAAGAATAAAAGGAACTTATATGAATACTCAAAGCAAACCACAAATCCTGTATTTATCAATTACTTTAAACAATATAAACAAATACTTAGACAAGCTACAACAAAAGCAAAGAAAATGGAAAATGACAAACAAATAAAAAATTCCAGGAATAAGACTAAAGCAACCTGGAGTATCAGGTACTACATCATTAGCCCACAAAAATATAGAACTTCATGAAAACAACAATAAAATAATCAACCCCACAATAGTGGCTAATAAATTTAACAACTACTTTTCTAATGTTGCACACCACCTGATTACCAAACATTACAACTCACAACCACACAGCGATACAGTCCAATCAGATACAAAAATTCTTACAAGAACCCTATTCATCTCTCCAACAACACCTGAGGAATTATCTGTCATTATAAAAAGGTTACCCAATAAGTATTCAGCAGGTACTGATGAAATACCAGATATTATCATCAAAGCAAGTGTAACATCTATCATAGAACCACTAACAGATATTTTCAAATCATCACTTGTGAGTGGTAGATTCCCGAAAAATCTGAAAATAGCAAAAATGACACCACTGCACAAGAAAGGGGACAAACATGAAGCTGCAAACTATAGATCTGTATCAGTATTGTCAGGCTTTGGTAAAAGTCTTGAAAAACTATTTCTTAGAAGGCTGACAGCCTTTCTAAATAAAGAAAACATAATAAGTGATGCGCAACACGGGTTCAGAACTGGCAGATCAACACAGTCAGCTATTTATACCTTCTTAAATGAAATTATAACTGCAGTAGATAATAAGTAACACGTGTCTGGCATATTTCTTGACCTTAGTAAAGTCTTCGATGTAATTGATCATAATACTCTGTTGCAAAAGCTAGGTAATTATGGAATACGAGGCCTGCCAAACAAGTGGATACATTCCTACCTTCGTGACTGTCAACAGATCACTCAGATAAAATACAAAGACATAAAAACACAAAAAAATTGTAATTTTTACAGTAATGCACAAAACATTACATATGGAGTTCCTCAAGGGTCAGTCCTTGGGCCAATTCTTTTCATTCTTTATGTTAATGATTTGTCACAAAAAATAACTAAAGGGACAACACTACTTTTTGAAAATGACACAAATATCCTAATCAAATCACGTGATGAGGAAAGCCTACAAAAAACGGCTACAGGTATAATACAAAATTTGACACAATGGTTCAGAACAAACAAGCTAATAATAAATAATGAAAAAACAGTGACAGTGAATTTCCACAATTCACAGAAACTACATCCTGCAAGACCAATTTTTAAAATTGATGGAAAAACTGTCTCATCTGTGAGTGACACAAAATTTTTAGGTATACATATACAGCAAAACCTAAAATGGGAGACACAGCTTAACCATGTAAATAAAAAGCTAAACACACTTACATATGCAGTAAGAATCCTCGCACAAAATACAAGCCGTGCATCTGTGATCACAATGTACCATGGCAGTATTCAGTCACTGCTGATGTACGACATTATCTTTTGGGGGAAGTCCGTAGGTACAAACAAAACATTTAGGCTACAGAAAAGGTTTGTTAGAATAATAAACCGTGCTACGTACAGAGACTCCTGTAGACCAATATTTAAAAATCTCAGTATACTGCCTCTTCCTTGCTTATATATGTATGAAATATTAAATTTCACAAAAGGAAGTATTTTAAAAGATGGAAATATCTTCAAGTATAACTGTGATTACCACCCTCATGATACTAGGCAAAAACATCACTTCCGTGTCAATACAGTAAGTACAAACATTAGTAAGAGAGGAGTGTATCATACTGGCATAATGCTGTACAATCACATGCCATCCTATTTGAAATATATGCAAAATTTACAAAAGTTTAAAGTGAAACTGAAAGAGTACTTGCTTGACCACTGCTTCTATTCTGTTTCCGAGTTGTTAGAGTACCAGAAAAGTGTAGTGTAATTGCTCAAATATTCTTAATAAGTCTATCATTTTATTTTATTATATTAAATTTGTCATCAATATTCAACATGTATTGAATAATTTTTAATTATTTATCCTTTCAAAATAACAATGTGTATGATGATGTATATACTGCACCAACCTGACTTGTCCTACATCGTTTGTGCAAAATATGTACCTAAACACGATTTACAGGACCAATAAAGAAATACAAATACAAATACAGTAGTAATTCCAATGAATCGTTTAATGCGAAGAAAGAAGAAATGGAGGCATTTGTAGAAAATGATATCTGGGACTTGGTAGAGCTGCCTTAAGGAAATGGTAGAGTTGCCTAAAGGAAAACGTGTTATCGATATTCGATGGGTGATTCGTATTAAATATAAGTGTAATGGATCTACTGATCGATACCGTGCTCGGTAGGTTGCGCGCGGTATGTTTCAACGTGCCGGAACTGATTATGATGAAACGTTTTAGTCCAGTTGCTCGTTATGACGCTGTTCGTGTTGTAATAGCTATTGCAGCTGAAGAAAATTTGGAAGTTGCTCAGTTCGATGATAGAAATGTATTTTTAAATGGTGACATGCATACAGAAATACTACATGGCTCAACCAGAAGGTTTCGATGATGGATCAGGTAGTCTTTGTTGACTCAAGAAATCATTGTATGGACTTAAGCAATTACCTCATTGCTGGAATAATAAGTTTAATTCATTCATGAGAAAAAATGGCTTTATTGGTTCAACAGCAGATCCATGCATTTACATTCGACAAAGCAAAACAGAAAAGTTGCTGATTGCTATTTATGTCGATGATGGACTTATCGCAAGAACAACTGAAAGTGCGGTGAATTCATTTTTAGATATGTTAAATCCTGAATTCAAAATAACAGTGAGATCCTTAGACTCATTTCTAGGTACGCAAATGGAGCAACGAGAGTTTGGCATGTTTATTTCAGAGCGAGCATACACAGAGAAGATTCTACATCGTTTTAACATGGCTGATTCAAAACCAATAAAAACTACGTGTAATAATGAACAATTAGACAGCGAATATAGCAATACTCTTGACAACAACGTTCCTTATTGTTCGGCTGTGGAATCATTAATGTACCTGGCATGCTCTACTCGTCCAGATCTCGCTTATGCGGTTTCAAAAGTAGCTCGATCTATGGATAAACACCCTCCTCCTGATTGGAATGCTGTAAAACGTATTTTCAGATATCTCTGTGGTACTTCAGACTAAGGTCTCTTCTATACTTTATCTGCCGCGCGGGGTAGCCGAGCGGTCTGGGGTGGCTTGCCAAGGTTCGCGCGGCTACCCCCGTCGGAGGTACGAGTCCTCCCTCGGGCATGGGTGTGTGTGCTGTCCTTAGCGTAAGTTGGTTTAAGTTAGATTAAGTAGTGTATACACCTAGGGACCGATGACATTAGCAGTCTGGTCCCATAGGAACTTACCACAAATTAAATTAAATACTTCATCTGGCGGTAAACTTTGTACCTATGCTGATGCTGACTTTGCTGGCAGCACTTAAACAAGACGATCAACAAATGGTTTTGTTTCAATGATTGGTGATACTGCTGTATCGTGGACATCTCAACTGCAGAAATCAGTTGCACTATCCACCACTGAAGCGGAGTTCGTTGTTGCAAGTGAAGGAGCCAAGGAGTTAGTGTGGCTCAACAGACTCCTATTGGAGATCAGTGGAAAAAGAAACACGCCTGTATTGTTCATTGACAATGCAAGTGCCATTAAATTAGTGAAAAACGCAGAGTTCCACAAACGTTCTAAGCACATCGAAGTACAGTATTATTTTGTGCGTGAACTCTATCAAAATGGAGATATCAATGTAGAAATGTGTGTTCTGAAAATCAACTTGGTGACATGTTTACAAAGCCTTTAAAATCAAACAAAGTTAAAGCAATGTTTACCAAAATAGGACTTCGTAACTAATGTGTTTTGACCTCTTTTTTTTATTTATAAGGTGTTCAGTGGACTACAGTCTGATTTGTGGGAAGTGTTAAAGTAAATAAATCAGTACTCTGTTTCCTCTCCTCTCCTACGTGGTGCTTGGTTCTGTGTTGTGAATTTCCTTGCTCCTGAGAGTTTCTTTTGTTTTCCATGTTTTTACTCTTTGATGTTTTTGTTGTTGCCGTGAGCCATCTTTTAGATATTAAAGGAAGAAGATCACTACTCCTAAAAGTGTTGTGTTCTTGCTATGAAATTATATGCTAAGTTTACCCACGACAGCAGCCTGTGTGCACCAGATGCCTCAGGAGGGCTGGGTCTGGTAGCGAATAACCACCGCACTGTGGTGCATAGAAAGAGTCCTTGCATGGCCGAACAGGGCCCTTTTGTGACCCCCAGCTCAATGGTTGGTGTACTGCAAGCTACAGCCACCAGACATGAATTGCACGCATTAAATGGAGTATAGAAGCTGTGATACCCAACGCTAGGATGCTGTTGTGACAGCAGTACAGCCACAGCCAGCATGACCCAAGGTAAAATGATGTTAAACTAGAAAAATGCAGGAGGAACACCTGTACTTTAGCCCAAATGAAAGAGATTCAAAATTCACATAAGCTAAAAATAATCTATAACCCACACATATGGTCTACACGCAATCATCTTCCTGATGGTGGCAGAGGTTTACAAACTCTCCTTACAGCTTGCCTGCCTATATCTCCGCCACAACCATTAAAGTAGCTCAACCTGCCACAGTGGAGACACAAGAGTACATTTGTATCAAAGCACAGTGGTTAAAGGAGGCCAACTTGGGTTTCTGCAAGCCTAGGAAGCTTTACAGGACCTGTTCAGCCTGCTGCACCTGAGAACAAGTTGCGCTGTTAGTCCAATGTTACTACTGAATAGCCAGATATATGTTACATAAGTAGTTTCACTGCATTTCAGTTATCTTAACGGCGGGAGGAGCAAAATGAACAAACCGGACTTAAAGGAGATTGTGGAGAAGTTAAGAATTGGGGAATATATATTGGTCACTAAACAGAGCCCAAGTCCAGCATTGGAAAAGTCTTCATATGTTTATGGGGCAGCTTCAAATAAATTGGTAGATGTCTCACAATGCAAACTGTGCAAATCGTTACTAAGCACCCATTTGGGAACCTGGATCAGGTTATGACACGTTTGTAAATTTGATCAGCAGTTTCCTCATTCCATAAATATTTTGAAAGAAGGCAAAGATTGTAGTGGCTGGCAAGTGTGCTAAGGACTTGAGGTCACTTACCAGTATGTAAGCTTTCTAAATTTAGGACAAATATTGATTCAAATAGGAAAAAATATTGCTCAGTGAAAACTGAAAACCATGTTCTCGTGGTACACAACGTAGTGCAAAGGAAGCTTGCTCCGAAAGAAAAGTTACTTCTTTCAGACATGTACTTACTGGATTAAAATAATACGAAAACCGAACTTGGTGTTTGCTATTATTCATTTGGGGAAATTAGAACTACTATTTTGGCCACTTAGAATGAATTCAGTGATCCAGTATTACACATCCAGGAAAAAGTAATTAAAATTAGTATAACATGGCTGAAACACACTAAGGTTACAGAAACTAGACTTCCAAAACCTTATGTTAGTAGGTATCTCCAGCTTCTTATGTGTAAATACCCTTGACTATCAGAGACAGTTCTGCTTACTGTGGAAAACATGTATTAGAGGTGACCTGATGATGGCTCAAACTGAGAATAGCCAGTACTAGACGAAAGAGGGTGAAGTCGCATAGAAAATCGTTCATATCGAAATAAATAAATAAATAATCCTGAAATACGCCAAAAAGGACAAAAAAAACATACTTTTCTGGGCTACAATGACCCTAAATGATATATGTTATATTGGGCCTCGTCTTGCGATACTCAGGTAAAACGCCTCCAAACCCTACTCACAGCACTACAATGAAAGCATATAGGATAAAACTGCTACATAGCGTATCACCACGGGAAAATCAGCAGGCAAGCAAGATTCCTTTAGTTTGCTTGGGTTGGGCGTGGCTTAGTTTGGATGGGAGTTAAGCAGTCTGCCTGTTCGGCAGATAACACGCAGCATTTGTCTGCCTTGCTAACAGGCAAGCATGGGCAGGTTAGAAGTGGAATGTGTGCACCCCTGGATGGTGGGCACTTGTGCACACGCTCCAAAGAAGTTACGTTGTGCACTATGCTCGTAAAATTAACCACAAAAATATGTGTTTGGAATAAATGACTGCCGTTTTCTCAACAGTAACGTAGGCAGCCACCCAAGTACTGCTTTTGATGGAAAAGTATGATTTTTTACAAGAGTAATGGTTTGTAACCATTTTTGCACAAGATACTTCATGACGATAAAACGCAACTACCTTCACAAAAGGGTGCAGCGCCAACTGATGGCAGATGACTATAGCTATGCCCAACGACATAGCAAAGGCCACTATCCACATCTTGTGGAAGGACTATGAACGCTATACCTCAACCGCTGCACCTCGCGTGCCAACGCCTCTCAAGGGTCAACTCAGCATAGAGGCTTGCAGATTAAATGTCGTCACTTATCTAAGGCTTGTAACTTAGCAGAAATAGTGTGAAAGTCTGTAACTTTGAATAACACGGTAATTTCACACGTTATTTAGATACACAGACTTTCGCTGTAGGTGTGCTTTGGTGTGATGGAAATTTGATACTGATGTAGACGAAATATTATGCCATCCAGAGTCGTGAACGGAGTGAGACCCCGCCATTAAGAACAACATGCTGTTTGCTAGGAACTCATCAACTCAGTCATAATTCCCACATCAACATTCCGCATTTTGCTCATGTTGTGACATCTCAAAACTGTATTTAGCATATTGAGATCAGCGAATGTACTGAAAAAAAAAAAAAACAATTTTCCATGTACCAGGTGTGATCTTGTGCTAGCTACACTGAGTACTGTACCAACAATATTGAATCTTGCTTTTAAAACAGGGAATATCCATTGAATTATCACGTCAAGGTGTACCCACATTGTTTCAGTCATTCAAACAAAGCCCACCTCTTTTCACACCCAATACAGTGCCACGATTCTGTGTTACACAGATTGGACAAGCTCTTGATAGCTTGAAAGGGACTGAAATGTGCTATTTTTGAAGCTGTAGACCCTTTATCATCTTTCTTGAGTGAAATATGTTCAGATTAAAAAGATTCCTACTGAATTAGACATATGCACATATGGTGGGAGTGCAGAACACACAATGCGAACGTGCTGATAATGATTTAACACCATCCAACAGTCCTTCAGTCCATATCATAAAGTAAAATCAACAGAGCAGTACTGCATCTACTTTTCCACGTGAATCGGACAGTTTCCACGCCAAATCAACTCACCATACCAATGGACATATACATCGAAGAATCAAATGCAGTTACCCTCTGAAAAAACGACACATGACAGCAAGCATGAAACTGAATTTCACATCTACGGGTTCCCTCCTCACCATCAATGCTGCACACATGACATCACATGTCTCCATAACATTTGTAAACAGAGACAGCTGACATGAATACAGAATATTGTAGAATATACGTCGAATAACATGTAGCAGTACTATCCACTGAATTACCACATGAAGCTGTCCGAATTTCTGCTACAGATCTAAAACCACAACACCTAGGGAACTAAGGGTCCCACACACATTTTTTATGAATACTGGTGCTAGTGATGTAACAGCTTGCAACATTTCCAAAAAAATTTATTCTTCCATCTGCTTCTCCTGTACTTTACAAAGCCAAAGAATGACTCAACTCTGTCTGTGGTCACAAGCGTAACAGTTTGATACGTTTCACGCAATTTAACATGTTTAGCAGTACTACATGCCTCAGGTACATAATGTTTACTTATATAGCCGTTAGTACACCTTTCAGTTCTCTTCCAGTCTCGGGCCTGTATGTCAATTTAAACAGTATGCTGTACTAATGTTGTGAGCAAGAACACAACACTAGATAACCTCTCTCCCACTCTCTCTCTCTGTCTCTCTCTCTCTTTCTCTCTCTCCCCTCACACACACTCACACACACATCAACAGAGCTGCACTGCATTGGTCTTTAGGACATACAAAACTTCAGTCATCCCTTATCCACAGGAAAATGTGCTATAAATAGTTCATATAGATGTGTAGCTCAGTTGGTATATTACTATCAATAATAACAGCAGCAGTAGTAGTAGCAGAAGAAGAAGAAGAAGAAGATTCAATATATTTAAACAGTAGATCTCATGGCATATTCAGGTTGCATAAAGTTCCCAACTAATTGTAGGATTCTCAGCCAGCTCTACTGCAGAGATTACACACTTTTGATGGATGACTGCACTATTTTTTAACTAACACCAATTTTCACTGTAATTATGCCTTGGTGTGATGAAAATTTTATATTGATGTAGACAAAACATTAAATTCCAACCATCCTTCCTATAAACAGAATGTAATCTAATGTCTGCGCTAGCACTGCATTTTTTTAGTGATTCCTCACACAAATTGTAAATGTTTTACGTTGTACACAGGTCATCTGACATTTCTAGCAATTTCTATACACCACTCACCATTAGTGTCCAAGCATACGAGCCATTAAGAATATACTGGAGAGGCATGGAGATCTGTTTCCAGACAAGCTCCATGGTACAAATACACTTGTTTCCAGACTTTGTATTTCCACTATAGCCATCACCAACGCCACCAGCATTGCATCGTGCTGCAATGTACGTTGTGTAGTGTTATTCTCTGCTACATTAAATGTATTGTTACGAGATTGTCATTAGATCGACAGTTCAATGTAGTGTTAATTTATGAAAATACATGATTTAACGGCATTAAAATAGTGCTGTCAGATTATATCAGAATTTAGAACAATTAACTGCAATGTTCAACTCTAAAGTTTTGATAGTGTTATTGGATTACAGTGTGTAAGAACCATCCAAGAACGATGAAAATATACATCAACAATGAGAACACCATACAGTGCACTCACTTTCAGAAACCTGACACATATCAGCAGAAGCATCCAGTGTGTGATATCCTTACAGGTACTGATTTTATTGAATTGTCTGTAGACATCTTATAGAGACCACCAACTAGAAATCTTCAGAAGAAGTCTCTGCTATAAATTTCTAGCGTGTTATTAATGGGATATTCCAACACACTAAAACACTGAGTAGGGTAACGGTATTTATATTTTGGTGGTTTCCTACATTATAAAATTTTCCGAATCCCACAGACTGCCCTAGCAGATGACTCTCCCCTACCAGTCACATCTAGCCCTTCAAAGCACTCGCGCCGTAGTGGACACTTATCGACTGTCTCTCTAAAGAAAACCGCAGTCTGCCTACTGGTCTGGAATGACTCCAGGTACAAGAAAGCATTCTTTGGTGTGCACGAGTGTTAAGTGGCCTATGCAGCATCTGCACGAATGCCCCTTCTTTTGTCCTTTCGTTGTGAACTAGTGTTACTGTTTGCGAACCAGTGCTTCCAATTGAAAACTGTGCTTTCCTTTTGGACCAGCAGTTTGTATGAGAACCCTAGGACTGCCACATGATGGCTATTCAAGGACAAATCGCGTGACTCAGCCTTGTGCATGATTTGGGCAGTGCCATTGCTTTCCTAACAGGACCAATTGCAATCTGGCGGTTTATGATTCATGCGCCATTGCCCTTTAGTTTTCCCAGGATGCTCTGGACAGTCACCTTACTAGTTCTGGAGGCCATACATTCCATGGGCAGTGACACACGTAAATGCTTTGCACATTGTGGTGCCTTGTGATAGCACAGAACACCAACGTAGACCAATCCAATCAATTATAATGCAGCTTTGTGTCTTTCTTCTTGCACGACACCACCTCGTCACAGTGTCCTCCCTTTACTTTTATTCATCATTACCCATGATATCTTCTAGAGACCAAATTTTAGTATTTACGTTGAGCTTTCGAGCTTCACGTACATCTTAGTGAAGCCTCCTGCCAACGACCTTTAAACATGTGTTTGTTCCTGTGCCAGCAATGATAAATAGAACCTTTGCTATGCAAGTCACACCTAAATTGCGTACAGATGTCATATTTAACTTTTTGTTTTTGTTAAATGAAGTGCAGGAGTGCCTACCTTAACAAATAGTTTATGCTGCCGAAAATTTGCCCCTTACTTTATCGTTGCTTCACTGGGACGCGCGTTCCACGTCGTGTTCCACTTTCTCCTTCTTTTCCTCTTAATTTCTCCCGCCTAATAGCTTTGATGTGTGTTGTGCAGTGAAATATTGTCGACACTAGCAGCGTTATCACACTGGTGACTCAGTCTTAAGCACCCCCATCTACCATCGTCGTTCCTCATAGGCAGCACACACTGCGTCTTCCCCATGAGGTTATCCTTCACGCACCTCTTTGTTACTCCGCAAGCTCCACAAATTGTTTGGTCATTGTTTCCACTCCGCATCTGCTCTCTCGCAAGTGCCAAGAGTACATTTTCTTCTCTCCCTCTCGGCTGGATTCATCCTGCACTCATGGCCAAAATGCAGCATATGTTGAGTAGCTGTCCCACCAAGCTGGCCCATCAAATGTCGTCTACAACAGAGAGTTTCTCGTCTGTTCAGATCACTGAACCTAGTCTATTTGAACCACTGGCTCAGGATTCTGGTTACAATCAGCTTCTCACACAGTTCAATATCTCTTTAGCAGTGTTACGTCTCAGGCACACATTCTGTTATCAACCCATCAGTTAAACAGAGCTTTTGCCCATCTCCCCACATTTCACACCCGTGACCCATGCCTATTATTTCCCTGTGCTGAGGCAATCTTCACTGGGTCTGGAATCACAAGCAACACAACAAAGTTCGCACTTACTACTGCTAAGCTCGAGCCCACTGTTGTGGCAGAGAATCACATCATCACCAGCCCTCTGCAGTGTGACAACTACCATGAATTAAGGGGAGCCGGAGGTGCCTATGCTGCCCATGTTAAAATCACTAAGTTTGAGGAATATTTATGAATAAACTACCAAATAGAAAATTTTGAATTTTTTTTTTACATATAGAGTGGTTTAGTATTGCAGTTATGACAGAGGGATTTTGGAGTAACTTTTCTAGTTTCCTCCCAATTATTTTTTTTATTAATGACCCAAATTTTTTTACAAATAATTGCTTTATAATTAAACTGAAATGAAACTACTGAACATATTGCCAAATGGCTGTGTTACAATGTAAGTTTGACCACTAGGAGTGCTGTATAAAAATTTCATCTATCTAGCTTGAGTAGATTTTGAGAAAATGTTCCTTATATTTGAAAAATTCTAATTTACAGGAAATGGCTGTCAAAGTTTCTCAATACATTCCTGCACTATAGGATGGATTATCAGGGTCTTATTCTTCATCCTCCAAAAGCTTCCTCTTCGGTCTTCGTTTTTGGCCTGTTGTTCCATCATACTTCATATGCCTTTCTCTTCTTTCTGCTCCTCTTATCCTTTCTCTGTCAATATTTCTTAGTGCTCGTACAGTGTTCACCCCAGCTGTAAATCCTAATGCCTTCAGAACTTCACACTTCACACTGTTCCCTTGGTTGTAGGTTGCTATTGCATCATAAATGCCAAAGTGCAGTGTTTTTATGCTTACAAACACACTTTTAGGAATCACTTTCCAAATCAAATTGTTTACGCTCTCATTAGGATTCTGCGTCTTTCCGTGTAGACATTTGTGTAACAATTCTGGCTGTGCTAAGTCATGAAAAATTGGTTTTATTGCATTTATCACAGCTGCTGGCAAACCATGTTTGTGATCATAGTCCTTTTTGCATTATATTTGCACCAGGAATCTTTTGGGCACAGACTGTGTTGAGGGTATTCATTGGAAGAGGCAGTATGCAGGAACAATGCCCACACTGCTTTTCGCATGTCACTAACATTACTAGTATTTTGCCTTATAGCATACCCATAGTATCTCTGTAGACGTTCAATCACCTCGTCAGTAAGCCTGCCTCTCCCTCCTATTGTCTTTCCATCACTGAGCTTACTTGAACCCAAAGTTTGTGTGAGCCTTCAAAGCCGTGCACCCATATGCTTTTGCACATTCCCAATGCATTCCAACTTTTCAACTACAAATTCATTTCCATATGGTTTCAGTTCCCCTATAGTCTTGAAACCTTTGGAGTCACCATCCCCAAGGTAGTATTTGTACCTAACGTTGTATCTGGTAACTGAACGTTCAAAAATTTGTTTCACTCCATCCACTTCCATTGCTCCACTTGATCCCTAAAATTTGCCTCACAGGTTCCACTGTGCTCTCCTTTGATTTTATTTTTGCACCTACAATGTTTTGATAATATTGCAACATCTATCACTTTTGCACTATCACCACAAGTAGCAGTTACAACCCCATTCAGGGATTTATGACACCTCTTTCACCAGAAACCATCTAATGCCACTACCAAATCCCTAGAACCACCGTTCATTTCTACAGATTCCTCCACTGCTTCCTTCATGGTTTTCAAAGCCACATCTTCAACAGAGGATCCTACCAGTTCACAGTAGTACCCAAATTTGCTTGGAGGCGATGGAAAGTTCACAATACCACAAAACGGTTTACCAGCAGCAGTCCCTTTTCCAATGGATCAAAGACCATACACAAGTCGAACATTCACATCAAACACTCTAGATCGTCCATTTTCACCAAAGAGACTGGCATGTGAATTGTAGAAAGTCACTTGATACTTGCAACATGCACAGATTATCTTCATCTCACAAGCTAAACCAAAGTGCTTTGTTATCTCTAGTCCCACTCCTACACTTGAACACATTTTGCACAGAACACTTTCTTTCAGCACAGAAGATAATAATCCAATATTCAGTACTTCGTTAATATCATCACTGTCACTAACATATTCACGAAATCTGTCACTTCCACCGGTCAGCTTCTTGCTAGAAGACGTCACAGGGCTATGGCCGGCCATGTGTTGCTTAGCAGAAGAACGCACTGTTTCAGTAATTGTAGTATCGCAACTTGGTATTAGTGTTAATTTTCTTTTCCCTACGTTCTTCCTCTTCTTATATACACGGTTACTAAAACGTGGCATCGTAACCAGAACAACGCTTTACACAAGAAGTATAATACTACCAACAACAGGCGCAACACTGAACTAATTCGAAACGGTAAACAGCAAAGAGACGATGTTCCGCGCTCTTAGCGTTCATTTGTCACAGAAAACTATGTAGCCAACCCTTGCACATTCGCTGTATGCGTAACATAAGGCGCTGTATGAGTAACAGGCCGAGAAAAGCCCAAGCAGTTCGCCAGGAAGTCACGAGAGGGTGTTAGATGCATTCAGCGGCCGCCCATTTCCTCTGCAGGTGTGGGGGAAAATGGTAATAACGCCACTTCTAGGGCGAGTAGACAATAATTCAAAGTTTACATTAAAGAGGAATGTACCAATTAATTTTCGGTAACCCAAAAAAAAAACGTTATTTTTTTGATTTGACCACCTCCAGCTCCTCTTAAAAGAGCACCTAATCATGTGGTTGGCGTCATCTGAAGCACAGTGCTCCTGGGCACTATTCTCTTCAGAGGAGTGTTCTGACATGAGGCCCACCCAGTTCTTGCAGCACCTCTGTGCCTTAGCTGTACTCCAGGAATTTGTGGGACAAACTCCATGAATTTGCAGGACAAACTTCTTTCCACAACAGAAATTCTTGCTTGCCTGTTGCAATCCATATGGCACTTGCTGCACAGAACCATACAGACATCCATGGTGCCACCATCATAGGCGATTGAGTGTCTTCCCCCACTCTGGCCCTCTCCCACCACTACAGCTGTCCTGAAGCACAACTTTCAGTGGTGCCTCCATAGCTTGAACTTCATGCTACACAGTCAGACCTTGCACAAATTATGGTGCTTTTGAGCAACAAGATGGTAAACTTAACCGCTGCCCTTGCTCACTCACACCAGCTTGCTTGCACTCCCTCCAATTTTCCCCAGCCCGACACAGCCCAAGGTCATTACTGATACAGTTCACATGAGCACACCCGACCCAGTGACCACCAATGTGCAGACCCGAGCAGACTCGTTACCCCCACCTGTCTGGCGAGTTGGAGAACCTCTGTGACAGTGAGCCTGAGTGCTGTCATCACAAGCACTTCAGCAGTGATGCCGCCAACTGCAGGCCATCATGCTCATGGCACCCAAACACAGTCAGCAACCAGCAGTAGGTGTGCCCAGTTGTTCAGAAATTTCCCAGTATCTGTGCACATTTGACTGCCATAACTCCACCTCAAAAATCACCTACATCATCAACACTGGCTCAAACCTATCCATCTATTCATGCAACCTCCTCACCTGGTCCAGCCCCACCTACTCCTCTTCCTCACCACCACAAATGGCTCTGCCAGCACTACCTACAGTGCCCACACCTTATGAGTTGATCCCTGGTCTCACTGAAGAGTTTCTTTGAACTTTCACCATGGCTGATGTCATCACCCCAATCCTCAGAACATATTTTATCTCCCATTTTAATCTTCTCCCCGACCTCATACAGCATTGCCCATTCGATGGCATATCGAGTTGCTCCAGCCCCTGCACTTGCCGCCCCACCACTCACATGCCATTGAACAACTTTCTTAGACTGGCCCTTTCGCCAATGTCTGTTGGCGTCATCCAGGAATATGTCTTCTGGCTTGGTGTCCAATGGAACTGTCACACTTGGGCCTGTGCCTGCATCCCACGTCACTGCACTAAAGTGAGCCGTTATGTTCATGCCCCTGTTGCCCCATTTCCTCCTGTCAATCACTGTTTCTCCTACATTCACATCAACATTTTTGGCCCGCTGGAATCCCCAGACAGCTACCACTATCTTCTCAAAGTGATAGACAAGTTCACATGCTGGCTGGAATCTGTCCCTGTCACACAGATTTTGGCCTAAACAGTTGCCGCAGTGTTCATCAATGCCTGGGTTCCACATTTCAGCTGCCCCCACCATATAACACCAGTTATGTTTATTCAGAAACCTGTCTAAGACTTGTGGCACCCTCATTCATTTTACCATCACATACTATCCTGTAGCCAAGAGCACAGTGGAATGTTTCCATTCCGCATTAAAATCCACCCTAACTGCTACAACAAAAAATGGTCCGCTACCCTGCCACTGGTCCTGTTACGTTTGCAGGTGGCCAACAAGGCCGACTTGGAAGTGTTGCCACCGACCTGGCATACAAACAGTTCCTAATCCAACTAGGCGACTTTATTGAGCTGCAGCCTCTCCTCACTACTACTTGTGTCCCAGCTTACATCCAGCAGCTTCAAGACTGTATGGCCCAGCTTTGACTGACACCTCCACAGCACCATGGTAAGCACAAGAATTTAGTGCACTACAACCTCATATCATCCATTCCAATGAAGCTATGTATCAATGCCTGCCAGCCCTTACACCACCCACAATACTCGAGTCCTCATCTCATTTTACAATAAAACATCAAAACATTTCCAATGTGTCCCCACGGTGCCCCTTCAATGTGTCTCTCGACAGATTAAAGCCAGCTTATGTGCTCACCCCTGACAATGGCCATATGCAGCTGACAGCTGATGTCTCCCTGTCCACTGCTGATGCCACTGCCAACACTGATGCCAGTGCCAATACCACCGTCAACACCGCTGACACCACCGCTGCTGCCAGTGCAGCCAAACTACTGGCCAGTGCCAGGGATTCAGACGCACCCACCTAACTCCCCTTCGCTTCCCCTCCCACTCCCAATTCTCAGCAGGCAGAGCCCAACACCAAGCATGTAGTGGCCAACACAAACCCAATGCTTCACTGCTGCCACCAGCTCCATGTTTCACAAGTTGTGTCTGCTACCATGTTGCACATCACCATGTGTACATTCAGCCAAACAGTCCAGCACGCTGTCCTGCCAGTCAACTGTCATGTGTTCCAGACTGACACCCTTCGCTATGCACATCACGCCACTGCTGCCATCGCTCTACCTCAGCTGCTGGCAGCAGCCAGCTGATTTCCTCTGTTGCACACTGTGCCATTACGTCCCACTGTCAACACAGCAGCTGTCAATATGGCTGCCATCAGATGCCCTGGCCTGCCTACACCACTGATGCTTGCACTCACTGTCATAGTGCATACACTAGCTTTTGACACCCTGCAGCTGCATTTGGCTTTGTTACCCCAACGTCCTCCTCTGACAGGAAAGAAGAACGGGTGGGAGGTGGGGGGGGGGGGGGGTGGGGGGGGGGGACTGTGTGGCACATCCTTCAATTCTACAATTTCACGAGACACACACCCTAGCCTAGGAGAGTGTCATAGCTTCCTGAGCAGGACCATTCGCAATCGAGTAGCTTACGACACATGCACCATTTTCCCTTTAGCTTTCTTGAGATCATTCGGAGAGCCGTTTTCCGATTTCCAGAACCGATAAATTCCACATGCAGCAAGACACGTAAACATGCTGTACGCTGAACTGCTTTGTGCCAGCGCTGAGCAGCACATGGACCATCCTGTTCAATTAACACACACCTTCATATCTTGCAGGCTGCAGTAGTAGCCTTTGGGCGGCTTGAGGAAGGCATGTCACCGACAGTTCCTGCCTCCCTGTATCTCCTCCATATCCGAACAACATTGCTTTGGTTCACTCTGAGACGCCTGAACACTTCCCTTGTTGAGAGTCCTTCCTGACACAAAGTAAAAATGTGGACACAATCGAACTGCGGTATTGACCGTCTAGGCATGGTTGAACTGCAGACAACACAAGCCGTGAGGTACCCCCTCCATCAGAACCCTTCCATCTAATAGGCGCTGCTCATGCATGGTTGTTTACATCTTTGGGTGGCTTTAGTGACATCTCTGAAAGGGACTGTGTCTGTGATACAATATCCACAGTCAACGTCTGTCTTTAGGAGTTCTGGGGGTTATGCAAAACTTTTTATGGCGTGTGTAGCAAGCAGTGAATCGTGGAGTCAGTCTGCACTCTAACCTAGTGGGGCAAATGATGGATTTAGTTGTGCATGCTAACTTGATTTCCACTCCAATGTGTTGGGAACTGCATCATGGAGGGTGTCTGCATGGTGGCTTAATATCTGCAGCCGCTGCTGCTACTTGCTGCTGCTACTGCTTTTGCTTCTGCTTCTGCTGATGCTGCTCAAATGTATCAGGCCCTATTGTATCGTATACATCGTGGAGCTGTTGAACTGAGGGAGAAATAAAAGAAAACCTTGGAAACACATACACACATAAAAAACTAAACTCCATCCGGACATGTATGTCCAATAGCACCGACTGGCCGCTGTGTCGTCCTCAGCCCACATGCGTCACCGAATGTGGATATGAAAGAATATGTGGTCAGCACACTGCTCTACCAGCCGTATGTCAGTTTACGAGACCGACAATCACACATAATGAATAACAAATAGTGAGAGGGAAGAATGGGTTAGTACTTACAACTGAGTGTGCGAGTCAGTTTCTTCTGCCTGGACATGGTAGATCTCTGATGATGCTTCATGATGATAATCAGTCTTTCATGCTGAGGATGAATGGTGGGGGTTGACAAACGCTGTTCTACAGTAATTGGAACATCTATTTTAGAGTGCACTCAAATCCCTACGTCAGCCGTCTTGGCTTCTGACGTCATGGAATACGTCATGGATCGCCATCTCGGATTGTAAACTTAGAACTATGCAGGTTAGTAACTCCAGGGCGGCGTCATAGTGCGGTAATGCTGGCAGCGCCGAAAATATTTCACTGCAAAACGTACATCACAGTTATTGGGCGCAGGAAATTAATGGGAAAAGAAGGAGAATGCTATAAACGACGTGGAGCGCGTGTTCCAGCAACGCAATGAAAAAGCAAGCGGGCAAATTTTCGATAATACAAACTATTTATTAAGGTAGGTAGTATTACATTTCATTTGACAAAAACAAAAATGGAAATATGTTATCTGCATCTCGGAGGAAAACTCACAGCAACGCCACCATGTTGAATAATGCTGTTCGTGTAGCCACAGTAAGTCGTGTTATGACTCAAACTGTGCGCAATAGGCTGCATGATGCAAAACTTCACTCCCAACGTCCATGGCGAGGTCCATCTTCGCAACCACGATACCATGCAGTGCGGTACGGATGGGCCAACAACATGCCGAATGGACCACTCAGGATTGACATCACATTCTCTTCATCTATGAGTGTCACATATGCCTTCAACCAGACAATCGTCAGAGACGTGTTTGGAGGCAACCCAGTCAGGATGAACGCCTTAGACACACTGTCCAGCGAGTGCAGCAAGGTGGAGTTTCTCTGATGTTTTGGGGTGGCATTATGTGGGGCTGACGTACGCTGCTGATGGTCATGAAGGGCGTCATAATGGCTGTATGAAACGTGAATGCCATCCTCCGACCGATAGAGCAATTATATCAGCAGCATATTGGCGAGGCATTCATTTTCATGGACGAAAATTCGCGCCCCCATCGTGCACATCTTGTGAATCACTTCCTTCAGGATAACGACATCGCTCGACTAGAGTGGCCAGCATGTTCTCCAGACATGAACCCTATCAAACATGCCTGGGATAGATTGAAAAGGGCTGTTTATGGACGACGTGACCCACCAACCACTCTGAGGGATCTACGCCAAATCGTCGTTGAGGAGTGGGACAATATGGACCAATTGTGCCTTGATGAACCTGTGGATAGTATGCCACAACGAATACAGGCATGCATTAATGCAAGAGGACGTGCTACTGGATAGTAAAGGTACTGGTGTGTACAGCAATCTGGACCGCCACCTCTGAAGGTCTCGCTGTATGGTGTTACAACATGCAATGTTTGGTTTTCATGAGCAGTAAAAAGGGCGAAAATTATATTTATGTTGATCTATATTCCAATTTTCTGTACAGGTTCCAGATGTCTCAGAACCGAGGTGACGCAAAACTTTTTTTGACGTGTGTATATTGGACCCTGACGTAGAATTATTTCCAGACTTTGAGTTTGAAATACATCCAGTACATACACTGGTCATTGAGTCACCAGCATTTGATATGCATCTGATATGTCAGAGCGGAAATGAATTCAACAAGCAGAATTGTTTCCAGATTTCGAGTTTTCACTATCACCAATATCTGAACCACTTGTCAAGCCACTACCACGGTATAAAATAGCTATGAAAGTGGATTTGTGGTATCACAGATCGATTGCACCTGCACCGGCATCTCACTGTTAGCAGTGGAAGCATAAATTTTCGGCAGACACTGACAGCAGTTGCTCAGGGACCCAGCAGATCCTGCTGAGCTATGCCTTCAGCGGCTCTGACTACAAGTGCCCTCTGCTGCCGTGATGTAGGATGGCCAGCGACAGCTCCACCGCCCAGTCTTCAGTCTTAGTCAGCCTCCACAGTTCGCTCATGCATTAGCAGTGGAAGCCGCATACTGCACAATGCTTGCAATGGCTGGACTTTACTGCTATTTCTTCTTTTGTAAAGTTTCTTTGCAAGACTTGGAGAAAGCTCCAAGTTAGTAAAACTTGTGTTTCCTGTATTTACATGTTCTCTAATCATTTCTGCACCTGTCTGGTTTCCCTAAGACTTCAGCTAACGGTTGCTGCACCACTCTGTAGCCGCCCCCCTTTACCATTGTGTATGAAGTAGTGCACACAGTATTATTACCTGCAATGTACAAAGTGAATGTGGGAGGCAATAAATGTGTAGTTTCAGGCATCTCCTCAGATCATGAGCTAAGTGTAAAGTTAATTTTTGAAGATCCACCGTTTAGTAATGCTCTTAGGCTATGAATGGTGTCAATTATGTGAGAATTCAAAGCAAATAACTGCTATGTTCAATGCTCAAATGCCTACAGTGTTACTAGATTGACACACAATATGTGCATTGGACTAGACAAGAATAGTGAAAATATACAACAATGAGAATACTGTACAGTGCATTCACTTTCAGAAATCTATGATCAGAAACTTGATGTTTGCTAGTTTTGTCATCTAGAGGGCTGTGTATGAGCATGTCAAATGGTTCCCATATGTCAATGGATGTTTTGGCAATGTCCGGTATGCACTTACAGAGCTTAACTATGGAACACTTCAGAGGAAACCTTTGCCATGAATTTTGAAGCATGCTGGGATTCAGTGCACAGCATGTCCTATGCATCTGTATCATCACTACCTGACATAGCTAGAGAATTACATGCATATTTATATTAGTCCTGTATCTTACTATGTTAAACTAAATTTTTGAAAGTGGAAATAAATGAGTATTTATTTCCCTAAACTATGTTTCATTTCATCAAAAAACATCAAAAATCTTGAATGAAATATATAGTTAATATTTCTAAAGTACAAACAACAGCAAAATTCTTTAGATGTTCAGTAATCAAAGTCTGGAAAGAAATATGGAGGCTGAATACATTTCTGCTCTAATTTATCAGGTGCACTGTGCAATGCTGGTGGCTGGATGATTGGTGTGTATGCTGGATGTATTGGAAACTTGAAGTCTGGAAACAATTATGTGTCCTGCTCCAATATATTTACATCTACAAAGTTACTCTGCAAGCCACTGTACAGCACATGGTGGAGGGAACCCTACACCACTACTTGTCATTTCCCTCCCTGTTTCACTTGCAAATAGAGCAAGGGCAAAATGACTATCTACATGCATTCATATGGGCCCTAATTTATTTTATCTTATCTTTGTGGCCTTTATACACTATGTATGTTTGTGATGGTAGAAGCAGTCTACAGTCAGCATCAGATGCTGATTCTTTGAATTTTCTCAATAGTGTTCCTTGGAAAGAATGTCACCTTCCCTCCAGGGAGTCCCACCTGAGTTCCCAAAGCATCTCCATAACACCTGCGTGTTGTTCAGATCTACCAGTAACAAATCTAGCAGCCTGCTTCTGAATTGCTTTGGTGTCTTCCTTCAACCCAACGAGGTGCAGATAACAAACACTTGAGAAGTACTCAAGAATAGGTCACACTAGTGACCTATATGCAGTCTCCTTTACAGATGAACTATAATTTCCTAATATTCTTCCAATAAACAAAAATCAACCATTTGCCATCCCTACCATAATCCTCACATCCTTGTTCCATTTCATATTAATTTGCAATGTTATGCCTAGATATTTAAATGACATGACTGTTTCAAGCATGACACTACTAATTCTGTATCTGAACATTACAGGTTTCTTTTTCCTACTCACGCACATTAACTTACTCTGTTGTACATTTAGAGCTAGATGCTATTCATCACACTAACTAGAAATTTTGTGTAAGCCATCTTGTATCCTTCCAGTCACTCAACTTTGACACCTTACTGTAGACCACAGCATTAACAACACACAACTGCAGATTGCTGCCCACCATATCTGCCAAATCATTTACGTATATGGAGGATAATAGTGACACTATCCAGTCATTGCATCATAGAGTCAATCTGTGTACTGACTAAGTGGTGCAAGAAATGGTTTCATACTTACAATTGAGTGTGTGAGTCAGTTTCTTCTGTCTGGAGGTGGTATATCTCTGATGATGTATCATGATAATTATCAACCTTTCACTGTGGAATGAGAGGTACAAATGGTGGTCTGCTTGATGGTTAGTAAAGCCTGGATGCTGAAGACAAGTGGTGGGGGTTAATGACTGCAGTGCTATGGGATTTAGAACAACTATCTTGGACTGCTCTCATATCCCCAGGACAGCCACTTGGTGTCTGATGTCATCAAGGATGTCACAAGTCACCATCTCGGATTCTAAACTTGAAACCAGGTGGGTTAGTAGGCCCTAACTGTAGCATAACTATAGAAAAAGTCATAGAAATAAAGTTGCCCTGCTCCATGGTTTACTGCGTTGGAATGTCACATGTGAATGAAATTTATAGCAGACACGTCTTCTGAATTTTTCTGATGGGTAAGTTCTATAAGGTTTCTACAGATAATTCAATAAAATATGCACATGTCAGGATGTCACATGCTAGATGGCTTTGATGACATTCATTAGGTTCCTGAAAATGAAGGCACTGTAGGGTATTCTCATTGTTAATGTATAGTGTCACTGTTCTTGCATGGAGGTTACACACTGTAACCCAGCAACACTATCAGTGCTTGAGAGTTGAACATTGCTGTTAATTGTGCTAAAATATGATATAACTGATATCAGTAATGGTCTGACAGCAGAAAATCATGTATTTTCATAAATAAACACTACACTGAACTGTTGATCTGATGACAATCCTATAACAACACATTTAACATTGTGGAGTGTAACACTGCTGTGCTATGCAATGCTAGTAGTGTCAGCAATGGATATAGTGGAAACCCTATCCAGTATATTCCAAATGGCTAGTAAGCTTGGACACTAGGGATGAGTGGTGGATAGAAATTGCCGGAAATGTCAGATGTCCTATGTACAATCTAAAACATTTACAATTTGAGTGAATAATCACTTAAAAATGCAGCGCTAGCCCAGACATTAGATTACATTCTATTTATAGGAAGGATGGTTGGAGTCGAATGTTTTGTTTACAGAGATGTCAAATTTTCTTCACACCAAAGCATACCTACAGTGAAAATTGGTGTTGGTTAGAAAATGATACAGTCAGCCATCAAAAGAATGCATGGATTGTTGCAGTAGAGCTTGCTGAGAATTATACAACTAGCTCGGAACCTGTTGCAATATGAATTTGCCATGAGACCTATTTTGAGACCTACTGTTTGAATCTATTGAATCTTCTTCTACTACTATTACTACTACTAGAGCTGTTACTGATATATATAAAAAGAAAGATGATGAGACTTACCAAACAAAAGCGCTGGCAGGTCGATAGACACACAAACAAACACAAATATACACACAAAATTCAAGCTTTCGCAACAAACTGTTGCCTCATCAGGAAAGAGGGAAGGAGAGGGAAAGACGAAAGGATGTGGGTTTTAAGGGAGAGGGTAAGGAGTCATTCCAATCCCGAGAGTGGAAAGACTTACCTTAGGGGGAAAAAAGGACAGGTATACACTCGCACACACACACATATCAATCCACACATATATATATATATATATATATATATATATATATATATATGAATATAATAGAGGGAAACATTCCATGTGGGAAAAATATATCTAAAAACAAAGATGATGTGACTTACCAAACGGAAGTGCTGGCATGTTGATAGACACACAAACAAACACAAACATACACACAAAATTCAAGCTTTCGCAACCAACGGTTGCTTCATCAGGAAAGAGGGAAGGAGAGGTGTTTGTGCGGATGGATATATATATGTGTGTGTGTGTGTGTGTGTGTGTGTGTGTGTGTGTGTGTGTGTGTGTGTGTGTGTGTGTGTGCGCACGCGCGCGTGTGAGTGTATACCTGTCCTTTTTTCCCCCTAAGGTAAGTCTTTCCACTCCCGGGGTTGGAATGACTCCTTACCCTCTCCCTTAAAACCCACATCCTTTCGTCTTTCCCTCTCCTTCCCTCTTTCCTGATGAAGCAACCGTTGGTTGCGAAAGCTTGAATTTTGTATGTATGTTTGTGTTTGTTTGTGTGTCTATCAACATGCCAGCGCTTTCGTTTGGTAAATCATATCATCTTTGTTTTTATATCAGTTTGGATTCCATAGAAATGTTGGAACACGTGAGGCAATACTGACCCTATGACTTATCTTAGAAGCTAGATTAAGAAAAGGCAAACCTACATTTCTAGCATTTGTAGACTTAGAGAAGGTTTTTGAAAATGTTGACCGGAATACTCTCTTTCAAATTCTGAAGGTGGCAGGGGTAAAATACAGGGAGCGAAAGGCTATTTACAATTTGTACAGAAACCGGATGGCAGTTATAAGAGTCAAGGGACATGAAAGGGAAGCAGTGGTTGGGAAGGGAATGAGACAGGGTTGCAGCCTCTCCATGATGTTATTCAATCTGTATATTGAGCAAGTAGTAAAGGAAACAAAAGAAAAATTTGGAGTAGGTATTAAAATCCATGGAGAAGAAATAAAAACTTTGAGGTTCGCTGATGACATTCTAATTCCTTCAGAGACAGCAAAGGACTTGGAAGAGCAGTTGAACGGAATGGACAGTGTCTTGAAAGGAGGGTATAAGATGAATATCAACAAAAGCAAAACGAGGATAATGGAGTGTAGTCGAAATAAGTTGGGTGATTCTGAGGGAATTACACTAGAAAATGACACACTTAAAGTAGTAACGGAGTTTTGCTATTTGGGGAGCAAAATAACTGATGATGGTCAAAGTAGAGAGAATATAAAATGTAGACTGGCAACAGCAAGGAAAGCGTTTCTGAAGAAGAGGAATTTGTTAACATCAAGTATAGATTTAAATGTCGGGAAGTCGTTTCTGAAAGTATTTGTATGGAGTGTGGCCATGTATGGAAGTGAAACGTGGACAATAAATAGTTTGGACAAGAAGAGAATAGAAGCTTTCGAAATGTGTGTTACAGAAGAATGCTGAAGATTAGATGGGTAGACCACATAACTATAGAGGAGGTATTCAATAGAATTAGGGATAAGAGAAATTTGTGGCACACCTTGACTAGAAGAAGGGATAGGTTGGTAGGACATGTTCTGAGGCATCAAGGGATTACCAATTTAGTTTTGGAGGGCAGCGTGGAGGGCAAAAATTGTAGAGGGAGACCAAGAGATGAATACACTAAGCAGATTCAGAAGGTTGTAATGTGCAGTATGTACTGGGAGATGAAGCAGCTTGCACAGGATAGAGTAGCATGGAGAGCTGCAACAAACCAGTCTCAGGACTGAAGACCACAACAACAGTACATCCTAAAGATCAATGCAGTACTGCTCTGTTGTCTGTGTGTGTGTGTGTGTGCGTGTGTGTGTGTGTGTGTGTGTGAGAGAGAGAGAGAGAGAGAGAGAGAGAGAGAGAGAGAGAGAGGTTATCTTGTGTCCTGTTCTTGTTCACAACGTTAGTGCAGCATTTCATTTAAATACTGGCATAAAAGGCTGAGACTACCAGAGAACTGAAGAACTGAAAGGTGTATCAATAGCTACGTACATAAACATCTTGTAGACTACTTGAGACATGTAGTACCACCAAACATCTTAAATTGCATGAAAAATATCCAAATCATAGGGTTTAGATCATCGTAGTTAGAGTTGAGCTGTTATTTGGCTTTACATCGAAAGTTGATTAGTTTGTAGTATATTTGTTGATTTGAATGCTAGATTCAACATTTTTGCTATGATATTCATTGTAGTAAGCATAAAATCACATCTGTTATGTGCAAAATTATTTATTGTGTAGTATATTTGCTGGTTTCAGTGTATTAAAGACAGTTCCAAGATATCACAACATGGACAAAATACAGAATGTTTATGCAGGAATTACGATTAAATTGGTGAGTTTGTAGCAAATAGCATGTTGTTGTTAATGATGTGGACTGACTGTTTTTGTTCACAACCCAGGCTTGCATGATTTTTTTCCTACATTGATATCAAATTTCCACACCAAGGCATATCTGCAGTGAAAATCTGTGTGCCTAAGTAACATGTGAAATTATTGTGTTATTCAAAGCTTCAGACTTTGACACTGCTTCTGTTAAGCTAAAAGCCTTAGAAGAGCAATTATGTACAACTCTGCAAGCCTTTTTACAGCACTGATTTGTGACATGAGTTGGCACACAGGGCCTGGCAGTGACAGCTCCCCACCCTGCTGAGTCGGCATGCGGCTTGTGGTGGTGGCAGTGCATGTTTCACACCCAGCACTATGCAGTAACTAGAGCTTTCACACGTCATTCCTGTTAGGTGTCTGGCTCCACTCTTGAGGTATGGTGTTCATATTCCTTCCATCAGATCTAGATAGTTGCCTCTGCTGTGTCACTGGCAATAGCTACAGTCATATGCCATCAGTTGGTGATGAACTCTGTTGTGAAGGTAGTTGAGTTGCTTTGTCATGAAATATCATGCACAAAAATGGTTATAAACCACTACTCTAATAAAAAATCATACTTTCCCATTGTATGTATTTGCCACATTTTGGATGGCTATGATTCAGTTTGAAAGTAAGTATAAGCATGTTTCATTGTCAAATGTTGTTATGTTTCACTGTCAAATGTTTTTTCTACATTTCTGCTGCATATGAGAGTGGTGAGTTTATGGCAGAAGTGGTGGAGGAGGGGGAGGTGCTGGCTGTGTTACTGTCAGTAAAATAGTGAGCATCCATTGCACAGTACCTCAAACAACCCCCACCCCCTATCATCAGGAGGACAAATGTGCATCTCTAGATTTTTCAATTTCCATGCAGAACATATGTGTGGGTTACATAGGTTATCTTCAACTTATACAAATTTAGAATCCCTGTCCTTTTGATTAAAGTACAAGTATGTTTCATGCATTTTTCTAGTTTCCCATCATTTTACCTCAGATGATGCAGACTGTGGCTGCAATCCTCTCACAACAGCATTCTAGTACTGGGTATCAGAACTTCTATACTCCACTTTGCATGTGCACTTCATGTCAGTGCATGT
The DNA here is from genome assembly GCF_023898315.1 of Schistocerca nitens. Taxonomy (NCBI): domain Eukaryota; kingdom Metazoa; phylum Arthropoda; class Insecta; order Orthoptera; family Acrididae; genus Schistocerca; species Schistocerca nitens. Next base: position 887,987,365 of record NC_064616.1, read on the forward strand.
AGCTTGTGGTACATCATACATGAATAATACCATTCCACCATGGCAGGTCTTTGCCATCTTTAATTACTTTTCTTTGAATACACATATCTATATGTATGCCTTCCACAGTTTTAATTATAGTTCTTCTTTGTTTTACAGATCTGAACTAAAGTCCTCAGTTTATCCCTTAAATTAGTTGATAATGACGCTGTCGGTCTGACCAAACACAAAAACTCCCCTAGCTTTCTTTATGACCTTTTTGTCATTGGTGGCCATTGCTCCTGTAATAGCATCATTGTTGCTATTCCTTCTGTCATTAGTGCCAGTCTTGGAAAGATTGGGTCTATTTGTAACAAGGCGATTTGGAATATTTCTTTTTCATGTAGGCTGTCAGACTAGTTGTTCAAGGCAGTTACCAGACAAAATTTTCAATATTATTTTGCAAGACTGTTTCTCATGACAACTCATAATGAATGTGTAATTTTCCCATTCAATGCTAGGCAGGTTAAAGTCGCCACCTATTACTACTGTGTACACACAATATTATTATGCTATCAAGTTAAGGTTATCTTCAAATGACTGCATGACTAATGTCTTCCCCATGAATCACAGATATTGCCAAGGTAGGTTGGCTTGTGTGCCTTTACAACAGAGGTAGCTGTACTGTAGGTGGAACCACAATGGAGGGGTGTCTGTGGAGAGGCCACACAAACTTGTGGTTCCTAAAGAGGTCAGCGGAGTTTTCACTAGTTGCAGGGGTGACATTCTGGATGATTGACTGATGTGTCCTTGTAGCATCAGCCAACATGACCTTGCTGTGCTGGCACTGGAAATGGCTGACAACAAGGGAAACTTCAGTCTTTACTTTTCCCAAGGACATGCAGCTCTACTATATGGTTAAATGAACGTCTTGGATTAAATATTCTGGAGGTAAAAAAGCCCCCATTTGGATCTCTGGGTGGGGGGACTACTGAGGAGGAAGTCGTGATCAGGAAAAACAAAACTGACTTTCTGTGGATCAGAGTGTGGAATGTTAGATACCTTAATTTGGTACATAAGTTAGAAAATCTGACAAGTGAAATGGATAGGTTGAAGTTAGATATAGTGTGGATTAATGAAGTTCAATGGCAGGATGAACAGGACTTCTGATCAGCTGAGTACAGAGATATAAATATAAAAAGAAATAGAGGTAATGCAGGAGTAGGTCAAATAATGAATAAGAAAATAGGAATGCCACTAAGGTACTATGGGCAGCATAGTGAGTGTATTATTATCGTCAAGATAGACACAAAGCCAACACCCATCACAGCAGTGCAAGTTTATGTGCAAACTAGCTCCACAGGTGATGAAGAGATTGAAAAAAAAATGAATGATGAGAGAAAAGTAATTATTTAGACAGTTAACAGAAAGAGAAATTTTATTGTGACGGGTGACTGCAATTTGGCAGTAGGAAGAGGAAGACAAGGAAAAATACACTGATGTCCAAAATTAAAGCAACAAACTGCTATTCTCCCATCCTCTGTCTAATTCATGATACAATCATACAAACTGTCAACAGATATCATTACGATCACATTCTGAATGGAAAATGGCATTTCAGTCAATGGACAACCACACCAGCAATAACATCAGGGCACCTATCAAGTGGAGTAGTGTTTGCAGGGTAGTCCCACATCCACAATCGCTGTGTGCACAGTCACAGATGGTGCCGTATGGCACAGAGAAGATGCCTACAGATTCTCTACTGTGGAGGGCCATAGGAAGAATGGAAGCAGAGAGTTGCAAACTGTTGTATCCCGATGGCTTAATGTGAATCGTTCTTGTTTCTCAGATGAGGCGACAGTTTATAGAGACTGAAACTGTACCCCAGAGATCAGGACAGGGCCAACCACATGTGATGTCAGAAAGAGTGGACCGTTATTCAGCTAGAAGGGCAAAATGGTACTGCCTTAGTATTGCACTGCAACTGGAATCTGCCCTCTCAGCATCCCCTGGACATCTTGTATTGAGGTGAACAGTGTACAGAAGGCTTCAGTGGAGTAGCCTTTATTGTTGGAGACCTGCTGTCTGTTTACCTCTGGTGTGTCTTCACAGAAGGCAACGTCTAGAGTGGAGCTGTCAACATGCCACCTGAACGGTTGAATGGTAGGCCAATGTTCTTTTCACAGATGACTCCCAATTTGGTCTGGAGAATGATTCTTGATGGACTCACATCTGGAGGGCATGTGGAACATGGTTTTCAGATCCAAGCATCGTCAAAAGTGGATTGATATCGAGGAGCATTCCTAATGATGTGGGCTGGGATTATGTTGACCACTTGAACACCTCTTTATGAAATTGTACAGGTGAATCACTGAGATTTAACTGCTGTCAGGTACCATGAGGAGATCTTGGAATCTCATGTGTGGCTGTTGCGAGATGCTGTGAGCCCAGACTTTGTATTGATGGACAATAATGTTTGACCTCATAGAGCATGGGTAGTTGACATATTTTTGCAAGTGAATGATAATGCTTGCATGGCGTGGGCTGCTTGCTCTCCCTAGTAGATAAGTTTTGCTGTTTGAGCAGTAAAATAACATAAGATGCTCAAAGTAGAGAGGGGATAGAATCTAGAATGGCACTGGTAAGAAAAGCGTTTCTGAAGAAGAGAAATTTGTTAACATCAAATATAAATTTAAATTTTAGGAAGGCTTTTCTGAAGGCATTTGTGTGGAGTGTGGCCACGTATGGAAGTGAAAAATGCACAATAAACAGTGCAGCCCAGGAGAAAATAGAAGCTTTTGAAATGTGGTATTACAGAAGAATGCTGAAGATTAGATAGGTAGATTGTTTAACTAATGAGGTGCTACTGAACAGAATTGGGGAGACAAGAAATTTGTGGCACAACTTGGTTAAAAGAAGATATTAGTTGATATGACATATTTTGCAATGCCAAGGAATCGCAAATTTAGTATTGAAGAGAAGTGGTGGGCAAAAGGGGGGGGGGGGATAATGTCATCAAGGGAGACCAAGAGAGGGATACAGTAATCTGCAGTAGTTATTCGGACATGAAGAGACTTGCATGTATTAGAATGGTGTGGAGAGCTGCATCAAACTAGTCTTCCGACTGAATACCACAACAACAACAAAAATAATGACACATAACTAATGACTGTGAATCTTGTGGTCAGGAGAAACATCTGGTTATTAATCTAAGTCCACTGTTCCAGGTAACTCTTGTAAATATTAGTTAATGATTTCATTCATTTTGGACTTTGCTAGACTTAATGCTTCTGATTTTTGCTGCAAACAGTCCTCCTAGCCCACCTCCATAGTCGAAGTCTCTAATACACACCTGTGTGGTGGTGTTCAACCCACAAGTGAGGCAGTTTGAATCCAAGTGGTGAATGAAATTTTCACTGCCAGTATTTTGCTGACAAGGAAAGGAGAGGTGGTGGTATAAAGTGCACCATCACTCCTTATGTCAATGTCCCATGTTAAATTACAAAACTCTCAGCAGAGTCTCGTGAAGGATGGGCATGTGATATTGTTGATGGTGATCTGTCTGTTGGATGGGGACATTAAGCTATGCTTTGCAATCCTCTTGGCACTATTTGAGAGGCACAGACTATTTTACAGCACCAGGTTTCACCGTCTCCCTTCTTTCACCATCATCATTATCATCATCATCATCATCATCCAACCCAAAAATAACATTACACTATACATGCATCAGTTACACTCACTTATACTCTACAAATACACATGTGACACAACTTTCACACATATGCAAGGAAAGGGGCCAATGCACATGGAGGAAGAACACCATTTCTGACAGGCAGCTGAACTCAGCCCTTGGGATATCACAGCCAACAATTCCATACAACATTTATGTTTTATTCTCCTCCTTGTGAAGAATGTAATCTGTATTTCTGATATGTGTTCCATGAGCTGTCAAATTTCCCTACTCTCTACTGTGGGATTCAGTTCCTAGTATGATGTGGGTGTGAACTTTTCTATAAGTAACCTGAGCTCTAGAACTTCACTAGAAATACTCTGCCAGTTAACATCATTATAATAGTTAGAGATTTTTCACTCTTCTCATTTACTTTTGAGTCTTTGAAACAATTAGTTTATCTGATGGTGATTTTGCTATTGGAGTTTTGTCCAATCTAAATTCTGCCATTCAAGAGACGATTTCTGGTGTATTGTGCACACCTAACCTATCCAGAGAAATTTTACGAGTATCTGCTAAGTAGTGTAGGTCAATGAATCTACAGCCAGTCTAATTACAGAGCTTCTCCAGTTCTGCCTCTAGTTTAGATCCTTCACTAGGCTCCAGACCAGAGGATTCCAATCAGTTCATGCAACAATACTGCAAATTGATGGATGTATGGAGACCTCATGAGTAAGGCTATCTACCTTCAGTGATTTAGCCAATCTCTGGAAAGAACTGAAATGGTCTCAGAACCCAGTCCACATATGTCACTGGTGGTGACATAAGTGATGATCTGCAGTTGAATGCAACCTTTGCTCTCAAATGTTCTCAGGAGTCTGTTGAAACAATTAGTTTATCTGATGGTCATTTTGCTATTGGAGTTTTGTCCAATCTAAATTCTGCCATTCAAGAGACCATTTCTGGTGTATTGTGCACACCTAACCTATCCAGAGAAATTTTACGAGTATCTGCTAAGTAGTGTAGGTCAATGAATCTACAGCCAGTCTCATCACAGAGCTTCTCCAGTTCTGCCTCTAGTTTAGATCCTTCACTAGGCTCCAGACCAGAGGATTCCAATCAGTTCATGCAACAATACTGCAAATTGATGGATGTATAGAGACCTCATGAGTAAGGCTATCTACCTTCAGTGATTTAGCCAATCTCTGGAAAGAACTGAAATGGTCTCAGAACCCAGTCCACATATGCCACTGGTGGTGACATAAGTGATGATCTGCAGTTGAATGCAACCTTTGCTCTCAAATGTTCTCAGGATGACCTCTTCCACATGGTGGACAGTACATACCAAGTCCACATTTGGTTAATTTTCCTCCTGTGATTCTATTTTACTAAGAGGGCCTTACATAAGACTGCCTCTGGGACCGTCTACAACTTACAGCCCTTTCTCTACTCTCTGTGGGTGCCCCAAGGACTGAGAAGAGACTAGTACACTAGAAGGCAACAAAAGGCCCACTGGCTCTGTCTTATTATCAACAGGAGATAATATCTCAAACTTATTTATTAGACTTATGCAGCTAGTCTTGACCATTAGTCACATACAGCCCTTCTCACAAAACAGCTCTAGATCTGGCCATGTCCTGCAATCCATGATCAGATGACCACTTCATGCCAGACCAGGGTTCTCTGCAGACCACATCAGCGAAGGAGGAGCTGAGGAGCTTTACAGTTCCTTCACGATAGGAGACTGCCCTATTATTCCATCACTGGTGAAGTTCACAGCAGACATATGAAGCCAGTTGACAGTGGCCAGCACAGCTTCCCTCTGTGTGTGAACATGACAATCTGACAATGGCCACAATCCCTATATGTATCTATGTGTGACTTCTTATTATTATTATTGGAGGAGGAGATTTGTGTTTAACATCACTTCGACTATGAGGTCATTGGAGATGGAGCACAAGCTCATATTAGGGAAGGAATGGGAAGGAAATTGGCCATGCCCTTTCAAAGGAACCATCCCATTATTATTGGAGGAGGAGATTTGTGTTTAACATCACTTCGACTATGAGGTCATTGGAGATGGAGCACAAGCTCATATGAGGGAAGGAATGGGAAGGAAATTGGCCATGCCCTTTCAAAGGAACCATCCCATTATTTGTCTGAAGTGACTTAGGGAAAACCTAATCAGCATCACCAGACATCGGTTTGAACCATCGTCCTCCCGAATGGAAGTCAAGTGTGCTAACCACTGTGCCACCTCACTTGGTCTTATTATTATTATTATTATTATTATTATTACTAAGGACAAAAAGAAGTAGATGAATTAAGTGCATAAGTGCAAGATAAGACTACGATTACATAAAGACTAAACCAGGAGCAATGCACAAACTTTAGTTGCTGCTGCTGTGGGACCCATGGCATGTAGTGCTGACAGCATGAGACCTGAAGTACTACTGACATCTATTTAATGGTCACTGGTTCTAACAGAATCAGATGACAAAGGCGTTGCATTATACATCAAATGCATGGAAGGCTAGCTCTGTTAATTGCAAAAATAAATATGGAAATTAAAAGGCACACACACACACACACACACACACACTAACAGAGAGAGAGAGAGAGAGAGAGAAGCACATAATAAAAGGTAAACTAAGTGCAATGCTCAAACTTAGGCAGCTTGACCACTGAGAACTGCTATTTTCATCACACAGGACTGAAGCAACTGAATCATATTCTTTAACAAATCTTTGATTACCTCTCCTTATGCCCCAAAAGGAGGACTAGTCTTCCTCCTTCCATTACCCATCTTATTAGTTCTAAAATGGTACTCTGTTGCCTATGGAGATGAAGTAATATTATTTTCTGTCCCTGCACTACTCCTGCTGTCAAAGCATTCCCCTAGAAGTTATACCCTGGCACATGCCATATCCCATGCATCCACGCATCACCTCATGTTATAGCCCTTCAGTGCCATTATCTATGCTATCAGTTGTTCTCTTTGGATTATCTTTTGCATTAATGCAGGTGCCAGACATAGCTCCTGCACACAACTACACATTTTAAACTCGCACAATCTTTCCTAATCTCTTATGCTTATGCTAATCCTTCCTCCCCTTCATGCCTCTTGTATGACACCACTAAATAGTGAATCTGTTTTCCACAGCCCATCAGTAAGAATTATCACAGCATTTTCCACTAAGGAAACAATGCAAAACCCAAATCAGAATCATTGGAGCACATTAACAAGTTCAAATGCTCATACCGTTAGCAGTATTTTCCCTTCTCTTCACTCAGTGTCTTTCAGTTGTAATGCTAAAAAGTGAGTCTAAAGTATCACTTTCTGATTCATTTAAGTAAGTCACAGTTACACATCATGATTAAGTGGACATGAGGCATTCTTATACGAATAGTACTTTCCTCCTTTTACATTCATTTCTTTAAATTATACAGGGTGGTCATAAACAGTCTGAGAAGCTTATAAGGGTACTGCAGGGGAGGCTATGCTGAGAAATAACTCATAAGAAAAAAGTTTTTACATTTTGCCATTTGTGAGTTCTTTGTGCTTGAAGTCATTGTGCATGCAAGAAATCATTGTGTGTGCAACATCAAGCATTTATTTATTTATTTATTGTCCTCTGAATCAATACTGTACATGAGATGCACATGGTGATGCACAAACATACATTTGATGTTGGACACTGTGATAATTTGCTGGCATGAAGTAATATGCCAAAAGTTTACACAAACATGAGCTTACATACATATTTTCTGAGAAGTTATGGACACACAAATTACATACTCAGTTACACATTTGTATTTTAGTGCTATATTCCTCTAACACATATACACAATGGTACCTGGTTGGATATTCCTTCTGCATTTAATTTGCTTAGTAGCAGATGATACAAATCCAAGATTTTTGAACATACTTGCATTAATGTTTTACTGTTTACAAAATTCTTTGCTGCAATTTGTTTCATGTTTCTTTCCACCCATGTGGAGTATAAATTCACTTGCTATAGAAACAATGATCAAGTAGGAATGATTTTAATTTTTTATTAAATACACGCCGGCCGCGGTGGTCTCACGATTCTAGGCGCGCAGTCCAGAACTGTGAGACTGCTACGGTCGCAGGTTCGAATCCTGCCTCGGGCATGGATGTGTGTGATGTCCTTAGGTTAGTTAGGTTTAAGTTGTTCTAAGTTCTAGGGGACTAATGACCACAGCAGTTGAGTCCCATAGTGCTCAGAGCCAGTTTTATTAAATACAGCCAGGGACTTGCTGTTTTTTTATTTCTGATGGCAGGCTATTGTATATTTTAATGCCTTTGTTGAAGGGAGAGTTTTTAAAGGCAGAGGTGCGCATTTCTTTAAGATGGAGTTCCATTTTCTGTCTAGTACCACAGTCATGGACATTAACATTTTTATTAGATTTTGTAATATTACTTTTTACAAATTTGCATAGTTCTAGTATATACAGGCTGCCAAGGGGTAGGATGAGCAACTTTTGGAAGAGAGGTCTGCAGCTATCAGTCAGCTTTGCCTTGTTAATTATTCTTATAGCTCTCTTTTGGGTGAGGAAAATGCTTGGGCTATGCGTAGAGTCTCCCCAGAATATAATATCATACTGCATTACACTGTGGAATTGTGCATAGTAGGCTGTGTGAACAGTTTCTGGGCTTGTGCAGTATGCAAGGATTGGTAGGGCATAGCACACTTGGTTTAGCTTACTATTAGTTTTATTAATGTGTTTTGCCATTTTAGATTATCCTGAATCCATAGGCCTAGAAATCTTGTTTCTGTATTTGGGGATATTTGGGAACCATGTAATTTCATATCAGGCATAATTTTATTTGATCTTAGGTGGAAGTTTAGGTAAGTGGTTTTCTTTGTGTTAACTATGAGCTTGTTTTTCTCAAACCAATCACCAAGATCATCTGCATTTCCATTTATAGCCTCTTGGAGTTCATGTTCATTTTTGTTTGTTATGAGGATACTGGTATCATCTGTGAAGAGTGTACTGGTGCTGGCATTGATGTTTGACGGTAGGTCGTTTATGTACACAAGGAAGAGTACTGGTCCAAGTATTGAGCCTTGGGGCACACCTTGTGTAATATTGCAATAGTCGGAGCAGTATGTTTCGATATGTCCTTGGTTGTTATGTTTTATTGACACTTTTTGTTTCCTATTTGTCAGATATGAGCTGAACCAGTTTAGTGGGGTGCCTCTGATGCCATATGACTCCAGTTTGTTGAGAAGAATCTTGTGGTCTATGACATCAAATGCCTTGGACAGATCTAGGAAGATCCAAACTGCTTTTTGTTTTCTGTCTAGAGCATCTAGGGTGGAGTATAAATACTCATATATGGCAGTTGTCGTGGATTTGTTTTTTCTGAAATCATGCTGGGCATCAGATAGTATCTGGTTCTTATCAAGAAAATTTATTAGTCTTTGGTGAACTAGTCTCTCCAAAAGTTTACCAAACACAGGTAACAGTGACATGGGTCTGTAATTTTCTGCGTTGAGTTTTTCACCTTTCTTAAAGACTGGGATGACTTTAGCAACTTTCATGCATTTTTGAAATGTACCTGCCATCATGCCATCAATGATGAGTTTTGAGTGGGAGAGCTATTTTGTTTATGCAGTTTTTTATGATAAAATCTGGGATGTCATCAATTTCAGATGAGAATTTATTCATGAGGTACTTTGCACTTAGTACAATTTCTTCAGGAGTAGTTTCCCAGAAGAATATAGATTCTACAGGAGTTGTTATTTTGTTTTGTCTGTTGGGTGTGGGTTTTTTGAAGCTTTGTAACAGATTTTTAACAATATTTTCATAGTAATTGTTGAAGATATTTGCAATTCCTTGTGGATTTGTAACTCTGATGTTGTTGTTGATCAGGATAGTGTTTTCATGTTTGTATGTGCTAAAGTGCAGTAATGCACAGACATTTGTTTGTCTGATAGTTACCATTAACCATTTGTTCACATGCTCATTACCAGCTAAAATGTACCTTTTTCTAAAGTGATAAATTTAAACTAGGTGAGGAAAAGCTATGTTTGTTCAGTCTAAGGAAACCAAATGATGAACAAGTCTCTGGTAGGTTGCACGAATTTGCATTTGTGACAGCCTTTTTGGCTAATTTCAGTGCTAAATAACTTGGAAACAGCACAACATATCAAATTTTTCTTAACAATTATTTCTCATCACAACATCCACTGCAACTCCCTTACAACCTTTTCAGACTGTTTCTGCCCACTCCATAGATTCCACAAGACAATTCAATGCGCCTATAAAATTTCTACCAAAAAAATCTTAAGTTGAGATATAAAAGCTTTCATTTTTCATTAACAGACTTAAGCTCTTGTGGAAGTTTACTGGAAGTGTATGTTGCAGAGTTCATAATTAGTTAACAGTACACAGAACATGTATGCTATATAAAGATCATCCTTCCAGTTACGCTTGAATTATTTTTGTAAATTTAAGCAGTTTGCATTTTGATAGAGTGCACTGCATCTGTCGTTTGAAAGCAATGTGAAATCTTTGGCCAAAATATCAGGTGCTTCTACTGACATAGTTTAAAAAAGGAGAAGAAATACTCATGTCACTATATTTCTAGAGCTATTACAACTCCTGTTGAGAGTCAACCTTGTTTTACAAATGAAATAATTCACAATATTAAAAGTTTTTTTATCCTCCAATAGTTTTTGGGAAATGTTTCTTGGAACCTGGGTGTTCCATATTTATCATTATTTTTCTGACAATGTATCACAGAAGCAATTTTTTGCTTACATTAAACTGGCATGTTTCAGTTTTATTTCCCATATTAATACGAATTGGATAAAACCTAATTCTATATTTCATCCTAATAAGACTAATATTTCAACTCAGAGTTTCTAAATTGTGTAGTTTGTTTGGCATTTGTTTATTTACAACTTTTTCAAAAAAGACTAATTCTTTGATTGATATAAAAATTTTCTTTCCACAGGATCCTCTCTCTTGGGAGAGGAAAATGTAGATATGGAACGACTTTGTTTAAGTGCTGGAGTAGATGGTGCTGGAATCCATTCTGGTTATACAAGCTGCAAACAACAAACATGTAAAGAAGAGTGCATGAAGAATGACTTCCATGGAGGAAGATGTTTTTGTGGAAGTTGCAATTGTTACATATACTAATTTAGTAATTATCCTGGGATTTCTTAAAACCCAAATCTAATGTCTTCTTTTTTTAAAAAGCATTTCATAAAATATTATGAATCTGTAATTTTATAGGTCAGAATAAATGTTATATTACAGTTTGATTCATATTATCATAACATTACATTTGTGTATAATTTAAGGTATCTACTCACTGAATAATAGAAGTATTGAATTGTCAAAATGCACAAACAACAAGCCTGAGGACTTTACTAACTTTCAGACAAATCCTTTTCCAACCTATAGAGAAAGCATCCCACCCCTTCCCTATAATTCACATGAAGTTCGTTTATTCATGACATAAATTGTTTAAGAAAATTATGACATTATTTACTTTTAGTCCATTTTCATATCTCTTGGAATATTGTTTTCAAAACTAAGAGAAAATAGCACATCAAACACATATGTCAGAATTCAAAAGCAGAGAGCAATGAAATTAGCAAAGGTTACAAATTATTCACATTAATAATAAAGTAATTTTGTTTGAGCAGCAAAATACATGTACATTTAAAATAAAAAAAAAAAACCCTTGAATGACTAGACATAGGACGTTCATATTCACAGAACATGTACATTAGTATGTTCTGCAGAAATGACTAACATTTGAACCGTGTCAGCCTGCAGGTTCAAGGTCAACATAGATATCACAGCACAATGCCACCTACTAGTAAAGTGTCTCTGCAGTTGTAGTTGCTATAAACTGAAGATAATGGATCAGCATGACTTGAGCAGACATGCGGGATGCCTCGCAGACATATGCATGAACCATACTGTCAAATCAGTGAATTTGAAAGAGGGCATATTATTGGCATGAGAGAATGTGATGCATCTATCTGTGAATTTGCTGCTCATGTGGGACAAAGTGTTTCTGCAGTGCAATGGGTGTTTGCAGAAAGGTTCACAGAAGGCTGTAGAAGACGATGAGATGGGTGAGTCTTCACCACACACACCACCCCCTGAGAAGATTGATACCTTATCCGAATAGGATTTGCAGGAAAAAACTGCAACCTCCGTGGCCCTGGTGCAACAGCAGCACAGTGTAACACGTTGTACATTATCAGGGATGGCAGTTTATTGCCATTTATTATGGCACGGGTTACGAGCGCATCGTCCATTTCTCTGCCTACCTATGACAAATGTGCAAAAACATACTGATGGCAATGGTGTATGGAACAGCACCACGGCAAACAGGAATGGTCTCAAATAGTGTTTTTGGATGAATCTAGGTCTTGTTTGTTTGGAAATGAAGGCCGCATTTTTGTTTGCCACAGACAAGGGGAGTAGTATCACAATGACTGCATTCACACAAGACGTACAGCGTCAGCTTGAGGCCTTATGGTGTGGGGTGCTATTGGGTACAACCACAAATCACAGCTGGTGCATGTCCAGGGCACTGTGACCAGTGTGACCTAAATGAATGACATCCTGCGATCTATAGCCATATCCTTTCTACACAACGCACCACATGCCATTTGTCATCAAAGCAATGCATGACCACATGTTGCTGCATGAATATATCCCTTCTTGGTGTCACAGGATGTCAGCCTTTTTGCCATGGCCTACCAGATCACCAGACTTGTTGCCATTCGAAAATGTGTTGGATATGGTGAAATGGCGGGTGCAGCGCTGTGACCCAAAGCCAAACATCACAGATGACCTTTGAAACCAGGTGAATGCAGCATGGATGGCTATACCACAAGATGCCACCTGCACCTTATACACAATGATGCCATTTTGTGTGGAACAAGTTATCAGGGCGCATGGTGGCCCCGGTGCCTACCAGGCAACAAGGCGCATGCTGAACCGAGGTGACTGAAATGGTTATTATTTCTACAGAACATACTAATGTACGTACATGTCCTGTGAATATGGACATCCTATCTCTAGTCATTTGAGGTGTTCTTATTTTTTCTGAACACGAGTATACATAAATGCTTTGTGAGATATAGTGATCATTTTTAATGTACTAAAAATTGATATTAGTCTTGACCAGCATAATTATTAATTTTATTCTGCCTTATGCATTTTGGCCTTACACTGTTCCAAAAGGCTCTACAAGAGAAATACATGCAAAGTTATCAATGAAAAAATATTGGCACAGTTACATAAAATAAACATTATAAAAACAGAAGAAGCAAACACTCAGAAAAAAACACTGACAAAATTACATAAAATGTATATCTCGCTTTCTTTGTTGTTTTATGATGTGCATTTTATGTCATTTTATCAATGTTTGTCATGGAGTGTTTGCTGCTTCTGTTTTTAAAAGGTACATTTCATGAAACTGTACCATTATTTTTTCACTGCTACCTTTTCACCTGTTTCTCATGTAGAGCCATTATGAATGGCGTAAGGCCAAAATGCACAAGGCAAAATAAAATTAATAAATATGGTGGTCAAGACTAATATCAGTTTTTGAATGTATTTTTCTTTGTGTGCACCCAGAATTAGTTTTTTGCTTCTCAAACAGAGTTATTGAGTGTAACAAGTTGAAAATTAAGTAAACATAAAGACAGAATTTGACAATACAAAAATTTTTGGAAAACTCAGTATGGCCTCAATGGAATACAAGAAAGAAACACCATTGATTTTGTCCAATTAGTAGCACATAGTTTCACTGAAAACGTGATACAGAAGGTGGCACTACTGAGTAGTATGGGGGCCACTCACACACAACACATAATTCCTGTGATTCACTGTTGACTCGTGCTCCCCACATTTTGTTAATGGTATGGCACTGTGTTGCAGAGTGCAATGATTAGTCAGCCCCAGACTGTCTGGTCCATGTCTGTCTTGATCAGCTGATGAGGTTCCTCACCCTCCTGCAGCTAGCCTCATCAAGCCGCATACTAATCTCATGCCTCCACTGCAACGGCTGACTGCTGTGCCCTCTCTTCCCTGCCTCGCAACATGTAACAAAAGTAATATGGCAGCCGTGCCATCAGCTTCTGCTACCAGATACATTATGGTCACTCGCACCTGCCACATGAACAAATAAGTGTCGCAAGTACCGGACCTGTGCCTTTCTCCCTAATATATCAGTGTACCTTAATGCAACAGCTTAAAAAAAGTTTTTGCATACATAAATAAATATGTCTATAGCAGATTAATTTTAAGATATTTCAAGCATAGACATACAACACTTTTTTCCATTATTCAATAACAAAGTCAAAAGAAACACACAGAACTGGCTTTAAAATAAGCACATCTAAGCCTAATGATATGCCAATGAGCCAAAACATTATGACCACCTGTTTAATAGCATGCTATTACACTTTTCAAACACAGTACAACAGAGATTCTACTTGGCATGGATTCTACAAGTCCTTGGCAGGATTCCAGAAGTATCTGGCATCAGATGTCTATGCACAGGTCATGCAGTTCCTACAAATTATGGGATGGTGGTTTACGGGCACACAGCTGGCACCCAGTATGTGTTCCAGTGGGTACTGATCAAGCACATTTTCTAGCCAATACATCAATGTGAGTTCCCTATAATGCCCCTCAAACCACTGTAGCATAATTCTAACTTTGCAACATGGACAGTTATCCTGCTGTCATCACCGTATGGGGAGACTTCAAGCATGAAGCGATGCAGGAGCTCTCCAATACTGTTCACATTGTTCACTGCTGTCAAAACACCTTTGATTACCACCACAGATTCTGTGAAAGCCCAACTCAATGTACCCCATAGCATAATTATGCTCTCACCGGCTTGCATCTGTGACGCAGTGCATGTTTCGTGCAGACATTTGCCTGGATGACAGCATGCAAGGACTCAACCATCAACATGGTGTTACAATAAATGTAAATCATTCAATAGGCAACATGTTTGTATTGATCCACAGTGAAAACTCTGTGATGTTGTGCCCACTGCAATCGTAACTGATGATGTTATTGGGTCAACAAAGGAACACATAGGGGTCATATAATGTGGAGCTCCGTGTTCATCATTGGCAGTCGAACAGTGCACTCCAAAACACTTTTGCCTGCACCAGCATTGTACTCAGTCATCAGATCTGCCACAGATCACTGCCTATCCTGAATTAAACAAAGGAGGATCCTCCAACATCAATGTCTGGTGATGAGATGTGGTCGTCCAATACCATATGGTCTACTCATTATTTCACCATCCATCAACCACTCTCCATAGGTATTCACGACAGTAGTACACCAACAAGTGAGCAGCTTCACCATTTCATAGGTTCCCGTTTCCAGCCATAGGGCCATAACAATGTGCCCTTTGTCAAAACCATTTATATCAGTGGACTTCCACATTTGTGGTCTGTATCTTAGCTATAATGACTGCCCCTTTTTGTCTCTTCCACTTGCATTCTTTCCTTACTGCATCACATGCCCACATCACCACCAGGAGGCAATCAACCTCATGATGGGCAGTGGTCATAATATTTTAGCTAATTAAAATACGTATTTACACTTCTAGCTTCAGTTATTCTTGTCCGTTTTTAGGCATGTCTTTGCTAATTTTTTTTTTTTAATTTAACGTTTTCCTCTTCATCATTTTTCACTCCTGCAGCTGGTATGTGTCATCATTTCCTGCTGATTTCATCTTTAATTGCTTGTTGTAGTGAATACACTCCTGGAAATGGAAAAAAGAACACATTGACACCGGTGTGTCAGACCCACCATACTTGCTCCGGACACTGTGAGAGGGCTGTACAAGCAATGATCACACGCACGGCACAGCGGACACACCAGGAACCGCGGTGTTGGCCGTCGAATGGCGCTAGCTGCGCAGCATTTGTGCACCGCCGCCGTCAGTGTCAGCCAGTTTGCCGTGGCATACGGAGCTCCATCGCAGTCTTTAACACTGGTAGCATGCCGCGACAGCGTGGACGTGAACCGTATGTGCAGTTGACGGACTTTGAGCGAGGGCGTATAGTGGGCATGCGGGAGGCCGGGTGGACGTACCACCGAATTGCTCAACACGTGGGGCGTGAGGTCTCCACAGTACATCGATGTTGTCGCCAGTGGTCGGCGGAAGGTGCACGTGCCCGTCGACCTGGGACCGGACCGCAGCGACGCACGGATGCACGCAAAGACCGTAGGATCCTACGCAGTGCCGTAGGGGACCGCACCGCCACTTCCCAGCAAATTAGGGACACTGTTGCTCCTGGGGTATCGGCGAGGACCATTCGCAACCATCTCCATGAAGCTGGGCTACGGTCCCGCACACCGTTAGGCCGTCTTCCGCTCACGCCCCAACATCGTGCAGCCCGCCTCCAGTGGTGTCGCGACAGGCGTGAATGGAGGGACGAATGGAGACGTGTCGTCTTCAGCGATGAGAGTCGCTTCTGCCTTGGTGCCAATGATGGTCGTATGCGTGTTTGGCGCCGTGCAGGTGAGCGCCACAATCAGGACTGCATACGACCGAGGCACTCAGGGCCAACACCCAGCATCATGGTGTGGGGAGCGATCTCCTACACTGGCCGTACACCACTGGTGATCGTCGAGGGGACACTGAATAGTGCACGGTACATCCAAACCGTCATCGAACCCATCGTTCTACCATTCCTAGACCGGCAAGGGAACTTGCTGTTCCAACAGGACAATGCACGTCCGCATGTATCCCGTGCCACCCAACGTGCTCTAGAAGGTGTAAGTCAACTACCCTGGCCAGCAAGATCTCCGGATCTGTCCCCCACTGAGCATGTTTGGGACTGGATGAAGCGTCGTCTCACGTGGTCTGCACGTCCAGCACGAACACTGGTCCAACTGAGGCGTCAGGTGGAAATGGCATGGCAAGCCGTTCCACAGGACTACATCCAGCATCTCTACGATCGTCTCCATGGGAGAATAGCAGCCTGCATTGCTGCGAAAGGTGGATATACACTGTACTAGTGCCGACATTGTGCATGCTCTGTTGCCTGTGTCTATGTGCCTGTGGTTCTGTCAGTGTGATCATGTGATGTATCTGACCCCAGGAATGTGTCAATAAAGTTTCCCCTTCCTGGGACAATGAATTCACGGTGTTCTTATTTCAATTTCCAGGAGTGTATGTAGGTACAAGATAAGTTTACAATGCTTCATTTTACTTTCTTCTAGGTGGTTCTTTTATAACTCCTGGTTATTCAGTGAAACTTCTTATAAAGCTGTTAGTCTTATTGCTTCATTCTGTAACAGACTCGTGGTATCAATTATATCATAGCACATCTCATCTCTGATGCTTAGCTTCTTTTGATTCTTCCTCATACATCAAAATTCCAATCACATTTGCATATTTGCCTACCCATTTTCTACAAGCCAAACATGGTACTTTCTCTCCAGTTTTGTCTTCCATAAAACATATTTGTTATTTACCTTCCTGTGTCACATTTCTTCTTAGTACTTCATAATCTCATTTCCTCTCATTTCTCCATGATAGTTCTTAATCATTCTTCATAACATTTCACCAATAATCTCATCATCTCTTCATATAAATATGGCATGATGATATGTCCATGAGGTATATTTTCCCCTAGCAATCTGCAAATGGGGCAAGTGACCATGTAATGCATTATGTATTTAAGACCCTGCAACACGAGTTGCACATTCATTTCACACTGTTTTAAGTCCAACAACCCTGTGCACTTTATAGGTTTCCCTTATGTGTCCACAGCATCTTTTTTCTCTTTAAATCCACTAACCAGTACGTTTGTAAAGACATTACAAGCTTGGGCATATGGCTGACCTCCAGAATAAATTATTAATTCTTATCTTTGCCCCTTTTAGATTAATTTTAATAATTATGTAATTACCATATTTTCCTTTAATTCCTTATATTAACCTTCTTGTTCTGCATATTACACTTTTCCCCTACCTTCTACCTACTAGCTGCTTGTGGGTCAACAGATTTGATATCTCCAGACCAATGGAAGATTCCTGCACACTGATTGGCTGACTGCTGCAAGCCCATTCTCTGCCTTTCTGCTTCATACTCTTCTCCGCTCAGACCACACGTCTTCTTCTCTGCCTACCATCTTTGCTTTGCAGCATTCATAATGATATCCACCACATTTACTATTATTTTCTTTCTACTTCATGATGGACTCTTTTTTCTTCTGTCCACACATACTGAGGACCTGGTTTTGTGTGTCCAGTGATTCTTCATATGCCATTGCTGCTCGCATGCTATTCTTGCTTGTGCCACTGTTCTTCCATTCTTGCCCTTTGTGTGGCTTCATACTTTGTTATTAATCAGCGTGCATATTATTCCTTCTTGTTTATTTTGATTTCTCTTTCCAAGAAAGTGTTTTCTTTTGCTTGGAAATATTTGATTCTGCATCTTCACACCAATTCTACTAGTTGGTTATTTCCAGCATTTATTGTCATCTTTTTTTCATTAGAAACTATTGCAGACTACAATTTACCCTCTAGTATTTGTTTTTATAGTGTCTTTTCTACAAATTTTTGCACTGGTTGTTGTATATCCTGTATCACTTGCCTTATACTGCCCACTTTGGGTCCTGTCTGCACTAATTCCTTCAGTGCCATTTCAGGCTGTTGTCTCAGATTTTACTTAATTTCTGTTATTTCTATTCAACATTGAGCATTTTTACATGTTTTCTTTGATCCAGCCCTCTGCTCTCCAGAGTGCTTCCTTTACTCTCAAAACACATAAAACAGTAATGATATTACAGGTAACTGCTGCACAAAGTGAACTGGCAAAGACTGAAATATGGAAACTAATTGATGAGCTGAGTGTTGATATAATCTGTTTGCAAGAACCATACTGTAGAAACAATAGGCACCCACATTTATCTGTAGATATGTTAACAGTTACTAGGCACAATGAGGCAATGTCTGCCATTGTGATTACAAGTAGGTAGTTCACTGTGACAAGCACATGGTCACAGTAGAAGTGAAGGATGTACAGACAAAGTGGATTGTAATAAGCATATACATGCAGTATTCTCATCCCATTGTACCTTATGTAGATAATCTCAGGGCAGTAACTCTATATGAGTGAAGTGCGTGTTTCCTTGTGGCAACAGATGCAAATGCAAAATCATTTCTATGGCACAGGAGGCAAACTGCTGAATGAGCTGAGATACTAGAGGACACAATACAGGAACTGGACTTCATTGTTTTAAATCTAAAAGGTCAAACAAGTATATTTGAGGGATGAGCAGGTGTAGCCGTTAACACAGATGTCACTTTAGCAAACTGCATGGCAGCAGCTAAGGTTAATAGTTGACAAATGTTCCAGCACCTAAATCTGGTGACCAAATGCAGTTGTCATTGAAGGCAAAAGTGGCAACAATAGAGAGACACAAGCAGAGGAAAGCATTATTGGGTTAGACACCAGGAAAATGAATTGGGATGGTTTAGTTGCCTACATTGCAGCATTTCTAATGGAATCACTTCTGGTACATGTAGAACTGGGTGTGCAGCTACTAACTGAACTCTTGCAAAGAGCATAGGATTTTTATATCCCTAAGAAAATGATAATAAGTTAGGCTACAATTCCTTGAAGCCCAGAACTTTCCACATTGAGGCAAAGAGAAGATCAAGAAGAAGAGCTTATCAATGTGCCTTAGGGCAATCAAAGTACACTGTGAGGCTCCATGAATACAAGCAATTAAAAATGTGCTAAAAACATTGCTTCAGGAAAATAAAAGGATACACTGGGAGAAGTTTCTATGAAGGCAACTGCAATTTGACATGTGGAGAAGATGAACCTACTATCGTGTCTACAATTCATAAAGAGGATGGCTCAATGAAGCTAACCACCCTACTTCCTGATGATAGCACTAACACAGATACTGAGATACATGCACAACTTAGAAGTGAACTAGACAATGAATGCAACAATCAGACATTGCTGATACCTTTTGCTCAAGAAGAAGTTGCTGTCACAATTTCCAAGCTCAAAACTGGAAAGGCACCTGGTCTGGATGGGGTTTACCCTGAGGTCATACAGATGCTAGGTCCACTGATAGTGCCATATTTCACAGCATTACTAAATGAGCCATTGCAAATAAGTAGGATCCTGACAATATGGAAAACAGTTAGAACAGTAGTTATTAAAAAAAGAAAGGATAAAGACCTGGCATCACCAAAACACTATAGTCCTATTTGTTTATTAAACATCTTTGCTAATTTTCAGGTGCTCTTAGTCTGTGACCAGATGCAGGTGCACAGGAGGCTCTTGGGTCAAAATGAGTGTCAATAGGGATTCAGAAAAGGGATGTGTGTAGATGATGCAGTTAACAGAGCTCTCCAGATAGTTGAAAATTTGACAGAGAAATATGCAATCATCCTGATGACTGAGATTGCAGGCACATTCGATAATCTTTAGTGGCCTGTGGTGTTTGCACGTCTCCACAATCTCGGTGTCCCCATGTCTGTATAAAAGCTTTATAGATTACTGTAGTGAATGTAGCATCCAGGGCTTTTGGGGCAGAGAAAGGTAATTAAAAAGTTATCAAGGTTCCATAAGTGGTCCATTGTTCTGTGACCTTAGTATTGAACCCCTATTATATCTGCTAGATAGGGCACATGCTATTGGAGGTGTTGTTGCATATGCAGATGACATGCCAGTAGTTGAGTCTGCAGACTCCAGGGTGAGACTTGAGGGAAAGATGAATGATGTGCTTGTTCAGATACAGTGTTGGTGCAAGGGCAACAAACTGACTATAAATGTTTATAAAAAACACATACATACTTCTGAAGGGAAGACTTTCTCTTGCCAGAAATCCCTCCTTGAGGCTTTACAGAATCCCTGTAAGATGAAGCACTGCTTTTAGGTACTTAGGCATTCTTCTATAAGAGAAAAGCAACTTTCTAGAACATGTAAAACCTTTTACTCAGAAATTAGCTAAAATTATGGATAAGTGACCATGCCTATATATTACTGTTGCATGTGGTGTGATCATATCATGAAGCTATCTTCAATGTTATCGTGGACTCTACTGCCAGTGTCTGGGTTCATTGCCTTTGACTAGGCAGCTACAAAACAATACTACGATGAATTCAGCAGAGCATACTTCTGAGGCTCACCAGTGCCTTTCACACTACACCTGTTGAGGGATTACCAGTGATTCTCGGGATATCTCCCATGAGTATCATGGTATGTCATAGGGCAGTGCTGTAATGACTGGGGTGTGGACCATATGATCATGTGTTTGAGATCACAGGAACTCATATTACTGATAAAAGATGTTTAAGAGCCTGGAAGTCAGGTGAATGGCAGTCTGACTGGGACACTAGAAGCACTGCAAGGTGGGTTTACAATATATTACCAAGCATCAGGAACAGGCTCAAACTGTGTGACATTGCCAGACCACCGACCATTTCTCAAACCTTAGCATCAAGTGGGATGTAGTAACACACCAATCTGTGAAATGGAGATGAAGATTCCACTGGTCATGTTGTTTTTAGTTGCCCTCACTTTCAGGTAAAGAGAGATTGCACACAATTTGACCGCAATCTGCAAACAACTATAAGCGATCTGCAAACAACTTTAAGTGAACAAAACTTGTGGACTACAGTTAACATGTTGCACAAAGAATATCTAAAAGGCAACAAATTAACTTTCAGTCTGTAAGATATATATCATTTTTTTTTTTAAAAGGAAAGAAAGAAAGATAAATGGAATGCTATGACCACCTAAACAGATATACATAGAGACTCAAGGATTGCCAGCATATGCATATCAGTGTGGGTAATGTATGACAGTGTAGCAACAGTAGGTTTAGAAGTAGGTGTAGTTGTAGATAGTCAGCAAACCTCGAATTATTTGGAGGCTGCCATAACATATCTAGTAATATTAGCTGAAAGGTACTGACTTTGAGCTTGAGTTTATTCCTTTTTTAAAAAATTGAGACTTATTTTCAGTTTTCTGTTTTATTTTTTACATCAACATTACCAATGGTTGCTGTTAACATTATTTATTATTATATACAAAATATAAATCATTGTATGTCACCATGATTATTGAATATGTATAACCTGTTTATAATTTCCAGATAATAGGTCCGAAATTAATGGCAATAAATTGAAACTGAAAATTGAATTAAACTCTTCTTTCCTCCTTCTTCCCTAGTTGTAATTTTATTCCTTTGTTGGTTTCATTTTGCTCTTCGTGTAATAATTTTATCTCCTAATCTACTCCTCTCTCCCATGTTTTAAACAGTTCCTCAAAACTCACCACTTGTCTTCCCTGGTTCTGTTTGATTGTTTGAAGTTCTGATTTTACTTCTTTTATTCACTTATTTGATTGGTCATCTATTTCCATTACTACTGATGATTTGAGTTCTTTTATTTTTTTATCTGAGTTTTCACCCATTTCCTTTAGTAATGGTCTAATTCCAATTTGTATTGCTTTCATTAGCTGGTTCAGCTCTGTAGTATTCTCTAACCTTATCTTTGGTGTTTCTGCTTAAGTGTCATAGTCACTCTCTGTGCTTCCTGCTATGGTATCCCACTTTACCAATTTGGATGTGGTCATGTTTCCTGTGCTCTACTTTCGAGTTGTGGTCAATTTTACCACACTTTCTTTCACATGCTACTCTCAAAAGAGGATTCTGTTGAGTTATGGATCAGATACTCCTCCTTGTTGGACTTATTTCTCCTGTTTAATTTCATTACTTGATAACTTTACGCCATTTTTCCTATTTTAAGATTATTTTTCTTGAATAGTTCACAATTCCTAGCAATATTTAAAATTCACAAATACTATTTTTCATCACATGCAATTTTGAGTATGCTTTTTGTTGTGTCGGTTACTGTGGGAGTCAGCACAGACACAAACAAGGTAGGAGAGAAGTTGCAGTGGCTGGCAGCAGGACTCCAAAATCATCTGTAAAAGCACTTGAAGATTAAATGAACACTCTTGTTACTTGCAGAATGCCAGGTAAGTACTGTCTTCACATTACTCAGTACTGATGCTCTCAAAGACTGTGACTGAACTCAGCTGACCAGCAATGGGAGGCTGGTTAAATGTGTTGAGAGGGGGCACTAAACTTTGTCTTCCTGAAGGTGTGGCACTGCTAGTTCTTGGTGCCATTTCATGGCGTTGAGCTAGTCAGTCTGCAGTCGTTGCTTTAGGACTCCACCCTCCTCATTCCTCCCCCCCCCCCTCCATCCCTCTCCCTAATATACTGCACCACTGTCATGTAGGGAACAACCTTATGACAACTGGGGGGGGGGGGGGGGGGAGGTTGGAAGCTGTGTGGTGTGAGGAGCTGGGAGACGCAACTGGGACTGACGTACCCCAACATCTGTCCTGCACTCCTAGGTGAATGTCAGTTGGAAAACCACTGGAAAGAGGTGCCCACCCTCTTCCTTAGCTGGTCCAATGAAAAATGGAGAGGGTGGTGATGACAATGGTGATAGTGATGTCAACAACAATAATGGTGCCAGGTCAACAGCGGGTGCTGGGATGAGCACTGGGAAGTTGAGCTGCTGTGGCAATGAAGTCGATGGGCCTAGTTCCATTGGTTCCACAGGTGGTGCCAAAGAGGCACCCAGGGCTTGCCATACCAGCCACATGATCCTGGTAGCACATGAATCTGGGGACACAACATCTGTGGAAGAATCGTGCAAGTGACAAGCACTAATCTGGTGCAGCAAACCTGCAGGACCTTGAATTAAATACATGCGAGTGCCCAAATTTCAAAGAATCATTCCTCTCTCCCAGCACCTGGTGCAACCAAAAACTCTGAAAAGAATAGAACCCTTGGGCACAAAGAGATACTTGTGGTACATGGAAAATGCTATGCACTGTGGTGGGTGCAGCAACTGAAGCAGCATGCAGTGATGCCAGCCATGTAGAAGGTCCACCGGCAATGGACTGTCATGGGTCTGGGAGCAGTACATTGTGAGGAAGAGCAGCAGCACTTCCTCCTGTGTGTGGGAAGCATGTAGTTTGTTCATCTGTTGTTAAAATGTATGCACAAATCATTCAGCTTCTCCATTCGACAGAGGATGAAATGGAACACTGGTAAGGTGAGTGATACCATTGGCTGTACAAAACTGTTCAAAGTCCTAAGCCATAAAGTGTGGTCCATTGTTTGTAACCAACACTTTAGGCAAACCTTCCAAGCAAAACGTAGATGAGAAAGCCTGAATGGTACTATGTCACATAGTGGAGTTCATGGGTACTGCACACGGGTATTTGCTAAATGAGGTCACAACAATAAGCCAATGAGTGTTCCGAAAGGGACCAGCAAAGTCAATATGCACTCACTTCCATGGTGATTGAGACTTTGGCCAAGCTGAAAACATTTGCAGCAGGGTCGATAGAATTTCAGAACAAGTGTAACACAGTGACATCATCTGTTCAATGTGGGCATCCATTCCTGGCCAAGCACAGTGCTAACAAGCTAACTGTTTTGTGTGTACAATTCCCCAGTGTCCTTGGTGGAGCAATCACAACACATCTTTTTGCAACACTTTAGGAATAAGCACATGTGAATGTCAAGAGTCATTCTGCAATAAAATCACATCTTGCTGGATGGAGAGGCTATGCCAAAAAGCAAAATATCAGTGCACAAAAGAATTCTGAATGTTTTTCACTGAACAAGACCAAGCAGTGTGAACGTAGCACAACAAAAGGTTCAAATCTTGGTCTGCTTCTTTGGCTTGTGCAATTCCCTATAGTTCAGTGGAAAAGTCTGTAAAAGTTCAGTGTGCTTTGCATAGATCTGACAACAAGATGTGGCAGTAGCACTTAATTCAGAATCAGGACCAACAGTGAGTCGAGAAAGGGCATCAACATTTGCAGAACCAATAGAGGTACTCAAGGTACCCTCTGCCACACACCATCAGGTGGCTTGCGGAGTATGGATGTAGATGTAGATGCTTCAACATGGGTCTAACATTGCAGCTTCAGAGCTGTGTGTGGCAGAACAGATTTGGACAGACGAAACAAAAACTGAAGTGGGTGATGGACGTCACCAGGTAAAACTGTCAACCAAACAGATAATGGTGACACTTTGTCACACCATCAATAATAGTGAGCACTTCCTTCTTGTTTTTGGAATAGTTACATTGAGTCTTTGTCAATAACTTGGAAGTCAATGCAATCAGCCTGTCCTGTGAACCACAGCTCTGATTCTGTTCAAAGAAGCGTCCACTGCCAAAAATAAAGGCTTAGTGGGATAAAAATAAACAAGGCATCTGTCACTGAACAAGGCATTTTTAAGTTTCTGGAATGCATCCAGGTACTCGTTGGTCCAAACAAAAGGTACATTCTTCTGGTGTAAATGATGCAATGGAGCTACAATCTGGGCTGTGTTGGGTATAAACCAGATATAATGTGTCAACTTCCCAACAACTGACTGTGATTCCATCACGTTTTGTGGGGCAGGATGGTCCCAGATGGCCAGCAAATGTGAGTGAAGGGATGAACACCTTGGCTATTAAGAACCTGGCCTGTGTATTGAACTTCAGTCTGAAAAAAGGGATATTTCTCCAGGTGACACTTCAAACCTGCAGCTGAAAGTACTTGAAAAAGCATATGAATTTTACTGATATGTTTCTCCAGTGTAAGTCCTGACACCACAATATTGTCTAAGCAATTTGAACAGAATAAAACTTTTGTGGTAAGCTGTTCTAATTTGCATTGGAATATGGTAGGCGTAGAGGTGCTGCCAAAGGGTAACAGAAAAAATTTGAACAACCCTACGTGTGTGCTGATAACAATCATTTTCTGAGACTCCTCATCTACTGGAATTTGCAAATACATATCACATAAGTCAAGTTTTGAAAAATAGTGGCTGCACCAAGCCTGTCCTCTAATTCCTCAGGATGAGACAATGGATAAGTGCCCATTATTGTTTGTGGTGTCACAGTAGATGTAAAGTCAACATAAAGATGAAGTCTTCCAGAAGGCTTTGGTAAGATTACCAGAGGAGAAGCCCATCAACTAGTCTTGATAGGAGCAATAACATCACTGTCTTGCCATTCTTTAAGTTCACTTGCAACTTTGTCTCAAAGTGCATGAGGGGTGGGACATGCTCAAAAAAACTTAGGTTGTGCATTGTCCTTCATTGTAATGTGCACAACAAAATTATTTGCTCTGCCAAGTCCACCAGAAAATAAATCAGAAAACTCCTCAATCAATTTAGTAACACTTTATTTTGGATTGAAAGCAGAAACAGAAAGTACATTGTCCTGAATATATAGATCAAACAAATCAAAAGGGACTAACCCAAAAATATTTTCACAGCCTCACAAACACAACATTGTAAAAGTCACTGTTCTGGTGTGAGACTGGATTGTGGCAGGCAAAATACATGTACCAAGCACTGGGATGTTATGACCATTATATGCAGTAAGTTGTGTGCAAGATTTTGTCAACTACAGTGAGCCCAACTGTTCATAAGTGGCACGGTTAAGCAATATAATGGAAGTGCCAGTGTCTAACTGAAGTCACGCAGAGCATCCAGCAATGAATAAGTACACAAACAGTTTGTTTGAATGTCATTGCACAGCACTTGAGTGTGGTGAAGGCGCATCCTGAATTTTGTCATTACTACTACCAGTAGCCAGTGTAGAAAAAACTACATTCACTGAGTGAGAAGATGCTCTAAGAGCAGAAGCTCTGCACTTATGAGGGTGAATGTGGGTAGAGTCCTTATTCTGTTGCAAGCACACAGATTGTACATGACCTGGTTTTCCACAAGCAAAGCAAGTCGCATTCTATGAAGGGCAGTGTTGTCTTTTATGCATAGAAAAACAGCGTGGCCATGATTTAATTGCAGACACATGTGTTAACACTTGTTTACTCTGGCCATGGCATGGTGGCCTGTTCACACACAGTGGTTGGTCGCAAGGCCCTACCTGTTTGTCACTTTGCATTACACTGCAGACAGGAGCTACCTCTAAATCTACCTCAAAGTTTTCCGCAGCACACGAGTCCTGATGATCAATAATTTGTAACATTTGTTTCAAGAGTAGGATCGGAATGTTTGAGAATTTTTCCATAAATCCTACAGTCTGGCACATTGTACATAGTTGCATGATGAACCATTGTGTCACTATAGTACTGTCCACAGCTACACTGAAAATGACACTGTCATGTCAAATCCTGTAGTTCAGTGACTGACTGATGGTACATCTGTACAGGTTGCTGCACCTCATTACAAGTTCTTTTGAGTGTGGGGATTTTCCACAATCAAGATAACTTGTAACAAGATGCAACAGCCACTTTCTGATCCTTATAATAGTTAATGAGGGTGGAACTAAATCTTCAAAACTAGCAACTCCAGCCTACTAGTCAGGAATAACTTCTGAGGGAGGCAGCAAACTCCTGCGCTGGCTGTTGATAAAAAATAAGGAAGTTTCTCAGTGCTTTGCACTTGACTATAGCACAATGAGTGTTGAACTGAGCATGGTACTCCTTCCACTCCTCTTGCTGTTCATCAAAAATTTGGAACTGTGGAATGCACAGAGGCAGTGCTGTGGATATGGCTGTCTGTCTGTTGTGTCATGATGGCACATTAATGAGCTGCTGAATTTCCATCATCAACTGTGACATTTAGTGGTTCTGAAACTGAATAAACTGCATTAGATCAATGTCAGCAGCAATTGAAGGTGTAGACACAGGTGGTGTGGGAGGGGGTTTAGAGACCATTTCAATGAGAGGAGTGACGGAACAAAGTAGAAACTCACAATTAGTAGCAATGTGCTTCTGATAGAAAAGAGAGAAATATTAGTGATGTGCTGTGACAGAACAGTGTAGGGTGAAGGCAGTGTTGGTTTTGGAATCCTTGTCACCAGATATTGTGTTGGCTACTGTGGGAGTCAGCATGGACACAAACAAGAAAGAAGAGAAACTGCAATGGCCAGTGGCAGGAATCCAAAATCATTTGTACAAAACACTCGAAGATTAAATGAACACTTTATTTCCAGAAATAAAAGAAATTTATCTTCTCTTGCCTCCTACATGCAAGTACTTTTCACTATTGGTACTTGCAGAATGAAGGCTAAGTAGCTTCTTCCTATGAATCAGTACTGATGCTCTAGGAGACTGAGACTGAACTCAGCTGACCAGTGATGGGCAGCTGTTTAAATCAGCATTGACAGGGAGTGCTGAAATCTGTCCTCCTGGAGGTGTGGGACTGCCCACTCTTTCCATTGGCACACAGGTCAGTGCCAACTTGATGTCATTTTACAGTGCTGCACTAGTAGGTGTGCAGTCGATACTTTAGAACTGCACACTTTTTAGTCTGTTGCAGCAATGATCACTAACCACATACTGTTGCACTGTTTGACTATGCTAATGGTTCAAAAGCTCTTGCAACACATTTGCTGTTTTCTGCTGGCTTCTGTGTGTCATGATGTGGCATCGGACGTTTCGAAAATACAACAAGAAAATAGTGAACTGAACACGCTAAAACTTGTGCGAGATAGTTCGTCCGTTACGGAAAAGTGGTCTAATGTAAAGTGCAAGAACAGTAAGTCCAAAGTGCAAATTCGGAAAACCTGCGAAAGTTACGCAAGCTTTGTGCACGAAAACACATTTCAAGTACTTTCGATCGCCGATAGTGAAAATGCAACTTTCAGTTCGCATGAACGATGGGAAAAGCAAAAAGGCACTTTGGGGAATAAGGTAAGAGAAGAAAATTTACTGAAGCAAACAACTGTGAAGGAGGTCAATATAAATGTGCCGACCAAAAATTGTGTCGAAGTGTGTAGTAAAACAATACATAACGATTCGCAAATTGTGAACTCCAATAACAGGAAACTGTTTGTGTTTTCTGACAGCCATGGTCGTGGACTTCCGAGTAAACTAAAAGAAACAACTAAAACATTTTCGTGTGGTATAGTGAAACCGGGAGCCCCACTTAGCGAAATTAAAAAAATGACCGAATCCGCAGAGGCAAAAAATCTGCATGATAAAGACTTCGTTGTACTTATGGGAGGCGCAAACGATGTCTACAAAAATGAGACAGCGAGTGCAACGCGCGATCTTAAACAGTGTCTGAGGAACCTCACTCACACTAACGTAATACTTGTCAATATTCCGCATCGCTATGATCTTGTAAGATGGTCATGTGTTAACAGAGAAATAGAAAGTGCCAACAGTCAGTTTGCAAAAATCTGCAGACATTTTAAAAACGTGGAATGCGTTGATATAAGCAGTATTGGACGTAGATTCCACACCCAACACGGACTTCACCTGAATGGCTTGGGGAAAGAATATCTGACAAGCCTGATAACCAGGGTAATAAAAAACCATCAAAATAAATTCAAAACCAAAACGATAATTGCATTGCCATCGCCTGACTCCACAACGAAGACGCCTCAAAAAAATTCATTAGAAACTTCATCAGCAGCAGCAAAACATGTAAAAAAAGATCAAATTTTAACAGAAATAACAGTGGACATCGATTTCAACAACAAAGGAACTACTGTTCCTCATCAGCCAAGTATTATTTTAGACGAAAATAACAAAAACGAGAAGACTCCAAGTTCACAAGGAAACACAGCAGCAGTGGTAGAACCAACATTTGAAGTGTCAGAAACAGCACCACCATCAACAAAAACAAATAGAAGGCTGTTGGACAGAAGAAATGCTGAGCCTCCTTCTCATCTCAACGATTTTTTATGTGTGGGCCTGAAGAAAAAGAAGGGACAACAGTAGGTAGTGTCAGGTGTCTCCTCTCTCCTGTCTCAAGGCAGACTCCAATGGATTCTCAGTCAGGTAACAGCACTAATAGAATAAAAAAGCAAGAGGAAGGCATCTCTTTCTTTCATCAAAACATAAGGGGCCTCTTAAACAAAACAGACCAACTCCTTATTAACATTAGTGAAAAGGACAGTATAAATAATGCCCAGATTTTGTGCTTAACTGAGCACCATGTTACTGATAAATGTGCCTTGCCATCTATAGTAAGTTATACTTTAGTAACATACTATTGTAGGGAAAGTAAAGATAAAGGTGGAGTAGCAATTTATGTTAAGGATAGTGTAGCATACAAAGCTATAGATATTAAGGAATATTGTGTGGAACAACAATTTGAGGCATGTGCCACAGAAATAACAACTAAATTCTACCCAATAATAGTGTTGGCTCTCTACAGGGCTCCTTCAGGTGACATAAAAACTTTTCTGCATTCAATGGAACTACTACTGTCATGGTTACATTCAAAAGCGAAGGATATTGTAGTATTAGGTGATTTCAATATAAACTTTTTGACAGAAAATAAGAATAAAATAGACTTTGAGATTGTGATGACCTTACACAATCTGACATCAGTAATAAACTTCCCAACAAGAATTACATCCGAGTGCCAAACTATGATAGACAACATTTTTTTAGATGTAAATAGACATCAGAATTATATTGTCAGGCAGGTTATAAGTGGGCTTTCAGATCATGATGGACAAATTCTCACTATTTATGACGTTAATCTGTTCAAAAAAGAATTTCCTCGATGGAAATTCATAAGAGTAATTAATGAAGAGGCGAAAGAAACTTTCAACCACAGGTTGCAGCAAATGGATTGGTCTTTAGTATATAGCCATGATGATGTTGATACTAAATTTAACTGTTTTATAAATGAATTCTGTGCTCTTTTTGAAGAAATATTTCCCAAGAAATGGGTCAGAAACAGGGCCTCCAATTCTGTAAGCAAGCCTTGGATTACAAAAGGTATAAAACAGTCATGTAAAACCAAAAGGGAAACTTATGCTGCAATAAGATTCTGTAAAGATGTAGAAAAATGGGAACACTATAGAATATACTGTAAAATTTTGAAGAAACTAATACAGAAATCAAAAGCCCTTTATTATGAGAAGAAAATAGATAATTCTAATAATAAAATAAAAGCAATTTGGAACATTGTAAAAAAAGAGACAGGAAGAGATACAACAAGTAAAGAAGATATAAATAATATCAGATATGAAGGTATCCTAGTAGATAACCCCAAAACGGTGGCTGAGATTTTTAATAAACACTTCCTATCAGTAACTCAACAGATTGGTTGCAAGCCCGATGTTGACGAAGCTGTAACTCTTTGTCAAGCCGTATATTCAAACAAAATTTCAGAAATGCACCTTAATCCTGTTACTGTAGAAGAAATTCAAAAAATCATCATGTCTCTAAAAAGTACGAATTCTGCAGGGGTTGATAATATATCTAGTAATTTATTGAAATATTCTTGTGTGTGGATAAGGGACATTCTCTGTCATATTTTCAATGCTTCCCTTCAGAAAGGTGTTGTTCCCAGTAGACTTAAGTATGCCATTGTGAAGCCCCTGTACAAAAAGGGTGATAAAGCTGAACTAACTAACTATCGACCTATCTCTTTGCTGACAGCTTTCTCCAAAATTCTAGAAAAGCTAATACATGTAAGAATTACTGTTCATCTCATGAAGAACGAAGTTCTCAGTAAGAGCCAGTTTGGCTTTCAAAAGGGCCGTTCAACAGAAGATGCAGTCTACGCACTTGCAAATGAAGTCCTAGAAACTCTTAATGAAAAAATGCTAGCACTTGGTGTCTTCTGTGATTTATCCAAAGCGTTTGACTGTGTTGATCACCAGATTCTCTTGCAAAAAGCAAAATTAGTAGGAATAAGTGGTGTTGCAGGCAATTGGCTACAATCGTACCTCCAAGACAGGAAACAAAAAGTTGTGTTGAATAGCTTGGGTGGAGTATGTGACACTTCCTCAGATTCTGAATGGAGTTCCATTACATGTGGAGTGCCCCAGGGCTCAATTCTTGGGCCACTATTATTCCTGATTTTTATAAATGATCTACCATCATGTACAAGCCTGCCGTGTAAATTTACATTATTTGCTGATGATACCACAATTTTTATGAGCAGTAGAACAGACAACAATCTTGAGGAACTCATTAATCACATACTCTCAGATATAGTTAATTGGTTCAAGGTGAATGGTCTCTCATTAAATTCCAGTAAGACCAGCTTTATTCAATTCTGTACAAAAACAGAAAAAGAGAGAGAGATAAGTGTGACATGTGGTAATCAACCAATAGTTAGAATGGAAACAACAAAATTTCTTGGAGTGCACATTGACAAGAAAATGAACTGGTCTTCACATATTATTGACCTCTGTAAGAGGCTTAGCTCTGCTACCTATGCTTTACGGGTTGTCACTACATGTGTTGAACCTAACACTGCAAAAGTGGCATATTATGGCTATTTTCATTGTCTCATTGAGTACGGAATTATTTTTTGGGGCAACCAGCCATTAGCAAGGAAAGTGTTCATTGCACAGAAGCGAGCTTTAAGAATTATATGTGGATTGCGCCCAAGAGACTCTTGTAGAAATAGTTTTCGTAATCTTAAAATATACACAACTACATGCCAATATATTTTTTCTCTCATGTGTTTTGTTTGTAAAAATATAGAGATATTTCAACCAAACAGTAATTATCACGAGCATAATACACGGAGGAAGAATGACATACACAGTGAACTCAGAAATTTGAGCTTGGCACAAAAGGGTGTCCACTACACTGGAGCAAAACTCTTCAATGCTCTTCCTCCCAAAATAAAGACAGAGATTCATAACAAGAGTGAGTTTAAGAAAGCACTAAAAATATTTTTGCTAGAAAAAGCTTTTTACAGTCTAGATGAATTTTTAACTAAATAAATTGTAATATTTTAATATTATATAATACAAGTTGACATAATGCCACTATGAATTTTATTTAACCTGAGCTCTGTAACTGTGTGTTCTCCGTATCTGTGTTCTGTAGTGTTTTAATGATTCTAAGAAAATATGTATTTTCTTTTTCTGTATTGCTGCCCAAAGAATTTACTGTATAAATTTTTATATAATTATGTACTCAAATTTCTGTATATGCTATTAGATTATCAGATTGTATTTGTAAAAAACTGACTCGTTCCACGTCCTTGTGTATCCAACACAGTTGGACCTATGGAACACGAAATAAATCAAATCAAATCAAATCATGACCCACTTGGCTCATTCTGTGGTCCAGCTTCTTCTCTCTTCTTTCTTGTATTGGTGATCTCAGTGTATCTGACCATTTGGAAACTGTTCGTACACTCATTATTCTTTCCCCAAAATTGCATCTGAAGATTAGAGCAGTTCAGTCCTTTCACACACTGACAAATGTAAGTTTCTCTGCCTTTTTCTTAAGCTAACTCACATATTTTCGCTGTCTAAATTTTCAGGCAATCAGATCTGATGGTTCTGACAGCATGGAGGGTAAACTTACAATAAGGTACATGTGACAGTCTGAGAAAGTTCTTAACCATGTGTAAGCTGACAAATGTCATATCTACAACTCCAATAATTCTAATCATAGTTCCTACCAAAATATTATTGTCAATTTTATGTGGTTAAATGAAGTTCACAGAGATTTGAAAGCACTCAGTTTATTATACTTTAAACACAAGCAAGATAATTCCTATGAGCCTAGTTACACTCGCTATGCAACCACATTCATAAACTTAACACTGTTTGAATTGTGTTTACTATTGCTGTTAAGTTGTTTATGATTGTCTTTAATTTAAGAGCCATTTTCTGACTTTTTAAATAACCTCAGTTCCTTAAATTAATAACTTTTACACCCGACCACACACAATCATGATCCTCTCTTTAACAGGCTTAGGCAAGACTGACTGACTTACGTGCCAATGCAAACGGCAGGCACCAAGCAGCACAATTTTAGTACAATGGGGATTCCCCATCACCGACACCAACTTGCTGGATCAAAGATGCATGAGGGTAGATTTGATCTGTCCAGAAAAGGATAGATATCTGTACCCTCACAAACTGTTGCCAAGAGCAGATCGATCAGCTAGTGGTGGAACATGTTGCTTAGCACAACATGCTTGATTTCAATGGCTGTTGCACAACCACTGGAATCTGGTCCCTTTCCCCCCAACACTAGCTTCTCTGAATTATGTAAATGGCAGTTGCTCTTGCAGCTAATTCTTCAATCCTGCAATCATCCTGGTCCCAGTCTCCCTTAGCCCCCTCCCCTATATCATCCTTCACTTATGCCCCAGGACATTAGTCTACACATTATGCAACCACACCCTCCTCTCCACAGTCCCTCTTTCTCTGGTCTCTTCCTCTTACAATCCCCTCCTCCATCTCATTGTGCTCTGTATGAGCTAACTGTGCTGGTGCCTGTCTTGCATTCCTATGCTGCCTCTCCCTTCTGCATTCCTAAGTAATTCATCTGCTGCCTTTCCCTCACAACTGTCAACTACCCTTCCCCAAACTTCCTATTCCACTTCCCACCTTCTTTCTGCACTCACACACCCCACCTGACACTGGAATCCACCCGAGTCAAGATTCCACCTGACACATCACTCCACCTCAGTCAAGGTACTAAATTATTTACATTCTATCAGGGTATTCCATTGCCATTTTTGATGTACTTCAATTCCAGTTTATTTTCAATACACAAGAGAGACGTTCTATTTAAAAGTCTAAAGGACACTCATGTGCAATACTGAAATAGTATAATAAAGCCATCCAGCAATTTAAATGCATTTTAAATGGAGAAGTAACAAACAATAACAATTCTACAGCAAATTGTGATACAATCAGTTAAAAGTATACAGTCTATTACAGACTCAAATTACCACCTAGTCCTCCAGCTAGGTGCATACAAAATGAATGTCTTGCAGTGCTATCTTCATATGTTTCAGCAAGGACAAAATGAGAAAAACTGATGATAGTTGTTTACATCAAACTATATAGTGAATATTTCATTATTCCTTTATGTACTGTTTCATTTGTAAGTACTTCTGAGGAGCTCAAATGTGTTATCCGCTAATCTAGAGCGTACAGGTTGTTCTATTTTCCTCTCTCTCCACACTTCTCTAAAAAATCAATAAATGAAAATGGGTTTGATGATAAGTCTTCTTGTGTGAGAATGTGTCTGCAAAAAAGTCTGAATATTACTGGATATGACAAAATGCACCATCAAGGAACAGTCAACTACTTTTAAAATAGCTACTTGTAAACACAGAACTACTACACAACTGTTTTTACACTATTCAGTAGGGAAAATTTGATTAGTGAATCATGAGACATTACAAATTAATCTTCCTTTTTTCTATGCAGCAATGTAAAAAAAAATGGTTTACTTATTTGGAAAAGATATCTAATTGTATTCCTCACTATATAGATGACAGATTTAAACCTCCCCATTGTCACTACAACCTAAAAGGATAATTTACGTATGACATTTTCCAAGCTATATACCCCTTCAATATTTGATAAGGATGAATGATAGATATATCAAATTACCATACTGAGCCCACCTTTGATGCTTGTCTTTATCAAGATTAAGCCATTATGTTCAATAGCTTCCATGAGAGTGTAGACCACATTTTGAATGAGTTGGTACAAGGGATACAATTCCCCCATAGACATTCAGACACCTCATTGGAAGAGTTCCCATAAGATTTAAAGCTGTTGTAAAGCTGAAGGATGGACACATCCCATATTACTGTCCACTAATAGATCTCCGGGTACTTTCAATCAGATAGTGTACAGCAAGTCTACAATGGTATTCCTTCTTGTCGTGACAGTTCTTTTTCTGAAGGAATTCACTAATTCACTGCCTGCCTTAGAAATCCTAATGATGAACAAACCATCACTCTATGAGAGTGCTGACCTTGCTGGAAGACTGACCACAGTCCTAATACATGAAGTGACTCATGCTGAGTGGTCCAACAGTCAGTACCGACATTTTCCACAATTTTTCTTTGAGTGAATATTAAGCAGCTATTTGAAGTGCATTAGAAGGCAGAGCCACATCAGGATTTAAGGCTAAACTAGAGGTATCTGAAGAACCCCAGTTATTGCTGCTAAGTCCCCATCTAACACACTGCTTTCACTATAAGATAAAACTAATAAGGCAACTGATTTAAAGGGCATTGTTACTTCAAACCTTGTCTTATTACTGAGATTTTGAATAGATATTAATGTGTTTTGATCAGGCAACAGTGACACTTATGATAGTGTGGAGCCATACTATAACATTTCATAAACACATAACAAGAAGACATAAAAATAAAGTGCTAATGTACATACACAAAAGTTGGCAAAGAAGCATGTAATAAAACAAGTAAACTAAAGCTTTTTGCAAATGAAGTACTGTGCAGCTGATACTACTACTACTGTGAAAGGTGATGAACTATAGTCACTATTACATGCATTACAAATATGGTTAAGTGTACGGGGACTACAACATTTTCTGTGTTTACATCCATGTGATAACTGAATAAAGAATAACATTTTTTGTATACTGAGCATATGCACAACTTTTATAAACTGCAGGAAAACAATAATTCCACCAAAGCTGCAATTATTTTCTTTTTATTTTCACAATAATGAATAAGGAACATGGCAACTTTGGTGGAAATATTGACTTTCATCCAGAGGAACAATACTTTCACTGAAGGTGACAGAGACAGTAATAAACACATCAAAATAATGGCAGGAAAGCAAAGTAATTTTGCTGGGTCACCTTCAAAGCATAGCTCAAGAAATTAGAAAGTTATATGAAACTGTAACTGTCAACCAAGTTCTGATTGGTCTCCCTGATCATGGTGAATAAAACCTCACAATACATGGCATAAGTATTCGTGAGAATGTGACAGCTCTATTAGAAAACAGTTAGGACAATAAATGAGGAAATTACTGAGGTGTTTAAATCATGTCCCAAAGATGTGGATTAAAGGCTTGTGTATGATGAATCTGAAGCCAATTCCAATTAGAATTTGCACAGTGAGGAAGTGGAATTAATACTGGTATTTGAAAATACATTTTCAAAAAGAATGTATGGGATTCAAACCAAAGAATCCACCAATAAGGTATGGATCACTTCTGGTGTAAAGATGTCATACAAAAGAAAGTGAGAGTCATACATCAGATTAAAAATTTCATACAACCCAGTGGA
This sequence comes from Schistocerca nitens, assembly GCF_023898315.1. Classification (NCBI taxonomy): domain Eukaryota; kingdom Metazoa; phylum Arthropoda; class Insecta; order Orthoptera; family Acrididae; genus Schistocerca; species Schistocerca nitens. Next base: position 888,024,069 of record NC_064616.1, read on the forward strand.
GTTAAATCATTACATAAAAATAATGAATACTAATTAAAGTCGTTAAGCTTAAGATAAACAGCTGTAGAAATAAAATCAAAACTTTCTGGCAGGTAACATGGAATGAGACTCATGCCACACATTCACATAGAAGATTTCTTTATAAACATTGAAAATAACAATGCAAGTAATAAAAGGATAGGATTAGAAATATTTAATGGGCATTCTTCAAGTGTTGCTGAGAAAATAGAGAGCAATGGTTCTTTAGAAAAGACCACTGAATTATTGAAATAACGTTTTCTTGAACAATTAAAAGAGTGGTTTGAAAAGTTCTCGGAATCAACACAAGAGGTCAGCACTAACGCAACGAGTTTTTCACGTGACATCCATTGGGCTGCTGCCTGTAAACATGTGGTATATCAGTACTCTTGGGAGAGAGCTGTGGCGGTGATATGGCTCTGCTTTTGTTCTGGTGTAGTGATTTCAAAGATGGAAGAAATCAGATTCAAGCAGTGATTAAGTTCTTTGTAAAGAAAGGTATGAAAGCAAAGGACATTCACACTGATTTACAGAATACACTGGGGGACTCTGCTCCTTCATATTCAACTGTTGTCAAGTGGACAAATGAATTTAAATTTGGTCAGGAGAGCTTGGATGATGATCTGCAGAGTGGTCGGCCAAGATGTGTAACTACTCCAGAAATCATTGTAAAAGGGCACAAAATGGTAATGGAGGATTGCTGATTGAAAGTGCATGAAATTGCTCATGCTTGCCAGATGTCATCTGAAAGGCTATATCACATTTTAACTGAACAATTAGAAATGAAAAAGTTATCTGCAAGATCAGTGCCATGACTCTTGATGCTGGATCAAAAACGCATGAGAATGTACATAGCGGACCAATGTTTGGCCCGTTTTAGGAGAAATGAACAAGATCTTTTGCACCAGTTTGTGAGCGGAGATGAAACTTGGGTCCACTAATATACCCCAGATATAAAACAACAGTCAAAGCAGTGGAAACATGCTGATTCCTCTCCACCGAAGAAAGCAAAGACAATTCCTTCAGTGGGAAAGGTCATGGCATCAGTGTTCTGGGATGCAAAAGGGTATTCTGTTTGCAGATTATCTACCGACTGGGCAAACAATTACTGGAGAATACTATGTTAACGTCCTGGACAAATTGCAAAAAAAGATATGCGAAAAAAAGGCCTGGTTTAGCAAGAAAGAAAGTCATCTTCCATTAAGACAATGCATGCCCGCATACATGCGCCATTGCCATGGCAAAATTACACGAACTAAGGTATGAGTTGTTGCCACATCCACCTTATTCACCTGATATGGCTCCATCGGACTTTCATCTGTTCCCAAAACTGAAAATTTTTCTTGGTGGACAAAGATTCACTTTAAACGAAGAATTGATAGCCGGAGATGACAACTATTTTGCAGACCTGGAGGAAACTCATTTTTGAGATGGGATCAAGGCACTGGAACATTATTGGACCAAGTGCATTAATCTACAAGGAGACTACATTGAAAAATAAAAAAAAACTTCAGTGATGTAAGTACTTTTTTTCTATTCTGTTCTGAGAACTTTTCAAACCACCCTCGTACAACATCTAATAGTAGATAAATTAAGAAAAATTAACACTTATTTTAAGAAGCAAAAAATTAGATAGTTAGTTACATGTTCTGTGGATCATTTTCATGATAGATCATAATGTTCACATAAGAACAACTAGACCAAAGAAGGAAGGTGCCAAAGGTATGGCACTCTGCACCAGAGAAGCCACAGAGCCCCCCCCCCCCCCCCCCTCGGTACTGTGGAGCATGGCAGAGAGAAGGCTCTTGAGATGAAGTCATAATCTTGGTGCCAACGTGGATGTAGGCGTCAGCTGGCATGGGAAGTGGGGGTGGCACTGTTGGTGGTGCTGCAGCCCAGTGGTTCCAATGTCTGCATGTGAGAGGTGACATTGGGCAGAGATGAATCGGCCAGTCAAGATGGCTGCATCAGGAGGAAGGTCATTGTTGAGGGCCACGCCTGTTTGAGTCTATTAACTGAGACTGTCTGGGACCGTCCGTGGAGCTGGGTGATGAAGGTGTTGGTACCGCAACTTAGCACACGATGAGGTCCCAAATAGGGCAGCTGAAGGGCTGCCCTTACAGTGTCGTACCGCTGCATAACAAAGTTGCACATAGCTAAGTCCTTGTGGTGGAACAGGGGGTTGTGGGAGGTGGAGAGGGGGAGGAGGGGTCCGGCAGGGTTGTGCAGAGGTGCACGACATGTGTACAAAAGTGCTCAACGAAGACGGGGATATCCTCGGATGCAGTGGAAGGTGAATCCTTGATGAACTCAGCGGGGAGAAGGAGAGGCTGACCATACAGAACCTCAGCAAGCAAAGCATTAAGATCTTCTTTATGAGCCAAGCGAATATCCAGCAGGACCCATGGGAGGGCCTCTGACCATAGGCCTCCATGGCACATTAGGGCAGCCTTGAATGTGCGGTGCCACTGGTCAACAAGGCCATTCACCTGCAGGTGGTAAGCTGTGGTATGAAACTTGGTGACACCGCAGAGTCACGTGAAGAGGACGGACTCAAATTGGCATCCCTGGTTGGTGGTGAGAGACAAGGGACAGCTGAAGTGAGCAACTCACACTGAGATGAAGGAATGGGCAATGGTCTCAGCCTTGATGTCAGTAAGGGGGACCGCCTCAACCCAGGGGGTCACACGGTTGATGACAGATAAGATATAGCTGTATCCCTTGGTTGAAGGAAGGGGAGCAACGATGTTGATATGGACATGCTGGAAACACCCTTCCGGGATGTCAAACTTGCCCAGAGGAGGTTGTGAATGCCTGCTGACCTTGCTGCACTGGCTCAGAATGCATACATGGCACCAATTGCGACAGTCGTGCTTCACACCAGGCCAGACAAAGCGCTCCATAACCAGCCATGCCATGGATCATGTCTCAGGGTGAGCTAAGTCATGTAAGGCGGTAAATACCCTATGGGGAAGGGCAGCAGGGACCAAGGGGTGAAGTGTGCCCGTAGAGGTCTCACAAAGGACAGGGATTGCCAAACCAGGTAGTATATGGGGCTGGACAGAGATCGATGAGCTGTCTGATTTAATTCACTGTATATCATTGTCATTGGCTTGTAGTCAGGCAGGTTCCTCCAGATTCAGCAGTGGGGTTAGCACACAAATGTGGGAAAGGTAGTATGTCACAATGTTCTCCACACTGTGTATATAGAATGCATCGGAAGAGTGCTGACAGATGTAGTCCATATGGCAGAAATGCCTGGACAGAAGGTCCTTAGCCGGATTACGAATAGCGTCCACGAGTGGCTTGTGATCAGTATAGATCATGAAGGGACACCCCTCAAGGTCACTAAGAAAATATTTAATAGCCTCAAACACAGCGAGTAGTTCACGGTCAAATGCCGACCACTTGCACTGGCTCTTATTCAGTTTCTTGGAAAAGAAGCAGAGGGGTTGGATGGAGTTGGCGGTGTGCTGTTGTAAAACAGCGCCCACACATGAGTCACTGACATCAGTCGTGATTGAGACACGGGCCTCAGGGTCAGGGTGGGTGAGTGTGATGGCTTTGGTGAGGGCAGTTTTAAGGTTACCAAAAGTGTCGAGCAACGGTTGGGTCCACTCCAACTTCTGTTTTCCAGTGGTGTTCTTGACGGAGAGAATGTTGGTGAGGTCCATTCGGATGGAGGCAGCTTGACTGTTATGGTGGTGGTAAAAGTTTGTCATAATCAGAAAATGACAGAGCTGTGCATAATCCTTGGGGAGAGGAGGTTTGAGTATAATTTTGACCCGAGAACTCATCAGTCTGAGGCTATTGGCAGAGATGGAACGGCCCAGGAAGGTAACGGATGTGGAACACAGTTGAGATTTATCGTGGTTGATCACCACGCTGTTGTCCTTGAGGGCTGAATGGACTAAAGTGAGGTGAACTTGATGCTCCTCAGCAGAGGGAGAAAAGATAAGGATATCGTCTAAGTAAGTGTAAGCAAAAGGCAGAGGGAGCAAAATGGAATCAATGAACCGCTGCCATGTCTGCACAGCATTTTTCAATCCATAAGGCATGTAACAGTATTCAAATAGGCTGAAGGGTGTGATGATGGCTGTCTTTGGAATATCCGGTGGATGCATAGCAATCTGGTGATGTGCTTTGGAACACTCTAATAAGAAGCAACTGCGTGACATCATGGATATGTGGAATGGGGTAGTTATCAATAATGGTGTGTGCATTAAGGGACCTGTAGTCTCCACACATGGGTAAGGGGCCATCCTTTTTGGGAACAAAGTGAATAGGGGATGACCAGTTGCTATCAGAGGGGTGGAGGATGCCCAAAGCCAACAGATACTGAACGATCTCCTTGGTGTGCAGAAGTTAGGAAGTGTTAAGGTGCCTGGCCTTATAACAAACAGGTGGGCCATTGGTGGTGTGAATCTTATGGCAAGTGCCATAAATGATGGCTGCCAATCAAGTAGGGAAGTCAGCATGAGGAGTCAAGAAGGAATCCAGAGGCAACGTCAGTTCACTGACCTCGATGAACCTGAACAATGTAGGTGGGGCATTGGCTGCAGTCGGTGACGGAAAGCGTGATGCAGGAGTGAAGTGGCACAAATTATCAGAAGAAGCGCATGCAGGTGCATCTTGGTACTTCGTCCACAGCGATTAAAAAAAAAAACAGCAGGCGGTGGAGTGATCAGCGCTGGAGTAGGTTGGCGAGAAGACTCTGTAGTGGTGTGTGCTGGGCTGCCTCGCTGCAGGGCTGCAGATATGCGATGTATGGTACACCACGCATGTGACAATTCAGGAGAGGCAGAGGCGATGCGGGTGCGTAAGTCATCATTCTGGGTGCAAAGTTTGTCCATCTGGGAGCACAAGTACGGCAGATCAGAGAGTCATGTGGAGAGTGTAGCTAAGGAGGTGGAGAGTGAAGTGGTGCTGAACTTGGGTGTGCACAGAACTGTAGAGCCAGAGACCTGGCGGAGTGCGGCAGCCTGCAGGTCTGCTGAAAGTTCGTAATGGTGTAGAAAATCCAACCGAATCAAAGGTTCATCCATGTCGGCAGCATGTAAAGTCCAAGGGAAGGTGTGAAATGGTGAGAGGTGAAGCGACATCTTGATGGAGCCATGGAGCAAAATGGGAGAATGGTTAGTGGCGATAAAGGTGAGGGTAGAGGGGGATAGCGTGTCGACAGTTTACTTCGCCAGTATGACTGTAACATCGGCGCCAGTGTCGACAAGAAAGGGGATGCTGGTCAAGATATCTGTGGCATAGAGGCATTGTGTCACTGAAGCGAGTGGAGTAGCATCAGAAGATAGGCGCCATGAAGGAACGTAGTGAGACGTGGCGTCAATACATGCCTCCCAGTCTCCTTTTGGTAGGTGCAGGGCATACAGCAGTTGCGGGCGGTGTCCCTGTAAGTAGCATGGAACCATCACTGCGTGTAGGCAGGTTGGCAGCATGGAGTGGTATGGGCGGGGGTTATGACTGCGGTGAGGTCGGTAGCTGATCGGGCCGCTGCTCGGGTGAGGTCGGCGGCTGTCAGGAGTCCGCTGGCTGTTCATCCTGTTGGCCGCTAGGTGACAGCTCCTGATAAGCAGCTGAGGCACCAAGGCAAGTGCGCCAGCCTCTGCCAACAGGGCACAGAACGAGGGGCGCAGGTGAGACAGCTGAGTATGGTGGAGATGCTGGTCGTGACAGGTGTGTACGTGGCGAATGATGGTGTAAGCCTGATCCTCCATGCATAACTGAACCTCGAGTGGATCAGCGACATGAGACATTTGGTGTGGCTGCAGGTCCAAAGCATTTTGATCATCCACAACGTCCAAAGGGTGGTGTCAGGCAATGCTTGGTCGTCAATTAAACGATTAAAGCACACAGACACCACCAAAGTTGCGAAGGGGTGCAGTCATCAAGATGCTCCTCATGAATAATGTGATGGATTGCCTCCACCAGATGGTGGGAAAGGCACTCAATAAGTAGTGATTTGGCTGTCGAATATTTGTGCAAGATTGGCAGTGAGAGAAGAAAGTCAATGATGAGGTCCGTATGTGCATGGAGATGACTCACCAGGCAGACAAAACGGGCGCTGTTGTCGGAAATGCCGTGGATGTCCAGGAGGTGGTCCACTAAGGCTAACCAAGTTTTTGGATTGTCATTTTGAAATGTAGGTAGCTTAGGGAATGTGCCTGGTATCACATGTTGAGGCAGCACCGGCAGATGGAGATCGGTGCGGGCAGAGCAGGATGCCTCCGACGCCGAAAGTGCTGTAGCAGTGAGCGGTGCATCACCCGAGGTTTGGGTGGGGCGATGGCCAGAAGCAGCACATTATACGGAGTAGGCAAATGAGGTGGCATGTGTGTAAGCTGGTGAGGTGTGTCCAATTGGCAAGCCTGACGAGGAGCCCGAAGTGGGTGTAACGGCCGGTGCCATAGCTACAGAAGGCGGGGGGCAGTTGTGGTGGAGCCATGGGGCTGCGGACCTAGTAACCAGTGTGGGTGGAATGGCCAGCGCAATTGAGCTGCTCAGGGGAACAAAATGGTAAGCACCAAAATCACAGTTTCGAGATACAGCGCATCTAAAGTTTCAATTGATCTGCAAATCTGAATAATTTTTTTTGAACAGTCCTTTTATTCTGTAGTGATTCTGATACCTATCTTCTACTATACAGACATAAATGAAACTCAGAACTGACTAAAACAAATGAAATATACAAAAATTATTACATTACCATACACCATTAACAACACATAATGATAGAACATTATATATTAAATTTTACAGTAAGTCTTCAACACTTTACTGAAACTGCAAAATCATTCATCACTCTCATTACTAATAATCTTTTTCATCCAAAACTGTTGGCTTTAGTGATAGGAAAAATCCATGGTGGACAGGAGGTATGTAATTTAGGAGCGACAGGACGTCAGCAACTTTCTTCTTTTCAATAAGCCTTGGCCCATTGTATTTGTCGAAGCGTAGGAAGTGGTCCTTGCCTTCCACGTTTCCTGAAGCTTATTTCATGCCTAATGTCATGACAAAATGTCTCGCTGATGAATAAAGATGAGGGATATTTGGAGGTCGCCTTCCACCTACATACTTTCCTTAGGTTGACATCTCGACCATCAACTGTCTTCTTTCTGGAGACAAACGCTTCTTTAGAGTGTCGTATTTGATAGAAATACTCTGCACCAAATAAGAATGCATTTTGAATGTTAAAGTCACCTACTTCCCAAAATGTTTTGAATAGTTTCATCACATTCAAATCTCCTACTTTTTCGAAACATTTACGAGGGCACTGGCAATTAGGTCCCACAGTTGTTTTACTTACAGTTGCTCCTGTCGAGAAACATACTCTTCACCCAAATTATGCCTCTTCTGTTTAATTTTGGATTGAGAATCGACTCTCAGCCTTTTCTGAGACGACCTCTTTGTCTGTTCGAGGGCCCCTTCCTGAATTGTTTCTGCAGGAGCGATACACTGTTCGTTGTTTTCGGCAACATGATCTGATTTGCTATTAACCCATACAACAACAAAAACTACTATTACCATTACCATTATCATTATTACATGTAACAATATAAATGAGAAATGCGCATTCACACACCACTTAGCCAAAAAAATGTAGCCATTCTAAAATAACCTCAAAATTAACATACTTCAGGAGCATAATGGTATGTACATGCACTTACCATTATGTTCGTGAAACATACTAAAGACAGTACATTTACAAAATAACATACCTTTGAGTCATCTGAATCATTAGGAATGTATTCTGGGTACCTCTCGAAGATATTAGTATCATTGGAAGTATATTACTCGTCTTCTGCCATGTTCACTGTCGCCATAATCTCGGAGATGTTTTTCCTTGCCGCCATTCTCTCTGTCACTTACCATTATGTTTCCGCAACAGACGGACAGTGGCACTTACCATTAAGCTCCACCCTGACATCTGTTGAGTGAATTTGGAACTACTAGTAAGTTTACTACATTGTGCATCCCACAGGGGGTGTCATTAGCCATCTACCACAAAATACACGGTGATGGCACTTACCATTGTGTTCCCCCGAGCAGCTCAATTACAAAAGTGAGCAGATGGCAGTTGTGGTGCAACCACGGTCCGACGGTTGCAGAAACCGGCGCAGTCGAGGCGACCGGCTTCGTCAAAATGGCGTGCATAGGGGTGGAGCTCGGGGGGTGCAGTGACGCTATGTAAATGAGAATGTGCTACCTCATGCACAGAAATGTTTGATTCATGGTTCTGGAAAATTGCTGGCATGTCAAGCCATCCTGAAGGTAACGATGAATATGAAGGATAAACCACAATATCTTTAACTGGAAGGTCCTCCATGTTATGGTTAGGTGGCGGGCACTGTCCACATTGTGGCTGTTGTTGTGCTGTCATGCTAGGTTAGTTGAGAGATAACATACTTAATATGAATACACATTTATTAGTCACTTGTACACATAACAAATATGGCAGTTGACCATGTTACGCACGGGAAGTTCACACAAGAACAACTAGTCCAAAGAATGAAAGTGCCAAAGATAGGGCACTCTGCACCAGAGATGCCACAACTGTTACACAAGTTTCTCTGTCAGCTCAAGAAGGAAGGACTTTTTATATTTTTATAGGACATGGAGAGATACTGATACACTGTACATGTTCAGTCCAATTTAAATTTTCATTTTTGCCGATGGAAAGAAGTTGATATTTGTCCCATTTAGGGTTAAAGATGGTAGAGAGTCACAGTAATTCAGGCTCATGACTCTAGAATGACCAACCAGTACTGCCTGAGTTTTGAAGGTACATAATGTATTATAATTTTAACCTCTGGTATTCAATATTGTTGTGTGTTCTCACCTTGTGATTTCTTTTTAAGCACAGCCATTCACCTCCTTTGAGAGTTTGTGTACATCTTTTAGTATGTCATCAGCATAGCACAACAAATGTTGTGATGTCTTATCTATGATTATTCTGTTGCTGTCACCAGCAAACAGAATTTTGTCTCCCTGCATTGGAAATGAAATTGGGCACATTATATACTCCTGTGGGAGACATATGTTGATATATTTGGTATATGATAGGTTTTTCTCTGTGCAACTGAAATTTCTAATGGTCTGCAAAATTTCTACTTTATGTACACTTTTTGTGGGATATGACTGAACCAACATGTTTACTACTCCTCTTATTCTCAGCACCTCTGGTTTGTGAAGTGATCTATTGTGTCAAACCCCCTTGGACAAATTGAAAACAATTTGTGTTACAGAATTGCCGCTGTCCAGGGCTACATTATGAGTTTAGTAAATTCAGCTATTGCTGCTTCTGTACTACTGTCCTGTCTGAACTCAAATTGCAATTTTGTTAGTAGATTATGTTTATTAAGCTAGGCCATAAGTCTAGCTTTCATGACTGTTTCTGTTAGCTATGAAAGTGAAGATAACAGTGATACCATTCTATTGTGTTCTGTTTTCAGGGTCACCTTTTGTGTATTGGCAAAACTTTGGCTCGCTTTAAGTACTTAGGAAAGGTACCTGAACTGAATGACTCATTTATAACATGTGTTAGGGACCCCTTTATGCTACCAGTGAATTCTTTGAGCACACACATTGAACTTCATCTACCTCCAAGGATCTTTTTTTAATTTTTTAGCCTGTGCACTACATTTCTGGCTTTCTGTTCTGTAGTGGGAAAAAACACTATTGAATTTGGTGTGGTGGTGGTGGTGGTGGTGGTGGTGGTGGTGGTGGTGGTGGTGGTGGAGGGTGGGAGGGGGTGGGGGGGGGGGGGGGGCTCACCACATGCTTCCAGGCAAGCACATCAGGGTTCATTTTTAATTTTCTGGGTACAGGCTTACTAAACCTGCATATCCTGAGCTGGGAACTGGGGAGCGCAGTGGAATGTTGTGTGTCACAGGGAATGGGGATCTTGGCTTGACCACCTGGGTAGCAAGGATGACAGGAACCTCTTTTTTGTTTTATTTTTTTTAAACCCTCAGTTTCAAGATGTGCTGCATGCCAATGAGACATATGGCTGTTGAGGAGGGAAAAAGCCCTCAGTCTCAAGGTATGTTACATGCTAATTATATTATCCTTGTGTCAGAAACTTACAGGTACATGTACATACACAAGTTGGCCACTTCAAGTGCATTTTCTGTTGCTTGTTGAAGGTCAACTTCTGTAAAGGAGACTGGACACAATCGACACCGAAGCATGTGCTGGTTTGTCTGTTCTTCTCCACAGTCACACCGAATATCATTTGGATCAGTGTATCCCCATTTTGCCAGGTTAACTTTTGATCTTCTAACTCCATATCTCAGTCTATTCAGGGACTTCCAAGTTGTCCATTCCCTGCCATGGCTTGGAGGTAAAGCTTCAACAACTATTTTTTCAACAATGGGAAAGGTAGGTCCTAGCCCTCCATAGTTGTAACCTAGCTTTTTCAGCAGTGGTTCTAAGTTCCTTTGATCTCCTAAGGAAACTATTCTTTGACTTCAGTCATTGTGGATGTGGTTCATGCCCATACAGAGGATGAGTAATTTTCTGTTCCACTGCCTTTCTTCCTTTGTTCGCAGCTATCTCTTTTCGAACAGGTGGTGGTGCTATTCCTGCGACGTGGTAAAGCCATTTGACTGGAGTGGGTTTCAAGCAACCTGTTATAATTCTGCAGGTTTTGTTGAGAGCTACATCCACATGTAGCATGAGTTGAATTATACCAAACAGGACAGACATACTCTGCCACAGAATAGCATAGTGCCATTGAAGATGTTCGGATTGTTTCAGGTTGACTACCCCACTGTGATCCGGCCAGTTTCTGTAGGAAATTGTTCCTGGTGGAGAGTTTTGACTTGCATTTCATGCAATGCTTTTTGAAAGTGAGAGATGTATCAAATGTCACTCCTAGGTATTTTGCAGTCTCATCGTGTTCCAGTTCAACCCACGAACATACTATTTTCAACTTGTGAGTGGCTTCCTTGTTTCTCAAATGAAAAGCACACACTTGGGTCTTTGAAGGCTATGGTTTAAACTGGTTTGTGTTGTAGTATCTGGATAGGTCTTCAAGGGCATTCGTGAGGTTGTTCTCCACTGATTCAAAATCTGTACTCTGAGTGACTAGAGTGAGGTTGTCAGCATATAAGAAGCTCCTGGTGTTTGTGGCTATAGGTTGGTCATTTGTGTATATATTAAACATAACTGTAGCTAAAACACTTCTTTGCAGGAGGCCATTCTTCTGTAGTCTCCATCGAATATGCTGTCCTTCAAAGTCGACGAAGAACCTGCCATTCTGCAGGAGGGAGGCGATGAGTCTGGTTCGACCTAAATCTTTGGTCAGATTGTAGCTGGTGATTGACCATATCATATGCTACTGATAAGTTGACAAATGCCACCCCTGTCACCTTCTGAGCTTCAAAGCCATCTTCTATAAACTGTGTGAGATTTAGCAATTGTCCAGTACAGCTTTTACCTGGACGAAATCCATGCTACATGCTAATGAGAAACATGGATGGCTGTTGAGGCAGAACAGTCATTAGCAGGCAACTTGCTCACCTAAATCCCTTTCTTCTGCCGCCAGTGATTTGGGTAATCAAATGGCTCTGAGCACTATGGGACTCAACTTCCGAGGTCATTAGTCCCCTAGAACTTAGAACTAGTTAAACCTAACTAACCTAAGGACATCACAAACATCCACGCCCGAGGCAGGATTCGAACCTGCGACCATAGCGGTCTTGCGGTTCCAGACTGCAGCGCCTTTAACCGCACGGATTTGGGTAATCCATTAACAGTATTAACACTCATACTCCAAAGACACCTTATGTGGCTAGTCCACCTGAGAGATCTGCGAACATACGAGAAAGCAGTAATAACAACAGAGCACATTCTGTAGTATATAATGTATTTATTATTGTTAAGCATGTAGAAGGTTCCTTATAAGAATTGTCATCTTTCTACATCCATAAAGCTCTTGATGGGCTTGCAGGACAACTTAAATCTAACAAGAGGCTGTGCAGTGGAACAATCCTGATTGAGGCACTGAAGGCTATCCAAGTGAACAAGTTGTTAAATGCTAAACTACTTGCAGAATGTACTACCAACTGTGAGCTGTACACTAGGCTAAATTGTTGTAAAGGAGTTTTGACATGTTGGAGCATTATGGATGTACATAGCAAAGAACTCCAGCAGGAATTATAAAGCAAACATATCACTGAAGTAAGGAATTTCACAAAAAGGGTTGATGGTGAGCTTCAGAAGTCAGTGTCTTTTATCCTGTCATTCAATTTAACAAAGTTGCTTAAGTATATTGCATCAGGCTTTCTCCAACTTGAAGTTAGGCCCTATGTACCTAACCCAGTGCACTACTGTAAGTTTCAATGTTTTGGTCACATCACCATGGGTTGTAAAATTCAGGGAAGACGTGAAAGATGCGGCTCTGCTACCCACAAACCAGGAATTCAGTGTACTGCCCCTCCCCTGTATGTCAATTGCTCCCAAGCCTATCCAGTTTGTAGCAAGGACCTCAGACAAGAGAAGAAAATGCAGAGATTAAAGCTACCCAATGCATATTCTATTCTCACACAAACAAGGTGTTTAATGTCACACAACCACTCATTTTTGTGAAGTTGTTTGCCTCAGCACTGAGGCAGCCTGTACAGAAGACTAGTGCGAGCACACAGACTTTGACAGCTGAGCAGAGCACACCATCCTGCAGCTGCAAGCCTGCACTCTTTATCACACAAACAAGCTTCCCTACCATTGAAATACTGAAGGTTGCCAAAAATAATGTCAAAAAGGATAGCAGATGCTCATGGCAGACAGCAGAACAGACACAGAAACATATTTCTGTTAAAATGATCTTGCTACTGTTCCCAAAATCCAAGCTGGAGACAAAAACCAATAGACCTAAACAATCAGGTCTGAAGCCATCAGACCACGTGATCTCAGTCCTGATTGATGGATCAGATGATGACCATATTATGACAAGTCCATCAAGTTCGCCCACGTTTGCTGCAGTCTCATCATCACAGAGGAAATGTGGGGGGAAAGTTAGAGGAAAACCTCGTCATTACGAGGACTTCCATACTTAAGTTGAGTGGGTTCAGGACACAATTGGAGGTAGTATGTTTACTGGCTCAGGGTAGAGCAATTCTTATCTGCCTTCAAAAGAGACATTTTAAATTCTCTGGTGCCCCTGCACTACTTGGCTACATTCTCCACAAAAAGGACAACCTTAGTGGAGAGAGAGCTAAAGGAGGAGTGGCTATTTTCATAAACAACTCTTACCACTCCTCAGGTCTCCCTTCAGTACCAGCCCACAAGCAGTTGCTGTGTCCATACATGTGCATCATATGTTGATAATATGTTCACTCTGCCTGCCCTCGCATGAGGTGCTAGGTGAAGAGGCTCTCTGTGACCTCCTTATTCAGCTCCCCCACTGCTCCATCCTCTGTCATGGTCTTAATGCACACTGTGTACTTTGGTGCTCTGCAACCAACAGCCCCAGGAGTAGAGCAACTGAGATCTACTCTTGTCCTCATGTCTGTGCTTGTTGAACATTCGGTGGAGCATGCAGTTCAGCACTGCAACACGATCATTCAATAATTTCAATCTACCAGTATGCTCTTCAGCCTTCGAACACACCACTCAATGTGAAGTGGTCGACAACTTGCACTCAGGTGATCACTTCCTGATCTGGTTTCACCTGTGAGACAGAGTGGTGCCCGAAAGAAGGCTACCACAATGGGTGTTTAGTAGGACAGAATGGACACTTTACAGCCAACTTCCTGTGTTTGCAGACAGTGACAGTGTCCAGGAATGGGTGGATCATATTACCCATATGATCCACCACACTGCTGAAGCATCCATTCCACAATCTTCCACCCAGCTGAAAAGGCAACCTGTCCCTCGGTGGAGGGACAAATGCCACAATGCACTCAGGTTCAGGCAAGTGGCTCTGCGTACGTTCAAGTGCCAGTCAATGGCAGAGAAATATACAGGCTTTCGGATAGCAAGGGTGAAATGTCACTGAATTATTAGAGACAGACCAAGAAGAGATTATGGTGACAGTTCCTGGTCACCATAAACCATTCCACAAACAGTACAGTCTATGGGAAACCATCAGGAGGATTTCTGGGAGAGGAGGGAGGTGCCCAGTGGCTGCTATAACAGAGAATGGAAGTCTCCACATCAACCAGTGAGACATTGCCCAGACTGTGGCATCCTATTTTGCCACAGTCACCAACACCACCAGTTAGGATTCAGCTTTCTGATGCTACAAAGTTGCTGCTGAGAGGAGCAGATGGGTCTACAGTTCCAACACTGATGAAGAATACATTTCCCCTTCTCCATATGTGAGCTGAATTCTGCATTATATGAAGCTTGTGACATATCACCTGGTCATAATAGTATCCATTATAGTATGTTATGGCATCTCACAGGGCAGAGAAAATAAATCCTCCTCACCCTGTTTAACCTCATTTGGGCATCGGATCACTTTCCCAACTCATGGCAAGAGGCAATTTTAATTCGTTTGAAAACCTGGCAAGGGACGCAATACATGAGTAACTATCATAGTGTTGTCCTCACCAGCTGTGTGTAAAAGACCTTCGAACAGATGGTCGACTGCAACCTTGTGTGGATATTAGAATCCAGGAAGCTCCATAATTGCTTTCAGTGTGGGTTCAGGGGGGCATTTCTTCACCTTTGATAACCTGGCCCTCCCAAAAGTGGCTATACAAATGACTTTCCTGTGCTGGCATCACCTCCTGGGTATATTTTTTGACACTAAGAAAGCCTATGATACTATTTGGAGGCATATTACCCTTGGGCCACTCCCTGCATGGGATTTTCAAGGATGGCTTCCCATCTTCATATGGTCCTTCCTCTCATGACACTGTTTTAGATATAGAGTTGGTGACTTTCTCCCTGACCACTTTGAGCAGGAGAACAGTGTTCCTCAATGTAATTCTTTGAGTGTGACTGTCTTTGCCATGACTATTAATAGTATCATGTCAGTAGTTAAATGTCATGTCTAGTGTTCTTTGTTTGTCGACGACTTCTCTCCTTGAGCCTTGCAACAACTTATCAGTTGCAACTGACTCTTCAACAGTTGGGTTAATGGGCAGAGAATTAGGACTTTAATTTCTCAACTGAGAGGTCTGTGTGTGTTCTTTTTAACCACTCACATTCTGTTTTAAACTTTCCTGAGTTCCAGGTAAGGGACACTGTTCTTAATTTTAAAGAAATGGTGATGTTTCTGGGCTTCACATTTGGCATGAAACCTACATGGTTGCTACAGCTTAGAAACCGGAAAAGATAGTCACCAAAAGTTCTCGGTATTTTAAAATGTCTAAGGTGCAATTCTTGGGGAGCAGACCAAATGTGCCTGCTCCAGTTTTGCGGGGTCTCCATGTGACCTTGGATTGATTATGGGTGCACTGTGTATGGGTCTAGAGAGCCTCTTATTTAAAAATGTTGGATGTAGTAAAGGAATTTGGTTGGCTACTGAGGCCTTTCAAACCAGTGCCATACCAAGCCATTGCACTGAAACTAGTGAGTTTCAAATCAGTCACTGGTCCCTCCTGGTGTGACAGGTCATGCCATATACATATGCTTACCATACCACTGCTCAGCCACCAAAGGAGAGGCTCTTTCAGACTCGACACTGAGCAATGAGGCCATATGGCATTCATGCATTCTTTTAGAGATGAGTGTGGCTGGATTTAACATTATACAACAAGGTTAGAATACATCACCACTTTGGGTCATATAGAGATCCAGAATTATTTTAAACTTGAGGAATTTTAAAAGTAACTGCTCTCCAGATTTTATGTTTCAATCTCTGTTTATAACATTTCAGATAGGAATCATGGTTTTACAGTTGTTACACTGATGGCTCCAAATGAGGGGACTCTCTTTGCTGTTCAGTTGTATTCCCAAACTGTCTTCATGATTCACCTTTCCTGTGACTATTCTGTATTTTCCACAGAGCTACATGCAGTCCTGAAGGTACTGGCGCAGGTGGGGTGTCTTCAGGGCAAACACTTTTTCATCTGCTCTGATTCCCTTAATGATCTAGTTAATCCATGACCAATTGAACATCCTACAATGGCGGTGGAAGATGATGCTACGCTGCTGAGTCTTAGGGTATGTAGGTATTTGGGAAAAGAACAAGCAGGCAATGTGGCCAAGGAGGCCTGCAGGTAACATGATGTTACACAATGTGGCATTCCCCCACAGACTGTCATTATGCTAGTGAGTTTGAGATCCATGCAGTTGTTGTAGGAGATGTGGCTGGCAGTGAAGGAAAATAAGTTGTGTTTAGTGAAGCAAACTATTTGGTTATGGCATTCCTTGTGTCAATCACTTCAGCAGGATGAGATGGCCCTGACCCAGCTCTGAATTAGGAACTGTCCCCAAATGCATGGCTTTTTACTCTGACAAGATGATCCCCCCCCCCCCCCCCCCCCAGTGTGTGATATCTGTGGTATGCAAATTACCATTCAACACATTTTAAATGAGTAAATTTTTTATTTTGATGAGAGGACAGAATCAAAATTTGGTGGTGATCTCCTTCTATTTTAGCTGATGATGAGATGAGTGTGACAAAGAGTGTCTTGACTCCAGTTCAAGCTTTTTGGTTGAATATTTTAGTGCCTTGCAAAGAAGCTGGCTCATCCTTTTTGCTCCAGTGATCATATAGCCACAGCTATCTGAAATGCTATTTTAATTCTTTTCACTGCTTTTTCCATTTTAGATTTAAACCTGACACACTTCATAATTTTTGTATCTATCAATGTGTGTACAAGCCTTTTTATTACCTTTTATTTGTAGATGAAAGTCTGTAATTAAATTTTATCGCTACTCATCCTTAACATTACAGGCCATATCCATAGCTTCGCTTAATTTACTGATGAAGATATCCAAACTGCTGTCAGGTGATCTGTACACATATCATATGGTTAATTCTGTTCCATATATTCCAGAATTACTGAGTAATCAAATATCAGATCTGTATTCAAACTGTAAACCTTTCTTTAAATTGTTTAAGATCCTCCATCTTTCAGGGATATTCTATCATAAAAACATGCTCTTTCATAAGAGGTTAAAGCTACATTCACAGTTTATTTTTCCTTATACCAATATTCTGTGACGCATACTACTGAGGCATATGAGAAAAAGATTTCTACCTCAAGTAGCTGAATTTTATTACTCACCGACTGACTGAAATGGACTATTGTTAGGTAACTAAACTGTACATCACTACTTACCTTGTAGATTTCCACTTTTCTATAGTCAATAACAATTTGTTCAGGAGTACACAAAGCACTGTTTTCCATTTCTCTGCTACACTTATTCTTCCATTGTCATCTGCAGCAGAAGTCTCTTGTGCGTCTGGCTCCCCTGCTACTTGTTCAGCTGCTGCTGTAGAATTTTCTGTACTTCCTGATCTGGCAATTTCCTTCCTTAAGCCTACTGTGATGGTAACTGCATCTGCCACAGTTGGAGTAGGCCTCTCCCCGGGTATTTCCAGTGCCACTGGTTCATCTATTGTCGTGTCCTCTTCCACTGACAGTATTTCATTACTTTCCCATGAATATACATTCCCTCTGCAACGGTAGATTCAGTTCCCTCACCTGTTGTCTGGATGCTACTGTTTGTCCTGTTCTTCTTGCTTGTTTTTTCACTCTTCTGTCCCTTCTATTGTTTGTACTTTCTCTGGCTCTTTTGGAGCTGATTTTTCTGTAGTGAAAACCATTTCACTAGCTGGTAATGAAATTAGGGCTGAGGATGCTGGCAGCTGTATAGTTTATGACTCTTAATGGAATTTTCTCTGATTATGTATAGGATTTCTTCACACATACACCTTTTCTTATCCCCGCAGATATCATGGCCAGTGACTAGGCTCACATTTGTATGGTGCTTCAGCACATAATTGCTTTGAGTGAAGTGTTACATGATCCAATGACAGGAAATCTTAACCATCTGATACTGCTGTGGCACTTAGTCCATGCTCTGCTTTGTCAATGCTGTACCGCTTTTTAAATCTACCTTATTATCTGCCTTATTTTTGAAAACTAAGTAACATTTGTCAACTATTGTCCTGGTAGTTGCCATACCACCAAATTATTGTACCTCCAGTGCATACTTCATTAAACATTATGCTACAAAAAAATCTGTGTTTCTCACTAAACTAAAAATACTAAGTTTCAACTATTCATTCTACAGAATACACGTTTCACTTACCAGTTCATTTAACATATTGACTATCTGCAGTACTCACTCTACTTTGCACAATTCCTATTTACAAGAAAAACTTATGGTTATTTTGGCCTATTCTTAAGATTTCTTGGTACCCACGGTTTCCCACTTCTAAGCCAGATACACTCCTGGCACTGGCTTGCAATAATGACCTCCTCATTGGTGTACGCAACAAATTACACTGTGGGACTAGGTGCATGGGGCTGTGTGCCCTAGTAAATTACACTGAGTGCATGTTACCAGAGTTAATGGTTCAGCCCTCGAGCATTTACTAAATATTACCATTGTGTCTAATCCCAATGGAGCAAAACGACAAGACAGCAGGCACCCTAGGATACAAGGTTCCCACAAGTGAAACTACAAAATCTGAGCTGCTACTTACATAAGTTGCTATTCCTGTTAAATCACCACTACAGTCTCCATCTGTTTATGACACCAGTATGAAGTGTACCTTCTTCTTTGTCTCCAAATCATCCTACTTTTGACACCAATAAATAGAAGGCAGGGCATGCAGTGACTACTACTGGTTGGTTAGGAGCCACCTGGTGCTCATAAGGAGGCACTCAACTTCCACTTTAGGCACCCACTGTTCAAAGATTTCTTGGGAGACAGGAGGGGAGACACGAGTGACATTGTGGGTGGTCACAGAGAGACACACTACGAAGAAAACAATTCTTTATTATTCCATATGATTTGAGCAATTATATGGGTGTCCCCTTGTTGCTGGTGCAACTTGTCATCTTTTTGTAATATTTCTGCTCAGCATGGTAGGAACTGGCATTCACTGACTCAAAAGTGGTGTTTGGGGGCACTGGACATGGCTCTGATGTGGCATGAGTCAGTCAGCTGCATCTTCTGGCATTGCCCAGTCTCAAACCTTGTACTGATGGCTGAAAAAGAGCAGCGGGCAGTCTCTGGCTGCACAGAGCTAGGTGGTTGTTCATTCATGTCTCGGACTAGGAGACGGTGGCAGGTATGTCGGTGGTGGCCAGGCAGCAGTGGTGATGGCAGCATCATCAGTAAGGCAGTGATCAGTACAGAAAAGACATCATAATACTGACCAGCTGTTCAACACAGGTGGGTTGGTACTGGGGGGTTTAAATACCGCTGTCCGGTGCTGACCGTGCAAAAGAGGCTGTGTTTCTGTGTAGTGGAGAAATGTCTTCAACAGGGCCAGTGATTGAGGCCCAGCTGTCGCCATACTGCAGTGGGTCGAATGCAGGAGCTCCATGAATGTTGGTCAACATCCCAGGCCACAGACTCGGGGTACCTTTGCATAATGCGAGTGCCTCACTCCTGGTGCATCAGCAGGTCAGAGACTCCATCGCATGGAGGCAGTCACAAATCTCCTAGTTCCAGTACTGTTGTGGTTGGGCATCATGTCGTTACAAGATGTTCACAGAAGAAAAGGACACAATAGGAATTTGTGAAGAGAAAAGAAGACATTGCCATTTTGGTGAGAGTGTTACAAGTCCATTGTCTTTACCAGTGCATCTACCTCACTCAACATGTGTCATTGGTTAGCAATACAAGTATTTCACATTTAGGTATAGTGTTTCACACATTAATTCCTCAGATTGTTCCTCTGTTGTGACAAACACTGATAGAAACAAAACTGCAACACCAAAAAATATTTAATATAGAGTAATGAAATTTCATGAATACATTTTTCTAGGTAACATATTTATGTGATTAACATTACAAGATCACATATTAAAGAAAACATGAGGTGAGCCATTGTAAATGTGACATGGTGGTACATTAATAATTGGTGTAACCACCAGAATGTTGAATGCAAGCATGCAAACTTGAATGCATTGTATTGTACAGGTTTTAGTTCATGGGATGGGGTTCCATGCCTGTTGCACTTGGTTGGTTAATACAGGGAATGTTAATGCTGGTTGTGGGTAATTCTGGAGTTGTCTGACGGTGTTACATATGTGCTTGATAGGAGACACATCTGATCAAACAAGCCAAGGCAACATGTTGACACACAGCAGAGCATGTTCAGTGACAACAGTGCTATGTGGGTGAGCACTATCCTGTTGGGGAAAAAAAAAAAAAAAAAAAAACCGGAATGCTGTTCACAAATGGCAGCATGACAAGTCAAATCACCAGCCTGTCGTTCAAATTTGCAGTATGAGTGCATGGGGATAACCATGAGAATGCTCCTTTTATCATACAAAATCGTATCTCAGATCATAATTCCAGGTGTAGATCCCGTGCGTCTAGCACTCAGACAGGTTGGTTGCAGGCCTCCTACTGGCTTCCTCCTAACCAACACTCAGCCATCATTGGCACTGATGCAGAACCAGCTTTCATCAGAAAACACAACAGACCTCACCCTGCTCTCCAATTGCTCTCACTTGACACCACTGAAGTCGCAAGTGGCGGTGGTTTGATGTTGGTGGAGAATGTATGCTACAGGGCATCTGGTCCAGAGCTATCCTTGATGTGGATGATTTGTAACAGTATGTTATGTCACTGTGGTGCTGGATTAGATTAGATTCAGTTTTCGTTTCATAGACCCAAAAAATGAGATGATTCTCATGGGTATGGAACATGTCAGAAAGTATAAGATAAAAACATAAAACATTGGAATATAATACTCACTACCTTGATCATTTGTCAGGAGATGGTCAAAATAGGTTAATAAAATGCAGTAAACTGGAACAGCTAATATTTACAGAATTAACACACGGTCAGAATGAAACACTGCTACGCACTATTAATAAATTTATCATACACAAAATACCTAATCTTGACTGTTGTGATCAAGTGTTGTCAAAACTGAAATCTAACAGATATTTTTACTCAAGCTGGCTTAAAGGTCTCTGTTAAGATATTCATCTATGGAGTAGGAGTTGCCTATCAAAAAGTCTTTCAAACTCTGTTTAAAACATGCTTTATCTGAAACCAAATTTTTAATGGTTGCTGGCAATTTACTGAAAATGTGTGTTCCTGAATATTGGATCCCTTTTTGGACCAAGGTAAGTGATTTTAGGTCTTTATGTAGATTGTTCTTATTCCTAGTATTGATACTATGTATTGAGCTATTGGTTGGAAATAGAGATGTATTACTTGCAACAAATTTCATTAAGGAATAAATATACTGAGAAGCAGTGGTTAGAATACAAAGTTCCTTGAACAGGTTTCTACATGATGTTCTTGAATTTACACCACAAATGATTCTTATCACACACTTTTGCACCCTAAGAACTTTTGCTCAGTTTGATGAGTTGCCCCAGAATATGATCCCATAGGACATAATAGAATGAAAGTAAGCAAAGTATGCAAGTTTTTTATATTCATATCTCCTACATCCTACATCATTCTCACAGCAAATAGACTTGTTTATGTGCCTAAGCAATTCTATGGAATGCCCTTCCCAACTGAATTTATTATCGAGTTGTAACTCCAGAAATTTAACACTGTCAACCTCTTCGATCTGCATGTCTTCATATGTTATACTCATGCTGGAAGGAAATCTCTTACAGATTCTTCTCAAAGTTTAATAACAGTGAATTATCTTTAAACCACTTATTAATGTCAGTGAAAATTTGATTATCAGCTATTTCTAAATCTGTACTTGACTTGCTACTTATTGCAATGTTTGTATCATCTGCAAACAAAACAAACTTAGCATCTGGCAACATAACGGATGAGAGGTCATTAATGTACACACGAAAAAGCAATGGACCAAAGATGGAATCATGAGGAACACCACATGTAATTAATTCCCAATCGGATGAAGACCGACTGCTTACTGCACAGGTATTTCACGACGACATCCTTTGTTTCCTGTTAGATAGATAAGACTCAAACCATTTCGCAGCATTGCCGGTGACACCATAATATTCTAATTTACTTAAGAGAATGCTGTGGTTCGCACATCAAAGGCCTTTGGCAGGTCACAGAAAATGCCAGTAGCCTCTGCTGTAGAGTTTAATGCTGCAGATGCCGTGTGATGTGCCAGAGCCATATGCCAAATATGATGGTCTTCCCTATCAGTAGTGCCATATGGCCATCCAAAGCCCAGTCTTCTTGCAACAGTACATTCTTGTGACCACTGCTTCCAGCAATCATTTACAGTGGCTACATTCCTGCCAAGTCTTTCTGCAATATCACAGAAGGAACATTCAGGTTCTCATAGCCCTATTACATGACTTCATTCAAACACAGTGAGGTGCTGATAATGGAATTTTTGTCACCTTAAAGGTGTTCTTGACTAACATCATCTCACCATGTCCAATCTCAGAGGTGACTAACGCTCAAGACTGTTACAATGTGTATTTAAAGCAAAAATGATTTGCATCTTCATAGTGGTGCTACTAGCGCCAATCTTATGTGAGAGGCACGGAATTTGAATAGACATCTTTCAGATCTAGAAATACGCCTACCAGCTTTTGTTTATGTCATACAGTTCCTCCTTGGTGTTACAATTTTTTCCCATTAGTGTAGTGCCTCATGCCAAAGAATTTGAACATCCCAATCGAGAGAGAGAGAGAGAGAGAGAGAGAGAGAGAGAGAGAGAGAGAGAGAGAGAGAGGACTATATAGTAGCACATAGACTTTTTTCACATCTCTAAACTCCAAAAACACATGGAAGTATTCTCACATCCAACAATGAATACAATAAATCCATTGTCATGTGAACTGTTTTGATAACTATCCAATACCTGAATTAACTTGCAAGACATATCAACCACCAAGCAAAACAGTTGAAGACTTGAATATTATCAGGAACACATGCCCTGGTAATAGGGATATTATTGTTCATTTTCTCCCCCTCACATACCATCTGACTTCGTGTGCCATATGAGAACTGTTTTAATACTGTTATATGACTACCACACAGATATGGTATTTTTCAATGCCCTGCGGCTTTTTATAGGTAAATTACTTCACTCAGCACCAATTATGAAGGCAGCTCCTGTAGTGGATTATCCACAAGCCTCTCACTTTAGTCTAAAATAAAGAAATATTTGAAAATGAATCTACCATCAGAAACCTCTAAACATATTAAATCAAACTTAGAAGAGATAGAACATGCTTTGAACAGAAATAGTTGACAGAAAAAAAATTAGAATACCATCTGTGATGCAAATGTAGTGATATCACAGTTTAAAATACATGACTGATTGTAATATCCGACAAGGAGTCTGAATATTTTATATTTCGTAGTTCAAGGTAAAGCTCAAATCTCTTTAACATGTGAATGAACTATAAGCATATATTTTACTTCATCCAATTTCTTATGGTTTAATAACACAGTACAAATGAGATCTGTTAATTAAAAATAAAGATTCATCCCAGAAAGTATTGACATCAATATTTAAAATTTCATATCAATGTTAATAATTAGAATTTTCAGTTACATTAATTGTTAATTATTGTGATTCAGTTTAAAAGAAACCGTTCCCAGTAAAGTAGGTCTTTCTGAGAAATATACAGGGGTTTTCAAAAAGTTTTATCCAATTTCCCAAGTCTAAATCTTCTAAGGGACTGATGATAGAAACTTAATGTTACATTTTAACTTGCACTAGAAAACTAAAAGTTTACCTTGGTACCAGTAGCAAGTTGCTGGTTCAGGTCATCTGGTGCAGCCCATTGTGCTCCGAGTCAAGGTGGCTATAAGACAGCAAAACAATGTGTTTTGTGTTCTCCATTTTAACATGTAGAATTCAGTTACAACTGTGCTAAGTGATTTTCATCAAGAGTATGGTACTGCAACTCCTATAACTCAAAGTATTTGATGATGACACAAGTGGTTTCAAGACACTGGTAGTTTATGTGGGGGGGGGGGGGGGGGGGAAGTCCAGAGATTGACCCTGTGTGCTCGCTCAGTCCAGAAATAGAATGCATTCAACAGAGTTTTACATGTAGTCCACACAAATCTACTCCTCGTATCAGCAGACACTTGGGCATGCCTCAGGTATGTGCCGAGTTTTGTGCCAACATCTGTGTTTCAAAAAACCATACTGGGTTTAATTTGTACAAGCCCTTCATGGTGGTGACAAACAACATTGCATAGAGTTTTGTGAATTTATTCCAGGTGTGGGGCTAGGAGACAATTTCTTTTCACATTGAGTGTTCAGTGATTAGGCTTTGTTCCATTTAAGTGGAAAAAGAGAACCACCACACCATAAAGGTATGGGGAACACAATAGGCATATACCATAGTGAACCAGGAGAGAGACTCTCCGAAGCTTCGTGTGTTTTATGCTGTTTCCTTAGAAAAGATTTAGGGCCTATTCTTTTTACAGTTACAGGAATCATGTACCTAGATATGTCTGAGCTTTTTTCACAACTGCAGGAACATGTTAAAATTTTTTTTGTTTCAAGAGGATGAAGCACCACCGCAGTGGCACCTGCATTTAAGAGCATTTCTAAATAGTGAGCTGTCTCAATAATGGATCACCCTTTTTTTTTTGTTCAGAGTTTATGAAAAACTCTATCTTCTTATGACATTAGGTGAACTGTGATGCCACATAACGACCGTGCTAACTCCAGACACACTTGCAAAATTATGGGATGAGTTTGACTATCATTTTGATCTGTGTAACTTGTCAGATGGAGGGCATATTAAATATCCATGAAAGGTAATGAAAATTTGAATATAAACATAATTGTCAGAAGAACTCCTAAGGTTATATGGGTATGCAAGTAAAAGATATTTTTCCTTGGCATTTACCAGCCAATGGTGGTCTGTCTCTGCTTACTTTTGCAAAGCCCATATGTTCAGTACTCCTGTTGATGATTTCTCACCATTTCACTTAAGGCCTCTATCATCTACTGCCCTTCTTTCTCCGCTTTTAATTTTGTTTCACCACTACTGTGCTAACTGAAAATGCTTCATGGGTATTTAAACTGTTTGTTTCTTTAAGGTGTCAGAACACTAACTTTTAGAGGAGCCTCCCCGATGTGTGTCTTACTGATGAAAATGTACTTTGTTTCTCCTCAATAATTTCAGTCCTGATTTTAGTGCTACTTTTCTGTACGTAAGAAGTATGTCAATGAGGTCTCTACATTTTAACTTACTGGAACAATGTCATTTGCACGGGCATATATTGTGTACAGTACGTTGTTGTTGTGGTTTTCAGTCCAGAGACTGGTTTGATGCAGCTCTCCACGCTACTCTATCCTATGCAAGCCTCTTCATCTCCCAGTACCTACTGCAACCTACATCCTTCTGAATCTGCTTAGCATATTCATCTTTTGGTCTCCCTCTATGATCTCCCCAATTCTATTCAATACCTCCTCATTAGTTACGTGATCCACCCATCTAATCTTCAGCATTCTTCTGTAGCGTCACATTTCGAAAGCTTCTATTCTCTTCTTGTCCAAACTATTTATCATTCATTCACTTCCATACGAGGCCACACTCCATACAAATACTTTCAGAAATGACTTCCTGACATTTAAATCTATACTCAATGTTAACAAATTTCTCACCTTCAGAAACGCTTTCCTTCCCATTGCCAGTCTATATTTTATATCCTCCCTACTTCGACCATCATTAGTTATTTTGCTCCCCAAATAGCTAAACTCCTTTACTACTTTATGTGTCTCATTTCCTAATCTAATTCCCTCAGCATCACCCGACTTAATTCGACTACATTCCATTATCCTTGTTTTGCTTTTTTTGATGTTCATCTTATATCCTCCTTTCAATACACTGTCCATTCCATTCAACTGCTGTTCCAGCTCCTTTGCTGTCTCTCAGAGAATTACAATGTCATTGGCAAACCTCAAAGTTTTTATTTCTTCTCCATGGATTTTAATACCTACTCTGAATTTTTCTTTTGTTTCCTTTACTGCTTGCTCAATATACAGATTGAATAACATCGGGGAGAGGCTACAACCCTGTCTCACTCCCTTTCCAACCACTGCTTCCCTTTCATGCCCCTCGACTCTTACAACTGCCATCTGGTTTCTGTACAAATTGTAAATAGCCTTTCGCTCCCTTTATTTTACCCCTGCCACCTTCAGAATTTGAAAGAGAGTATTCCAGTTAACGTTGTCAAAAGCTTTCTCTAAGTCTACATATGCTAGAAACGTAGGTTTGCCTTTTCTTAATCTTTCTTCTAAGATAAGTCGTAAGGTTAGTATTGCCTCACGTGTTCCAACATTTCTACGGAATCCAAACTGATCTTCCCCGAGGTCCGCTTCTACCAGTTTTTCCATTCGTCTGTAAAGAATTCGCGTTAGTATTTTGCAGCTGTGACTTATTAAACTGATAGTTCGGTAATTTTCACATCTGTCAACACCTGCTTTCTTTGGGATTGGAATTATTATATTCTTCTTGAAGTCTGAGGGTATTTCGCCTGTCTCATACAGCTTGCTCACCAGATGGTAGAGAGTTGTCAGGGCTGGCTCTCCCAAGGCTATCAAAACTCTTCACGTAGTATCGTATCTCCCATTTCATCTTCATCTACATTTTCTTCTATTTCCATAATATTGTCCTCTAGTAGATCGCACTTATATAGACCCTCTGTATACTCCTTCCACCTTTCCCTTCTTTGTTTAGAACTGGGTTTCCATCTGAGCTCTTGATATTCAAAAAAGTGGTTCTCTTTTCTCCAAAGGTCTCTTTAATTTTCCTCTGTAATTTTCCCTTAGTGATATATGCCTCTACATCCTTACATTTGTCCTCTAGCCATACCTGCTTAGCCATTTTGCACTTCCTGTCATTCTCATTTTTGAGACGTTTGTATTCCTTTTTGCCTGCTTCATTTACCGCATTTTATATTTTCTCCTTTCATCAATTAAATTCAGTAGATCTTCTGTTACCCAAGGATTTCTACTAGCCCTCGTCTTTTTACCTATTTGAGCCTCTGCTGCCTTCACTATTTCATCTCTCACAGCTACCCATTCTTCTGCTACTGTATTTATTTCCCTCATTCTTGTCAATCGTTCCCTAATGCTCTCTCTGAAACTCTCTACAACCTCCGGTTCTGTCAGTTTATCCAGGTCCCAGCTCCTTAAATTCCCACCTTTTTGCAGTTTCTCCAGTTTTAATCTGCAGTTCATGACCAATAGATTGTGGTCAAAGTCCACATCTGCCCCTGGAAATGTCTTACCATTATATAATCTATCTGAAACCTTCCAGTATCTCCAGGCTTCTTCCATGTAAACAACCTTCTTTCATGATTCTTGAACAAAGTGTTAGCTATGATTAAGTTATGCTTTGTGCAGAATTGTACCAGGTGGCTTCCTCTTTCATTCCTTACCTCCACTCTATATTCACCTACTATGTTTCCTTCTCTTCCTTTTCCTACTATCGAGTTCCAGCCACCCATGACTATTAAATTTATGTTTCCCTTCACTATCTGAATAATTTATTTTATCTCATCATACATTTCATCAATCTCTTCATCACTTGCGGAGCTATTTGGCATATAAACATGCACTACTGTGGTAGGCGTGAGCTTCATATCTATCATGGCCACAATAATGCGTTGACTATGCTGTTTGTAGCAGCTTACACGCATTCCTATTTTTTTTTTATTCATTATTAAACCTACTCTTGCATTACTCCAATTTGATTTTGTATTTATAACCCTGTATTCGCCTGACCAGAAGTCTTGTTCCTCCTGCCACCGAACTTCACTAATTCCCACTATATCTAACTTTAACCTATCCATTTCCCTTTTTAAATTTTCTAACCTACCTGCCCTATTAAGGGATCTGACATTCCATGCTCTGATGCATAGAACACCAGTTTTCTTTCTTCTCATAACGACATTGTCCTGAGTAGTCCTCACCCGGAGATCCGAATGGGGATTTAGCCATACAGTAAGGCTGCATGCCCTCGGGAAAAATTACGGCTGTAGTTTCCCCTTGCTTTCAGCCGTTCGCAGTACCAGCACAGCAAGGCCGTTTTGGTTAGTGTTACAAGGCCAGATCAGTCAATCATCCAGACTGTTGCCCCTGCAACTACTGAAAAGGCTGCTGCTTCTCTTCAGGAACCACATGTTTGTCTGGCCTCTCAACAGATAACCATCCGTTGTGGTTGCACCTACGGTACGGCTATCTGTATCACTGAGGCACGCAAGCCTCCCCACCAACGGCAAGGTCCATGGTTCAGTTGGGGGGTGGGAGGAGGCAGGGGGATGATAAAAGTTTGCCAAGGCTTTGTTGCACTAACACACTGGCTAACTAGATGATGTAGTGAAAGTTTCTGAATTGGACACAAAATGTCCTCTCTTAGACACAAGGAGTTCGCTAGTCACAGACTTCATTAATCACTATACCACAATTGTAAGAATATCAATAAAATGTTTTAGCTTTAAATCAATGTGATGGAATATGGAATAACTGCAGAAAATTATCTAAGTATTTTGTAAATTGCCACTTTAAATTTTAGGTTTTTTTACTTTCATGTGTGAAGAAAAGTTTTTATGTATCTCGGCTAGTGTTTTGTAAATGTCATTGTATTTCATGAAAATTTTTACTTCATTAAAATTGGGAGCACAAAGGAAGGAAGGGTGGGTATTATCTATCCTTGTTGTCATTAGAAACTGGGGCCAAGTTGACACTGGAAAAGCCTGTGGAAGTAAATCACCTGCAGCCTAATCAAAAGAATCTTCCTGGCATTCATCTGAAGTGCTTTATGGAACATCTAGAAAACCTAAATCTGAACTCCCGAGAGGAAATTTGAACAAAACACTCTGAATAAAGTTTCTTAACTACTGCATGATCTTGCACAGTTCATTATAATACGAAAACATTAGCTACATAGCATTATATGACATGATTATTATTGATGACTTCGTGTCTCCATACGCTCAAAAAAGAAAGGCTTTACCCATGTAGCTCTGTGAAAATACATCAGGGTGTATATATGGACTAGAAAAACAATTTTTCCAGATTTCCTGGTTAAAAATACACTTTTCCTGGGTGACACTTTTTTCAGGGTGAAAATACACTACACCCTGGGTGAAAGTACATTTTTTCCATTTTGAGAGAAAGATATTTGATGCATGGCAACATGTACACTGCGTATTTTTGTATTATGGAAGTATAAATATGAATTCCACGAAATACACCACAGTAGCTTCTGAGGCATTGAAATCGAGACTGTGCTGAGCTTTTGTTAGCCAATCACAGCTCTTGTAATGTGACCTCTCGCCAGCCAATGACAGCAGACATTCAGAGCATAGGTCGTGATGTAGTTAGAACAGCAACATTACTGGTGAGTAGTGCGAACACACAAATATCAGATGCAAAGTAGCCAGTGAAATAGAGAAGGAAAAGCAGCAAGTCGACCCATGGCACTTAATGTATAACCATCAAACAGATCCAACTTGTCTCATATCAAGGAAGAGGTTATCCGATGGACAGTACTGCTAGAAGGCCAATCTGAGACCTGCGGCCTATCTTTATGGTTGGATTCCCTGCAAAATACAAACGTGCACTCCAAAGAGAGAGTCACACAAAGGCATCAACTACAGTACAGTAAATGGACAGCACTGAACAGATTAAGAGCAGGAGTCACAAAATGCGAAGTAAACTTGGTTAGGTGGTGTACTCAGCAGATCACAATAGTGAATGTGGAGAAATGCAGATGATTGAACATTTGCTCAAACACCCATAGATGGACTTCATTTGCACAACGGAAGATCTATTTTTGGGCAACGACAATGCCATTAAAGCTGCTGATTAATAGTTATTGGTTGAAATTAATATACATACAATAAAGTCACAGCAAAAACCTATGCTTTAAAATATAACACTGTTCGTAATTTTTGTTTTTTTTTTGTTTTTTTCCCCTCGAAGGTTTGGTTGCGCAGGATCCTAAGAGCACAGCTTAAACTGCAGCAGCTGAATATTTCTGACAAGCACAATTATAAATTTCACTGCAGAACACCAAACATTTCGTGGGTTACTTGACTGAATAAATGTTCTTCGGAGCACTTCAACTTTTCTGTAGAAAAGCCAATTGTGTGTGAAATTGCTCAAGAACTAGCCACACACTTTTTCTGAGGGATAATTATACTTTTTGCCATCATTGTATGATTTATAATCTAGGAAGGAACTAAAATACGTACGAAAAACTAACCTCGAAGCGTGAGCTTTTTTAACGTGCATTACTGCATTACCCTTTAAGGTTTATCAAACACAAATGAGCCAGTAAAATTTTTATAATGGCATAAAGGCTGATCTTGTGGAACCAGAATATTTCTAAATGGCTGTTCCTCAAAGTGTTATATTTTGGATGAGATTCGAGTGCTCCATGCTTTAAGAAGTCCATCACACATTCCCACAGGCAACATAATTCACCTTGTGTAAAAAGAAATTTACTCTGGAACTGATGCTTCTCAAATCACCATTCACAGTATTTTCTCATGACCTGTCGGAAACATAATCTTTGTTCTAAAGCCTTTGACACATTTTGCCGTCAGCAGATGCTCGTTTTTTTTTTTTTTTTTTTTTTTTTTTTTTTTTGTAAATGGAGGATTTTCTTTGCAACTGAAGTTTTATTTTGGTGTTATTCTCTCGTTTATATTTTACTGCTGCAGTGTTATTCTGCAGTAGCAGGCTGAAGTCAATCCTCTGTTACAGTATCAGTTCTTAGCAGTCAAAATTACAAAAAACTAACTGAAAACGAAAACCATGAAAAATTCCTAGTGTTGTAAAAAAATGCCCTGGTTTTTCCCACATTTTTCCTGGATGAAAAAATTACCACGTTTTCCCAGATTTCCCAGTTGTCCCAGAGTGTATACATCAAAACCAAAAGTGAATAGTGTACTGTTACTACATTGTTGGCAAACAGAAAAATCAAAGTTGGCTGAACAAATAACTGTGCGAAAATTCTGTGAATGCATATGCTGCCACTGGATCACCAGGTGACCATTTCACTATCATGATAATAATTATTATACAACAATTGTATATGCAATTGAGGTTCTCTGTACACATCTGCATAATACATTGCTCCCTATGAAATGCGGCACTACATATTGTATATGCAATTGTGTATGCAATTGAGGTCCTCCGTACACATCTGCATAATACATTGCTCCCTATGAAATGCAGCACTACACATTGCATGTTCCTACTAAAATTTCAGTCCCAGTCCATTACAGTTGTACCAACACTGTTTCAGTATCAAATGCTATTTGGTCGAAAGGCTGTAACAACACACTCTACATGCTGATGCAATTATTAAAGGGATATGATGAGAGAAATGTAAGACATGGGAGAATTACCAAACTACTGAAAAATTATACTGAAACAGGTATTAGCTCTACAACTTTGCTTCTGCTGTTTTGTGATAGATGGCAGTAGTGGCAAATGGTGGTGCAGGTGGTAGGTCAACATAATGCCATCAAAATATTAGTCAATTTGTGTTTTCATCATGAAGTTATTATCAATCACATACGTCAACTTACGAGTCCAGTTCTCGTCATTTGTGGGAAGTTTTTATATTTTTGCTCTAACATGAAGAAATCTGTGGCTGAGGTTCAGAAGGTAATGGGTAAGCCCTATGGTGAGGCACCTTTTAGTGAAAGGATGTGCAGAGAATGGCTTCAAGAATAGCGATTTGGATGTCGAAGACTGGCATGGTGGTGGAACAGGGTATGTTTCTGAAGCTACTGACACTGACAGAAACAATCACAGGGATTGCTATCACAAGCAACTCATGCATTTGAAACTAGCACTGAAATAATTGGAAATGTTGAAATGGGAAGTCCAACCCCACCCGCTGTATTCTGCAGACATAATCTGTCTAACTACCACCTTTTTCAATCCATTGCGCATGGCCTGGCTGACCAGCACTTCCGGTCATGTGTACAAGTGCAAAATTGGATCAATTCATGGATTTCCTCAAAAGATGCCCAGTTCTTCCACCATGGGATACATATACAGCACGAAATAAGGGAGAGAGTAGTCACCAGCGATGGCAAATACTTTCAATCATAAATTTCATTTAGGTTTTTCACAATAAAGCCACAAAATTCATTAACAAAATGGTGGAAACAAGGTTGTACACCTAATTAAAAAACTATGAAACACTGTTTCACCACTGATACAAAGTTACAAAGCTTTGCAGTACAGAAGGGGTTTTAACAAACATGCAGAAGGTGTCGACACATTTCGGAACTGTTGCTCAAACAGTACAGTCAACTCAATGGTACAAAATGTCACTGTAAAGATTTAACAAACTTAATAGATGTGCCCATGCTTTAGTAGTTTAAACAAGCACTTAAGGTGAGTGTAAACATTAAGAATTGTAAATATCTGTACGCAATTCACTTCTCAGCCCTAATAAGCTTCTCAATGTTTTCACTATGGATGCATATAACTAACATATGAAGTTAGATGGCATAATTAGCTCAACATAGAAAATTACAAGCAAACAATCCACAAGTAAGCTCTCACCTCAGTATTTCACAGTTCTGAACCAAATGTTACATACACATGGTGTACTTGCCAAAAATTATTATTGTGTACCGGTCTAGAAGTCTTCATTTGATTACCATTTAGAAGATACTTACACTTAAGAGCTGTTCAGACAGAACCAAAACATGTCACATTAGTGTGTTTACTTGGCATGGGGAATCTAATAACAAGTCACAAATTGACTAACAAAACAATATATTTTTACTAACAGTATTGTGTTTTCCAACACACAACTATTTCACATTCAGGTTTCATTTCTAATACTGAAGCACAGTTACTAAAACATAATCATGTCGTCAAGCTCTCATCATTATTGCAATAAATATGTGTGGGAGGGACAGGAAAAGTCAGGGAATACAAACAAGAATAACAAGCTCAAAGCAACAGATCACATCTGTTTAAATGCTTTGAAATATGCCTAACATATAAAACCTCTATTTATAACATTTTAAGGATCACAGTTCACTGGCACAATCTGTGTAATTTAACTATCAAGTAAAGCTATAACTAGAAAAGAAACACAATGAGTATTTTCTTCATAAAAAAACACATTACTGGGAGTAAATGAAGTAAAAAACGAAACAAACAATAAAGAAAAAAGGAACATTTTAATCTAAAAATAAGTGGAATGTTTGAACGGCAAAGGAGACCAACTTCAGTCTTATATTTCTGCAAAGAAATGGTGCCAACTTTTTAAGGTCACTGAAATTTGCATATTGACATTGAGATATTGTCATTTATCCACCAAAAAACAATTTCATTAAAATAGGAAAATGTCCTTTAAAAATGAAAAATACTGTAAATACTAAGGTTTTCTGTCATGATAGTACAAATACATTATGAACTAGACTCTGATAAATTAATATTTCACTGTACAAACTACATCAACACATTACAATATATTGTTCGTGGAACATGAAATTACCAACAGTACATAACTATCAGGTTTTCAGTAATAAATAGTTACTCAGTTACTACAAACAACTATTCATAAATATATTACGCACAGAGTATATACATTTTTGCTCGATTTCTACATATTTTTAAAAATTAACGCTTCATTGTGTTCATAAACTTTCCGCACATAAATAGTAGGCTACTTATGATGATAAATTCTTCATATGCATTCAGCCTTACAATGGTTCTAGGAAACTGTGCTGCAGGCCATTTCTTTACAGCATAAAGTAATGTCTCAGCTCAGTGACACTTTTGTAACTCTAAAAGAAATACATCTGATAATTGGTACAATTTTTCTGCTAAACAGCATACACCAAAGCTCATGTGCAAACTGCACAATTCCAGGTACCATAAACACGAATAATTTCTCTTACAAGAAAGTAGTAGCAGTAGTAGTAGCTTTTTCATGAAATGGTTCGACGTGGGGTGACAGGT
The DNA here is from genome assembly GCF_023898315.1 of Schistocerca nitens. NCBI lineage: Eukaryota > Metazoa > Arthropoda > Insecta > Orthoptera > Acrididae > Schistocerca > Schistocerca nitens. The sequence continues at coordinate 888,058,129 of NC_064616.1, forward strand.
GGAGTGGAGTTGGCAGCTCCTACCCTTGCAGGAATTGGAGGAGGAACACCAGCTCTAGCTGGTACTGGTGGTGGTTGCGCTCTGTCAGGGATAGGTGGCGGTGGTAGCTGCCGCTGTGGCAGAGGTGGTGGCTCCATCTCTTGTGCATTACTACCTGACGAGTCTAATCGTGGAGGAGGTGGAGGGGGCCCACTTGGTCTTGCTGGGCAGTAGTCATCCTGAATCTCCTCATATATTGCATTGCTGTCTTCCTGTTGGTTGTAGACTGTCTCTGGAGGGGTGGTAGGAATTTTCTGTTGCACAGGTAAGGGTTTTGAAGGAACACTGATCACCCCTGCCTGTAAGAACAGTGTTTGAATCATCATGATACTCAAAACATAAATAATGCCAAATTACTTCTAACACATTAAGCCAGCATTTAGACAGTTTGTAAAAAGCTAAAGGTACTTTTAGTCATAAAACAAGCACTAAACAGGAAGTTTCTAGACTAATAGAGGCAATTAAGTTACAACTAAACACATTTCATAGGAAGGAAATGGATTATAGGCCATCAAAAGAGGTTATGGTTTTTTTTTTTTTTTCAATAACAAACATACTCCTCATTTTGGCATATTCTATGGTCCAGTCCCTTGCAAGTCACAGATGAAGGAAATTGAATAATTTTATTGGTTTATTTGTATTTGGATAAAGCTTTACATCTGCAAAATTAAAAGTACTGGAAGAAAGGAGAGAAGCAAGTTTTGGATAAAACACTGTGCTGACAGCAAAGTCATTAGAGATGAACATAATCTCCAACACGGCAATAATGAGGGAGGAAATCAGTCATTCTCTTTTCAAAGCAACTGTGCCAGCATTCACTTAATCAATTTAGGAAAACAATGAAAAATATAAATCAAGATGTTAAGATGGGGATTTGAGCATTGCTTCTTCTGAATAGAGTCCACAGCACCACCTCAATTGGTGAGAACACATTATCAGGTATTAATTCAGCACCATAATAAAGGGGATAAGTAATTAACTACAGCCTTGCTGAAAGAACTCTCAACTATCATCACAGAATTTACTTGAAGTTATTTCAGGATGTCACATGAAAAATAAATCAGAATTGAGAGACAAATTTCAACCTCTTTCCTCCTGAGTAAGTATAGTACCATTTAGACTGTGCACACAGTGCCTCCTTACTTGGGTCAGCCATTTTTGTTATCCTGTGGGGTGTTATGTAAATATGTTGTGATTCAGTCTCCTACAACAAGCAGTTTACAATAGTTGATATCCAAGAAATACTGATTTTAACTTACCTCAAACACTTCAAAATCATGTAGTGAGTAGTCATGACTGTTTTCATGTGAGCATTGGTACAAAATTATATCTAACCATCTAGTTGACCCTCCATAGACCAATGAAGAATGGAAACACTTTCTGTACAGTATTTGATTTACAAACAGATAATAATTTTTAGGAAACAATATATTACGTAGAATATGTAGACAAAAAAGTGTACAATTAGAAAGAAAGAGGTGGTGTGTGTGTGTGTGTGTGTGTGTGTGTGTGTGTGTGTGTGTGTGTCAGTGAGTCAGAGAGAGAGAGAGAGAGAGAGAGAGAGAGAGAGAGAGAGAGAGAGACCAGGGGGATGTGGGTGGGGGCGGGGAGAGGAGATCTACTGTCGGGAAGTATGCAAAGATTTGTCCATGTAAAAGAGGACATTAGAAGGCACTCGCAGCTCCCTCCCAAATGGTAATATTATTATTGAAATCTCATAAGCTTGATTTTCCCACAGTGGAACCTCTACTTTAATGTCAATTACAATTCTACCATAGAAACACATATTTTAATCTAAAAAAATTTACATAAACTATAATTTCTACAGATATGAATCCTCATTATGATGTAATGCATCAGAAATGTCTGCAGGTACCAAATGGTGGCAAAGTTTTATAGAATCATTGTGCCCTTCTTTGGTTTCACCTGACAACAGTTCCAGTAAGCGAACGTCCCTGACATGTTCAGTCTGCTCCCCCTTATAACGAATGTTGCAATGAAAAAGCCTTTCCACATGAGATGCAAGACGATGTGACTGAATAGTTGCTAGCTCCTTCTGATGCAATATAACACTGACAAATTTTCCATAGAGAGACAATCATATGGATGAATGGTTGTATCATTAACGAGAAGCTAACTTGAGCAGTAGTGAATGCAGTTTACTTGTAATACCTGGAGGAGAAAAAAAAAAAAAAATATGATGGAGTCAAGTAGAAACATTCTTCTGAACTGTAAAAACTATGCCAATCCTCAGAACTTCTGTATTTGCTCATTCCCACTATACACGGTGTCCCATTTATACTGCTCACCCAAAATAACTTTTTTCTTATGCATTAAATGAAAAATTGTTTCCACCAATGCTTTTATCCTCATTGGGTAATTCTTGCTGAGGGTATGTGTTTTATGTATCACCACAGATGTAGGAGATATGGGGTAGAGGTTAAATTTTTTAAATGGAACCAGGTACAATTTATTCAAGAATACACTCACCCTCTCCAAGAAATATTCAAAAATGTACCCCACTGAATCATTTTATCCATGAAACTAGTAGCTATGGAAATGATAAATAGCACATAACTTGAAACTTCCTGGCAGATTAAAACTGTGTGCTGGACCGAGACTCGAACTCGGAGCCTTTGCCTAGCACGGGCAAGTGCTCTACCATCTGAGCTACCCAAGCACGACTCACAACCCGTACTCACAGCTTTAATTCCACCAGTACCTCGTCTCCTACCTTCCAAACTTCACAGAAGTTCTCCTGCGAATCTTGCAGAACTAGCACTCCTGGAAGAAAGGATATTGCGGAGACATGACTTAGCCACAGCCTGGGGGATGTTTCCAGAAATAACAACACAGGTTTCTGAAGAATATCAGGAAGCATGTTCCAGAATAAGTCAACAACACTGGATACTAAATATACTGCATGTAATAAAATACAGCACACACACACAACAAAACAATTTATGTAAAAGAACTGGATGAACTAATCATAGCACTTCTGTATATGTTAGATATTTGTGTCCTCCTTTGAGCACATGTTCAGCAAAGGTGGAGTCTGATTTATTTATTCTCAAGCTGCCTTCATGTTGTCAGCCTTGTTGACATGGCCAGGCCCATTTGACCAATGTACAGTTTATTGCAGTCAGTGCAGTTTATCTGTTTTGGCCTTGCTGGTGAATAGGAGATTAGCTGTAGTGCCTCTTACATAAAATGATGTTTTGTAGTTTTGGGATTTCAGTCTTTTGCCTAGGCTAGTTGGTCTGATAGCTTACCTAGATATGGAATAGTACAGCAGTTGGTTTTTGGTGTGGTTGTTATTGTAGAGGGGGCATAAATGTAGGGCAAGATTTTCCTTCTTTGTTTCTTGTGCACGATTTTGTCAACTAATTCAGGGTTACAGCCATTGTTATATGCAATATATTTAATGGTGTCTACTTCTGTTTGGAAATTTTGTTTTGACACTGGTATGGATGTGAGGCGATGCACCATGGAATGGAAGGCTGCATGTTTGTGTGTTATTGGGTGTTGTGAACATGAGGGTATTACTGTGTATGCTGTTGTGGGTTTTCTGTAAAATTTGAAAGTATGTGTATTTGTGGTGATATCTGTGTTAAGGTCTAAAAAGTTAATGGATTTTTCACCTAGCTCCATGGTGAATTGTATGTTTTTGTGTTGTGAATTTAGATGTTCTAGGAATGTGTTCAGTTGTCTGTTGGTACCTGTCTACATACACAGTACATCATCTACATATCTGTATCTGTATTTAATATCATTACCGAGAGGGTTCATTTTCTAAGAACTGTTTTTGAAATTGTCCATGAATATTTCAGCTAAGAGGGGACTTAGAGGGGACCCCATGGCCAATCCTTTTAGCTGTTTATAAAGGGTACCTTCAAATTGGAAATAATTTTGTTTCAGACATGTTTGGGTGCCAAAATTTATGTCTTCTACTAGTACTAGGTTGACACCTGCTCTGTATAATAGTTCTGTCAGAATATCAAGGCATTCTTGAGTAGGTATGTTTGTAAATAAGCTGCTTACATCAAAGGATACTAGTTTTGCAATACTAGGTATTGGAAGGTCTTTAATTTTGTTGACAACGTCCACTGAGTTTACAATTCCAAACTTAGATTTGAGTTTTGTTTTGGTTTTGATACAGGAATGTAATTCATTGGCAATTTTGTAGTTTGATGCAGTGTACGTTGGAACAAGTGGTCTTAGAGGATGGTCTTTTTTGTGTAGTTTAGGTAGTTTATGAGCTGTTGGATTCATGTTGATCAAATATTTAGCTTCATAATCGTGTATTATACTTTTGCAGGACTTTGTTAAGTTTTTGTGGGGTCTTTGTTAAGAACATAGTAGGTATTGGGTGTGATTAGTAGTTTCACTTTTTCAACATATTTACTTTTGTCCAGGAGGACCAAGGTATTACTTTTATCTGCTCTTGTAATAATTGTTTTGTTTTAGTTGATTTTCTTCTTTAGGTTATTCAGTGTGCTGTGGTCACTAGATTGAGCTGTAGTAATGTTACACGTGAGCCATTTTTGTATTTCACGCCTTGCTATGTGTTTGGCTGCAATGTCATTATTTATTCTGTATTCTATATCAACTTTTAATACATCAAACTGCTTAGTGGAAGGTTTATGATGAGGAGCCTACTTGACACCTGTTGCTAACGCTTTGATTTTCTTTGTGGAAAGGACTGTTTCTGATACATTTACCACTTGTTCAGAAAAGTTTTGTTCAGTTTTGTGTTTACGGTTGCACTTCGATGACATAGGTTGTTTATTTTAAGTTTCTGGTGTAAGAACATATCATGGATTATGTTTTGCACTTGTTCCCTCATTTCATTATCAAAAACGTCGAACTCACACTGATGTAGATTGCTTGTAATTCTCATGTGTATCACTTTTAGAAACAACCGAAACAAAACTTTTCTGAATGAGTGGTAAACTGAAGGAACATTCTGTCACAAATAATAGGAAATCGTCTTGTGAGCAATACAATATTCTTCACTAAAATTTGCAATGCCTTATCTGGACTGAGGTCAAGTTAACTTCTGCAGTCTTTGCAGATACAATCCTGGTTCACAATGGATGGATTGTAAGAATAAAAACTTCATTTACTTGTTGATCACTTTCACCATAATCCTCTCATTACCACATGAATTATCCTTAATAATGAGGCCGAACTGCACAAAGAGTACTGGGAGGGGGTACCAGATTTAATTGTGCAACATGCATCCTACAGACATGAAGGCTACAGTCATAGTAATGTTTCTTTTATTTATATATTCTTTCATAACAAACAGAATGACTAATTTCTTTGATTCAGGGTGTTCAGAATAATGTGACTAGCTAATACAGCTTAACACGCAGCGTGCTAGCTTGCGAAACAGGGAGATGACACATATGTATGCCTGACTGTGGCTCAAACCTGGGACTTTTGCCTTTTGTGAGCAAGTGATCTACCAACTAAGTGATTCAAGCACAACTCATGACAGGTTTACTTCCCAGTACCTCATCTACCTTCCAAACATCACAAAAGCTCTCCTGCATACTTTGCAGGACTAGCATCCTGAAAAAAAGGGTACTGCAAGTATGTGGCTTAGCCACAGCTTAAAACAATACTTACAGCTAGTGAAATGAATGTGCCCCATATTATATTAGTCAAAGGAAACTTTAAAACTTTAATCTTAATTGATTATGGATTTGAGTAATAACTGTACAAAAACAAACCTTAGGAACTTGTTTTCTGTGTTGATATGGTGATGCTCCAGGTGACACACTCGGCAGAGGTGGTCGACCAGGAGGGGCTGGTCGGGGAGGTGCCTTTAGCGGCACATCACACTCTTCACCAGGACTTGGACTGTATGATCTGTCCACACTATACACGTAATCTGCTTTGTCTGTACCTATAATAAAATTTGTATTTCAGTTTCACAAATGTGTATTATTATGTATTTTAACTTAATATCACTTTTTAGATTTGTACTAAAGTAAGTATACTGGTTTTACAGTTTTATATGTGAGGGTAAGTTGATATTATCTTCTTACTTTCAGATTATTCTTAATAGATTATCACTTACACTCTTGATCAGTTGTGGATGACACATCACTTGATAGCTCAGGTAAAGGTTCGATGTGATTGCATAAAGGTATTGTGTTATTGCTGCAGAGCTCTATTTCCTTCAGGGCCTGATCTTGCCAATTTGGAGTTTTTAAGGAAAGATTCAACGCATGACCACAAATCTGGAAGAAGAGAGAATTACCTTCCATTAAAAGAAGGCTTGCTGTTAATGTGTAATACAAAAATTAAACGAAAAAAGTTTTGCCTGTAACAATGGACTTAATGATGAGAAATAGATGTAATTTAGTTTTAAACATTCAAACAAATATGCACAGTGCTTATAAACGAAGCTGTACATTCCATGATTATCACACTAATATTACTCATCAAATGCACATACAATGTGTTGCTTTTGAAGAAACTGTTTTTGCCTGGAAATACTGTGCATATAATATTTACATCAGTGACTTTCTTACAACAGGTACTACAAAATTTAAGACTCTGATAAAACAAGCACCACATGTACAACTGACGTGATGATAATTTCTAGCGGAAAGCTTCATACAAATGCAAGTGATACACAGATGGAAGAAAAAAATAGTTGAATGGAATGGAGAATAAATACATACAGAAGATGAAAATTCAAGAGTTACAAAGAAGGTATATGGTAGTTGGTAGGAAGAAAGCAAATGTGAAAATGGAAAGCACAGAGAAACACTTCCAATTTCAGAAAAAAAAAAAAAAAGAATTGAAAAATGGTAATCCAAGGGAAAGATGTATTTATTTCCAGGTTTTGTAAAGCACTCTTGCCAGTACTTCTATCAAAGAAAATGACGATTACAGTGAAATGATCTGATGGAAATCTTTCATCATAAATTTCCGTTTATTTGTATCCACAGTCCTACGGAATTTTAGAAATGATATTTTCCACCTGGACTGTTATTAAATCCAGTACATTTAATAATAGTCCAGGTGGGAAATGTTGTCTTTTTTCATCATAATATCAAAAAAATGGAAATTCTAAAATGGTACTTTATCTGATAGTTCAAACTTGTGTACAGCAAATTTTACATGCCCAATAACATACACTGAGGGCTTGAAGTGGAGACCAAAACAATTTGGACTAGGGAACCACATTAAGAAAGATCCTAGTTTCATACAACATGAAGAGAGAGATATAAAGCAATGTATTCCACTCCCCTATGTTTACTGGGTGAAAGATTGAAAGTAATTTATGGTGACTATGGTAAGCATTAAATTTAAAGCCAATTAATGTGGTAAACACACACAATGCCAAGTAAAAAACATGAAACATACAGTATTCACATGTCACACTGCACATTCATTCCACATTCAGGTTATTTTACATCATACATGCAGCAGAAAGGAAAGTACACCAATTAAGGAACATGAAATAATTTATTCATCAGTTTATACAAAAAATGTGGTTCACTGCAGAAGTGCCAGAGTATGGATCCAAAGGTACTGGGTTCAATCCCCAGTTAGTGATAGAATTTTTATCTGTCACTTTTCTTACACATCTCACAATGTTTGTTAACTTGAAAAAATGCTGAGTTACACACTGTGGTTCACAAACCACGCCGAACTGTAGGTTCCCCTATAATTGGTGTAGTAAATCTATTCAAATTTCTGAGGGTCGCAATGGCATACCACCTCTAACAGGACTGTGCTTGGTAGTTCATTGTGATGTCAAACTAACCTTTGGGTTGATGACAGCTTTACCACTATAAAACGATTCATATTTATAGTTCTACACAGGGCAGCTCTTAATATGTTTGTTTCAGACTGGATTGTGGCTATGTTTCAAGACCTTCATTTACAACAATTATTTGAACAATCATCAAGTAATAGTTAGATTATAAAAGATATTTACAACACCGGATGAAGAAATAGCTTTGTCCAAGTGTATTTATCAATTCATTCACACATTGTGACTTTTGACATAAAATGTCAGAGCATGGGGTACAATGAGGAACCCTAAGTGTTCCACAAATTGGGTTTTGGAATAATCTTGTTGAGTAAAATACTTCAGCTGAGGTGAAGCTGTGCCACATTTAACATAAGGAACACCCCTGCGAGAAAATGGACTCCAAAAAATGAGGCACTTGGGCATAGGCAGGAAAATGTGGTGTTTAAGTAATTTATTTTAGACATGTTTCTCCAAGAAACATAATTATACAATAATCTATTACTTCTGCCATTAGCGGAGGTTGCTACTGAATTTATAGAATAATAAGTAAAGACCTAATCAATGGAATAAGTTAATCAAACAGATGCCAGGACAAGCCACCTACCTTTAGTCTTTTCTTTTTCACTTACACACAAACAGTGTACATCATGACAGTTCACCACTCTACTGACTAATCTTCGTAACCAGCAGATGAAGGTGCAGAATCCATACTTCTGCAGCATTGCACTGCCTTCTTTAGTTTCTGCACCACCACTGCTGTGTTAATGGGTAGGCCACAGCTATGCCAGGTTTTTGGGTCCAGTGATTAACAGTAACTTCAGAAGACTGCTAGGCCTCAATGGCTCTGAAAACCTTTCCTATCTATATTTTCATACCTTTATTTTCACTGTACTGAGACACATGTAACAGATTATGTTTCCATGTACGCTTGAGTAAACTATTGTCTTGTCTCTTTATAAAAAAAAAAAAAAGAGATTGTAATAGATATTAATGGTAAAAGATAGGGATGCTATGTTATCAATAGCAACTGTGATGACTATACTTAAAATAGTAGTTCAGTATGTAAGATTTTCTTTTTCAAAGTAATCACAAACAAATTACCATATTTATCCAAGAATATTTGACTCTGAATAAAAGATGACCCCTTTTTTAAGATGGTACAAAAAATTTTATTTCTAACATATTCTGACCAATCAAACTTACTAACCATTTTATTAACATAAAGTATGTGTGTAAAAAGTTACCATTATAACTATTATAAACTTATATTGTGTATTGATTTTCTGCATTCTTATAATACAAGAAGAAATAAAATAAACAAAAAGAAATGATTTACACTGCTTTTTATCTTCACTTTCTTTTTTGCTTACTATATAAATCAGTCATTTGTGGTACCATTATTTTTGGCTAAAGTGAAGATATGGGACATTGCCGGTCATGACGGTGTTTCTCTATTGTTCAGAGAATGACAAGGGATCAGTTTTGTATAGCCAATGGGATGATAATTTCAAGTAACCAATGAGAGGTGAGAACCAAGACAATGAAAGACAATGAATTTCTAGCACTGAAATTGAAATCATGCTCTTTTTCACTATGGTCACAAATATTTGATCCCCCCTCCCTAGAATTACAAGGTTGTGGTTGTGGTCAGGTTGGGACCTAAGAGCAGTGCATATATTGCTGTGAGTGAAACAGATATCGGTAACATTTATAATCTTTGTTCTCACAAATATTTAGCTATTTCCTTCAAATATGAAGAGGTTGAAAAATCAGCCAACCAGTTGCAAATAAAGGTTTATTAGCCATTGACCTAGGTTTCGATATTTGTAAAAATACCTTCTTCAGCGGGCCTCCTTCTGAAGAAGATATTTTTACAAATATCGAAACCTAGGTCAAGGGTTAATAAACCTTTATTTGCAATTGGTTGGCTGATTTTTAAACCTCTTCAGGTTTACACAACTGTTGTTTCACAGCCATGTTTAAGGTCCTCTAAATATGTTGTGATTTCTGAGCTGGGGGTTATGATGGGACCTGAGAACATGACCAGAACACAAGGATTCATCTATGTTGCCATACACTAGTCCAGATACAGGAAGTTATAATCTACTCCGAAACAGTGGATCACTGATTTACAAGGAGGAGGAGCGATGCTACATGCTGTGTCTTGTTCATTGTGACGTAGATATTATAGTCACTGGCTGGCAACGAATAGGTCATCAGTTATTACCACACTCTGAATTTATTTATCAATTAACATTTGTGATTTCTGGAAGGTTCAGGCACTTATTTATGAAATTCTATAACTTGCAAGAATGTCCTATGTACATAAGTAATCTTTTGAACCAGGCAATTTAGTTCCATGTGCACTCGCATGTGAGATCAGTATAATTGATTGATTTTAGTGTTAAGTTTGCATTCTCGTTGACAACTCTGATCTCCATAAATGCATCCTTTCTTTTCAACAACTCTAGTGGGTAATATACTATGTCTAAGAAAATAAGTGATAACGATGACATACCTGTGTGTGAGACTTGCTGGCTGCCACGAGAGCACATTGCCCATCACGAAATGTGACCCACATTGTGTCTTCAACAAATCTGACAAGAATTACTTCTCCAATTTGACTCAGTTCTTGTAGAAGAGCCATCATGAAATTATCATCAAAGAGATCTTCTCCTGTAGCTTCAGAATCAACTGCCTGTGAATTAAGTACTTGGACATTATGATATATTATTACCAAATATAACTGATGTGTAAAAAATGTAGAACATGCAGCTTCCATAAAAAACAAATAATCTTCTGCATGTAAGAAGTAAGGAAATAAAGGTATCTACATTTTGTGCTATAAATGATTCAATGTAATGAAGTGGCTGATAGCAGAAGGGTCTTAATAAATGATGCAGATAATAAATAAGAAAGGACAGTGACTACTTAGGAAAGATCAATACTACGAAATTAATACAGTTTGCAGTGGAAGATGATAAGTAGGAAAACTGTGACAAACATGAGCAAATGAAAAACATTCAGTGCAAATGACGAGTGGGCACAGAATGATTCCATGGAAGTTTGCCTTTCTTTTTCCATTCCTCACGCAATCTTATTTCCTTCACCCTCATACCTGCATTGGCTCCAAATAGTATTCACAAGCTTTTATTATGTTTTAGGTTATTTTATTGATTTTGGTTTTCAGTAAGTAATAATTGACTTTCTTCCATTTCCTGATGAATTAATCAGCTATTGTTTTCTGATCCTGGAGCACTCGTACCACATCCAGCTATGAATCACATACATTTACACAGCAGTATGATACATTACACAGTAACTGTGAGCACCTAGGCACAATATAACTATGCTCGTATTCTTTATTTGATGACAGTGATGGGCAGGACACATGTTACACATGATATGCTGTTCAACACAATTGTACCAACTAAATGTGAGATCATATATTATCAATTACTGTCAGCATGATCCTTATGCTAATTCTTTACCAAAAGCTCATTAATTGAAGTAACATCTACATCGCCTATACCTGAATTACCACTGTTGCATCTGGAGGCCCAATATCCTGAATAACTTCCATGAATATTTGGCTTCGGCGTTCTTCATCTACGTGGCCCACATCAATGTCAATTACTGCGATAACTGGTCTATGGTCACTTTGTTTCAGCTCAGCACGTCCATAATGCACAAGCCTCCCTGGATTCCAATCACTTGGTAAGTCTGCAAAAATAAAAACAGTAAAACTTTCTGAGATCTAAAACAATATTCAACAGAATCGTGTTTGATACTGTGTGAAAACATACACCATATAATCTATGTTTGTCTAAAATTTGCAGAACCAATGTTACATCAGTAGTTAAATCACAGAAGCAAACTGGTGATTACATTAAGTCATTAGGTCAGTGATTAGTACAAATTGTGTGATAAAGTCATTGTGAATCCTCAAAGTAACATGCTGCAGCATGGGCACCACAAGGTGGTCAAATAATTCCAGAGAGATATTGATTCACACACCTTGCAGTGCTACCTACAATTTTTCTCAGGTTGTTGGTGCTAGGCATACTGAACATAGATGGATATCAACACTATACCATAAATGATCAAATGGGTTAAGATCAAGTGATATGGGAGGCCATAGTCATAGTCACAAATTCACTTGGGGGCAACCAAAGAGTAGTGACATTTCACACAGTCCTGTTGAAACATGCATCTCCAACGAAGTACTCTAATGTCAGGAAGACATGCAAGAATGTCCATCTAACGTGCACCAGTCTTTGATAACTAAAGCTAGACAATGTGATCATGTGTAAATGGCTCAGACAATAACTAAGCCACCTTCTGCCTTGCCACTACCTTACTGACATACAGTCTCCACAGCTTCTTGCGCCATTCACAACAGCCATGGTGTCAATTGCCTTAATAGCTACACCAACAAATAAAATTCATTGGACCATGTTACACGTTGCAACTGTTCCATAGTGTTTGTGGGTTCATGTTGAGCATTTAACTCTGTGTTGAACAAAGGGACACAAGTCAGACATCTGTTGCATTTGTCTCTGTACAGCCCTAGTGGAAACGGGCTCCTGAAGAACCATATTCAAATAGGTCAAATAGGTGATGATCTGGTCCACACTAGACCACTGACAGCCCTATATGGTTCTATGGAGGTCATGTGATGTCCATTCGTCAAACACCTGGAATTGACATATGCAGCCGTTTATGCATGCGGGAACATTATCTTTGTGATATCTAAGATCTACCACTGACTGTTTACGATGAAACAAGAATTATTGTGTTACCTCCTTTTTAATAATAAGACCTAATGAACAGTGATTGAGTACTCACAAAAATTCCCTGCACTGAAGATGCGCAGCAGAGGATGCCCCATACCAACTCACCGTTGCTGGATTCTGTTGGTGTTTCATGGCTGAATGTTCAAAGCTTCTACAAGCAGTGGTATAACATGTGGGACCACAGAACACAATGACAGAATTGCGGCCAGAAAAAGTTCCTGATTGAGAGGTGCCAGACACACGTTTTAAGGCTTGTGAATAAAAATTGTTTCCAAGCCCAACAGGAATTGTTGCAGGCAGTGAATGTAGGTCCATCCCAATCTGTTGGGGAAATAACATTGTGATGCGAACTGCATGCAATGAACATCTGGAGTAAGTGACTTTGCAAGGGGCCATTGCTCACACAGACACATAAAGATGACAACAGCAAAGTTCATGGGCTGGAAGAATATGTGACTGGTTTTTAGAACACTCCTTCACTCTATTACATCTCACATGGCCTGCAAAATCATTTGACTTGAACTCCATATTAAGTCTGTGGGATATGTTGGAATGGCAGGAAAATGCTGACATCAGCACCCCTGCAATTTGGTGGAACTGCATAATCAAATCATCAGTGAGTGAGTGGCTTAACCTGGATGTGACACACCTGGTATAACCTTGTGGACTCTCTTCCTAACCAAATGTTATCGAGTGCATGGGTAGAATTACACACTATTAAATGATGCTTCAAATGGTTTCTCTAGGGTTGACTAATTTTTGTCCGATGATCTTATGTCTCAACATAAGTTACCACAAAGTTTTCTGTGCCATGAGTCTCTTAAAAGGTTTCATAATGGCCTATGAATTGAAATGATGTGAAAAGCCCATAACCACCATACAGTCAAGTAACAAAAATTATTTATAGTTCCTCTTTTTTTTCTTGTGTCGATTTACCAACTTTTGCTTCAATTACAGACATTTTGATCACATGAAAAAAAAAATATTTTTATATGTTTCACTAGCTAGCTATTCTGGATTAGACATCTCTAATATTTCCCATAACTAAACACTGAACTTTAAAAAATAACAAGCTATTCAAGATCAAAGCAAAAATTAAAATGTTCCATTAATATGGGAGAAAGGTCAGTAAACTAATACTTAAAAAGTTTTTACCTGTAAATAAGATCTACAACAATTACGGTATTCATTAATATGAACTAAGAACAAAAATTACTTCCACATTTCATGATTTAATCTCACTAGGTCACAATGTGAACACATGAATGAAATAGCAGTCATACCCATGTCAGGGATCTGCTTCCGCCGCTTCCACAGTACCCTATCTGTCCATGCAGGTGCTCTGCATTTTTCACTTGTGTCATAGTCATCTGAGAATAGATCATACTTGTATGTTGGAGGGAAATTAATATTTCCTTCAATAAAATTTTTGAATACAAGACCTTGATCTTGTTGATTCTGAAAAAAAGAATTTTTGTCATTATTTGCCAAGTAATTTAGGTAACATGATCACTTCAATGGCATTTACGACAAGAATTTCCTAACATAATTCATAGTAACACACAAATAATTTACATACTTTCTGTGAGGAAAGAAACTGCAGGGGGAACAGAGTTGAGAGTATTACATATATTACTCATTCAAAAGCATACCAACATTATTTTCAATACTATACAATAATTTTTGCACTGAGAAAATTACATCCAATGCATCAACAAGATCATTTACGTCACACAACTCTTCTTGGACAATATGTTCAGGATGTCTCAGAGTTAGGACACCTAGACCTACCTACCTACCTACCTACCTACCTCTCTCTCTCTCTCTCTCTCTCTCTCTCTCTCTCTCTCTCTCTCACACACACACACACACACACACACACACACACCCCTCAGTCAATAGAGTAGTGTAGAAGGCAGGCGGTGGGGAGATCATCATTCCACTCTTCTGGTCTGTTCCATAGATTGCTAAGTGTGTGTTAAACATTTAGTAATGAATTTCTCTTTAGTGCATATATACTGACAGTTATATTGTTTGTACAGTGTTAATTGTGGATGAATGAGAAGGAAACAAAAAAAGAGTTACAAAATCAATCTTGTGAACCACCGCCACAAAATGGAAATGACATCTGTAACTGCACCAGTTATCTGACACACAGTAATTTAGTTTAGTCTCTGTTTCTCACTTATTTCTGTGCAGAAATGAACTGTATGTGTGTATTTTACTGTGTAAACTAGTGTTACTAGTTTGCTCTTAAGTTCTTTTGTGTAAATCTTGGTGCATATCTGTGAGAGGTGATCTGCTGGCCAAAGAGCAGTCTCACATGACCCTGTTTAAATTTCGTGACCATTTCATACAATGCTCAGTGCACCTGCTGCCATGGAACAGAAAGTACACCTGTTGTCTGACACACAGTAATTTAGATTAATTTCCGTTTCTCACACATTACCATGAGGAAGCAAATTGTACTAGGGTATTTTACTGTGCGGACTAGTGTTACTAATTTGCCCTTAAGCTTTTTTGTATAAATCTTAGTGCATATCTGTGTGAGGCAATTCGTCATCTGAGGAGCGATGTCACATGACTCTGTTTAATAAGTCAGTGCTTGAGAGTTAGCTTGTTTATTTCCTGCAATAGCTTTTGTGGAAGCTGAAGTTCTAATAAAAACTAACTGTTGATACATCCACTTTCAGTAGAGAAATTTATTCCTGTTTTAAGGCCTAGCAGATCTTTTGATCTTAGGCTGTACTGATAACTCTGTACAGCAGATTTTAGTGTTTGTTTATTCTCTCACTTAAGTTCATTCCATCTTCAGTTACACCTCAGTGCTTTTGAGATTGTATTCAGTTTGATTTAGGTAGGGACTGTGCTTGTTGTGAGTGGCCACAAAGAGAACTGGCTGCTGTCCTTAAACAGCTGGAGGCTATGTTGGCCACTGTCGAAAGGCTTCTGGCTACTGCTCGAGGTAGTGGCAACATCAGGATGCTGGTGACGAGACATTTGACGTGATTGGTGCTGCTGAAATCCCTTGGTGACCAGGGTGTTGTTGCATTTTCTGATGTGCAACATCTGCTTGCTTGTCTTTACTAGTCAGTGAATGGCAGTCAGTGGTGGGTTCATGTGTCACTAGGCAGAAGGCGAAAAACGGAACGGTCCACACGACTAGTTCCTTACGCCTTAGCAACAAGTATGAGGTGTTATACACAGTTGACAATCCTTTTGAGCCAGTACTGGATGCCTCTCCCTTTGGGCCAGTGGCCAATTTTCCTGCTCAGTCCAGACAAGTGAAGAGGGCGGGCTTGCTAGTCATTGGGAGCTCCAACATTAGTCACGTAATGCAACCCCTCAGTGTGGCAAAGGGGATCTTGTCCATGACACAGAAGAGGCCCGTTGGTGGCAATCGGGCATACTGGGTGCAACCACTTGCAAATAGTGGCACATATCAGCACCAATCACATCTGTTGCTTGGGTTCTGAGGCCATCCTCGGTTACTTTCGGCAGATGCCCGTGGGGTGCAGGCTATGATAATCATTTGCAGCATCATACCCAGGGTCGATCAGCATCCTTTGGTTTGGAGCGTACCCAGGGTCGATCAGTGTCCTTTGGTTTGGAGCATAACCAGGGTCGATCAGCGTCCTTTGGTTTGGAGCACAGCACAAAGTCTAAACCAGGGGCTCAGACTACTCTGTGATGGTATAGGATGCAAATTCCTTGACCTCTGCTATCACATGCAGAATTGTAGGGTTTCCCTTAATAAGTCACGCATGCACTACATGCAGGAAGCAGCTACAAGTGTAGCAAAGTATATGTGACATGCACATGGGGTTTTGTTGGGTTAGTGAACACCCCAAAAATATTTTTGCTTAGAAAGAGTGACAGGATGCAAATTGCAGTGTATCTTAGGCAGCATCAAATATTCAGTGCTGAGGTTGAAGATATGACGCATAAATGGGAAAAATCCAAAACACGAAACATTGTTCAATATACCTTAGAGAAGTATGTTCCAAGCAATATCTTAAGGGATGGGAGAGACACACTGTGGTTTAATATCTGCATCCCAGATTCAAGAGAAGTCAAAACATACCTGACAAACAAAAGCTGAACAAAGTGAAAATGGGCATACAATGAGCAATGAGAGAGGCATTCACATGACTTTGAAATTAAAATTTTGCCAACCAATCTGGTTTTGGTCTTACATAAAGTCAGTAAGCAGTTCAAAATTCTCTATTCATTCTCCCAGTGACCATACTGGCACCAAAACAGAAGATAACACAGAGTATGCCGAAATACAGAATTAGTCTCCTGAAATTTTTTTCCGCAGAAGACAGTAACACAATCCCTCTTTTCGATCATTGTACCAATGCGAAAATGGCTGATATTGTGATAACTGATAGTAGAATAGAAAAGCAACTACAATTGCTTAGTAGTGAAAAGGAACCAGAACCAGATGAGATACCTATACGATTCTACAAAGATTATGCAGAACTTGTTCTCCTACCAGCAGTTTATCATAGATTCTGGAGCAACAGAAACTAACTTTCAACTGGAAAAAAGTACAGGTCATTCCCATTTTCAAGCAGGGTCATAGGACTAGTAACACTAGTCTGCACTGCCACGAAAGTTACATAATCCTAAAGAAAAAGGTAGGCAACTTTAGATGTTGTAATGAGTATTGTAAAGCCAAATTTCTGATTGCAGAAAAATTAGTTCTGCATATGAAAGAAGTCATGAATTCCAATGGAAGTTGGTGAACAATGTTATGAATGTCAAAGAACATGGGCTTCACAGTAAAACGAATTATGGGAGGAAATTACTTATGAATTAGAGCCATATTGAAGATGCAAGGATGGTATTTTTATGAAGAATAATTTGCAGGAAAGTGCAGCACCTACATTTACTACAGTGATGAACAAGTGTAATGTGGAACCATGCAAGGTCAACATGTTGAAAAATGTCATTCACAAAGGCTAAGCTAAAAAGGATTTTATTCCTCAGGGTAAGGCATCAACTTCTAAGATTTCAGAGAAGTAGCACTGCATAATGATATACACACATAAAAAAAAGTTTTCCATCCCCTCGGTTTCGAGAGTTCTGGAGCCTGTATAGAAAATTGGAAGAGAAGTTAACATAATCATCATTTCCACCTTATTTATTGCTCATGAAAACCACACTTTGCATGCTGTACCATCACACAGCGAGACCTTCAGAGGTGGTGGTCCTGATTGCTGTATAAACCGGTACTTCTAATACCCAGTAGCATGTCCCCTTGCATTGATGCAAGCCTGTATTCGTTGTGGCATACTATCCACAAGTTCATCAAGGCACTGTTGGTCCAGATTGTTCCACTCCTCAAAGGCGATTCAGCGTAGATCCCTACAAATGATTGGTGGGTCACGTTGTCCATAAAACAGCCCTTTTCAATCTATCCCAGGCACGTTCCACAGGGTGCATGTCTGGAGAACGTGCTGGCCACTCTAGTCAACAATGTCGTTATCCTGAAGGAAGTCATTCACAAGATGAGCATGATGGGGGCATGAATTGTTGTCCATGAAGACGAATGCCGCGCCAATACGCCGCCAATACGCTGTCGATGTGGTTGCACTATCAGTCGGAGGATGGCATTCACGTATCGTACAACCGTTATGGCGCTTTCCATGACCACCAGCGGCGTACGTCAGCCCCACATAATGCCACCCCAAAACAACAGGGAACCTCCACCTTGCTGCACTCACTGGACAGTGTGTCTAAGGGGTTCAGCCTAACCGGGTTGCCACCCAACACGTCTCCTACGATTTTCTGGTCAAAGGCATATGAGACACTCATCGGTGAAGAGAACGTGATGCCAATCCTCAGCAATCCATTCGGCATGTTGTTGGCCCATCTGTACCATGCTACATGGTGTTGTGGTTGTAAAGATGGACCTCGCCATGGATGTCAGGAGTAAAGTTGGGCATCATGCAGCCTACAGCGCACAGTTTGAGTCATAACACAACGTCCTGTGGCTGCACAAAAAGCATTATTCAACATAGTGGCATTACTGTCAGGGTTCCTCAGAGCCATAATCCACTGCAGTAGTAGCCCTTTGGCGGCCTGAGCGAGGCATCTCATCGACAGTTCCTGTCTCTCTGTATCTCCTCCATGTCCGAACAACATTGATTTGGTTCACTCTGAGATGCCTGGACACTTCCTTTGTTGAGAACACAAAATAACAATGCATACATGATCGTACCTTGGTATTGACCGTCTAGGTGTGGCTGAACTACAGACAACACAAGCCATGACCTCCTCCCTGATGGAATGACTGGAACTGATCGGCTGTTGGACTCCCTCTGTCTAAGAGGCCCTGCTCATGCATGGTTGTTTACATCTTTGTGCACGTTTAGTTACATCTCTGACCAGTGAAAGGTACTGTGTCTGTGATATAATATTCACAGTCAACTACTACCTTCAAGAGCTCTGGGAACTGGGGTGATGCAAAACTTTTTTGATGTGTGTATATTTTTTTAACAATGGTTTACAACCAGTTATTTTAGTATCTTCACCCACATTGTTACTGTGATTAACAGTTCCACTAAGTGGAAGAATCAAATACCTCACTGCACTTAACAACCAACCAGACTTTTCTTTTGGGTAAAGCAGCCCCCACAATTTGGCACAAACCACAGCAGAATTACTACTACCTGATGGTGAAACAGAATGAGCACCAAGCAATATGAATGTTGCAGTGGAGAAATATACAATGTTTAAAACTGGAAAGTGCTCACAGCAATCGACAGCATTATACTTTTTCCATGGGTTGACTGCATAAGACTTTAAGAATAATTGCCAGTTGAATATGACTGACAAGAAATTAGCAGGAATTTTTAAAGGAACCTTTCAGCACAAATCTTCACACAGCTGATTCATTTGAGCTTGACAGTTAAGAAATCAGCATGTTGTTACTGACCTGAAATAGGCATGTATCAATCTATCAATAGTCTAGTCTGTGTGGCTGTTGCACCTGTAGACACATTTCAAACTTTAGTAGCTAGGTATCTGTCTATGGAACAATAATTATGTACAAGTAAATGTCCAGTAGTAGTTATGTGAATGCATATTAAAATAATTTTTATTTTTCACAAAGACAGCCAACGTCATTTCGCCAACTGAACCAGTACAATACTATTTACATTCAACTGGTTACTAAGGTTGATTTGAATGTGTGAAGCATGAGTGAACATCAATCAATATAATTATTTTGAAATAACTTACTTTGAAATCAGCTAACTTGAGCAACAAAGTTACATATGACCTGTCTTGGTTGCTACAGGTGTGCTTTGCTAGAATTTTCCATCTGCAATATCCATCCAATAAATCTTCTGTTAAAATTTCAGCTCAATATCTCAATTTTCGCAACTAAAAATTATCTGTGTGACACACAGATACAAACACACACACACACACACACACACACACACACACAACCTGCATAATCAGAGAGAGAGAGAGAGAGAGAGAGAGAGAGAGAGAGAGAGAGAGAGAGAGAGAGAGAGAGAGAGAGAGGGGGGGGGGGGGGGAGGGGGGGGGAGTGGGTGGTGGGAGTGGGGCAGTAGACAATATGTTACTGAAAGAATTTACTAACCCTAAGTTGATCATACTGTAGAATTTTATCATATTCTTTCTTCTTAATCAATTCCTTCATTTCATCTTTATCCATGTCCACACGATAGTTGAAGTCTCCACACCAGAAGACATAATCATGTGAATTAAGTGTTCGGCTCTGAAACATACATAAAAAAAAAGTAATGTTACTCTCTCTCTCAACAGTTTATGATAATGTATTTTCACCCAGAAAGTGAAAAAATTTTATTTCCAGTTTTAATATACAAAAGCATTAGCAGAATTAGATACAAAACAATCCCCCCCCCCCCCCCTTAAATGCACACTCATTTATTGGTATGCAGTTATGGTCTGCTTTAATTGCCATTCTACATAATTTCATATGTATATGCTTATGTATGCTAAGTTTATTTGTTACCAGCTATGTACATTTATTTTGTGATATATACAAGGTATGTAGTAAAAAAAAACTACTGGGAATTTTGTAACTTCCTGGCAGATTAAAACTGTGTGCCAGACCGAGACTCGAACTTGGGACCTTTGCCTTTCGCGGGCAAGTGCTCTACCAACTGAGCTACCCAAGCACGACTCACGCCCTGTCCTCACAGCTTTACTTCTGCCAGTATCTCGTCTCCTACCTTCCAAACTTTACAGAAGCTCTCCTGCGAACCTTGCAGAACTAGCACTCCTGTCCCTGCAATATCCTTTCTTTCAGGAGTGGTAGTTCTACAAGGTTCACAGCAGAGCTTCTGTAAATTTTCGAAGGTAAAAGATGAGGTACTGGCAGAAGTAAAGCTGTGAGGACGGGGCGTGAGTCGTGCTTGGGTAGCTCATTTGGTAGAGCACTTGCCCGTGAAAGGTAAAGGTCCCGAGTTCAAGTCTCAGTCCGGCACACAGTTTTAATCTGCCAGGAAGTGTCATATCAGCGCACATTCTGCTGCAGAGTGAAAATCTCATTCGGGAATTTTGTAATTTCACGGACTGTATTAGTCTAATTCGCACAATTTATTATTGCCCTGTTGGTAAACAGTCTGAAATGTATCTGAACAATGGTAGCCATATTGGATGTCTAGTATGTCACCAGTTGTCACGAAGGTTACATATGTTTGCTTACGAATGGACAGTATTGATCGAAAGAAACAAATGGATTGGAGAATTTGCATTAAATTTTGTTATAAAAATGGGTAGAAGGTAACAAAGTTTTAAATACGTTGATATTGCTTTTGGTGAGTCTGCTATGAGTAAAACAAGGGTTTACAAGTGGTAAAGGCATTTCTGAGATGGCCGTGAAGAAGTTGAAGATGTTGAATGTTCTGGATGTCCCAAAACACCAATAACCAATCAAAACATAGAAAAAGTGAAAGAAATGACTGTGAACGGTTGCCGAATCACAATCAGAGAAGTTTGTGATGATGATTAATTGGGTCATGCAATTGAATCTTTTCAGATGTTTTAGGTATAAGACATGCCACAGCAAAATTTGTGCCAAAGATGTTGAATTTCGACCAAAAATAGTGGTAAATAAAAGTCATTCAGGAGATGCTAAATGAAGTCAACAATGACGCAGAACTACTGAAATGTGTCATAACACTTGACGAAACATGTGTGTATGGTATGACGTCAAAACTAAGGGTCAATCATCCCTGTGGAAGCATTCTGGATCTCCAAGACCAAAAAATGCTTGGAAATGCAACCAAATGTAAAGGTTCTGCTCATTGTTTCCTTTGATTTCCATGGCATAGTGCATCATAAGTTCTTTCCAAAAGGTCAAATAATCAATAGTACTACCCACATATTCAATGCTGTTTGTAAGAAACAATCTGGAGGGGGGAGGGAAGGACAGTCTGGATTTGTGGCGTAACAATTTGTGGCTTTTGCTACATGTAATGCTCCTGCTCACATTTCATTGCTTGTTTGTGAATTTTTGGTGAAAAGCAACACTGTAATGATGCACCAGCCTCCATATTCACCAGATATGTCCCCATGTGAATTTTTTTTCTGTTTCCAAAACTAAAGAGAACCTCAAAAGGCCATTGTTTTATAATTTTACACGAGACTAAAAGCATATCGCTGAAAGAGCTAAGAAGTGCTGATGTAAGTGTATAATATCTAATGCGGATTACTTTGAAGGAGAAAACATTAATGTTGATTATTTCCAAAAAATGAAAATTCCCAAAACTTTTTGAACATACCTTGTATGTACTGCTGTGAGATTTATCATCTAGAGAACTTAGTTTCTTATGAAGTTACACAAAATTTGGTGCTACACCTTCAAAATTTAATAAATTAGAATCGCACATACGGATGTTCTTGCTACCATGTATTTATGAGCTGATATTTTGTGAAATTCGATGTTGGCAGCGATGTTCCTGTGGTTCTGGGTTTGCCTGGCAGTAGAAAATAACAACTTATCATATATTTCAATTGACATTTCACCTTCACAGTGACTGCTCCACTTACACATTGTGATGTTAGTGAATCTAGTCAAATTGCCTTATCACTAGTCAGATGAAGAAATGACCTGAAGATGAGGTATAAAATTTTCATGTATGTCTTGCAATATTAATAAATTAATCTTTAACTTGTTACAGTGTTCAAACTGTTGCTGTTATTACAGTAAAAAAATTAAGTGCCTTTAATTCCAGTGGTATTTGTTATCACAATTAGGTGGTTGTACTCAATCTGCACAATGCATGATTATAAAAGCATTTTTGACAATGCTGAGCAAATAAAGTTGCTTACTGGCATGAAAGGTTGCAGTAGCTCAACAAGTATGAAAGAAGAAAAATTCGGTTTTGGGAAGTACAGTTTCCATCATCTGGACGGAAGGAAGATATGAATAAATCTGACAGTGGAAAATGTTTGTAACTTATTAAAATACTAAGTAGGAAGACACAAGAGATTCCACCCGACATGTGGAAACAGCAAATTAGAAAGTTCTCACAATATTTTATTTAGTGACTTTACATCAGATCATGAAGTGTCTGTTTTGCACTACTCTGTTATGTTTTTCTTGGCTCTAGGTCCTAAATGATATCCTACAGGGTTCTTTAATAAGAACACACCTTTTCCTCACTCCCTCCACATAAGAAATTAATGGTCTGGAAAGTCTGAGACCAACTGCTTGTTCAGGACAGCCTGTAGAGCTGCTTTATATCCAAGTGTGTATATCTTTTGGTTTACTTTGCTGATTGAAGTTTCATTTATGACTGTTCCTCAGTGAAAAAAACCATTTTTCTCTGTAGTGTTCATCTTACCTTTAATAACTGTGAAATATTAGAAAATTGGTAAGCTACTGGATTTCCATGATAAACCATGTTACCCACACTTTTGAAAGACTGTTTATTTTTTTTTATTTTTATTTTTTATTTTTTTTTAATTCAGTAGTCAAACGAAGCTTTCACTCACCAAAGAGAAAACAGCAATTAGTTAATGATTTACTTATTCATTTATTCTACTGTATGGCAGCTACTACGTAAGAGTGCACCCCGGGTAGCTGAGTGGTCAGTGCGACAGACTGTCAATCCTAAGGGCCCGGATTCGATTCCTGGCTGGGTTGGAGATTTTCTCCACTCTGGGATTGGGTGTTGTGTTGTCCTAATCATCATCATTTCATCCCCATTGACGCGCAAGTCACCGAAGTGGTGTCAAATCGAAAGACTTGCACCAGGCGAGTGGTCTACCCGCCGGGAGGCCCTTGTGACACAGACCACAGGTTACAGACCACATAAAATTAAAAGGGGCTTGAAAGTTTCCACTGATGAGCAAAGAGAGTTGGTTCAAAACATTTAAACGTAAGTAACTACACTGGAAAGTGAATGACCATTTGTCTAGACAACTGCATGAACTACAGTGACTGTTTCATTCAAATATTTCTTTTTAAATGTGATTACAATGGCATGTTGGCAGCAACAACAATACACAGTTATACATATTTTATAATTACTCAGTTATAGCACCTGCTGCAGGGCGACTGTATTCAGTTGTTGAAAATTTTCAAATTCATGTCTGACAATAGCAAGATGAAACAAATTAACAAAGAGAAATCACATAAATAACAATTCATACAAAAATAACAAATGAACCTACCAGAGAAATTTTATATATTTATTGTGTACTTATATTAGAAATCTATATGTATATACCATTGGAAAATTAATTTTTCTGGTGATTTCTGCATAATCAGCATTCCTGTCAGTGACCTGTGACTGTCCTGCAGCAAAGTGTGCACAAACAAAACACAGTGATGTGCTGTAGAACACACAGCGAATTGCACAAGCTCCTTTATTCCCTGTGAGGAAAAGAATAAAAAGTTGCAATCAGTATAAAAAACGTAATATAGAAGGGGAAAAATGTCAATTCCTAACGAATAGTATGTATTTAATACACAGGAGAAGACACACAATTTTCAGTTAATGGAGATATATGAATAGCGTTTGGGAAAATCCTTTCATCAAATAAATCACTTCTATGCTTTTCTTTTATTTTTTTAATTTTTTTCAGAGAGATTTTTGTTACTTTAAACTTCTTCAACTATACTAACAGAAACAGTTCCTTATTTGAACCTATCAAAAAGAACTTTTGCTTTTCACGTGCAATCCTCTCACTAGGAATTTGGAAAGTAGGATAAAGCTTTGAGCTGGGTCATGTGGTATACTCAGATAGCTTAAATGATAAAAGCATTAACCACAAAAGCAAGAGTCAACATTAAACTTTTAGTACAGTGCACATTTTTAATCTCTCAGAAAAATTCATTAGAGCAAACACTTCGCTGCAAGATGAAAGAGTCATTCCAGGTCATCATTTTGATTTATATTTATTATTTTTCACATAATCTGCAGGTAAAATATCACACACTATTGCTCAGAATACATTAATACATGAGAAGTACAGTAAACCCACAATATAACAATAGCTGAAGTCAGTATTATGACACTTGATTTGTATATGCATTTAAAATTACTCTGTGAATTTTAATTAACGCACAAAGATGGAGAAAATCATGGTTTTACTAAATAGAAATTTAACTGAGGTTGCAAACATGGTTAGAAATGTGTCAAACAGCTTAGGTATCCTGTAAGTATCAGGAAAGTAATGATAATTTATTGACAACCAACCTGTAGCACCACCCAACCCTGTCTTCACAGAGTCCACAGCAACGTCTCTTATATGAGGAGCATGTTCAGGTCGAATAAATAAATACAGGCAAACCCCAACTAACTGCATGTATGTTACTAAAACATATTGTGAGTCTCTGGACAAGACTTTCTGTAGTTCTTCAGCCCATGCTTTTGCATTTTCTGAACTGAAAAAAAAATTGTTCTTCACGTTTATTCCATAATGTAAATCATAAATTTTACTAACAAAAATAAAAATTGGACTAAGTTTATGGATAATGTACTGAGCTTATAACTGGAAGAAAGTAAGAAGTCATTGCATGAATGTAAAGCAGAAACCAATGACAGCATGTTATTTATATAAATAGCTGTTATGCAAACACATAAAATGAACTGTGATGTACTATTCAACTAGGTTGAAGCATACAACAGAATGCTTCATATAATTATGTAGTTAGTTACATGTTCCATAGATAATTTCAGTGATTTTTTATCAAAATGATGTTGAACGAGTCAGTTAACATGTTATGACCAATGATTAGTGTTAACATTAATGAACACTTCACTTTTTAGTCCTACTCATACAACTACACATAAAAAGAAGGTTGCTTTTTTTCCCTCTCGGGCTACCAGTTTTTAAACAGAAATTCGTCCATGAATACGAGTTGTCCAGAACAAATGATTTTAGGTTAGCTTTACAACTTCCTTTGCTACTTGTCAGACATTTCCTGTTACTGGGAAACAACAAAAAATTTTTGTGGCTGCATACTGAATTCCTTTATTGGCCACTGACAGCTTTAATAATAGGCAATATAGGTCGATTTTTCCTCTAGTGTTATAGGCATGAACATCACTGCCCTTCTCAAATTGTCGTACATTATTTATGATGAATTTATTTAGTGAATATATGCATTGAGATGGTGCAATTAAAATGCTTAACTACTTGAAGAGATAACTACATGATAACTGTGGGTGAACACTACATATTATTCTTACTGTTCACTTTTGTGCAATCAATATTTTCTTTCTAAATGGTGAGTTACACCACAAAATTATTCCACAAGACACGTAAGAAAGTAAACAGAAACTCTTCACAAGAGATAACTTTATCTGTTACAAGAATATACTGCACAATTAATTGTCAAAAAATTGTAACTGGAGATGAAACTTGGGTCTATGGATACACCCTGAGATGAAAATTCAGTGTTCCCAATGCAAACACAGTGAACCTCCTCATCCCAGAAAGGCACATCAGCCAAAATATGAAAGCCATGCTCTGGTTTCCCAATACTGAGGGTACAGTGCGAAGAGTTAATTCAAAGGGACACAGCCGTAAAGACCAAATTTTAGAAGGGTGTACTGTGATGTTTGCAAAATGATGTACAAAGAAAGGCCAGAAAAATGGGCCAATCATTTCTTCCTTCATCATGACAATGCCCTGTGCCACATCTCGATTTTGATTTGCAAGATATGGCCGGAGAAAGTGTATTTGTCTGACCACATCCACTTTACTCAGCAACTTTAGCACCATACAATTTCTGGTTCTTCCCAAAAATTAAAATTGTGCTTAAAGGAATCTGTTTTGTTGCCATTCCTGACATTGAGATGGCCATCACAGAGAAGCAGAATGCCTTCCAAAAGAAGCCTTCCAGAAATGCTTCCTGTCATGTATTCAATATTGTGATATGCTTTGATGGAGATTAAATCAAATGCCATGTAAGAATATTACTTTGTTTCTAATACAATTATTCATCACGTTTTTTGATCATACCTCATACATTCAACTACAATGCTATATACTGTCAGTGGTACATTACATGCACTGCACAGTGTTGGATCCTCTCGCTGGAGGAGATTCCCAGACATGTAAAGAAAACTTCATTCAGCCTCAGTGACTCGAAGGAGCTGTACCACAATCTGCTTGCTGAAGATGCATGGTCCTTTGCTTTAACAGTTACACCACTGGATGTAGAGGGACTTTAATGGTGCCACTGTAGGTAGGGTGCAAGACTCCTTGGCTACTGGATCTGCCATTTCATTTCCTTAAATTAGTACATACCCTTGTACCCAGGTAAATAT
The DNA here is from genome assembly GCF_023898315.1 of Schistocerca nitens. Lineage (NCBI taxonomy): Eukaryota > Metazoa > Arthropoda > Insecta > Orthoptera > Acrididae > Schistocerca > Schistocerca nitens. The sequence goes on from NC_064616.1 coordinate 888,085,539, forward strand.
CACTTCATTCTGTATGTGTTTTAGACAAAGGAAGGTTCGTTCACACACACACACACACACACACACACACACACACACACACACACACACACACACACACACGACAGCTTGCGGTGCACTTGGGTAGTCAGAGCAGATGAAAAACTTTGTAGCAAATGTATGTCTCATATTCTCCACACACACACACACACACACACACACACACACACACACACACACACACACGACAGCTTGCGGTGCACTTGGGTAGTCAGAGCAGATGAAAAACTTTGTAGCAAATGTATGTCTCATATTCTCCAATGTCATGGGGAAGGACTGGTATTTCATTCAAACCAAGTGCTATGAGCTCTGCTTTCACACTGATTACTGATGCCTTTGTCACTCATGGAGGCTCTGTGAAAGTCTGTTCCATGGGCACAATACTTGTGATCATGGATTAGCTAAGAACTTATATGCTATGAGGAGTTGTCACCATACAGACAGTTGTGGTTCACCAGCCTCAGTACATTACATTCAGTTACAAGAAGCTCTTCTTAGAGCAGTTGAGAAGGCAGCAGTAGGAAGATGACATAATGTGGTGTGAGGCACCAATGACAGATGGTTTATTTGGTATATGTACTGTGAGAAAGACCACCTAAATCGTGGTCATTCTCTCCAATTGGCTGCTGTGTTTGGTAGCAGCATGTCAAAATGATAAACTTCTGTTCAATTCAATTCATTGCTCTTAACACATAATTTTACATGCATGTGCATTTTCAACAAAGTATAAAGATTTTACAATTACAATCTTTTTAGTTTACATTATTTCTTATTACACTGTAATTCATGATAAATTCATGTTAGAAGGGCATTTTTAGATAAGCCATCGCTTGACTCGCTTTTTAAAAGTATCCCCTATGAATATCTTAACTTCATTTGGTAACAAGTTATTAAAACCAGCTCCTTTGATATAGGGACTTTTCGCTGTTAAAGTTAATCTTCTGTTAACCATATGAAAATCTTTTCTATGCCTTATTTCATAGTTGTGAATACCCGTGTTTCTTTTTGTGACCTTAGTGTCTTCTTTCACTAGCATTATAGTTTCTAGTATATACATGGCATAAACTGTGGGAATATTGTGTCTAATAAATAGAGGTTTGCAAGAAGTTCCTGGTTTTACTTTTGCTATGATCCTCAACGCTTGCTTCTGCAGTATGAAAACTCTTTTCATATTAGTTTGGCATATCCCACCTCACAGTACTATTCCATAAGACAAGGTAGGATACACTAATCCATAATATACAGTCCTTAGTGTTTCAGAATTAAGATATGGTGATTTTACAATCTGTACAGGTTTTTGGTAAAATTTCATCAATCACAGTATTTTGTCTGTTTGGACCATTTGGTTTAAAAGGAATAATATTAGTTTTTTCTCTGTTTACTTTTAGGTTCTCTCTTTCAAAGTGAGCTCCTGCCTTTTCAATAAAATTATGTATCTTTTCAACTAGGCTGGGCTCATTGTCTGCATAGCAGACACCAGATGTATTGTCTGCATACATGGTGATCAACTGTTTATTGTCAAGAGGACTTGGAAAATTATTTACATGGCATATGACTAGGACTGGACCTAAAATGCATCCCTGAGGAACACCAAAATGTATAGTTCTTATACTTGACCTTTTGCTCTCCAGTATTTCTCCATTAGAGTAAGTAATCTCTGTGCACTGTTGTCTACCCTTTAAATATGTTTCTAGCAATTGCATGGGTTTTCCAGTGACGCCACTCTTCACAATTTTTGATACGTGCATATCATGATGTACCCTATCAAAAGCCCTTGAGAGGTCCAGGAATACTCCTACTGCTTGGGATTTTTCATTTACTTTTTCAAGTACATTATGGAGAAATTGTACTGCTGCTGACATGGTATTTCGACCTCTTCTGAATCCATGCTGGAAATCGCTTAATATGTCAACATTGTTGTAATGTTCCAAGATGTTTTAAAATATTATTTTCTCTATCAGATTGCTGAAAGTTGAGATCAGAGCAATTGGTCTGTAGTTCTGTACATGCTTTATTTCCCCCTTTTTGTGCATTGGTTTCACTACAGAAAGTGTCAACTTGTCAGGGAACACACCATCTTCAAGAACACAGTTTATTAGATGAAGTAGTGGTTTCATTAGTCCATGTTTGTATTTCTTCAATAGATTTGGAGAAATTTCATCTAATCCTGCTGATTTTTTGTTTCTGAAGTTATCAATAATCTGCAGAATGTCATATACGCTTACTGGGGGTAGTGCACTGCAGTTCTGTATGTTACAGGACTCAAATGAGTGCTGAATATCCTGTTTCATAGAGAGATCATTTTCGACAGTATCTATGAAGTAATTATTAAAAATATTGCTGACTAGAAGAAGATCAGAGATATCTTTATTATTCCCAGTTAATTGTACATTACTGATTTTAGTTTCTGTTTCATTGTTTTTGTTCTAATTTACAATTGACCAGCAAGTTTTTGAAACGTTATCTGAACCTCATACCTGTTGGCCGATTCTTTCCGATTTTAATCTCCTGACTTCTTTGCGGTACTTGCATTTGTACTGCTTGCAAAGTTCTTTATGTAACTCTGTGTTAGTCAGTCTGTGTAAACTATACATGTTTTCATTTTTTTCTTTCACATCTTTTGTTTTAAAATCTAATGGCACATGTTTTGATTTTGAAGGTTGATTTTTCTGGATATTCACTGTTTTTAATGGCATGGCTCTATTTAAGTGCCCAGTCGTAATTTCAGTGAACATGTTCCATTTATTGTTGGCCCCAATGGTAGTCATTATGGATTCCCATAATTACTGCCATAAACTATGTCTTAATGTAGCAATGTTGTTTTCAGATAATATTCTCCTGTGCTCTTACACTCAGTTTGAATTTGATATTGTATTTTAGCACTAGTGTTTGGCCAACATGATCTGAGGGGTGACCATTTATTATGTCTGTTGAGATGATGTGGTTATAATTTATAACAACATGACAAACTGAACTACTACGTGTGTTAGCTATCCCTGTGGGTGCTAATCCAAGAAGATCTTTAGCCCCATAAGACAAGATACAATCTGTAAAACATTTGCTTTCCTGACCATCATGTAAAGTGCTGATGTTCAGATCTCCCAGTATGACAAGATTTACACTTCTACAGCCTGACATTAATTTACTTAAAACTCTATCAAGTGATTTCAGAAAAGCATCAATGTTGCCACAGGGTGATCTATATACACCTATGGCATAGAAAGAACAGTGCAAAATGTGATTTTAACAATTGCAATTTCAAAATCTCTGTCAACACTTTTTCTGTGGTGGTTATGAACTTACATTTTCTCAAGTAGATGGCAACACCATCACCTTTATTGTGTGTTCTGCAGTAAAAAAACTAAACAGCAAATTTACTTGCATTTCATATAAAAGCATCTCTAAATACCAGGCCATCATTCCATTACTTCAGAAGTGTTAATTAACAGCAGAATAATAAACAACTGTTAAACGAAATGCCTGATGAAACACTTTGGATAACTTCGGGTCGTGCCTAACTTGAATGGCGGGCGATGTGGTTCGGATGTCACATCAGAGCTTGATTGGCAGTCTTGGACAACACATGTTATCTGCGTGGTCATTATAAGTTAAGTTTTAATTAGCAATCTCTGGTCCTAAAATGTAAGAGGTCGATCAGCAGTTGAGGAGAACAGACATGTTCTCTGCTGCAATCGGTATTGGTTAAGAAATCAATTAGAAATCTCTGGTTTTGGGACACTTAAATGATAACTAGTTTGATAGTAATTATGCAGTTCACTGTTTTATTTACTCTCTGTGAAAGTGTGAAGAATGGAAGTCATTTGTGATTCATAAAGTGGACTATAATTGAGCACTCAGGAACAGCACCTAGGCATAGCTATGTTACTGCCAGTGTTCTCATCTGTGGCAGCAGCATGTCAGTAGTATATTTCCTGGGAGTACTGTGACAGTTATGGAATAGGGAATGATGTCCTGCAATAGTATGTGTGTTCTTATCATGGCACATGTGGAGATGGGCTCCATCTAATGGATGATAATGACTGCCCACATGGGTTTGATTTTGTAGATGAGAACCAAAAATATGAAGACTTCACGCACCTTGGGTGACTAGCACAATATCCAATACTGAAATAAAACTGAACATGCATGGAGTGCTCTAGGATAACAGACTGCTGCCTCAATATCGCCATGGAGCATTGGTGACCTATAAAAGGTACTTGTCCACTAATGGGAAACATTACCACAAGCAGTCCCAGTGAGCCTAATCAACAGTACTGACATTCTGTATACTACAGCAGAGGGATACCATGCACAGTATTTGTCATCTGTGTATCCATATCACTGACACCCTACATCATGTAGCCAGGGTACCTTTCACTCCACAGATTATCATAGCGTTTCACGGACTCTAAAGGTTCCTTATCCTACAGATATGAGTTTATGAACTGAAAGAGCATGAAATTTACTCATTGTGTTAGTTTATTTTGTGTCATGTATATTGTATTGTGAACAGAACACGTATCCCAAAAGATTATGTCATCAGACAACGATGACAATATGCAAAATAAGTTAGTTAATTTCTTATTATGTCCAATGAAGGCACTTATTCTGAAGGCAACCTAATTATTTTAAAACATCAATGAAGTGACTCAGGCTGTTACACAGCTACTTTAATTCACAGATTAATCAGCTGCATGCAACACATTTGTGAAAGTTTTGACACAGAGATTCTTTGGGGCTGCAATACAATTACTGTACACAAATCAGTACAACAACAGCTTCTGTACCAACACTTTGACACTGGTCTCACTGTGTTTATTTCTGATATGGTATAAAATGAACTATACTGTAATAATTCTTCATTCACTTAGTCAGTTACAAATTAGTAATATGGCTAATGTGGTAATGCCCTTATTCAAGATCATAGACCTGCTGGTATTGGTAATTATCAATAAATCAGTTGCATGGAAGTAGAGTTAAATATAAATAAAGCACTTTTGGAAGTTGATCTACAAATCTAAGCAGTTACTTCTGATAGCTCAGTTATTAAAAAAAAAATAAATAAAAGAAACACTTACCTTGCAGCGACTATGTTACTGGCATTAAGATCAACAATTTCTTCAAATCCTATTGCAAATATATCAATAGGGCGGTCAGCTGAAGAATTGTTCATTACGTCAACCAGAGCTAGACAATAAAGAAAGGAAGTTGAACATAACCGATAAGGTGCAAAATTATGAAGGGTCAAAATTAGATTCTTTCTATTTCTATAACTAAAAACTGGTAAAAGAGATTTCATTTTTCAATGTCTACTCTACAGTTAATGTCAATTTTTTACCCTCCTGAAAATGAATGAATTAGTTCAAATCAACTATTACACAGAGTATGATACAGGGGGAAAAATCCAGTTAATTTGTTCAGCTTCCAAAATATAAATCTTTGAAAATGTGATTCAGTACAGAGTGAACGATCTTACATACTTCTACAATCGTACTCTGCAAACCAATGGAAAGTGTATGGCAGACAACACTTCCCACTGTACCAATTATTAGGGCCTCTTCCCATTCCACTCAAGTATGGAACAAGGCAAAAATAGCTGTCTAGATGTCTCTGTGAGTGCTGGAATTAATCTAATCTTGTCCTCATGATTCCTATGGGAGTGATATGTAGGTGGTTGTTGTATATTCCTTGAGCCACCGTAAAAAGCCAGTTCTAGAAAACTTTCTAAATAGGCTTGCTTGGAAACTTTGTGTGAATCGTGAAGTTTTTCCAGTTGTTTCTTCAGCACTTCTGTGACACTTTCCCAGGGGTTAAACAAACATGTGGCCATTTCTGCTATCCTTTGCTGTATACATTCATCCCTTGTTAATCATATTTGGTACAGGTCCAATACACTTTAATGATATCCTAGAATGTATCGCACAGGTGATTTGTGAGCAAACTCCTTTGTAGACTAATTGCATTTCCTTCGTATTCTACCAATAAACTGAATTCTGCCACCTGCTTTACCTACGACCGAACCTATGTGATACTTCCACTTCCTACTGTTACAAAGTAAAAAGTGTTACATGCAGATAGCTGTATGAGTTGACCAATTCCATCTGTGACTCACTGATACTATAGCCATAAGGTACTAGGTTTTTCCCATTTTGTGAAGTACAAACTTTTAAATAAGATCTGACTGAATATTTGTGCAGCCTTTTTAGACAACACTTCATTATAGATAACTGCGCCATCTCAAAAAATTCTGGGGTTACTGTTAATATTGTCTGCAAGGTCATTAACATGCAACATGAACAGCAAGAGTCTATACACACTTCCATGGGGCACACCAGAAGTTACTTCTACATCTGTTGATGACTCTCCATCCAAGGTAATTTGCTGCATCCTGCCTATCAAAAAATTCTCAATCCAGTCACAAATTTCTCTAGATACCCAATACACATGATCACACTTTTGATAATAACACTTTTCAGAAATCAAGAAATACCATATATATACTTGACAGCATTGATCCATGGCTGTCAAGATGTCAACTGATAAAAGTGAGAGTTGCATTTCATCTTCTTTATAGTACTGTAGAACAAATATATAAATATGCATAAAACAGAGCCCTTTGCTGTATATTGTGCTCATATTGCACTTTTTCCCATTTCTGATATTCCTCAAGGACTTTTCAGGGAGAACAGGAAAATTTAGTGTTTTAGTAAGTATAGCCCTAGTGAATGTGGTACGTTATACAGGCAGATGAAATGAAAAGAAAATGTATATAATTCCCTGCAATAATTCAGATATAAGCTGACAAGTGATGAGAGCAACATTCTTTTGACTAAAATGTTATTCTAAACAAATCTATTCCTTTTGCCAAACCATTAAAAAAAAAACCAACAGGCCATGATCTGCATCCACCATATTTCACCACTGCCATAGCACTTGTATCAAATAATGGTCTCCAGGTATATACTAGGTTCCTAGTTTCCCTTCTGAGTCATACTTGATGTACCTTGTCACATTATGCCATAAAAATCTTCACTGCTACACAGGTCAATGAAAGTGTTAACAAATACTGCGCCATATAAAATGAAAATGTAATGGATAACACTTCTATGTTTCAATATCATAACTACAAAATTGTGCTATATTTTCAACTGACAGTGAATATAGTTTCCATCACTTATTATGAACAGGACAGATTGCTACTCACCACGTAAAGCAGATGTTGAGTCACAGACAGGCACAACATAAGGATTGCTAAGCACGTGAGCTTTCAGGCAATAGGTCTTCTTCTGAAGTAAATAACACACACACACACACACACACACACACACACACACACACACACACAAGACCACTGTCTCTCTGGCCACTGAGGCCAGACTGCAAGCAACTGTGCATGATTGGAGAAGAAATCTGGGTGGTGGGGGTAAGGAGGAGGCTGGGGCAGGGATGGGGAGGGATAACAGAGTATAGGTGGCGGAACAGTAAAGTGCTTCTTGTGGGAGTATGCAGGAGGAGGGGGGAGGGGAGGGTAGGGTAGGATAGCTAGATGAAGTCAGGAGGGGGAGAGTGTGAGGGGGAGGGGGAGAGTGTGAGGGGGAGAGTGTGAGGGGGAGAGAGTGAGGGGGAGAGTGTGAGGGGGAGGAGGAGAGTGTGAGGGGGAGAGTGTGAGGGGGAGGAGGAGAGTGTGAGGGGGAGAGTGTGAGGGGGAGGGGGAGAGTGTGAGGGGGAGAGTGTGAGGGGAGAGTGTGAGTGTGAGGGGGAGAGTGTGAGAAGAGGGGGAGGGGGAGAGTGTGAGAGGGAGGGGGAGAGAGGGAGGGGGAGGAGGAGAGGGGTGGGGTGGGGGAGTGAGTGAGGGGAGGGGGAGAAGGAGAGGGGTGGGGGAGGGGAGAGGGGTGGGGTAGAGGGGTGGGGGAATGGGAGAGGGGTGGGGTAGAGGGGTGGGGGAATGGGAGAGGAGTGGGGAGAGGGGAGGGGATGAGCGGAGGGGTGAGGGGAGGGGGAGAGGGGTGGGGGTGAGGGATGGAAGAGAGGGGGAAGAAGGGCAAGAGAGGGGGAGGGAGTGGAAGGGGGAGGGAGAGGAAGGGGGAGGGAGAGGAAGGGAAGGAATGGGGTGGGGGAGGGAGGGGGAAAGGGAGGGAGGGAGGAGGAGTGGGAGGGCAAGGGATGGGGTTGGGAGGGAAGGGAAGGGAAGGGAAGGGAGAGGGAGGAGGGAGGGCAAGGGAGAGGGAGGGAGAGGGCAAGGGAGAGGGAGTGAGGAGAGGGCGAAAGAGTGAGGCGAGGGCGAGGGAGTGAGGCGAGGGCGAGGGAGTGAGGCGAGGGCGAGGGAGTGAGGCGAGGGCGAGGGAGTGAGGCGAGGGCGAGGGAGTGAGGCGAGGGCGAGGGAGTGAGGCGAGGGCGAGGGAGTGAGGCGAGGGCGAGGGAGTGAGGCGAGGGAGAGGGAGTGAGGCGAGGGCGAGGGAGTGAGGCGAGGGCGAGGGAGTGAGGCGAGGGCGAGGGAGTGAGGCGAGGGCGAGGGAGTGAGGCGAGGGCGAGGGAGTGAGGCGAGGGCGAGGGAGTGAGGCGAGGGCGAGGGAGTGAGGCGAGGGCGAGGGAGTGAGGCGAGGGCGAGGGAGTGAGGCGAGGGCGAGGGAGTGAGGCGAGGGCGAGGGAGTGAGGCGAGGGCGAGGGAGTGAGGCGAGGGCGAGGGAGTGAGGCGAGGGCGAGGGAGTGAGGCGAGGGCGAGGGAGTGAGGCGAGGGCGAGGGAGTGAGGCGAGGGCGAGGGAGTGAGGCGAGGGCGAGGGAGTGAGGCGAGGGCGAGGGAGTGAGGCGAGGGCGAGGGAGTGAGGCGAGGGCGAGGGCGAGGGAGTGAGGCGAGGGCGAGGGCGAGGGAGTGAGGCGAGGGCGAGGGCGAGGGAGTGAGGCGAGGGCGAGGGCGAGGGAGTGAGGCGAGGGCGAGGGAGTGAGGCGAGGGCGAGGGAGTGAGGCGAGGGCGAGGGAGTGAGGCGAGGGCGAGGGAGTGAGGCGAGGGCGAGGGAGTGAGGCGAGGGCGAGGGAGTGAGGCGAGGGCGAGGGAGTGAGGCGAGGGCGAGGGAGTGAGGCGAGGGCGAGGGAGTGAGGCGAGGGCGAGGGAGTGAGGCGAGGGCGAGGGAGTGAGGCGAGGGCGAGGGAGTGAGGCGAGGGCGAGGGAGTGAGGCGAGGGCGAGGGAGTGAGGCGAGGGCGAGGGAGTGAGGCGAGGGAGTGAGGCGAGGGCGAGGGAGTGAGGCGAGGGCGAGGGAGTGAGGCGAGGGCGAGGGAGTGAGGCGAGGGCGAGGGAGTGAGGCGAGGGCGAGGGAGTGAGGCGAGGGCGAGGGAGTGAGGCGAGGGCGAGGGAGTGAGGCGAGGGCGAGGGAGTGAGGCGAGGGCGAGGGAGTGAGGCGAGGGCGAGGGAGTGAGGCGAGGGCGAGGGAGTGAGGCGAGGGAGAGGGAGTGAGGCGAGGGAGAGGGAGTGAGGCGAGGGAGAGGGAGTGAGGCGAGGGAGAGGGAGTGAGGCGAGGGAGAGGGAGTGAGGCGAGGGAGAGGCAGTGAGGCGAGGGAGAGGCAGTGAGGCGAGGGAGAGGCAGTGAGGCGAGGGAGAGGCAGTGAGGCGAGGGAGAGGCAGTGAGGCGAGGGAGAGGCAGTGAGGCGAGGGAGAGGCAGTGAGGCGAGGGAGAGGCAGTGAGGCGAGGGAGAGGCAGTGAGGCGAGGGAGAGGCAGTGAGGCGAGGGAGAGGCAGTGAGGCGAGGGAGAGGCAGTGAGGCGAGGGAGAGGCAGTGAGGCGAGGGAGAGGCAGTGAGGCGAGGGAGAGGCAGTGAGGCGAGGGAGAGGCAGTGAGGCGAGGGAGAGGGAGTGAGGCGAGGGAGAGGGAGTGAGGCGAGGGAGAGGGAGTGAGGCGAGGGAGAGGGAGTGAGGCGAGGGAGAGGGAGTGAGGCGAGGGAGAGGGAGTGAGGCGAGGGAGAGGGAGTGAGGCGAGGGAGAGGGAGTGAGGCGAGGGAGAGGGAGTGAGGCGAGGGAGAGGGAGTGAGGCGAGGGAGAGGGAGTGAGGCGAGGGAGAGGGAGTGAGGCGAGGGAGAGGGAGTGAGGCGAGGGAGAGGGAGTGAGGCGAGGGAGAGGGAGTGAGGCGAGGGAGAGGGAGTGAGGCGAGGGAGAGGGAGTGAGGCGAGGGAGAGGGAGTGAGGCGAGGGAGAGGGAGTGAGGCGAGGGAGAGGGAGTGAGGCGAGGGAGAGGGAGTGAGGCGAGGGAGAGGGAGTGAGGCGAGGGAGAGGGAGTGAGGCGAGGGAGAGGGAGTGAGGCGAGGGAGAGGGAGTGAGGCGAGGGAGAGGGAGTGAGGCGAGGGAGAGGGAGTGAGGCGAGGGAGAGGGAGTGAGGCGAGGGAGAGGGAGTGAGGCGAGGGAGAGGGAGTGAGGCGAGGGAGAGGGAGTGAGGCGAGGGAGAGGGAGTGAGGCGAGGGAGAGGGAGTGAGGCGAGGGAGAGGGAGTGAGGTGAGGGAGAGGGAGTGAGGCGAGGGAGAGGGAGTGAGGCGAGGGAGAGGGAGTGAGGCGAGGGAGAGGGAGTGAGGCGAGGGAGAGGGAGTGAGGCGAGGGAGAGGGAGTGAGGCGAGGGAGAGGGAGTGAGGCGAGGGAGAGGGAGTGAGGCGAGGGAGAGGGAGTGAGGCGAGGGAGAGGGAGTGAGGCGAGGGAGAGGGAGTGAGGCGAGGGAGAGGGAGTGAGGCGAGGGAGAGGGAGTGAGGCGAGGGAGAGGGAGTGAGGCGAGGGAGAGGGAGTGAGGCGAGGGAGAGGGAGTGAGGCGAGGGAGAGGGAGTGAGGCGAGGGAGAGGGAGTGAGGCGAGGGAGAGGGAGTGAGGCGAGGGAGAGGGAGTGAGGCGAGGGAGAGGGAGTGAGGCGAGGGAGAGGGAGTGAGGCGTGGGAGAGGGAGTGAGGCGTGGGAGAGGGAGTGAGGCGTGGGAGAGGGAGTGAGGCGAGGGAGAGGGATTGAGGCGAGGGAGAGGGATTGAGGCGAGGGAGAGGGATTGAGGCGAGGGAGAGGGAGTGAGGCGAGGGAGAGGGAGTGAGGCGAGGGAGAGGGAGTGAGGCGAGGGAGAGGGAGTGAGGCGAGGGGGAGGGGGAGTGAGGCGAGGGGGAGGGGGAGGGAGGCGAGGGGGAGGGGGAGGGAGGCGAGGGGGAGGGGGAGGGAGGCGAGGGGGAGGGGGAGGGAGGCGAGGGGGAGGGAGGCGAGGGGGAGGGGGAGGGAGGCGAGGGGGAGGGAGGCGGGGGGAGGGGAGGGGGGCGAGGGGGAGGGAGGCGAGGGGGAGGGAGGCGGGGGGAGGGGGAGGGGAGGGAGGCGAGGGGGAGGGAGGCGGGGGTGGGGGAGGGAGGCAGGGGAGGGGGAGGGAGGCAGGGGAGGGGGAGGGAGGCGGGGGAGGGGGAGGGAGGTGGGAGAGGGGGAGGGAGGCGGGGGGAGGGGGAGGGAGGTGGGGAGGGAGGCGAGGGGGAGGGGGAGGGAGGCGAGGGGGAGGGGGAGGCGAGGGGGAGGGGCGGAGGCGAGGGGGAGGGGTGGAGGCGAGGGGGAGGGGGCGGGAGGCGAGGGGGAGGGAGGTGAGGGGTAGGGAGAGGGAGGGGGAGGGGAGACTAGTGTGTGCATTTAATGGAATAGAAGGCTGTATAGTGCTAGAGTGGTAACAGGGAAGGGAATAGGTGGATGAAGGACAGGGACTAATGAAGGTTGAGACCAGGGAGGTTACAGGAATGTTGGACATATTGCAGGGAGAGTTATCACCTGTGCAACTCAGAAAAGCACTGATGGTAGGAAGGGTCCAGATGATGCCAGCTGTGAAGCAGTCATTGAAACAAAGAACTTTGTGTTGGGTAGCATGCTCAGCAACTGGGTGGTTCATCTCTCTCCTCGTGACTCAATACCACCCACAACAGGAGCAACTGAATCACATTCTCTACCAGGGTTTCAACTATCTCTCATTGTGCCACGAAATGAGGAATATCCTACCCGCTATCCATCCCACCCCTCCTACAGTGGTATTCTGCCACCCATTGAACTTACACGATATCCTTGTCCATCCCTACTTTACCCCTGTTCCAAACCTCTTGCCTCATATCCCTGCAATAGATCTAGGTACAACTGTCCCATACATCCACCCATTACCATCTACTCCAGTGCGGTCAGGTCGCAAGCACCATCTATCCTGTCAAAGGCAGGGAAACCTTTGAAAGCAGTTATGTGCTGTACAAGCCAGTCTGCAACCACTGTGTTGCATTCTACACAGGCATAACAACCAACAAGATGTCTGTCTGCAAGAATGGCTACTGAGAAACTATGGTCAAGAGACAGCTGGATCACCCAGTTGCTGAGCACACTATCCAGCACAATGTTGTTCTCTTCAATGACTGTTTCACAGACTGTGCCATCTGGATTCTTCCTACCAACACCAGCTTTCCTGAATTGCACAGGTGGGAAATCTTTCTGCAATATATTCTACATTCCTGTAACCCCCTTGGCCTCAGCCTTTATTAGTCCTGTCCTTCACCCATCTATCCCCTTCCCTGCTCCCACTCTAGCAGTACATCATGCTGCCACTCTAGCGCCACACAGCCTTTTATTCCAGCAACACACCCACTAGTCTCTCTACCCCACCCCACTTTTCTTTCCCTTCCTCTACTTCTCTCCCCCCCTCCCCCCCACTTCCTCCACCTAGCCTCCTGACTGCACCTAGCTGCCCTACTCTTCTCCCCACGTCCCTGCATACTCCCGCAAGCAGCACTTTACTGCTCCCCACCCCTACCCTACTATACTTCTCCTTCCTCGCGCCAGCCTCCTCCTTATCCACACCACACTGATTGCTTGCCCATCATGTGTAGTTGCTCACAGTCTGGCCTCAGTGTCCAGTGACAGTGGCCATGTATGTGTGAGTTGTGCTTGCGAATTTCGACTGTCTTTTTTGTGTGCCTGTCTGCAACTCATCATCTCCTCCATGTGGTGAGTAGCAATCTATCATTTTCATAATACTGTCATTATTTCATACTGGATTTTCCAGTGTTTGATTTTTCCATACATGTATGTTTCGTTCACAATCAGAGAGCTCCCTATTTCTTCTCACATTGCCATAAGCAGACTAAAAAACACTGTTACCTTCAAACAGAAACTGGTGAGAAAAATTTGTCTCCTCTCCTCCCGGCATAGCTCCTACTTCTGAAAGAGTCAGAAGCACCCTCCTTGTTTTGCAATAGCACCCAGACCTTAAATACCTCTACAGCTTTCTCCACAAGGTCTACAACTTTCTCGAGTCAACCCCTGAAACAAGAACACCTCTCCCTCCTGTATCTTACCTACTGTCATCTTCCATCACCTTCCTAAAATTTGGAACATCCTTGTCAAACTACATGACACTGAAAGGACACCACCCCTGTTCCACCTACTTTATGCACCCACCCACTGATACATACTCCAGCCCTACTGCAGGTAGGGCAACATGTGCAATGACCCACATTATTTACGAGCTGACATTGTAACTGACTGGCACTTAAAAAAATGGCCACCTCCAGGCTGGCAGCAGATCAAATGAATAAACATAGGAGAACTGTTTGCATTGGCAATTTCCAGTACCCAGTTGCTGCACCTGCTCTACAGAAAGACTCATGACACTTACATGGCTGCTACACCACACCAGCCATTTGGACCCTCCCACTCAGCACCAGCTTCTTGCAACTCTAGAGATGGGAACTTGCTCTCCAACATATCATCACATTAGTACACGAACTAGGAAACTCGAATTTTTGCACTTTTGAGTTATGTAAATGGCTCTCGTGTACTTGATGTGTTCAATTTAATGCTACAACTGGATATATCTCAGAATTTACTGTTGGGACACAATATTAATTTCAATAAATGGGTACATATTAAACAAGGGAGTGTTTCTGTGCTATGAGTTATCCAGCTGTGCTGCAACAAGTTCAGTGGACAAAAAATTAAGCCACCTTGAGACAAATCATTACAAACATCATTTCATACCATGCAGTTTCACCCCTGGACTTGATAACCACCTGGATTCAGTTAAGAAGTGAGCCCAGGAGGTTGTGCAGCTACATCACATCCAAGTTAACCCACTCGCTAAGGGTTTGATCACGTAATTCCACCAAACTGCTAGGATGCTGATGTCGGCACTTTGCCCACTGTTCCAAAGTGTAACACAAATTTTCTATGGGGTTCAAGTATGGTGATTTTGCAGGTCAATCAATAAGTAACAGGATGGGGAAGTGTTCAGAAAACCTGTCCTGTCACATATTCTCCCAGCCCAATGAACTCTGCTGTTGTTGTCTTGAAAAAAATAGGGATATCACATACTATAATGCAAATGTAGACTGAAAGGCAACACCCACTCATTCAGAATGTTTAAATAAACATGCTGGTTCATGTCAGTGCTCAGTTCACTGATCGGGCCCAATTCATGATAAGAAAAACACTCGCAAAACATCACAGATCCATCTACAGCTTGAACTTGACCTTTCTCACATTAAGGATGAAATGCTTCATTTGGCCTCCAGTTCACTCATCAATGTGCGTCACTTTAATGTAGGCAAAAATGTGATTCATCAGACCACATTAAGTTCTGCCAATCAAATACTGTCCATGTTTGATAAACTCCAGCCCACTGAAGATGCACAGCTTTATGTGTGGGAGCAATGGCCTCTTGTGAGGTGACTGGCTCCAAATGTTGCATTGCATGCAGTTCCCATCACAATGTTCTCTTGCTTCATTCACTGCCTGCAGCAATTCCTCTAAGGTTCGGAAGTGATTCTGATTCACAAGCCTTGAAATGCATTTCCGCTCCCTCTCAGTCACGTTCTTTTTCTGACCACAATTCTTACATCGTGTTTCATGGTCATGTATGTTACACCACTGCTTGTAGACACAAATAGTCCGCCATGAAGTGCCAACAAATCCAGCACCTTCACACACCATATAGCCATCGGCATAGCCAAACATGATTGCTCCTTTTGCACTCTGTCATGTCCTTACATTTATCCTTGTTTATTTGCAAAGCCCGCTTGAAACATACATGTCTAACTGATCACTACTTCCTTATGCTCACACAGAGGCAGTGCATGTGAGGTTGAACACACAACTCTACTGCTGTGCCATTTATTCAGGCTTAAAGATTCAGCTATGCGTGCACACTGGGTAGACAAATTTTTTGTCCGGTGAACTTATGAACTGTCAATGGTGAGATAACTATAATGCTAGAAGTACATATCTAGAGTCACATTGGCGTAATACTTAACCAGCATACAATGTTGGTATATTTCTGTAGCCTGAGCATCTATAATACTATCTACATTGCCAAAAATGTTTGATGAGCATTGATTTTCATTCTTTACATGTTAGTCAAGTTTATGTTGTAGTGAAGAAATTAGGTGTGTGTATGTTTGATTTCAGAACTCTATTATAGTGTTAATTTGTTATTTATGAGTTCCAGAGGGGGGGGGGGGGATGATGGAAGCTGTTCTATGGAATTTAGAGTCTAATCCTGATATGTATTACAATATTCTCCTAAAGTACCATAGTTTTGAAATCCTACTGCAACGCTTTGTGCCTCTTCCTTGTTTTGTTAATTTCCTTAGAGACATTTAGGTGGTAACATTAAATATTATCTTCTTTAATTTTTTTTGTATGTTTGTTAAGCTGAATAGTAAGAAATGTTTCAAATATAAAATAGACAATATACTAAAACACGTTTCAGTTGTTCTGTAGGCAGCACTGGTTCTTTGCGTGTCCTGAGGGTAAAACCACCAGAATCAGCCACTTTGCCTTCTACTTTGCTTGCCAGTGGCAACACTTGTAATTCAGTTTCTCCATCTGATATCCCCTCTGCTATTTTGGAATATCAACCATCATCTGATGATGAAACCAGATGAAGAGTCACAAAGAAGAGCAAGTGCTTCATTTTCAAGTACTAAAAGCCAGTTAATGTTAACAAAGTAGATCACGAGACATGGAAAAAGCAACTGAAGATGACATTACTATGTGCAGCCCTTAAAAGGACAGCATTTAGAATGCATGGAAGAAACTAATTCAAGAACAAGCAACACTAGGAAAAAATTAAAATATCCAGAACAGTGGGCAAAAAATGTTTCCAAAATCATACAATAGTGCAGAGAATCCTATATTTCATTCAGGAAAATGCCTGCTCCATGAGTATGCATGAAAGATCCATGTAGAGAGAACTGCAGAAGGTGTTATAAAATGTTTACACATTCACAAAGGCTAAACATTTTTGAAAGATGATATAAATTAGAGGCTTACGAGAGAAAAGAGACTTTACTCACAGTAACATAGAGAAGATCATTAAAATGACTAGCACTTGAGTGAATTAAAAAAAAAAAAAAATTTCGCTGTTGCCACAAGTAACAGAACAAATCTGAGTTTGTAAGAACGGGTTTCTGAATGCATAAGGGCGATGTGGATATGGCGACGGAGAAAAAAACATCCAAAACCACAAGTGAAGAAATGGACAGTTTGAGGACTCACTTTGCAGTTGTTAACATCAATATTCCCACTCTGGGACAAATAAAAAAAATTCTAAGTCCATCACTTGATATTACATTTACAAACTTCCTGCACAAAAACCTACCACATTAAGGAGCTCCAGAAGGACAAGGACGTAACTCATCATCTGAAGATTAGATGAATGAGTTTTGATGACGATTTAATTTTTTTTTTCCAAATTTTGTGGTATGTTTGAAGATGTAAAAGTGAATGAATAACAGAGCATTTTCTGAAGATTTGATATTATAAGATATGATTAAAACAATTCTTGCATATTTCAATGTTATTACATATTCCTTTGCAAATCTACATCTACATCTAAATCCATACTACGCAAGCCACCTGACGGTGTGTGGCAGAGGGTACCTTGAGTATCTCTATCGGTTCTCCCTTCTATTCCAGTCTCGTATTGTTGGTGGAAAGAAAGATTGTCGGTAAGCCTCTGTGTGGGCTCTAATCTATCTGATTTTATTCTCATGGTCTCTTCATGAGATATACATAGGAGGGAGTGTAGTAACACGATTCATGTTTCCATCGCACTTCACCTAGTGTAGACCGGGAACTGTCTGCTAGGCATGCCCGATGTGAACTGATTGGGCACGGCCCGTGCTGCCTGAGTTGTTGTTGTTCCGCCGGCAGAGGGCGCGGCCGAATTCTCGCTTGTCCTCTGGTGGACGGGACTTTACTTGCGGCAACTACTGTCCGTGAGGCGCCGTGCTGATTTACGCCTCCCACGATCTTTCTGGTGGCTACTGCAGGGAGCAATATACTGCAGGGAGCAATATACTGCTTGACTACTCGGTGAAGGTATGTTCTCAAAACTTCAACAAAAGCCCATACCAAGCTACTGAGCGTCTCTCTTGCAGAGTCCTCCACTGGAGTTTATCTACCATCTCTGTAACGCTCTCGCAATTACTAAATGATCCTGTAATGAAGCGTGCTGCTCTCCATTGGATCTTCTCTATCTCTTCTATCAACCCTATCTGGTACGGATCCCACACTGGTGAGCATTACTCAAGCAGTGGGCGAACAAGCGTACTGTAACCTACTTCCTTTGTTTTCGGATTGCATTTCCTTAGGATTCTTCCAATGAATCTCAGTCTGGCATCTGCTTTACCGACGATTAATTTTATATGGTCATTCCATTTGAAATCACTCCTAATGCCTACTCCCAGATAATTTATGGAATTAACTGCTTCAAGTTGCTGACCTGCTGTATTGTAGCTAAATGATAAAGGACCTTTCTTTCTATGTCTTCACAGCACATTACACTTGACTACATTGAGACTCAATTGCCATTCCCTGCACCATGCATCAACTCGTTGCAGATCCTCCTGCGTTTCAGTACAATTTTCCATTGTTACAGCCTCTCGATATACTACAGCATCATCCGTAAAAAGCCTCAGTGAACTTCCGATGTTATCCACAAGGCCATTTATATTTACTGTGAATAACAACAGTCCTATGACACTCCCCTGCGGCACACCTGTAATCACTCTTACTTCGGAAGACTTCTCTCCATTGAGAATGACAAGCTGTGTTCTGTTATCTAGGAACTCTTCAATCCAATCACACAATTGGTCTGATAGTCCATATGCTCTTACTTTGTTCATTAAATGACTGCGGAGAACTGTAAAAAACGCCTTGCGGAAGTCAAGAAACACATCATCTACCTGGGAACCCGTGTCTATGGCCCTCTGAGTCTCGTGGACGAATAGCGCGATCTGGGTTTCACACGATCGTCTTTATCGAAACCCACGCTGATTCCTACAGAGTAGATTTCTAGTCTCCAGAAAAGTCATTATGCTCGAATATAATAGGTGTTCCAAAATTCTACAACTGATCGACGTTAGAGATATAGGTCTATAGTTCTGCACATCTGTTCGACATCCCTTCTTGAAAATGGGGATGACCTGTGCCCTTTTCCAATCTTTTGGAACACTACGCTCTTCTAGAGACCTACCACTGCAATAAGGGGGGCAGGTTCCTTCGCGTACTCTGTGTAAAATCAAACTGGTATTCAATCACGTCCAGCGGCCTTTCCTCTTTTGAGCGATTATAATTGTTTTTCTATCCCTCTGTCATCTATTTTGATATCTACCATTTTGTCATCTGTGTGACAATTCAGAGAAGGAACTACAGTGCAGTCTTCCTCTGTGAAACAGCTTTGGAAAAAGACATTTAGTATTTCGGCCTTTAGTCTGTATCCTCTGTTTCCGTACCATTTTGGTCACAGAGTGTCTGGACATTTTGTTTTGATTCACCTACCACTTTGACATAAGACCAAAATTTCTTAGGATTTTCTGCCATGTCAGAACATAGAACATTACTTTCAAATTCGTTGAATGCCTCTCGCATAGCCCTATTCACACTACATTTTGCTTCATGTAATTTTTGTTTGTCTAAAAGGCTTTGGCTATGTTTATGTTTGCTGTGAAGTTCCCTTTGCTTCCATAGCAGTTTTCTAACTCGGTTGTTGTACCACGGTGGCTCTTTTCCATCTCTTACGATCTTGCTTGGCACATACTCATCTAATGCATATTGTACGATGGTTTTCAACTTTGTCCATTGATCCTCAACACTATCTGTACTTGAGATAAAACTTTTGTGTTGAGCTGTCAAGTACTCTGAAATCTGCTTTTTGTCACTTTTGCAAAACAGAAAAATCTTCTTACCTTTTTTCATATTTCTATTTACGACTGAAATCACCGATGCTGTAACCGCTTTATGATCACTGATTCTCTGTTCTGCATTAACTGTTTCAAATAGTTCGGGTCTGTTTGTCACCAGAAGGTCTAATATGTTATCGCCACAAGTCGGTTCTCTGTTTAACTGTTCAAGGTAGTTTTCAGATAACGTACTTAAAAAAATCTACATATGTTTATGATAGTTTACAGGTGCTTTATTTTGGAAATCACAAGTAGGTAACTCGCCATCTCATCTAGTGCAACAAGTACATAGCTATCTCTTTTTTTAGTTTCAAAAACCAACTTCAAAAGGAAAATCAGAACAAACCTACCTTTTCAAACTAAATAACCACATTAGATCAGAATTATTTTAAACATGTTACGTACAGTGAAGCTTTCAAATTCTGAGTAATTTTTAAACATGTTTCTTTCGGTAACTGCCTTTCACCCCCTTTCCTGTACTGATGTTCATTAGAATTTAATTTGTTTTTATTATTTGCTTATTTATTTCCCCATCCATTTGCGCATCTGACCCTTCCCCTCACATTCCTCTCCTTCTCTTTTCACCTTTTTCTGTTTATTATTCTTTAATTGAATTAATACTTCCACATTTTATTTGCTAATCCTCTTCCTATACATCCTTATGTTCTCTGTGCTACTTCTATCACTTCCACACTGAAACGGGCACTACGTGTACTAATGTTCTACCTCTACCTTAATTTATTCATTCATCCATCCAAGGATCATCTTAAAATGATATATGATTTGTCATCAAAATACAATGAAAATAAATGGCTGAAAAATACACATACAAACAGCTTATATATGTATGCTTTATGAGGATAGGACAGGGGATCAGCTATGGCCTTGATGAGGGAACCATCCCAGCATTTGCCTTAAATGATTTAGGAAAAGCACAAAAAATCTAAATCAGGATGGAATCGGACAGAGAAAAAACTCCATCCTCCCAAATATGAGTCCAGTGCCTTAACAACTACACTACCTTGTTTGGTTGGTCCCATTTGTACAATGTCCTTTTATTCATACAGAATTTACACAAGATAAGTTGTAGTACAAAAATACATTGCTCAAAAGAATTAAAGGGTAACTTTTTTGAAACACGGTCATTTGCCCCCATTGCGGCTCACAAGTTTGAAATCTGGCTCAAAGGTGCCTACAACCTTCCTCTGTAATGGTCCAAAAGCATTGTGCCCTGTGACATCGCCAGTGGTCTGGGCCATGTTTCAAATAGCAAGTTGTCGACATATGCGGAAAAAAAAGCCAAGCTCATAAATTCATGTGAGGTATAAAGTGAGTTAATGAGGTCATATTGGCACAAAATATCCCCACAGTTCTGTCCAATAATTCTGTCCAATACTACCATGGACATGTCATGCTATGGCAAGATTGTCACACGTGCTTTACTAACATCTCATCACAGCAACTCGTGACACCTCTGCGATGGATGTCAGAATCGTGATGCCTAGCATTGAAATCATGCAGTTTTCTTATGTGTGACTAAGGAAAACATTTCAGACATACTGCCACTCGAAAGAAACATGAAAAGGCCTCTGGAGGTGGCGTCAAGAGCATCAATGAAACCTCCTCTTCCCTTGGGGCCTTTATTTACACACATTTCCCAATGAAAACAACAGTTTGCAGTGTGACATGCAACAGAATGATATTCTTCACAATGCCTGACACTGCTGTGTGGCAAAGTGAACTGCGGAAGAGAAAGCTTATTGAATTTGCATTCTTTCTACCAAACCTTTACAAAACATCATACTGAGAAATGCTGTACACATTCAGTGTGAAAGTGGTTAATTATGCCATATATATCTAATAATTTCATTTTGTTTTCTTACAGAGTCTTCTTAATTCTACCTTCCCGGATATCTGAGAGTGTTAAAATGCCTGGTTCTGGGACGCAGGGAGGTGCTCAGGCCTCTGATCAAATCCACCTGGGGGAATAATGATGAGCGCTGGCGTGCTAGCCAGCCCAGATGTGGTTTTTAGGTGGTTTCCCACATGCGACTGGTTGAATACCAGGCTGCTACCTACGTCCCGTCTGTTACACGATTTGTAAACATTCTGAAAATGTTCTCTCACTTGCACATGAGATAACACTAGATGCAGATAGATGAGATACACAAATTCCTTTCCCGGAGGAAGTAGCAACATCAGGAAGGGCACCCAGCCACCCACCACCACTAACGATGCCAAATCCAAAATAAGAAGCCAACACCGTGGAGACATGGGACAAGACCAGGAAGAAGAATAAGCAGCCTTCTTAATTCTCTCACTTCTTTTCAGTCCTCTAATATATCAATATTTCATCTACATTCAGTGTTATCTATTTTAAATCACTGCAGACATCACCATATTTTGTAATTTTAGTACGTGTGACTATTTTATCTGTCAAATGGACTGTACGGCTCTCACTTTTGAATGATTTTATAATACTTGGGCTTTATGCCCTATGTTAGTGTTTATGATTTCTACAAATGTCCATGCTAATTATTATGGCATAATTATGTCATACATTACTCTATAAAAGCAGTCTCCATATGGCAGAATTTAAATGTTTCATTTAAAATAACACTTACATTGAGATCCTGAGAGCTTTGGGGCATCTAGCAACCAGTCTGATAATGAAAGGTCTTTGTACACAACACTGCGAAAATGTCTGCCACCATTCACATTGTAAGTGCCAACTGCAATGCGTGCAGTTGACATGAACACATACTCATTGCAGCGTTTACACATCTCCCGTAAAACACTTGTTGGAGCTGTAAAATTAGAAGAAACAAACATAAAAGGTAATGTTAAATTTGTATCATATTCTACGGTGTGGCAATATCATTTACATTGATACAGAAAGACAGCTAAAACCAAGCTGTTAGGATTACATTTGTTTAATGTGATGTTTTATGGTAATGGAAAGTCTTCGATGGAATATAAATAATGTATGGATTAAATGTAACAACTGACAGTATAGCTGAAGAAATTGACGGGTACATAAAAATGAATGAGAATGTTGCTAGCTTTCAGACAAATTCTTTTTCTGAGCTAACAGAACACACGCAAATGAGCAAGGGAGCCCACCCACCCAGCCCATCCACCCATCCACCAACACACCCACCCATCCACACACACACACACACACACACACACACACACACACTCTTCCACAGCTACACTGTCCCACCTGATGACATTGTGCTAGCAATGCAACTCTACTGTAGTGAATGGCTGTGATGGATGAAGTGGATGAGAGGAGCAAAGAGATGAATAGTAGTAGGGAGAGTGAGGGGGAGTGGGGGAAGGGTGGCTGATAGATGGGAGGGAGATGCAGCAGGTTCACAGGATTGGAAGGTGGTATCAGTGAGCTTCTTCTGGCCACAGACAGGGGGTGTTGTGCACAGGTCATGATGATGTGGAGGAGTGGATTGGGTGAGAGAGATAGAACAGAAGAAGATGAAGACTGCAGAGATGAAGTGGAGTGGAGGATGAGCGAGGACCAGGGGTGGAGGTGGACACAGGGCACGGTGTAGCAGAGATTCCATAATTCTCTTGACCTCAATCTCCACTAATTCCTTCCCCACAAAGACCTTGAAAAGTAGCCACCTTAGACAGCTTATAATATACTATGTAATTTGAATATTTGATGATGAACCCGATACCTTTTTTTTAAATCCTATAACTTGTTATTTCAAAGTTTTGTCTTTAACACAAATTTCTGAGTAAACAATTAACAGTTCTGGCTAATAATTTGAGTATTTTGTTACATTTTAAAATTAAAAATGATAATTGGCAAAACCAATCATCTCTGACAAAAATACCCAAGTGCAGGGTAATTCATTGTTCTTAGCAATGTAAAACTGCAGTATCTCATATAAAAATAATCCACGTGACATAAAACCAAAGTATGTACGATTACATTTAACGAGTAATTACTGAATATGTGTGTGCAAGCGAAATAATATGTAAATAATAGGAAAAAGATCACATATTTATATTAAAGGTCAAATTTATAAAAGAAATTAATGTTAACAATTTTAGTCAAGAATTTAAATATTTTGTCATGAGAAGTCTCTTATAAAATTGTCCCAATACGATAAAACTCTAAATAAATTATCAACAAAGCAAGAACTGTTGAAAGACAATAAATTTGATGATGGGTAAGACCACATATCTCAGTGTTATTTCACTTTGCCTCAATCAATGTTTCGATTGGGAGAAGATGTAATAAAATTTTAAAGTAATCTAAACAAAATGATGTTTTGCACGTTCAGTCAGGCACAAAGTTTTCAGTACCCAAATCATCTCCTTGCTGAGCTGAGGAACTCTGCAGGTTTTGGTGTTTGTAAGTGTGCCACTATGCACATAAATTACAGCACTGCATTAGCAGTTAGTTAATATAGTTAACAAGTGCTCAGGTCAGAAACTAATATTCTGAAAAATCTGTAGGACACTAGAGGCCGTGTTCTCCACCCCTGCCCTATGACTCGACAACCTTCTTCACACTACACTCACACCTCCCTCTGCAGTTTCCCTCCTCCTTTGTTCTATCTTCCCTTTCTCATGCCCTACTGCGTCTCATCTTGTACTACACACAACTGCTCATGCCTGTGGCGAGAATAAGCTCACCGGTGCCACATTCCTAAACCATATGTCTTGCCAGCTTTCCCAGCTGTCAGCTAGTTTCCCTCAATCACCTATCCTGTTCTCTGCCTCCTTCCTTCCCTAATCCTCTCCACCTTGCACAACCCCTCTACCACTAAAACTGCATGTGGTCAGTCATGACAATGTGTGTGTGTGTGTGTGTGTGTGTGTGTGTGTGTGTGTGTGTGTGTGTGTGTGCGTGTGTGAATTCTATTAGCTCTGAAAATGAATTCACCTGAAAGCTGCATACATTTTTAGTCTCAGGGGGTAAAAAACATAAAAATGTAATCACCATAGAATTTGAAGGCAAGGAGAAAATTTCTTAATTTGGCACCCAAATAATTTGTTTCACTTATTTTTTGACATGGTCGCATTTTAAATCAGGACACTTTGTGCAACATTTTCCTAATGAGTAGCCTCCATCCCATATGTGTTATTCTGGGAGGTCTGCAAAACAAATATCTACATCTACATAGGTACTCTGCAGTCCACCATACAGCATGTGGTGGAGTGTACCCTGTACCACTACCATACCGTTCCTGTTCTTCTCGCAAACAGAGCGAAGGACAAACGACTCTCTATAAGTCTGCATGTGAGCCCTAATTTCTCATATCTTACCTTCATGGTCCTTATGCACAATGTATGTTGGTGGCAGTAGAATCATTCTACAGTCAGCTTCAAATGCTGGTTCTCCAAATTTTCTCAATAGTGTTCCTCAAAAAGAATGTCACCTTCCATCCATGGATTCCCAATTGAGTTCCCGAAACATGTTCGTAACACTCATGTGTTGTCTGAATCTACCTGTAACAAACCTAGCAGCCAGCATTTGAACTGCTTCAATGTCTTCTTTCGATCTGACTTGGTAGAGATCCCAATCACTCAAGCAGTACTGAAGGACAGGTTGCACTCGCATCCTATATGCGGTCTCCTTTGCAGATGAACCACACTTTCCTAGAATTCTCCCAATAAACCAAAGTTGACCATGTGCCTTCCCTACCATAATCCTCACATGCTCATTCTATTTCATATTGCTTTGTAACATTATGCCCAAATATTTAAATTACATGACTGTGCCAAGCAAGGCACTACTAATGCTGTAATCAAACATTATGGGTTTGTTTTTCCAACTCATCTGCATTGACTTACATTTTTCTACATTTAGAGCTAGCTGCCATTCATCACACCAACTAGAAAGTTTGTCAATTCATCTTGTATTCTCCTACAGTCACTCAAATTTGACACCTTATCATATGCCACAGCATCCTCAGCAAACAACCAAAGATTGCTGCCCACCCTGTCTGCCAATTCTTTTATATACATAGAAAATAACAGCGGTCCTATCACACTTCCCTGGAGCACTTCTCATCATACCCTTGTCTATGATGAAAACTCGCCGTTGAGGACAACCCCCTGGGTCCTATAACTTAAGAATTCTTTGAGCCGCTCACATGTGTGTGAACATAGTTTTTAACAGCCTGCAATGGGGCACAATGTCAAACGCATTCTGGAAATCTAGAAATAAGGAACCTGCCTGTTGCCCCTCATCCACAGTTCACAGTAGATCATGTTAGAAAAGGGCAAGCCAAGTTTTACACGAGCGATGCTTTCTAAAATCATGCTGATTCGTGGATGTACGATTCTCGGTCTCAAGAAAATTTATTACATTGGAACTGAGAATGTGTTCAAGGATTCTGCAGCAAACCTTTGTGAGGGATATTCGTCTGTAATTCTGTGGGTCTGTTCTTTTGCCCTTCTTATACACAGGAGTCAGCTGCACTTTTTCCAGTCGCTTTGGTCTTTGCACTGGCTGAAACATTCACAGTAAATGCAAGCAAGATAAGGGGCCAGTGCTGTAGAGTACTCTTTGGGTAACCAAATTGTGATTTCATACAGACCTGGTGATTTATTTGTTTTCAACTCTTTCAGGTATTGCTCTACATCAGGGATGCTTATTACTATGTATCCATACAGGAGCCTGCTCGATGGTCAAATGATTATACATTTGTATAATTCTTCTGCGTGAATGATTGCTTGAACATGTAATTTAAAACTTTGGCTTTCATTCTGCTGTCTTCAACTTCCACACCAGACTGATTCACAAGTGACTGGATGGAAGCCTTAGACCCACTTAGCAGTTTTACATAGGACCAAAATTTTCTTGGGTTCTCTGCCAGACTTTTTTCTAATGTAAGACGGAGGTAGTTATTGTATGCATCGTACATCAATCTTTCCACAGATGCATAAATCTCTACTAATCTTTGCTTGTCATCATGTGCATGTTCGCTTTTGAACTGAGAGTGCCACAGCCTCTGCTTCCTCAGCAATTCTGAATCTTGCCATTAAACCATAGTGTGTCTTTTATGTCCTTAATCTACTTACAAGGCACATAATTCTCCAGGCCACAACAATCTGCTTAAACTTGGACCACAATTCCTCTAAGTCCATCCTACTGGAATTAAGTGATGTCAGTTCACTGTCTAAGTGAGATGCTAACAACTGATTATCTGCTCTTTCTAGCAAAAACACTCTCCTAGCCTTCTTAAACGAATTATTAACTTTCTTAACCATAGTTCCTATAATGACATCACGATCGCTAATACTCATTTGTGTACTGATTTCCATTGCGTGTGGGCTGCTCAACTAATTGCTCAAGACAGTTTTCAGAAAATGTGTTCAAAAGCACTTTGCATAACTGTCTGTCTGTACCCCCTGCAATGAATACATAGACATCCCAGTCTATACTTGGTAGGCTAAAGTTGCCTCCAACTACCATTGCATGATCTGGATATTTACACACTACTGACCATAGACTTTCTTTGAATGACACTAGACTGTCACACCAGGATCAGGTGGCTGTAAAAACATCCAACAATCAACTCTGTTTCACCTAGAACTGTTATATGCGACCAGGTAACTTCACTGTCAAAGTCAACTCTGACCACAACAGAGACACTACTTTTGTCAACTGCAATGAGCGCTCCCCCCTTCTGTGGCCTCTACTCCGTCTTTGTGATATACATTCCATGACTTGCTTAACATCTCAGAGCTTTCTACTTTGGGTTTCAGCCAGCTCTTGATCCCAAGAATAATTTGATCGCAAGAACTTTCTTGGATGGCAGTAAATTTGGAAACTTACAAATATTTAGACAATTTACTGGCAAAATTTTGACAGTTGAGGTATTTTTTACTCTGAACATGGTCTGACTTCCATTGCTGCATATGTCCGACTGCCGTAGTGTCTTGATTGTACCCATAATGTTTTCTAGCCACAATTCTTTTATACATAAAAATAGGTGGAAGTTGAAAGGTGTCAAATATGGCGTCATTTTTCAAATTCTTGCTGAAGCACCTTTGTGGCCAATTCAACATACTGATGAAGGCTTCATGTCACATGTTTTTACGTACATCTGGTACACAAGCCTGGTGTAATATTTACCAATTACAATTTTAGTTAATTGAGAAGACAATCCACTGCCATGATTCCACTTATTTCTGGCACGAAGGGACACACACACATCTCACCTGTAGTTATATAGTCCAGGCAAACAGTAACCTCACCTAGAAAGTTTTGGAAATTCATTTTTTATGTTTTGAATATGGTTATTACAAATTTTAAGTTGGAAACATCAAATCATCCTCGTAAACACAAAAAAGTTTAAATGAAGTCACAAAATTTCAGTTCTCTTCCTCATAACAGGAAAAGGATGCATTTTCAAGTAAGACCATTCAATAATGTTGGATACCCATAACTTTTGTGAAGCATAAGTCTTTCAGAGCCAATTTAAGGTAGGGATACATAAAGAAATCTGTCAGTGCCAAATCTGAAGAATAAGGACGGTGCTGAAAAACAGCCATATTTTGTTGAGAGAGAAACCTGAACATGCAGATCCCACTGTGCAGATGCGTGTTGTGGAGGTAATTCCACTATCCACTCTGACTTGCTGGATAAATTGCAGCAACCATTTCAAAACTCCCTCGTAAACTTTCACATTGACAGTTTGACCTTTGGGTAGAAATTAACAAAAGGTGATGATGATCATCATCATCATCATCTGTCAACCAACTTTTTTTGGGAGGCAAGGAAGATGACGAATATCATGCCACTGGCTGTTCCTTGGTCTCTGGATCATACGTGTAGTATCAGGACTCATCTCCTGTAATGATGGTTTCCAAAAACTGCAGATTCCGGTCAGAAATTTAGACAAAATTTCCAGATGTTTTCACCTGAGCTTCCTTCTGCTCATCTATCAGTGTGTGTGGTATAAGCCAGGCACCTATCTTCCACTGTTTTTAAATGTTCATCAACAATAGTGCTTACACTGTCTTTGCTCATTTTCAACTCTTCCACTATCATTCTGAAAGAAAGCTGCCATTCATCCGCAAGCATCCGTCACCCTCGTTCGATATTTTCTGGCATTGCGTGTGATGATGGTTGACCTGAATGCGCTGCTCATCCTTGGCACCTTCCTTTCAATTTCTAAAGCAATTAAACCATTCAAACACAAACTTTTTTCTCACTGCTTCAACACCATACACTTGCATCAACATTTCATGATTTTCTATCTCCATTTCCCATAGTTACCAAATTGTTCCATTTAGCAATGACACGAGTTCTTACACTGGCTCCATTACCTTGTTTGCAGTGTTCACCGCTGCTTCACTTCAGTGATGTGCACAATAGGGGCACTTGTCAACATCTCTTTCAATGCGAATGTGTGGACACCCATCCTACATAGTGTGGTTTCTAACATATGATACAATTCATCAAACTTTAAAGACATTCCTTGTATGTACTGGGTAGTTACAATTACAAGTGCAACTACTCCCAGAGGTCCAGTGTGGGCTGTAATTATCGTATGGCAACAAAACATGGCAGATATTCTAAAGTGCTTATGCAGAACCGATTTACACTGGCAATAAGCTAGTTCCAATTTTGGTGACTAGGCGCAAATCTGGCACTGTGAGTGCAAGAAAGACGTATAGAAACGTTTCCATATCGAGTGGGTTAGGAATGGGATGTGGGCAGAAAAGGTCAAACAAGTGAGAAAGGCATGGGTTGATTTTATTATTAACCGTCACTTACACTATTTGTTCAATAGGAGCACTGGAGACATTGACAAGATGATGTACCATGCCAGATTTGCACCTGGTGGTCTAAATTGGAACTTAGTTTTTTCCAGTGTTCATCAGTTCCACATTAATGCATTAGCATATCTACCACGTTTCACTGCCATACAATAATTACAGAACATACTGGACCCCATGAGTAACTGCACATTAATTATACCCACCCAGTATACAAGATGTGATCAACAAATAATGGGAGTTTTTGTTTTCCTTAAAGAATCTTTACTTATTCATGAACATCAACATTGTTCCCTTCAAAGTAATCTCCCTCAGATATAATACATTTGTGAGCACTTTTTCCTATCTTGGAAGCGCTTCTGGAACTCATTATTCATTATGGTGTTCGGTTCCTTCAGCAACTGTTTCTATCTCATAAATGGTGGCAAAACTATGTCCTTTCATGGTTCTCTTCAGCCTTAGGAATACAAAGAATTTGCAGGGGACCATGTCCGGCAAATACAGTGGCTGAGGCAATGCAACCTTTTGTCATGTATTGAGGTGTGAGTGGGAACATTATCATGATACAATTTCCATGAGTGGTTTTGCCACAATCCTGGTTGTTTTCTTCGGATGGCTTCACACAAACACCACACAACTTACAGGTAGTATTCCTTATTGATAGTACAGCCATACAAAAGGAACTCGTGATTCACTCTCCCATTGTAATATAAGAAAACAGTAAGACCATTCACATGTGATAGAACTTGTCAAACTTTTTTTGGCCTGTGCTCTTCAGGCATTTTCCATTTGGACGGTTGGGCCTTGTTTTGGATGTTGTACCCATTATACCTGTTGTCGACTTCATTCAGCAATTCTTGAGCGATGTCTACACAATGTCATTTTTGGGGGTCAAAATCCAATTTCAGAACAAATTTTGCTACTACACATTCCAGTCAAAAAATGCTCAGCATGAGCCAAAGAATATGCCAACATCATGATGGTAATTCATCAATTTTCTGGAACTATTTTCTTCACTTCTTCCACTTTAGTGTCATTAAGTGCCAGAGTGTCCAGGATGGTTGTCATTTTCAACATCTTCTCGACCCTCTTTGAATGTTTGTGCCAATTGTAAACTCTTGTCTTACTCATAGTAGATTCGGTCAAAAGCCTAAGTCAATATTTTGAATATGGTACTGCACTTTGTTCCATTTTTCATGCAAAATTTAATAAAAATTCTTTGATCCATCTTTTTTTAAAGTAAAAATCCACCATGCACTCAAAAACCTGTATAATCTTTTTGACTAGCAACAATAAACTAAATATTCAAAACAGCTGAAAATGCAAACATACATCAGAAACATGTGTACCAACAAGATGAAAATCAATTTAGGAAATTGGCTGTGTAACACCCGCGAAATTAAAAAATTTCTTTTACTTTTTGATCATACCTCATATAAAATAGGAAAAACATTTTATGTAGAAAAGAAGGATTACATCACAGGAAATACATGTTTAAATCAAAGTATTTTTGGTGTTTTTATTCTGGAAGTTCCAAGAAGCTAGAGTTATTCTACACCCTCTGCTCACTTGCAAAAGGCATAAACAGTGCTCAATAGTTTTATCAGACCATCATTTAAGTGATTTTCAGGGTATGGATGTAGATGTAGGTGTAGGTGCAGGTGCATGTAAAGGAGCAGATGTAGGTGTAGAGAGTGGAGGAAAGCTCGAGTCAAACAAAAGCGTCCCATCAGCAGACCTAGTGTCGAGCTTGCAATACACAGACTGAGACATAAGTAGAGGGAGCAAGTGAATAAGAGCAAAGGATGTAGGTGGGGGGGACTGCTTCCCAGCTCATTATTTTAATGAGTGCTTGTTTCAAAATGATGCCCCAGACAAAGAAAATCATTAGGCTCAATTTGTAGGGAATTTAGTTCTGTATAATTTAGTATTGAATGATGTTACTCAAAAAGTATGTTGTCTTCGTGTTATGAGAAAAAAGAGAAGAAAATTGATATTTACCAAGAAAAATTTTGTGTGCCAAAGTTGAAATTCATGATCAGAAAAAAAAAGTAAAAAGCATATCTTCAGAATTTCTCCAAAAATTTTACAACAGTACCCCTTTCTGGTTTCCTTGTGACTTTCCTAATAAATTACCAGCCTAAATTAGCTGCATTTTTTTATGGTACAAACATTGTTGAGTGAATTGTTTTTGCATTTGCTCTTCGTAAGCAGTTTCTAAACACAGCACTTATCTTTCACAAAGCTTTTTCAAGTTAATTCTTCATGTTAAATGTACTGAACCTTTTCTCCTGATTTGCTTATGGTGACAACTAATTCAAAAAGTTGTGATTACAGATAGACAAATACCATATGATGTACTTTCTTGACTTTTAATTTGTGATTGCAGTTCTGCGATGTCCTTCACACTGATCATATTCAAGAGAAGCACATCCATATTTGAACTCAGCCAACCACTTCTTAATTGGTGAATATTAAGGCACAGACTCCTTGTAAGTCTTCACAAAATTCAGGTGAACTTCAGTTGACTATAAACTGTCCAAAACAAATAACTTTATGACAGCACAATATTCCGTGTTGTTGGTTTGAACAAAACATGTGACACAACTACTTAAAAGGGGAAAATTTAACAAATCTATTACACATATAAAGTTGCAAATTTATTTACAAATTGCACAATATGCACCAAAATAAGAAAAGAAATTCTTTTCACACAAATGTCATCTTGGTGAAAAGTGCAGGTATTCTCACCTTTCCCTCCTCATGTAACAGATGTTTATAGTAGGAAAACATATCATTAAATGTGACTAATCTTGTGTTGAACATAAAATAAACCAATTTCAGTAATCCATAGTGTACCATATGATATCAAATAATAATCAGAACATCTGAAGTGAAAAAGTATTGAAATTTTGTTATGACTAACTTACCATGAAGTCTGTTTGCAGGTAAAAGAATGCGAGCTCTATCAGCCAGTTCTGTATTCAAGGTACTACCCAACAGAAGGATATCAATTGCCTCTTGTTTACTATTATCTAAAAGATTGTTTTGAATTGTTCTAGCTGCTGATCTGGCTCCATCCATCAGCTGAAATAATTTATTTACTTTATTGATATCATCACAAATGAATATAATGTGAATTTTAAAGTAAAGAAATAAATACTGCAGCTTCTGCAGTACTAACAGAAACAAAAAATTAAAAAGACAACTTTTAACTGTTTTATAGAAACCACTAATGTCACTGAGTTATGGCAGAGAATATAAGCATGCAAGACGTACAGTATCTGAATTCTCCAAGATTATGCAGTAGCTGTCAAATACTACTAGGGGATACATGCAGCTAACTTACATAAATGGTTTGCTGTTTTATGCACCTGCCACAGTTGCAATGCTACATGCCTTGCTCTTTTCGTTTATCTTAATACAATGTAACTGCCCATATACTGTCTTGGCAATACTGAACACACTCATGATATTCAATCTAGATAAATTATGTCAATATTTGGTTGATGGTTTAAACTGTATGATGTTAAAAATTCTTTAAGTTGGTACACAGTATTTGCTTTTTGTATTTATAGCTCTCAGAGGATAGGGCCTTATGACCCCAAAACCAACTGCACTGTAAACTGAACAACATAATAAATAATGTAGTTGAAAGTAAAATTTGTTTCATATAATAAAATCACCCACAACTGACGAGCTTCTAATGACACTCCATTTATAATTGAGTCTACTAAGTATGCAGCATGTTCCTTCCAAAAAGACATACAGAATTAAAGTCAAGTAATCAATCACAAAACCATGGCAAGCTACTGGAATAAAAATATTCTACCACAGGAAGAGAGAGCAACTTTGCACTCACAAAAGTCACATATCCCCGGCAGTTACAGGCGTTATAAGGCTTAGTCTCAGAGCTTCAATAAAGTAATCAGGAAATCAAAATTTTTGTGCATAATGACTGAAATTACCAGATTCAATGACAAACCAAAAACAATGCAGAACCTGATAGAGAGAGAAACAAGAAATACCTCCTCCAGCAGTTTCAAAATCCTTGCTCTGAATGTTAACAATGCACAAATAGTTGACAGCAAGAAAACAGATGAAACATTTAGACCACTTGTTAACTCAAATACACTGTGTGACCAAAAGAAGGGAAGTACCCAAAAGACACGGTGAGATGTCAATGTAACTTCGCACATGTACACACCACCAGCTGGTATGTACATGATTAGAGTTGCAATTCTCTGCAGAGGGTAGAACAGGCATCAGAATGTGTTTGTGTTGCTCAAATTTAGTGTTTTTTACCAGGCATGGTAGGGTATATAAGGGGTGTGAACAGCATCAGGTGCTGAGTGATCACTGAGAATGACACAGAGAAGCCGTGTACTCATGTGAGACAGTGTTTTAACACCTGACAGCGAGTCTGAAAGGGGCCTCACTTTGGGTCTCCATTTCATTCCCTGGTCAAATTGTGCAATATCCAGATACATGGGGCATTTGGATGTGACAATAGCTGATACTGGACTGCAAGGGAGCAAGGGGGCAGACATACTCATTGTCAAGGTTCCAGTCAACCATCTCTGACCACCACAAGGAAGGATAACCATATTGTGCCCCAAGCCATCCAGCACAAGTAATAGACTCCCTGCAACACCAGGTCTTTTCAGAAAATTCTGGAACTTTGTCCACATAACTTTTCTACACTTACTTCTTACTTATTGTGCATGGTCTCCTTCGAAATACTCTCCTCCACAACTGATACACTACTCCCAACTCTGTTTCCACTTCTGGAAGAAATCTTGGTACCCATTTTGGTGGATCATGAGAAGCTCCATCTACGAATTTTCTTTTATCTCGTCTAATGTTGCATATCTTTGTCCTTTCAATGTGGTTTTCAACTTTGGAAATATACAAAAAATAAATAAATAAATAAAATAAAAATAAAATAGGCTGCAGGGGCCAGGTCTGGACAGTATGGAGGATGAGGCAGCAAAATGATTCATTTTTTGTGCAATAGTCATGCACAAACAGGGATGAATGTGCAGGTGTTTTATTGTGATCCAAGGGCCATGAATTGTCTCACCACATTTCAGGCCTTTTCCTTCTCACATTTTCTCGCAGGTGTTACAACACATCCCAATAGTAGCATCAATTAATGTTTTCTCCCTGTGGCACGAATTCATGATGAACTAACCCTTCAAAGTCAAAGAAAACAATTAGCATGGCTTTCACATTTGACCTGACCTGATGAGATTTTTTTTTGGTCTTGAAGAGCCTTTCCTGCCCACTGTGAAGACTGAATCTTGGTCTCAACATCATGACCATAGACCCACATCTCATCACCAGTTATGACAATCTTAAGAAACATCCCATTCTGAACTGTGCGATCCAAAAGCTCTTCACAGATTGTGAGGCAAAGGTCTTTCTGGTCTAGACTCATCAGCCATGGGATGAACTTGGTGGCAACATGATGAATTCCAAGATGCTGTGTCAGGATTTCATAACATGATCCAACTGAAATGTTACATTGTTCTGCAATCTCTCGGACAGCCAGTCTTCGAATAGCATGCACTATTTCGTTGATGTTCCTGACAGCGCGTCATTGGTAGATGTTGATGAGGGTCATCTAAGTTACCTTCCATCCAGCCCTTTTTAAACCATGTGAACCATTTGTAACACTTAGAAGCACTCATCACCGTAGGCTTCCTGCATCATTTGGTGTGTCTCTGTAAAGATTTTCTTGAGTTTCATGCAAAATTTAATGCAGACATGTTGCTCCTCTAACTCTGCCATCTCGAAATTTGCAAACCGTCCAACACAACATTCCACTCAATACAACACTGAACCTTATACAAATCAAACACAGGAGTGTGCATGGATGCCAATTGCATTTCGCTCCAACGCACCATTGGTATGAAATTACAAATGTTCCAAAATTTTTTGAACAGACCCCATCTTCTGAGTCTTTCTGCACCACTGGTTGGAGACTAGCAGTGGCTGGATTAGGGAACTACTGTCCCATGCATAGTTTGTAGTACTGCTGTGATCAGGAAAGATGAACTGGTGATGAATGACACCACATTGTGTTCAGCGATGAATCACAGCTTTACACTACCGCATTGTGTTCAGCGATGAATCACACTTTTACACTACCCCAGAGGCCATTGTCACCAGCTATGGTGGTCACCTGGAGAGAAGTCACAGTCTTCTAATGTTTTGGAGAGAGACAGTGGTGGTACTCCTGGCAGAAGGTGAGAGGTGTCATTGGGTATGACTTCAGGTTATGGTTGGTAGTGACTGAGGGAACTCATGGCACAACCCTCATTCACACATGGCATGTGTGTTTATGAATTGTCTGTATAATGTTGAATTACTCCTGTAGCCAGCAAGATCCACAAATATGTCCCTGATAGTACATATGTGGGACCAGCTCAGATGTCAACTCCACCCCAGAGGCTGTATCAAGGATATCAAGGATCAGTTACAACATTTGTGGGCCATCTTGCCACAGGAGCAGTTACAATGGTTTGACTGAATCAGTGTGTGCACTCAGATGGAATGTAACATCATACAAACATGCAGGTTCAAACCACCAATTTCTTTGTAACTTTGACTTGATTTTATAATCACTGAAATAACACTACATACCCTCTAAAATCATGAAATTTCATTTTGTTTCCTCCTCCTCCTCCTCTGGATGATTTACATTTTTTGACAGGCAGTATACGTTACAGTGGGTCATTTGGTAAAGCCATAACCATATTAAAACATAGTTTCTACATACTCTGTAATCAGATAGATATAACCTCCATACTCCTCATGTATATAAATAATTGTAAGTTCTTTGAGGAATAAAAATTCTGGAAGTATCAACATATCCCCCTACAAAGGAGTATATTCAGAGAGAACGAAATATGCTGCGATCGTACTGCTTTACGAGTCTGGGAATGTAACAAGTCACAAACTATCACCCTCTCTCTCTCATTCTTAACCACATTTTCATAAATTATCAAAAAAGCATTCTACAATGGAGGTGTGGTGCATCTTGAAAACTAGAACATTACTACCACGAGAGTTTGGTTTTCTGAAAAATATTATCTAAACCAGAAGCTATTTCCTCTTTCAGAAAATGTCTTGGCATAGCTGAACAGTAAGAAGTTGCTAAGTTGCTGATTGGCATCTTATGTGAACTGCTCAAAGCATTTGATTGTGTAGATCAGACATTCATATAGAAGGCACATCACTCTGGAATCATGAGATAATTAGGTAATTTGTGATATCACACTTCAAAGACCAAAAAGGAGGAAGCAGTAGATAGTTAGACTTATCAAACAGCACCTCACAAGGTGCAACAGACTACGAAAGGGGAAAAATACTGCAATGAGTTGTGGTGCCTGCATTGTGGAATAGTATTTAGCATTGCTGGCTGGCATGCTGATGGCTGTCAATTCAAGCCTGACCACCAGTAATTATTTTTATTTAATATTTCTCATTTCTGGAAGGATCCCAAAATATTTTACATTTGCAATGTTTGTTTATTCTGGAAAATTCAATGTTTGTATAAGCATCAGCATTCTGGGATACTCAATGTTTGTATAAATAGCTGCACTGTCCACCCGGGGTCATTCTATTCTGGTTATACACTGGTGTTTGTAATACACATGTTTTCAGTGTTAAGTGTCATTTTATTGATGACCCTGCTTTCAGATTTGGACTTGAGTCTGGTTACGAGGCAACATTGTTTGGCGGAGAGCCCAAGTACTTCAAAGCATCTACATCATCATGGCTTCAATCAGCCAATATTGCAGGCAGTACATTTTTCCAAATGTCCTTATATTCAAAAGACTTGTGGATATCAAGTCAGCTGTAAGTCAGCTGCATATCAGGCATCCATGAGTATTTTCTTGTGATGCTGGTCAGGGTCCAATGAAATGGCTGAAAGGGTTTGACACAGTGACCAAATACAACAGGCAGGATAATGTGAAGTGTTCGACAAATGTATATTTTTACTTGGGCACAGCTCAGTAATGTTTCAAGAACAACGATGAGAAGTTCAATAGGTAGGGCAAATTCCACACTGACTTATCAAACAGCACCTCACAAGGTGCAGCACACATTTTGTGTCAATCAATGGCAAGTCCGCTTAGTAGAAGAACAACTGAAGTACAGGGCCCATGGAGAAATGACACAATCCTTGCAAAAATCCTGTAATCAATGTAGCAAAATCTGGAAAAGTGGGAGAGAAT
Organism: Schistocerca nitens; assembly: GCF_023898315.1. NCBI lineage: Eukaryota > Metazoa > Arthropoda > Insecta > Orthoptera > Acrididae > Schistocerca > Schistocerca nitens. Next base: position 888,122,790 of record NC_064616.1, read on the forward strand.
AATTTTTGATGATACATCTGACACTGCTTTTCATTTGCAGGAAATAATTCACTGATTTTGTCGAACTCTTGGTCTGGACATAAAAACACCTCTGTAATTACAAAATATTTAATCTCAACAACTTAAAGTCCCGACTGATATAAGTCATCTGTAATGTAACACTTCCTCGACTTTCTTTACTCTGCAAGTCACTTGAGTAACAATTATATCTGCAACTGTTTAGATGTCAGTATGAATTGAAAGTTATTCAAAAAAATTAATAATTTGAGAATTTTTGCTACAGTCTAAAAGCTTGAAATGTGTGTGTGTGTGTGTGTGTGTGTGTGTGTGTGTGTGTGTGTGTGTGTGTGGACTTTGTGCTACATGGCACTATGTCCTCTTGTCAGAGCTGCTCTGTTTATTTGCCAATTTGTGAGCTAGACAGGAAGGGTTGTACAGACCACTGTTGTGTGTGTGTCAAAAATGATTAAAAAATATAAAAAACTTGCATATGCCTTAGCACCTAAAATTATGAAAATGCATTTCTTTCAGTGTATTGTTCCTGCGCAAAAAATTTCAGGGTAGGTTTCGACATGTCAGACTGGACCACTCCCTTGTTGTGGAAGCACTGTAACAAATGTATCTGGAAAGGCCAGGTGCAGAATCACAGTTTGGAGGGTCTTGGTCCCTGGTTCCTATTTCAGCTAGGAACACGCAGTCAAAAGTTTCTGCTTTAGCCTGAACTAGCAGCTATTTGTAAAGCCATTCGGACATCGGTCTTCCTGTAGCTATTTTACAGTATATTAAGCAAAGTTTGAATGACAAACTGGAACTGGCACCCAGGCAAATTGTGTGAATAGATTAATTTCTTTTGCAAAATATTTTAATTAAGCTGAAATTAATGCTCAACTAATGACACGATTTGTATGTGCACCTTTGAGATTTTACTTGAAAACACATAAAAAACATTTTTGTGGGACTTTTTGAAGTGGACCACTTCTATACATTATTGAAACTTATACGAATTGGTTCAAACATTGCACAGAGGCAGGTAAATGGATAAATTCAAAATGAAGTTTTTTATCCAAATATCTTGATCCATTTTGAGATATAATTGTTTAAAGTCAAGCTAAATATACAACATGAAATTTCCAGAATGAGATTTTCACTCTGCAGCGGAGTGTGCGCTGATATGAAACTTCCTGGCAGATTAAAACTGTGTGCCCGACCGAGACTCGAACTCGGGACCTTTGCCTTTCGCGGGCAAGTGCTCTACCATCTGAGCTACCGAAGCACGACTCACGCCCGGTACTCACAGCTTTACTTCTGCCAGTATCTCGTCTCCTACCTTCCAAACTTTACAGAAGCTCTCCCGCGAACCTTGCAGAACTAGCACTCCTGAAAGAAAGGATATAGCGGAGACATGGCTTAGCCACAGCCTGGGGGATGTTTCCAGAATGAGATTTTCACTCTGCAGCAGAGTGTACGCTGATATGAAACTTCCTGGCAGATTAAAACTGTGTGCCCAACCGAGACTCGAACTCGGGACCTTTGCCTTTCGCGGGCAAGTGCTCTACCACCTGAGCTACCGAAGCACGACTCACGCCCGGTACTCACAGCTTTACTTCTGCCAGTATCTCGTCTCCTACCTTCCAAACTTTACAGAAGCTCTCCTGCGAACCTTGCAGAACTACCACTCCTGAAAGAAAGGATATTGCAGGGACAGGAGTGCTAGTTCTGCAAGGTTCGCAGGAGAGCTTCTGTAAAGTTTGGAAGGTAGGAGACGAGATACTGGCAGAAGTAAGGCTGTGAGTACCGGGCGTGAGTCGTGCTTCGGTAGCTCAGGTGGTAGAGCACTTGCCCGCGAAAGGCAAAGGTCCCGAGTTCGAGTCTCGGTCGGGCACACAGTTTTAATCTGCCAGCAAGTTTCAAATAAGCGCACACTCCGCTGCAGAGTGTAAATCTCATTCTGGAAACATCCCCCAGGCTGTGGCTAAGCCATGTCTCCACTATATCCTTTCTTTCAGGAGTGCTAGTTCTGCAAGGTTTGCAGGATAGCTTCTGTAAAGTTTGGAAGGTAGGAGACAAGATACTGGCAGAAGTAAAGCTGTGAGTACTGGGCGTGAGTCGTGCTTCGGTAGCTCAGATGGTAGAGCACTTGCCCGCAAAAGGCAAAGGTCCCGAGTTCGAGTCTCGGTCGGGCACACAGGTTTAATCTGCCAGGAAGTTTCAACATGAAATTTGTTCTTAGATGAATTGAATGCATGGAAAAGGTTTAGACTGAACTGAATAAATAAAAAATGGTTTCTTAAGATAAAACTGAAAACTTGCTTTCAGAACTCTAACTCTATTCAGATTTTACATACAAAAAACTCGTTTTTTGAGAGTTTTTTTAATGCATGCAACTTTACGTTTCAAACTCGTGTGAACAGGTTCAGATTTTGTAATAAGGTACACAAAGACATGTTATTTTGTGAAAGCTTTATCTGTTGCCACAATGTAGGCAACAATAAAAAAAACCTATACCAGATCGGTTGTCGCCTGAGTCAATAAAAATCTAAATCGTTTGCCACGCTATGGCAGTCTAATGTGAAATTATGGTATAGTAAAAGTTGGGAAGCAGAAGGAAAAATGCTCCTATTGTAACAAACAAAAAAGTGAAAGACGACTATGTCCTGGTCAGAGTTAGGGATGTAAAATAAGAGAACTAGCTTTTCAACTTATCTCGCAGCTTCAAAGACATTTAAATCAAAACAAGTTGACATATTCATGCTTTTTTTATGAGTTAAACCTACTTCCTCACTACAGTGAGCAGTCTTAGCTGTGAAGTGTTGGCACACCTGCATCTCCCAATTTATTGGCTAAAGTCCGTGATCCTGTGCACAAAATCAGGAGGATTTGCCAGCCATGGTAAACAATATACAAAATCATATAGCTAAAGAGCATACATGTAAGAGTTAAAAAAGTTTTTCTGGGGAGATAAAATCACTGAGGGTGGACTTGCTCCTTGAGGGGAAGCTGAAACAGTTTTTTGATTTCTGGGTTGCGTAGGCAGGGGCTGGTGGGGTGGGAGGCCAATTTTTTCTGTGAGAGGCCCAATTTTCCACCAAACTCACCACTTTAGAAGTATAATGAGGGCTGTAAGAGCAAACACACTCAATTTTATGTGCTTCTTGAGAGTAGCCTGCATCTACAATAGGGAGTAATCAGAGTGTGGGACTGCATCTATAATACGAAGTATCCAAGAGTGTGGGATGCATGCATCCCAAATTTTAATGACACGTTGTGTCATACTGCACGAAATGACACATGCTATGTTGGATGACATCATGGCATGTGTTACAGTATACAACATGATATCACATATCATGTTACTTTACTTGAAATGATGAGTTGCACTGCATTGCCTGGTATTAAATGACATGAGTATTAACCCTTTAACTGCTCTGGACGTGTTAACTCGCGCGCCTTTGTACCTGTCCCTGTCTGCTCTGAATGTGTTTAGCGCGCCACCAGTCCTTCTACCTGGTACTCTGAACATGTCTACGCGTATACACAGAGTACCAGGTAGAAGGACTGGCAGCGCGCGTAAACACGTTCAGAGCAGACAGGGACAGGTACAAAGGCACGCGGGTTAACACGTCCAGAGCAGTTAAAGGGTTAATACAAACAAATACTAAAAGTGTGAATATGTCACAATGTTTTGATTCAAATGTCTTTGAAGCTGCCAGATACTAGTTCCCTTCTTTTACAACCCTAGATCTGCCAAGGACATATTCACATTTTTGGGGTTATGAAAGAAGCATTTTTCATTTTGATAAGTGTTGTATTTCATTGATGACCATGCTTTTGGATTTGGACCTGACTGTGATTATGACATGACAATATATCATTGGAATCTGGGATCTGTTACGAGGCCTTTGCTGTTTTGTATAATCACCAACAATAGTCAATAAGCAAAAAACTTAGCTTCACAATGTTCGCTAACAATATAAGTGTTGTAGCGGATATACTTCTATTTCAAAATTAGAATAAGGTACAATGACATGTTGAAAGGGATTGTGGTGTTTTTCACTGGCGACTCACTCTCAATAAACCTAAACAAAACTACGAGGGATGTTCAATAAGTAAAGCAACATATTTATTTCTCAGTCAAATTGGCTGAAAAAATTAAGAATTTGTTGTGGGGCATCGTGGAATATTCCCACTTCAGCTCCTATAGTTTCATGAAGTTCTGATATGTGGCGGTGCAATGCATTACATTCAAAATGGCACACGTTAACAGAGATGCGTTCCAAGCAGAGAGCTGTCATTCAGTTTCTTTTGGTGGAAAACCAGAGCATCGCAGGTATTCATAGGCACTTGCAGAATGTTATGGAGACCTGGAAGTGAACAAAAGCATGGTGAGTCACTGGGCTAGGCGTCTCTCATTGCAACAAGGTCACGCAAACTTGTCCAATCTCTTGTGTGCTGGCCAGCAGCACACAGCTGTGACTCCTGCCATGTTGGAACAGACGGACACACTAATTTCAGGTGATTGATGGATCATGATCAAACATTTTGCTGCTCAGTTGGCTGTCTTTGTTGGTACTGCTGACACAACCATCCACCTGTTGGGGTACTCAGAGGTGTGTGCCGGTTGGGTTCCTCACCGCCTAACAAAAGAACATAAAGAGCAATGAAGGACGATCTATGAGGAATAGCTTATATGTTATGAGGCTGAGGATGGCAATTTTATGTCTAATATCATTAAAGGTGATGAAACAGATTCACCACTGCATACTGGAGACAAAATGGTTATCCATAGATCGGCACTACACGACCTTTGCTCCAAAGTAAAAGTTCAAAGCCACACCCTTAGCTGGTAAAGTCATGGTGGCAGTCTTCAGGGACTCTGAAGGGGTTATTCTGTTTGATGTCCTCTCTCATGATGCAATGCCCATCTCTGAAGTGTACTGCGCTACACTCAGGATACTGAAGAAACGACTTCAGCGTGTTTGTTGCCACAAAAATGCAAAAGAATTTCTCCTTATCCATGACAACACAAGGCTTCACACAAATCTGGGCACTCAAAAGGAGCTCACTAAACTTCAATAGACCGTTTTTCCTCATCCAACCTACAGCCCGGATTTTGCACCTTCCAACTTCCAGCTGTGAGGCCCAATGAAGGAGACACTACGTGGGAAGCAGTACATGGATGATGGGGAGGATGCTGATGCAGAAAGATGTTGACTCCAATATTGACCAGTAGAGTGATACTGTCCGGGCATACAGGCCCTCCTAGTAAGGTGGTGCAAGGTCAGCGTACTGAATAGAAACTATGTTGACAACACAGTTTTGTAGCCAAAAGAATGGGAAATAATATGGTGTATCGGAATAATGAATAAAACCAAGCAGCTTTCAGAAAAAAGGAGTGCATTACTTATCAAACGACCCTTGTAGTTTCACAAAAACCACAAGAATTCAGAAGTAATTCACATTACACATAACTGACCAACCTATAAATCAAATGTACAAAATTGTTAGATGTTCACACAGTTCTGAACTGGAAACATTGTAACATCTTTCACACACAAGAAAAGGCATTATCTTCTTCAGCAATATGCCAATTCAAAGAGAAACCTCCATGGTGCAGAGCAGAGTACTGATGTTCACATGTGGCATATTTACGAGCATGTCATATCAAATCCTTTTCAAATCACTTGATGGTATGATCGCAACGTACATTCCTTGATAAATTTTGTTATAAGCTACTCCTCTAATGTGACAGAAAGAGAATATATCACACCCATAAAAAATACAAAATGTGGTCAATTCTGCAGGCTCTAGTACTTGTTGATAAAACAAAGGGTGTTAAGTATGTTAATACTAAAATCTTCAATTCTCTATCAAGCAGAATTAAATTCATGAAACAATAAATCTTTATTCATGTACAACTTAAGGCAGTACCTGCCTCTCTACTCGCTGGATAAATTCTTTACCAAAAGTTATTAAAATCTGAAAATTCCCTCTTGTGTATATCTCTGATAAACACATTTAATGTGTAGTGATTTTTTTATTGTTTCTATTTGAACAAACCAAATATGAGAGTTAAACTTAGCCACTATGGATCTTTTTTAATACTTTGATCATATATTAAATCACCTGTAACAACAAATAGCAGCAACCAGTAACTCAATGAAATATTTGTTTTCCGGGTTCCCGGGTTCGATTCCCGGCGGGGTCAGGGATTTTCTCTGCCTCGTGATGGCTGGGTGTTGTGTGCTGTCCTTAGGTTAGTTAGGTTTAAGTAGTTCTAAGTTCTAGGGGACTTATGACCACAGCAGTTGAGTCCCATAGTGCTCAGAGCCATTTGAACCATTTTTGAAATATTTGTTTAATTTCACCGCCAGTTTCAAGCAACTTTCAGATAATCTTAAAATGAGGCTTGCAGAAGACTTACATTATGATTCTTGAAGTACTTTATGACTGGTTCAGTTAGTTTAGCTATAACTGATGTGAGGGTATGATGAGTAAAAAATATTTCAGTTTGAAATTGCACAAGTGTCTCTCCCTTGCATCACTAATTGAAGTCCATTGTAGCAAAGAAAGCCAATAAGGTACTAAGCTTGGATTTAATATTACTTAATGTGTTTAATCCTTTCCACATACCTTGGAACCACCTTGTATCGCTCCTGTTCCTGCATATATCTTACTCACTTCATTGCCATTATTAATCCACATCTGCCTAAAAACTTCTTCAAAACGAGATACTATTTGATGTTTTTCCATCAAGTTCAACAAGTGTAGTTGTTTTGCTAATATCTACAGAAAAAAATCACATTGGTGAAAATTCAGTTTAAAAAAAAATACCTTAAACGAATTAAATCATTAAAGATATTTGCAGATATAGTGCATGCACAACTGCTATTGATCATTCTCCTCCTATGCATTAGGAATAATTAGATTATAGAGATCAGTGTTACAAGTGATACAATACTTGTATCTCTCACAATAAACATAAAGGGTAGTAGTCTTTGCACAATAATAATAATAATAATAATAATAATAATCGGAAATTTTTGCAGCTTTGATTTCCAACGCAATCAGTCCCTAGGATGACAAGTAAAACTTTTTGTGGTACTGTGCTTAACTCTGTGTCTTAATTTTTGGGATGTGTGTTGACTTGTATGGGGGGAGATGAAAATCCTAAAAATATAGCTTCAATGGACCAAAGCATTGTAGCTACTATATTAGCAGTAAAATTTACAATGAAAGCAGCAAACTTCCCCCGGTTCTCTTTACATTACAGAGCCCATCATTTACAAGTCTTTTAATAATTCTTAGATACTGTGGGCTTTTGATAGCTATTTGGCTGAATATTAACAGAATATCAAGGTAGAGTTTTGTATTTTTAGACTTAGGTGAACTTCCATCACCCACTCTTCAGCCACTACAAAACTTTGATTTCCGTACCTCTTTTTTATTTTTTTTAATGCAAAGAACATTTGCATTTTATAATATTTCTAGAACATTCTAAAAAACATTGGGCAACATCAACCATATGTTTGTGAACTCAGCAGCAAAATAACTGACAATGCAAAAGTAAAGGGAGACTACAAAAAACAGATTTGCAAGAGCAGGATAAAAAATTCTGTAAAAAGAGAAATTTGTGTACACTGAATGTAAGGTTAGTTGTTTGGAGGTCTTTTCTGGAGGTATTTGTCTTGAGTGTAGCCTTGTACAGAAATAAAATATGGATTATAAAATGCACAGACAAGAAAGAAGTCAATAAAAGCTCTTGAAATGTTGCACTACAGAAGAATGTTGAAGATTAGATGGTTAGACTGGATAACTAATCAAGATGTGCTGCATTGAACTGTAAAGAAAAAAATTTATGACAAAACTTGACTAAAAAAAAGGAATCACCAGATAGGGCACTTTGACATATCAGGTTGGTTGGTTGGTTGATTTAGGGGAGGGGACCAAACAGCGGGGTTAGCAGTCCCATCGGATGGGGAAGGAAGTTGGTTGTGCCCTTTCAAAGGAATCATCCCAGCATTTGCCTAAAGCGATTTAGGGAAATCACAGAAAACCTAACTCAGGATGGCCAGACGCGAGTTTGAACTGTCATCCTCCCGAATGAGAGTCCAGTGTGCCACCTTGATTGGTGACATGGCAGGAAACAGTAGGGCCAATGACCTCAGCAGTTTGGTCCCTTAGGAATTCACACACATTTGAACATATCAGGAAATAGTAAATTTGGTAATGGAAAAAAGTGTGTGTGTGTGTGTGTGTGTGTGTGTGTGTGTGTGTGTGTGGTGGGGAGGGGGGGGGGGGGTGGAGAGTGTAATAATTGTAAAGGGAAACTTAAGCTTGATTTCAGAAGACAGATTCAAGTGGGTTGCAGCAGTTATGCAGAGATGAAGAGGACTGCACAGGATAGCCTTGTGTGGAGAGATGAAGAGGACTGCACAGGATAGCCTTGTGTGGAGAGCTGCATCCAACTGGTCCTCCGATTGAAGACCACAACAATAACAAAACTCAATTACATACTGCTCTATTTCAATGAAGCTCCACCAGCATGCACAACACATCTTGCATATGAGGTTGGAACAAAATGGCATTCTACTTATTGAAAGGAAAGTGTGATGTCATGTTTGTATGTATGTAAATATTTTTAAATTGGGCAGCACATCTATCTGTTAAGTATGAAAGTATTAACTTTATGGACATAACTGCTGTGACAGCCCACAAAGCACATTTTCAGGGTTCAGTTTATCACTGATGAGCATTAATACTTGTCCAAATAACTGCTGAGAACAGTGTTATCTAATTGTGTTATGAAAGGACATATTTACTTTTATCCAGGCACACTACAAATAATTTTCAGGGAAGTAAATTTGAGGAATAACTGAATACTGGGTAATATGATTCAACAGCACTGAAAAATTTGTACTGCATAATGAATGTCACCTGTGTCTCTTATCACATGAATGGAATTTCTAGTTTCTTTTCATTGTTATTGTTTTAATTTGTGCATCAAGCCCGGTTACAAAACACATTAGCTAAATGACTTTTTTTCTAAATTATGTTTCAATTTTCGTGGCATGGAGACATACATTTTTCCATTTTGTGAACCACATATTAAAAGATAAGTTTATTTATTTTATTTATATTTGTTTTATACTTCAAATTGTTATTTTTTTTTTACATTCACATTTTTTTCCTTGGTTTACTGTTGTACATACATGTATTTTGTTAATTGAAAATAATACACAACTCATTATTACGATAGAAAGTAATTACAATAATGATAATCTGTAAGGAAATGCTTAAAACATAATGTTCTTTAACTCCATAAGCATACAATGAATAAAATTTCTTGCTGAAATATACATGATGGAGAAGACAATATGAAACAAAATTCTGCAGGATTTCAAATGGTCATGGGTGATCCTCTAAACATCATGATTTGGAAGAGGCATATTTCAGTACATTTGCAAGCATTGATGAAGAGAATTGATCATGTACTAATGGCTACAGCTTGATTATATTGTTTCTCAAGTGGAGATTGACACCATAATCATTCAACAGAAATATAGTCCATTCAAAATTACTTGATAGTTGACGTCTATCACTTGCTGCTATGGTGTTGCCACATCGGCTGCTGGCTAGTGCTTGGTTATAGGTAACACACAAAAAGTGCACGTCACTTCACAACTGCTGTTAATGTGTAACACGGAGCAATGTTGGAAATAGCTATCATAACGTATGCTGGAAATGAGAAATGCTCTGTCAACAGCTGACTAAGTGACCAATGGCTGAACTGCGGTAGATGACGTGTTTTGTAGCCCTGAATTTAAAATCTTGTTCTAAGCTAACCACAACCTTTGACGTGTAACATATCTGAGAAAGAAGCAGAACTAAAATCATGATCACTTTGTTCATGGCTATTAAAGCTAACCTCCACAAGCACATTCAAGATAGAAAAAGTTCAGTTTCAGTGCTAAAAGCAAACTGTTATTTCTTACTATCATTTGTTACCTGAAACTATCTTCAAACTGGTTACACAAGCTGTCGTATTACCACAACCAATGAGCAGACCTTGTAGGCACTCAGTTGCAGATTACAGATCACACAGACAGATTCCAGACGAAAAAAAGATAATAGGTAGAAAGGTAAGAGCAAATAAAAGAAAAGTCAATATGTTGATGAAAATTATGTAGCAAAGAAATATAAATACAAAATTACACCAATTAACTGAATAAAAATGATAATCTAACTCTTTTGATTAGATTTAAAAATAAAAAAAGAACTGCAGCAATTGATGAGATCAGAACCCACGGCCTTCAACATGGCTGGTTATTATGCTAACCACTGCACTCAAAATACAAGACTGAGGCAGTATTTGTATATTTGACAGTGATCACCCAGTCACAATGATGAATTGCAGCCTTCAAAAGCTTGGTCACGTGCAATGTCATGTGAAGCTTATGTAATGTAAACCGATGTGATTATGATAACTGCATATGTGACACTGAATCGTCTCTTACGCAGAAGTATCCAGTAGTGTGTTTAGACAGTGTTGCATATGAAACAAGTGCATTTCATTGGCATCATTTTGTGTGTGTGTGTGTGTGTGTGTGTGTGTGTGTGTGTGTGTGTGTGTGTGATGAAATACAAAATAAAGGTGCCAGACCCATGATTTGGGATCCAAACACATCGAGAAAGAAAGCCAGACAACAAACAGGAAGTGAAGTGACTAACTGTTGTGGCAGTTTGGCAATGGCAAACAATCCAGGCATGACATTGAGTGCTGTGATTGGAGGAAACAAGCTCTTACACAAGGAGTATCAACTATCAAATAATTTTAATCAGACTGTAGATCTGAAAGTGTTCTCATGAAGTTCTTCCAACATCGAAAGCTGTATACATCCCACAGCTGCAACTGTGCCGTCAAGCCCTTTGGGTTCACTAGATGACCAAGTTCCTTGTGCTCGGGTATGATGCCCTGAATGTTTCTTTCACACTGACCACTGCTAGAATCTAACAACAAGACAGGTATTTCGCCCTCACTGGGAAAGAAAACACATTTCAAATATCTTTCAATCTGGACAGAAATCTGTTTACCAGATTTCAATGCTGTCACAACGACATTTGGGGCTTCAAATAGAGAGTCATGGATTCTTGGTCCAAACTTACCATTAGTTTCTTTTACAACCATGAAAAGGATCTCAAAGGGCTCTATGGCATAAGCACAGCTGTAGAATGTATACAGCTTTCAATGTTGGAAGAATTTTGTGAGGAGACTTCCTGATCTAGCTCTGCTGAATGATTATGATGTCAATCTCCACTTGAGAAACAATACAATTGCATTGCAGTCAGTAGTCCATAATCATTTCTCTTCCCCAATACTTACCAATGTACTGAAATATGCCTGATACCAATCAGAATATTTAAAGAATCATCACCCTTGACAATTTGAAATCCTGCTGAGTTTTGTTTTATATTGTCTTCTCCATCGTATATATTATGTGATGAAAATTTTGTTCACTTTATTTGCATGATATAAAAAAAATGTTATGATGTAGGCATTCCCTTACAGATTATCATTATTGTAATTATTTTCTATCACAGTAATGCATTATTTATTACTTTCAATTAACAAAATAAATATATGTGCAACGAAAAAAAACATGAAAGTAAAATGTCCAATAACAATTTAAATATAAAACAAATATAAGTAAAATAAATAATTAGAATAATAATGAATATCTAGAAATTTTAATTAGATACACTGAAAAATACTCTGACAGCACACTTTGTAAAGCTTATTTTCGAAAATTGGTATTTCAGAAACCAGCTTTATTACACAAGGATGTATATGGCTTGAAAGCTTCTTTAGTTTATGTTGTAACAAAAGTTTTCGTTTTTCAGGATTAATTAATGGTGGTGGGGTGTTTTGCAAAATTTCAAATTATTACAAAATCTGAGTATACAGTTTTCAAGTACATTAATTACATATCAACTTTTATATGAAAACATTTTTGTATATCATCGTATTGAAGATATTCCCTTTTAACCTAAAAATGCTAAATTACCTTTCAGGGTGTGTTTTATTCTTCGAAAGTAAAATTGGCCAAAAGAAAGAAAAAAAACCATATTGTACTATTTTGTCCCCTCTACACACTGCCAAGATTAATCAAGATCGTGTATTGACACTTGGGAATGTTTCCATGTAAGTGTTGTTCACCTCATCACTCCTTTGTGTTCAAGTATACTGTATCCTCAACACTTACCCCTGAGATTACACAACACAAATGTTCCCTTGTCCACCTTCTTCAGGTACCACAGTTCTATATGTCTTTTTACTATTGTCCATTATGGACACCTAGTGACGAAACTGATCACATGGAGATGGTTACGTACCATCTGCACTGATGCAGCTATCCCAGTTGCCTCCAAAACCTCAACACACAGTTCAGTTGCATTAGCCTCAAGGCACCTACAAGCCATAATTTGTAGTTAGCTGCCATCAGCTAGTGGTGTATATCATGAGGGTGGTGCAAACCATGTTTTTTGGCAGTTTATCCTGTACACATTATTATAACTTGTTTTTCTTGATATAATCTATGTTGAGTGGATAATTAAAATTGAAATTTTCGCAAGATTTATTTACAGTCATTAGAATATTTTTTCTGCTCAACAGCTGCCATGATACACTAAAACATTCCATCTTTCAAATCAAGCTGTCCAATTTTTGAGAGCACACCACCACTTATGTATAGAATTAAGAGATTTCTCATAATGAATCCTGAAGTTTGCTTTGGAAACATTTCACTGGAAAATTATTTTTGAACTACTGCTTTTCTTTTGCTTCTATTTTTAGGCAAAGTTCTCTTGTTTCTACTCATGCTTCTACTCATGCTTTACGCAGAGAGCATTTCCTTTTGTAGTCTTTAACTGATGGCCCTTAAATGTGTTTACTTTCCTATATCTTTCATCTATACCACTGTTCACATTCTTTCATTTTATTTAATTGGCTATTTTTATGTATGGGTATTTGAATCACTCCTCGTCTTTTCCATGCTATTTCCATAGTTCTGTACTCTTGTTTTTGGTTACATTTTCAGTATATATCTTAGAAAATTATGATGCATCAGCATAAGAACAGTACACTAAAACATTTATTGTTATAAAAAATATCATATTTTTCTATCTTACATAAGCAATTATTTTGTGTACACAGTACTCTAGCAAACATCTAAGTTTATGTTGTGGTACTGTCACATAAACTTAGAAAACACTTTTGTACACATTGATAACTTTCTGGAATGTGCTCTGTATCCTCTCCATAAGAGCAAACACAGCTCTCTTTCTCAACAGTGGTCAATTTTTTAAAATTAAAATTTTATGTTTTTAAGTAATGCATGGGACTCTGCACACAGGAAAATAGAAATAATAAAAAGAAATATCAAAGATCACATGAGAAAACAATAATTGCTTCAGATATTGTTGGAACAGCTGTGTAGTTCATAGGCACTGGTGGTGGAGGGAGTTATCATTACAACACATTCTCCACTCCCGTAATTGCCCAGCCTCAATCTCAGGTAACCCAATATTGCTGTACCCTCCACTCAACAGTTTCCCTTCCTTTGTCCTGTCACTCCCTCTCAGGCCATGCTGATTCCCACCAGCCACTACAATTGTGCAAGCTTATGAACCTATCACCCCTCCCTCCTACATTCCTAGCCAGCAAATGGGCATCCCTCTGAGCTACTAGCTGCCCCCCCCCCCCCCCCACCAAATCCATCTCCCTGCCTTCTGCCTCTCCTCTCTCCCTCTACCTAGCCTACCCGACACTATCTCACCACAACCAGTCCACCTGTTGCAAAATAGCATTAGCACTTCCAGTGTAGCTGGCACCATTTAGGGGCATTGGCGCACAAGTGGGTTTTACTCTAGTTCATCAAAGGATAACTCCAAAAGCTACAAAGTTTTCCTTCTTTTGTTCGTGCCTATTGACAACTCAATGTTTCTGCTTTTCAGTAAGTGGTCTCCTTTAATCCTAAATTATTTACATTCTACAAGAACTTTCCTATGATGCACATAAAATAAAAAGGACTTCTTATCAATACAAGGAGGAAAAACAAAGGGATCTCTTTGATAATCATAAGGTTTTAGAGCTTAATTTCCATCAAAGTATGTCAATCAAGCATTGTAGCTATTTTTTTACTCTGCAGACTAAAAATCCTCCCTAGTTTCTGATTTTCAATAATGTGACAATAAAGCATTGCATAAATGTCTTGCAATGAAACTATTTAGTTGCATTCAAACTCTTCTCTTGCTCACATGCAAAATGTTCATATGGCAGCAGCATTACCGACCACCTGACTCAACAGTTTTACAAAGTATGTATTTTACATAGACTCCAGTGAGACAGTCTTTTGCTGGCTGATCTAATAACAAAGAATACATAGTCTTTGTGTTTTACACTCAGGGTGTCATTATAGGAGTTAGTTTCTACTTACCACTTTTCTTAACTGAAGCACTACTAAGCTTAACATCCATGCTCTTGGTGGAGTGCAAAGCATTAGCCAGCCCAGACTCTTCTTGCAACTAACAACATCCCCTACCCCTACGTTCTTCATGTTCCCCAATAGTGTCAAACTCATCACAGTCGTTCTGAAATCTGCTTCACTGGACCTGTCTTGCAATGTATGTTTTATTTTTTGTAACACCAAGTGAGGAAATTTCTTGTCTTCATTGTCACTAACATTCACTATGTGCCTTCAGACATATGTTTCAAAGTACACATGTTCTGCGGTGGTGTGATATGTGTGGTTGGAAACAAAGAACACACTTTGCACACCACAATTGCAGTATAGAAACTTTTACTGTTCCAAGATGATCACTATAAACAGTCTTATGTTGCCATCATCTCATCTAATGGAACTTGCTATAAAACTGCCACGTTTCATTAAATGACATCAAAGTACAAAAGGCACTCCGCACACATACATGTCTTCACAAAACACCCGTTGAATGAAATGCACAAAGTTGATAACACCCTCATACTATTCATGCATATCAGTGTTGAACATAATAAGCTTGTTCCACATCACACATCCTTAGTGCTGTGCGGCAAGCTTTGGAGAACCATGTCAGATGCCGATTTGTATGGATGGTAATAGAGTATGATGATTTGCATGCATTTTGCTGCACCACGAATAAATACAGACATGAATTTGGGGAACTCCGAAAATTCAGAACACCTATGGCTGGAAGGTACAAATTAAGGTACAATGGTCACATCGGGTAGTTGGCACTGGCAATGTTCTTATTAAGCAAAAGGTTCTGTGAGCCACACTTACGACACCACTGGCAGGTACTATAAACAAGTGTGGAGATGGGTACAGAGTAATCAGGCGCATCATATGGCACTGACATTCTATGAAAAACCTGTACATTGCAGTTACAACAGTGCCTAGAAACCTGCATGTTGGGGCCAAAGCGGCCTTGGAAAACCTAAAATTACAATTATTAAATAACACTTCATTCATCCCCTCCAGATGGACTACACCAGAGGCGTAGGAAAAGTAATATAAATAAGCAAACTCAGAGGCTCAACGCAAGCATTCATGTTGTCATTCTGACAATTGTTTAAGTTGCAGGCCAGCCATGACAACCATCTGGTGATGAATTTTGGTGGCCAACTAGCCTGTTGAACCAACTGCCAAGTTCCATGTTATGGATGCGCCACAGCCATTGTGCGGCAGGTCCAAAATTTGACGCATGGCAACTCCAGTATCCCTTCTACCATTCCTTCAAAAATTGGTTTATGTGACTGATGTGTATAACAGACATTTTTGTTGGGAACTGTGTCTTCACATTGACCGGTGAGTTCATTTCCAGGACCTGGTAAGATCTCCAGTACTTAGTTAAAAATTTCTTTGCTTCCCCTTGCCACATCCATGACTATGGTATCAGGTACCCGAAACTTCAATATCCAGTTGTTTACTAACATTTGTGCTATGGTACAAGCCCTTTGGTCTGGCATTGGTACCATTGCTAAAAATAGAGAAAAATGATCAGAGACTGTACATATTCCCTTCAGGTATTTTATTAAATGGCCTGAGGAAATCCAGTCCCAATGTAGAAAACGGATTGGGTGCCTCTGGTAATCCTTTCAACAGCACTTTCTGATGCTCAATGTCAGCCCTTTGTGCATATGGCACACAATCCCTAACATACTGCTCCACGTCACGCTTCCTGTTCCTCCACCAAAACTGCTCTGCTACACATTTATCCATCTCATGTCGCCCTCCATGAGCTGACAACATATAGTCATGAGATTGGTGCAAAACTCCCTTCTGAAAAACTGCTGGGACCGCCATATGTGGACTACACCTCATCATTTGACACAACATACCCTTGTGAATAACAAACTGTCACTGTGATGGCAATTCCTGACACTCCCTATCCTTTTTTTGTGCCCTCTGCCACTCTTCCATGCTCCTCCATAACATCCCCAACATCACTACCCCACAACTTAATGCATGTGCATTTGTATGGGATCTCCCTTACTTACGGATTACTTCGTACGTGAATTCACTAACCTTATGTGCCCGCCATGTTAATCTACTAGACAGAGCTTTTAAACCAAGCAACCATTTCAGAGAGGCATGGTCTGTCATGACCTTTAACTTCCTACCATACAGGTAACATTGGAAATACGTAATACCATACATGACTGCCAACATCTCTTTCTCATTCATTGAGTCGCTACACTCTACTTTGTATAGCTGCCTCGAAGTGTAAGATACTGGATGTTCTTAACCATCTTAACATCTGTCCCAAAACACAACCAACTGCTTCATTTTTAAGTGTATCATGAAAGAATAAAAAACAATATTGGGTCTGATACTAATATTTCTTTTAATTTTTCAAATGGCACTTGATATTCCTGTGACCAATGGGATTTTGCCCCTTATTCAGTAGCTTCTTCAATGGTTCAGTTGTTTTTGCAAAGTTCCTCATGAACCATATGTAACAATTACATTTGATGAATGAGTGTACCACTTCAATTGTTCATAGTGTTGGAAAATTTTAAACTGTGCCTATAAGATGAGGATTGGTCTGTATGCCATGTTCACTAATCATGTTCCGCAGATAGTTTACCTGAGTTTGTACAAAATAGCACTTGTCCATACTTAACATCAAAAGTGTCAACATAGTCTGCTAAAGACATCCTCCAAATGTCTCGCATGCTCCAGTAAATCCTTTGAAAAGACAGTTATGTCATCTAGATACACCATATAAGTTTCTGGTTTTAATCCTCTCAATACCACATCTAACAAAGCTAAAAAGTTGCAGCTGCATTTTTTAGTCCAAATGGCATGTGCTTTTAATGGAAGTGGCCACCCAGCACCGTAAATGATGTTTTTGGCCTTTCCTTACGTGCCACTTCCAACTGATGGTACTAGCTCCTGAGTTCCATACTTGTAAAGAAGTGACACTGACCTAGATTATCCAAAGTTTCTCTGATGTTTGGAATTGGATAAGCATCAGAAAAGGTTCCTGCATTTAGCTATCTATTGTTGCAGCAAAATCTATATTTCCTTGTTCCTTCCACCAATTTCTTCAGCATGACCACAGTATTCATGCTCCAGGGGTTATAACTAAGTTCTATGATCCCAACCCATAGTTGTTGCTCAATAAACTTTTCTGCTAATGGTTGCAGTTGCCTCGCAATGCAGAATGGCTTCATATAAATTGGTGTGCTATCTGTTGTCGGGGTGATTAGCACACTGGACTCACATTCAGGAGGATGACGGCTCAAACCCACGTCCTGCCATCCAGATTTATATTTTCCGTGATTTCCCGAAATTGCTCCAGGCAACTGCCGGAATGGTTCCTTTGAAAGGGTACAGCCAATTTCCTTACCCGTCATTGACACAACCTGAATTTGTGCTCTGTCTGTAATGACCTAGATGTCAATGGGACGTTCAACCCAATCTTCCTTTCTTCCTTCCTTCCCTCCTTCCCCTGTCGATATGTGATGTCACCGTGGGTGCTGGTTACTCTCCGTCTGTACAAAATAAATCACTAAATCTCAACAACAGGTTTTGCATAGCCCTTCAATCACTGCCCTTCAAGTGACCCACTTTCCCTTGTAACACTTCCGTGTCGACGGTTTGCTTCAGCTTTCCTCCAGACTCAACATGTCAAAGTCATCATCTTCCAAGACTTCCAGAGTGGCTATTACTGCACCCTCTCGCAGACGATTCCACCCTATTATTGCCAGTCCCACATAACCTACACTGTGGAGGCATCGGTCCTCTCTTTCCCACGAGGTCCAGACTGATAACGGACATGTGAGCCACTGTTTTACCAAAAACCTCTGTTTCCTGCCACTCACCACCACTAAGCAGCACTCTCTCTGTGCACTAACTTGTGCAGTGTTATGATCTAACAGAATTGCCTTCCAATGGTTGAAGCACTCCCATTTGCATGTAAAGGCTGTTCCCCTTGCTGGTGCTTCCCACGTTTCCTACTTCTACAATCAGATGCCCAGTGGCCCACTCTGCCACATGCACAGCAGCACTCTGGTTGTCTATAATGCATCCTTACATGCCCCTCCTGACCACATCTATTACACCTGATTTCAGAAGCGAACACCTGGTTGTCCACACTCAGCTTTGCTGCACTATCTACCTCTTCTTTATGTGTTGTGATCCTAAGAGCTGATGCTAAGTCCTGGAGGTTTTCCATTTGGACTTCCCGTGACATCTCTGTGAGTATACCAGGCAGAAATGTTCACTGCTCTATTTTCTGCTTTTTGCAATAATGCCCTATTTGATTCTGCATTCTGGATCTGTACATATGCCTTTGTATTCAGTTTACAGATTCTGTCCAAGAACGCTTCCACAGACTCTCTAAGATGCATTGACAAAGTACTTAGTTTCTCCTGAAAGAGATATGCACTCTTTTGCTAAATGTATCACTGACAAAGTCCAGTGGCCCACTGCTGAAACATTTGTCCTTTAATCAAAGTCTCATGGTATACAACATATGCTTCGGCATGCCCCACCAAACTCATACTAGCAACATCCAGGGTTATTTCGTCTGATCACCCATGTGTTACCTCGGTGCCCCTAACATACTAAGTAAAAATTGTCACGTCCTCCGTTGCTGCAGGGACATACGAAACAAAAGGCGCTTTAGTCCAGACTTATTCTCATCTAACTCAAACTGTGGCTGAACCTGACTTGCTTTCCCAGCTTCTAACTCACAAATAAGTTTGAAATTTCTTTGCTTCTCATTCTCCAATTCCTCTCTTAATGTGTGCACTTGCTGAGTTAAAGCAGCAACTGCATCCACTGTAGTAGCTGCAGGTGTTCCCACTGTTTTGCATGCTCTACTTCTACCTTAATTCAAATGTTAAAAAACAAAATAAACACAAACACCCATTCACCCACCCAACACATAAAAAAATCTAACCAAAAATTAATTCTTCTGGTGAATCATCACCCATCTACACTTAGTACAACTACCATATGAACAATTTGCCTACACACAGAACAAGTAGCTGCTATGCCTCTGGTACATTGGCAACCAGCCAAGAGGAAAAAAGTCGCCAGGGATAAAAGGAAGTGACCTGGAAATGGTAAGCAACACATGGTGCATGACGTGCCAGATAAGTTAAGGTCGCATAAGTAAAGTGTATGATTGTAATTTGTTGGGAGTTTTTTTTTTGCTTATTGTGTCAGAGTGTGTATATTTTTACTGTGGTAGGGATATTTTTTTTCTTTTTTGTGTACTTCTTAGTTTTTATTCATGTTGTTATTACTGATGATTTTATTGTGTATTGCGCATTCTTGGAAGGAGGGAAGGTTGTGATCTGTTTGGGTGGCCATGTATGGAATGGTATGTGGACATGTGAAGCGAGTTTGTTTCTGGGGGAAGTAAATGGGACGAGTTGTGGGGAGGAGCTCCTGCCAGCTTGTACTTACTTCCAGAGGACAGGAACACATTGGTTATACTCGGTATTCACAGTGGAAACTGTAGGGTCGAATTGTTATGGAGGAGGAATATCAGTATGGTTGAGAAAACTTGAGCTTCAGGAAAGCAGAATGATTATTAATCAGCACAGACTTTTTCCTTCTGGCTACGCTCACAGGCTCAACTGTAATGACATTGTCACAGAATATGTTGCATTGACCTGAAGGATCTCTGGGCTAGGGAAAGCTGATGTAATTATTAAGGAACACTCCACTTCTTCCCTCCAGAGGGACTACATCAGAGGTATAGTAAAAGGAGTATAAATAATGGAGCCCAGAGGCTCAAGGCACGCAGTTGTGTCACCATTCTGTTGTAGTCTGAAAATGGACATAATGGTGATTAAGTTGCAAGCCAACCAAGATGACCATCTGGTAATGGATTTAGGTGGACAACCAGCCCGCTAAATCAACCGCCCAGCTCCAAGGTATGGAAGCCCCACAGCTGTGGTGAGACGGGCCTAGAACTTGGTGATGAATGGGTGGGGGGGAGCAGGGGAGCAGCCAGCCTCTTCTATCTGGGTGACGTCATCTGACAGACTGCAAGCTGATGTTTGTAAGGGCAGAGTTGGGACGTGATCTTGCAGCCTCTCGGGTACAAGGCTATCCTCTCAATCATGAACCAAAATGCTCTGGGCAGGCGACTGGAGCTGTCAAGGCTCTACTACAATGATAACTGCTGGCTATTACCCTTCGGTGGACAATGAGTAGTGCTTGAGGGAATAGGTAGCTGCACTCTGGAGGGCAGGAATGGGGCTATTGGTTTGGCCAACACCCGCTGCCGGCCATGAAGCCCAAGCAAGGACGGCAGCTGTTATGTCATGGGTACAGAGCATCCGGCTGCTGTAGCAATGTATTCTAGGACTGGTGTTTGCACTCACATAATTATACAAACAATGTGCCATCACCTGGATCAGCAGAGACACTGCGTATTCTTTGGCAGAATAAAGATCAATGCCAAACTTGTCAGAACATCTCTGCATGCCCCAGCGTGATTCCCCCCTCTCTCTTACACTGTATCTTTCAGTCACCCGCTGAGGCCGATGGCTCATAACAATTTTACAAATGTGTGCTTTTTATCAAGATATGTATATGTTTGGAGTGCCTCTTGTACTCTGACTTTATGTAATGTAACATGGCACTTTTATAACAAGTTTCATAAGATAAGATTATGGCTGGGTGAGGCTGTTGCAACCAGTCATCTTGGAAAAATGAAGGTTTCTGTCTTCTGGTCATGGTGAACGAAATGTGTTCTTCATTCACATAGATCAGATGATGGCTGGGTAAGACTGTTGAAACCAGTCATCTTGGAACAACAAAAGTTTCTGTCCTATGGACATGGTGAATGAAATGTATTCTTCATTCACGTAACTTTTAGATTAATCAACAGAGCTAAACCTGTTTTATTCATGTGACTTATTTTAGTCACTGTCTCCTTTTAAATACTTGGCAACAGCTCCATTTTCTTAGACTTCTGTCAAAATTTGACAAATTCTTGTCCATTCTGAAACAGTGGCAGTTTTTAGAAAAATGCATCAAAGAGCAAGCACTTTCCAGAAGGTGTCTCTACGAATATCAGTTACTTAAAGCTGTAATACTTACATGGTATTATCACCACTAAAGAGTAGTAAAGCTATTCAGCACACACATTTTGATAACATACATCATAACCCTTTTGTTTTCTGTCTGCCAAGATTAACAGGCAACTCGGTTTAAAATTTAAATTATATATTGTGTTGCTAACATACTTCTCTACTCAATGTAACTTTCTACAGAGGTGACAACCTTATTTTCACCAGCGAAGTAATTTGTTTTACTGTTTGTGCCATTTTTAAAATTGTGATCAGAATCAGATAATGCCAAAAAAAGAAACAACAGTTTACATATTACATCTGGGCACTGTCATGCTACAATACAGTTGGATACTCCAGACCAATAACATACTGGAATTTACATAATGGAAACTGCTGTGGACATAAAGATAATGAACAAATTTTAAAATAAATATCACCTCTACATGAAAACTTAACTTATAATGATGCTACATTAAAAATAAGAATGTAAACAAAAACAACAAAACATAATTTATGTACCTCCAGTCCAAAAAATGTCTGCACACAGTTGGTCCGATCCAAACAGTCTAAACAGTTGGTTCTTATGGCGCCTTTTTGTTCACTGGAATATGAAAAGACATGGAGCGTAAATAACTTACATGGTATCGAACTGATAAGTGTAATTTGCAATTTCATGGTAAATACCTAATTCCCAAAGCAACATTCCTCAGCAGTGATTGCTGCACATGATAGGTTGGCAACACACAACACGTTTGAAAAGATAATTCCATGCACTTCAAATTTAATTTAAATCTACAAACTTCTAATCTGATTTTAAAATTGGTTGTTTTCCCTCAGTTCATATCCTTTCACCCCACATAAAAATTATATGACAGTTCCTTCACTGCTTCAGATATGGAAATCTTTGCTACTTTACTTTTAACTTTTGGTCATCCTATACACACATGAAACACAATGAGCATTCAATAAGTAAGGCAACACAGAGCTCATAAAACTTCATTGAGAGTCTTCTTCTTCATCCACCCAACATCCTGGATCTCGCACCTTCAGACTTCCATCTGTTTAACCCAATCGAGGATGCACTCCACGAGAAGCAGTACATGGATGATGGGGAGATGACTGATGCAGCAAGATATTGGTTCCAATGTCTACCAGTAGAGCGGCACCACATGGGCAAGCAGGCCCTTCCAGTAAGGTGGTTTACGGATGTTACACTGAACGGTGATTATGTAGAAAAATAGTATTTTGCAGCCAAAAGGGTGGGGAATAATAAAGCATATTAGAATCCTCTATAGAACCAATCTGCTTAAATTTTAAAAATAAGTTGCATTACTTACTGAACACCCCTTGTATCTACACCTACTTACATAATCTGCAAGCCACCATATAATACATGACAGAGGGTACCTTGTACCACTGAGTCATTTCCTTTTCTGCTCCATTCGAAAATGGAGAACAGGAAAAACGACTATCTATATGCCTCTGTATGAGACCTAATTTCTCTCAGGTTATCTCCACAGTCCATACAGAAAAATGTATGTTGGCAACAGTAATATTGTCCTGCAGTGAGCTGTAAATGCTGGTTCTCTAAATTTCCTTAATAATGTTTCACAAAAAGCATGCTGTCTACACTCTATGGATTCCCATTTGAGTTTACAGAGCATTTTCATAATACTTGTGCAATGATTGAAGCTATTGGTAACAAATCTAGTAAGATGCCTATGAAGTGCTTCAATGTCTGCCTTAACTCTAAACTGGTAAGGATACCAAACACCTTGGCACCACTCGAGATGGGTTGCACTAGTGTTCTACTTGCTGTCTCCTTTATAAATGAGCTACACTTTTCTAGAATTCTGCCAATAACTGAAGACGACCATTCACCTTCCCTACTACTGTCCATATGTGCTCATTCCATTTCATATGAATTTACATCTCCACACCTCAATATTCGATTGATGTGACTGTGACAAGCAGCACAACACTAATACTGTATTCAAACATTACAGCATTTTTTTTTAATGCAAAATTTAAAACTTCGGTTTTTTTCCACTTCCACCTATTGGCACATCCAGTTGGCAAGTGTCTGTATAGAAGCCTTTGACCTGCTTGGTGATTTTCAATAGGACTAACATTTTCGCAGGTGTCTGACAAGATCTTTCGCTGACATATGATGGTGGAAGTAGTTGTGTGGTTCATGTACCATTATTTTTATACACACATGAATTTCTACTAACTTTTGCCTGCAACATTTCTGCATCCTTTTTTTAACTGTGAGTTCAACAATCTCTGTTCACTTGGCATTTTTTGAATTTTGTTATTAAACCATGATGGGTCTATTCCATCCTTAATCAACTTACTTTTCCAGAGAATGAACTACAATCAGTTTAAACTCCGCCCATATTTCCTCTACATCTATTATACTGGAGCTAATTGGCGTTCACCCACTGTCTACGTAAGATACTAACAAGATTCAATGTTTCACTAAAGTTCTATGCACGCAAATTATGTTAACGTTATTAGATACTCATTTCCCTTTATCGATTAACTGTTTTTGACAAAACTCTTTGTGTAGTCTTCTTCCACAGTCCAGCTGTGTCAAAGTTTCTACCTTGCTCGCAATGGACTTTCTCTCTAAATAACTGTCTCATACTTTCATTAGCGCACACCATTACAATAATTCTGCTTGAAAAATTAAACAGTGCACACTTAAGTTTAAATAATTTTGAATGCTAACAAACACACGCTGTTTGTGGGCTAAAACAAAAGGCCTATGAGGATTTGTATCACTACTAGAAAATTATCACAGCTACAACTTTTGAGAAGGTGCCAGGTCTATCAGTGGAATAATTCTGATATTGTAATAACAGTGACTAGTATGATGGGGTTCCCTAACACAAGTGACAAATGTGACAACTGCTTTGAGTCCAGTACACTTTTCGAGTTAAATATTGTTCTTCTGTTAAATGTCATAATTGCAGTTTAAATTTATTTTCTTTTTTTTTTAAATGCAGAAAACTGGAATTTTGTAAATACATTAGTAGAAAAACAAGCACAATGTCCAACAAATTAGTCAGCCTCAGGGGCCATCATGCTAATACCATCTAATGCTGCCTCTAGCCTTGCTCACGTCCTCTGTTCAGTGAGAACACAGTCCACAAGTTCCTTCAGGCATGCCACATGCAGCTGAAGCCATTCACTGATGATTAGATCCCACAGGGCGGCCTAATTTCAGATATGAGGATTCTACAATTCATCCGATATTCCAAATAGTCTCAAACATGTGTTATGAGATCAAGACTGGTTGAGTTAGCAAGCCAGTTGCACTTCGGTACAATCCATTAATGTTCCTCAAACCATAAAGGTATGACTGCAGCCCTATTAACGTGTCTGTTGTCTTGTTTTTTAAGACAGGAGTTGTTCACAGCAGCTCATCACGCAGATATAGATGAAAGACAGCACTTTATCAGTGAGGAGGAAGAGGAAGAGGAAGAGGAGGAGGAAGGGTATGGGACAGGGTTATGACAAAGGGAAAGGGTTATGAGGAAGGGAAAGGAGGGGGAGGATTATGTAGAAGCGGACAGGACAGGAATGGTTATGGGAAAGTGGGAGACACGAGAGGAAAGGGAGAGAGAGGAGGAAGCAGTATGGGGTTGGAGATAGACAGACAGCGTGGTTTGAGATGATATAGAGGGGAAGGTGCATGGGGAGGGTAACTAGGATTAGGAAGAATGTTTGGGTGAGAGGGATGGGGTACAAGATCAGGAGATGAGAAGGGGAGTGAGACTAGGGGGAGGAAAAGGGGAAGTGACACTAGGTGTAGGAGAACAGGGAGTGAGAGTAGGTGGAGGAGAAGGGGAGGGACTAGTTTTAGGGGACCGGGGTGGCCACTGTGGGATCGGGGCGGCGACTGCGGGACCCGACCGGAGCAGCCACTGTGGGACCGGGGCGGCCACTGCGGGACCGGGGCAGCCACTGCGGGACCGGGGCAGCCACTGGCCACTGCGGGACTGGGGCAGCCACTGTGGGAGGGGGTGGGGGCCTACGGGAGAGTGTGGGGACTATGGGAGGGGGTGGGGGACTACGGGAGAGTGTGGGGACTATGGGAGAGTGCTAAAAGTGCAATATCCTCAACCTTTTTTTACTAGTACTTCAGAATGTCAAAGGTCTTCTGTGTTGGAACTTTCAGACACTTAATTTGGTAAGTTTCTCAGCAGCATTGAGACACCAGAACCCAGAAACTTTTTCAGAGTTGTGAACAGCAGTCCATCATTCTCCAAGAACAGTAACAAAAGTTTGTAACAAGGTTTTTATCACGTCATACGATATTATATGTGAATAAAATCACAACATACTATGTGTCATTCACTCTAGTATTTAATTTGGAGGGAATTAACTCACAGAAGTACTAAAACTATACGAAGCCAACATTATAATCGAAAGTCTTCCAAAAAGAAATACCACAGCATGTTTAAGCTGACTCCCGATAAAAGGGGTGAAATATAACACTAACACAGAGTACCCATAAACAATAAGCAGGGAAAAAAATCACCCATCCCACAGTCACATATATGTGAGTATACTACATCCTTCCATGTTAGGATATTGTTTATACAGGGTGTTTCAAAAAGATTATATGTATTACGAAGTATTACTTTGTCCAAACTATCGATTGCTGTGCCTCGGCTTGGCTATTTGAGAAACGAATACATAGTCTAGTTTATATTAATAGCCGCTAGATGTCAGTTGCCTTCCGTTTTGCTTGGTAATCGTCGTATGTTTAAAATGGCTACTCCACAGCAGAAATCATTTTGTGTTCTCGAGTTTGCGAAGTGCAATTCCATGATTACAGTGCAAAGACGTTTCAGGTTCAGGTACCAAACTGATCCTCCGAATGGGTGGAACATTCGCAGATGGTATTGGCAGTTTCTAGATACAGAATGTGTATGTAAAGGAAAGAGTCCTGACCGTCCTTGTGTTCCTGAAGAAAATGTTGCACAAACTCAAACTGTTTTCCAACATAGTCCTTCAAAAGCAACACGTCCTGCCAGTCGTGAGTTGCAACTGCCTACAACAACAATTTGGCGTATTTTGAGATGTCGGTTGTTATGAAGCCGTAGAAGTCACAGCTGTTACAAGCTCTGCGTTCTGATGTCAAACGCAAACATGTGACATTTTGTAACAAGATTCTTGATACTATTGACATGACAACACTTTCACACAATGCATCTTGTTCAGTGATGAAGCGACTTTCCATGTTAGTGGTCAGATAAACAAACATAATGTTCAAATTTGGGGCCTACAGAACCCACATGCAGCCACTGAACATGTACGAGATTCGGCGAAAGTCAATGTTTTGTGCGATATCCTGATCATCTGTTTATGGCCATTCTTCTTTGATAGAAACATGGTTAACGGTCAGCAGTACCTCACTATGTTACAAAACTGGTTGTTTCCAAGGCTGCACAAAGACAAATTCATTTTTCAACAAGATGGGGCACCAGCTCACTGGAGTCACCAAGTGCATGAATATCTGAATGAAACTCTACCAAACCGTTGGGTTGGTTGTCAAGGAGCTGGCAACTTAGCATGTCTCAGCTGGGCTCCACGGTCACTGGATTTGACACCCTATGATTTCTTCCTGTGGGGTTTATTCTTAGCGTTACTTCAAAGTGTGTGTTATACTGATGCAGCTGTAGCTGGTTAAGCCATCTTCAGCACTCACAAGTGATCCTTGCCTGTTGACAACGCTTTTTAAATTGTAATTGACATGTCATGTGTGCACTTGGTGCAGCACAGCAGCAGATGTCAGCATTATTAGTTGGCGGCACTAGCTAAATGTTGATGCATGAGATGCGTATTTGGCCTAACTATTCACGCTGTGTTCGCATGTTATTATCAGTAGTAGCACGTTGAAAATTGGAGCTGGTCATTATCGTCAACCAGAGGCACTTGTGTGAGATGTGCGTGTTCAGAAGTGATGTGGTCAGCCTAATTATTTACGCTGAGTTTCCATGGTCAAAGTTTGATTGTGAAGTGGTGAAGGTGGTATTGTGGCACATGGGATGTTACTAAAACGAAGTGTAGTTGCACTGGTTTGAAACGGGTAACAATTTCAGTAATAAATAATGTCCTGTAAACAATGAGGTCATAAGATACAGAGCACAAGCTCTGGGGAAGGAAATCAGTGGTGTCCTAACATAGGGACCAACCTGGCATTTGCATAGAGTGATTTAGGGAAATCACACAAAACTTACATCAAGAGGTCAGACACGGATTTTAACCAGTACCCTCCCAACTGGGAGTCTGGCAGACGACTGGAACCTTGATGGTGAATACTTCAGCACTGGCTTTTCCATGCAGTCCAACATGGGAATAAGGCTTTTCAACACATTACCGGTGCAGGCACATTGTGTCTCTCTTAATATATTTAAAAGAAAGACTAAAAAATGGCTGAAAGACAAAGCTTTTTACAGTGTTAAAGAATTTGAAAACTCTTCAAAAATAGACCTGACTTACGAAACAACTTGCTTCTCTGTTTGTACCTCTTCCTAAGCTTTTTTTTTTTGTCTCTGTAGTTCCACATTTAACTAAAAAAAAATGGTTCTGAGCACTATGGGACTCAACTGCTGAGGTCATTAGTCCCCTAGAACTTAGAACTAGTTAAACCTAACTAACCTAAGGACATCACACACATCCATGCCCGAGGCAGGATTCGAACCTGCGACCGTAGCGGTCTCGCGGTTCCAGACTGCAGCGCCAGAACCGCGCGTCCACATTTAACTGTTAAACATGTGGAGAAATCCTTACGTATGAAATGTATTCTTTTATTATGCACATTCTTTAAAATGCACACTTTAGTTATGTGGGATATCTTTATGCATCAAATGTATTCCTTTATTATGTATGCTCTTTTAAAATGTATACTTTAGCTTTGTGTTATACCTCACAATAGTTATATTTCTTAATATTGTACATTACTCATGACGACATTGATTGCATGTAAATGCTTAAAGATGAAAAATAAATAAATAAACTGTAGGCCACATCCGATCATGTTACAAATCTTCATAATGCACGATTTGCCCAGCTGAGCAAATGGAGATCCACAAAGTGGTAGCTTTCAAACACTGTCAGGCGCTGATAATGATTTTCTCATATGAGTACATGGCACCTCTGTGTCTTTAACAGTGACCATTCAACATCTGACACTGTTCACCCCTCTTACATACCGTATGACAAGGCATGGTACCAACATTAAACACGTTGTTGTTGTCGATGTGGTTTTCAGTTGAGAGACTGGTTTGATGCAGCTCTCCATGCTACTCTATCCTGTGCAAGATTCTTCATCTCCCAGTACCCACTGCAGCCTACATCCTTCTGAATCAGTTTAGTGTATTCATCTCTTGGTCTCCCTCTACAATTTTTAACCTCCATTACTAAATTGGTGATCCACTGATGCCTCAGAACATGTCCTACCAAACGATCCCTTCTTCTAGTCGAGTTGTACAACAAATTCCTCTTCTCCCCAATTCTATTCAATACCATTAAACATAAGGAACACTAACGCATTCTGGTTGCCATTTGACCTGCCACAAAGAATTGCAACTCTAATCATTTACTGCCTGCCCATGGTGTGTATGTGTACGAAGTTGCATTGACATCCCTCCATGTCCAGTGTGTGCTTCTCTTTTTTTGTCAGGCAGTGTATCTTCAGTAATACTGAACTATAAGCTACTACTTTATGTTGGTGTAAACCGTTTCTACTGGACTATACAACACTAAAAGCAACATTAATCTGAAAGTAAACAATACTCCAATAACTTTGTCCATTCATTATACATGCAGAACAGCCAATTGCATTCCATAGTCATATAAGGAGTGTTTAGAACTGTGCTAGGGACAAGTATTACCATATAGTGTTTCAGAGTTCATTATCAATAAAAATACAACACATGCAACTATATGTCCTCACATATAGCAGCAGTATTGTTCCCCATACGTTGACGGGTATTTAGTACAGTACTGTGGGGGCACATCAGAGTTCACACACAGACTGCACTTTAGACAAAGATGACATGTCAGTATTTTCCAGCATATCACTTGAATTCTCTCATGCTTCAGTTAGCTTTCTGCAAAAATTTATTAATCCTAGAGTAATATTTTTAAAATTCTCTTTTGAGCACGACACACAATCTTGCCAGTCATGTTTTGTGAAAGGCATGTTACCTTTGTTTAAATGTTTTTACACTAGTGCTCATCACATATTATTGTGGTCATCACATTTTATATTGTTTACACAGCAGTACCACTCTATTTCATCACTACATGCAACCATAAACAAAATACATTAAAAGCTAAACTGTTTCTGCCAAGGAAAGTTATTTAAAAATAATGAATACCCAAATTTGAAAAGTAATAAATGTAAACTATGTGCACACAAAGGTATAAACAAGTCTAAACTGTAGATTTTCAAAAGTTTAGCTAATGAAATGCAAATAATTTTTTTTAAAAAAGGAAACTAAATACCAACCAAAAACCCTTCTTGAAAAAAGTAACAACAATACTCTTTCCTCTTATACAATTAGAAAACATAGTAGTTTCAGACATAATGAAAACCATAATGAAAGTTAACTTTTGCATCTTTTTATGTGTCATCAGTTAAAATTATTTTCCCTTGTTTTAATTTGTAATACTTTCATTAGTACAAATACATTTCAATTATATCTTCACCTGCTCACCACAACTAAAGTTTGGCAAAGCTGTTAAACTTACAAGAAATGCCTGGGCACTATACAACTGTTTTCAGGCTAATTCAAATTTAGATCAGTTAACTCAGCACTAGTGTTCAGACAACCATTCAATGTTCTGCTCCAAAATTATTATTATATTATCTGTCAATTATTGTCAATATGGAACAAATGGCAGGCTTCAACATTACCAAAAAGGTTGATAATCGACAGTCGTCAGAGTCAATTTGTCCTGGCCAAAACCAAAACCATATCCAGGATTCAGTTTTTCATGAATAACTATTGTGAAACTTTAAATTATTTTATATGTTTATGTTTAGTTACAAATGGAGCAATGATGATATAATCACACTTGTAGTACAAATACATGGCAATTGTTCTTTAGTGCTCCACAGTTCTTATGACTGATAAACACTAAGAGCACGAGGTTCTTCCTTACAGTCACTACCAACTATCTATACATATATTCACTGACTATGCATTTTATCAAGCGAATTGTTCCTTAACATCTGACTGACAATAACACCAATCTTTGTGACAATAGCAACATTGACAATGGTAAAGATTTTACCCAATTAATAAAAATCTGATGCAGAACAGATATGAGTACTCTTCCATTTATCTACTGCAATCTGTAAATGCATCCAGTTACTATATTCCTTTTAATGTAATTATATTCCCTGAACATTTGGTAGAGCCCCTAAATTTTCACTATTTGCATTAAACATTTTAATAGGTGTTTAACAGTTGATACAGAGCTGAGTCACTACTAAGAAACTGTTCACAATTTCAAATAAACACTTCACCATCTGGATAAATATTGTAATAATATGGAAGGAATGAAGGTATGTGTGATCACCACACACACACACACACACACACACACACACACACACACACACAGTAAGGCGTAAAAATCATCTCTCTTTGAAATATCACAGTTTTTATCATTTATTTCAAGACATCTCATCTCAACCACAAAGCATTCTGTTACACAAATAAAAATTACAAATAAGTAACAACTTAGGTAAACAGTCAAACATAAATGTTGAAGTAATAA
Source organism: Schistocerca nitens (assembly GCF_023898315.1). Lineage (NCBI taxonomy): Eukaryota > Metazoa > Arthropoda > Insecta > Orthoptera > Acrididae > Schistocerca > Schistocerca nitens. Next base: position 888,154,192 of record NC_064616.1, read on the forward strand.
TACAAAACTTACTGACAGTACAAATCTGTTGCCACGGCTTTCATGAGTATTAAAGAGAACTTTGATTTTTGATGAAGATGAAAACCTGCTTGCAAGAAACTTGCCACCTTTTGCTTCTGGTAAACTTTTAAAAAATTTATAGAAATTACTTACATCACTGCTAAAATCTATTGTAGTCAAGTTTCTTAAACACAAATAAGCTAATTTGGCTGGTTCAAATGGCTCTGAGCACTATGCGACTCAACATCTGAGGTCCTCAGTCACCTAGAACTTAGAACTAATTAAACCTAACTAACCTAAGGACATCACACACATCCATGCCCGAGGCAGGATTCGAACCTGCGACCGTAGCGGTCGCTCGGTTCCAGACTGTAGCGCCTAGAACAGCACGGCCACTCCGGCCGGCAAATAAGCTAATTTCTCTTGTATGAGAATGTATGTGTGGAACTCCAGCATTTTTGAGAGTTTAATATTGTTAACTTTATCACAGTGTTGTGCCAACCTAAAAACTTGGGTTCACATCTTGCACTAACAATACACAGAACTCGTTGCCAGACAGAATTTCTCTGACAACAGTGCCAGTACTGCACATGTCCAGTGCAGATTATAATGTACGGAAGGTTCTGGTTGAGAATAATGAATTATTTAGGAATAAAGGAAACAACTCACCTAAAGGCAGAAGCACTGCATCGTCTACAGATACACACACAAAAGGTACAGAGCTTTACTTTGCTAGCTTTCGCAATTGAATTCCTCTCTCAAACTGTAGAGGAAACATGCATACGTACATGCACACATCTGTAGTGATGCGTGGGCGCACGTGCACGCACGCACGCATACCTGTCTCCCTACATTGTGCTCATTCGACTGCCAGCTCTTTCCTGGCCCATGATGAGTGTACTGGGCTGAGGTGAGGGTGCTGTGTGGGGTGGAGGGTGGGATGGAGAGAGGCAGCAGGCAGGGGTGGGGTTGGGGGGAAGTGTCAAGCAGCTCATGGGAAAGTGGGGAGCCGTCCCTGGGATAGCTATGGTTGCAGTCAATTTCATAGACTATGGTGTGAGATGGCAGCACACAACCAGCTGACATGTATTGGGGGGGAGGGGGGGAGGGGGGGGAAGGAATAATGGGAAAGGTGTGGACACACACACACACACACACACACACACACACACACACACACACACACACCCTTGTTTTTGGCTACAGTTTGGCCATTCATTCTGGTTGACAGCAAGATGTTTGTCATATCAATGTAAAATGCTGTGCAGTGGTTGCAGCAGAACTGCTATATAACACGGCTGCTTTCACAGTTGGCCCAGCCTCTGATGAGGTAGGATAAGCCAGTGACGGGACTGGAGTAGGAGGTGCTGGGTGGGTGGATAGGGCAGGTCTAGCATCTGGGTCTTCCACAAGGGTATGATTCCTGTGGCAGGAAATTGGAGGTGGGAGTGGCATAGGGATGGACTAGGATGGTGTGGAGGTTGGATGGACAGTGGAAAACCACTTTGGGAGGGGAAGGAAGTATCTTTGGTCAGATGTCCCCCATTTCAGGGCATGATGATAGATAATCTAAGCTCTGACGAAGGACGTGGTTCAGTTGCTCCAGTTCTAGGCGGTATTAAGTGACAAGGGGAGCACTTCTTTGTGGTTGGTTCTTGGATATGGCACAGGAGATCTGTTTGTGTATTAAGTCTGGGGGTACTGCCCGTCTGTGAAGGCCTTTGTGAGGCCTTCACCATACTGGGCAATGGAGTTCTCATCACTGCAGATGCATTTGCCATGTGTGGCCAGGCTGTATGGGAGAGATTTTTTGGTGTGGAAGGGGTAGCAGGTGTCAAAGTGCAGGTACTGTTGGTGATTCGTGGGTTTGGTGTAGATTGAGATGTGGATGGAGCCATCTGAGAGGGAGAGATCAACATCTAGGAAGGTGGCACATTGGGTGGAGGAGTACCAGGTGAAGTGGATGGGAGAGGTGGTGTTGAGATTGTGGAGGAATGAGGATAAGCTGTCCTGGCCTTGGGTCCACATTATAAAGATGTCATCAATAAACCTGAACCACAACAGGCGTTTGAGGAAGCTAGGAATGTTTCCTCTAGGTGGCCCATGAAGGTGCCATGCGGATGCCCTTGGCTGGGCCTAGAATTTATTTGTATACCTTCCCTTCAAATGTGAAGTATTTATGGGTTAGGATGTAGCTGATTAAGGAATGAAGTGATGGGTTTGGAATCTGCAGGGTGTTGGGAGAGATAGTGTTCAATTGCAGCAAGGCCATGAGCATGAGGGATCCTGATCTATAAGGAGGTTGCATCTACAGTGACGAGTAGGGACCCAGGAGGTAAAGGTGTGGGGATGGAGGAGATCCAGTGCAGGAAGTGGTTGGTATCTTTAATGTGGGAGGCTAGGGTTTGGATAATTGCCACAGGGATCATACTCTTGTGAAAGACCCAGGTGCAAGACCCTGCTCTATCCACCCGCCCAGCACATCCTACTCCAGTTCTGTCACAGGCTTATTCTACTCCATCAGAGGCCAGGCCACCTGTGAAAGCAGCCATGTTATACATCAGCTCTGCTGCAACCACTGCACAGTGTTTTAAATTGGTATGACAACCAACTAGCTATCAACCAGAATGAATGGACACTGTCAAACTGTTGCCAAAAACAAGGTGGACGACTCGGTGGCAGAGCATGCAACAGAGCACGACATGTGAGATTTCAATGGCTGCTTCGCAACCGGTGCCATCTGGATCCTCCCCACCACCACCAGTTTTTCTGGGCTGTGCAGATGGGAGCTATCCTTATAGCACATACTTTGCTCCCGTAACCTCCGTGGACTAAACCTAAGGTAACTTGCTGTGTTGCCCATCCCCCACCAAATAGTGTGTGTGCGTGTGTGTGTGTGTGTGTGTGTGTGTGTGTGTGTGTGTGTGTGTACAACACCCATTTCCTTTTCCCCCACTAGCCCATGGACAGCTCCCCACTCTCCAAAAAGCCGCTAGACGCTTCCCCCCAACCCCCTACCACCCAGCCTGCGGCCTCTCCATTCCTCACCCCACCTCACACTGCATCCCCACCTCAGTCCAGGCAGGCATTTGCGTGTGCGTGTGCGTGTGTGTGTGTGTGTGTGTGTGTGTGTGTGTGTGTGTGGAGGGGGGGGGGGGGGGGGTGGCGCGCACATAAAAGCTAGCAAAATAAAGCTCTGTACCTTTTGTGTGTGTATCTGTTTACAACACAGCGCTTCTGTGTTTAGGTGAGCCATCTCCTTTATTCCTAAATAATCCATTATTCTTTCCTCACATTTTAATACTGAAACTAGCCTTGCGGTAACAAGGTGAGATGGTGCCATGGTTAATTCATTTTACTTCTTCAGGAAATACTGGGTTCAGAATCCCACACCATTCATAACAATTTCAGTTCGCATGCTTGCCACAACACAGTTTGCATGCTTTCCACAACACACTTCTCTCCAAATGCAAGGATGGGCCTAACAAAAAAGTCACAGCCAACTCCTCCCCCAACACCTGTCCAATTGAGCTAATATTCCATTATCTAATGCCTTCGATATCAACAGAACATTAATTTGGTCTTCATCCCATCCTGTACCATCACTACTTTTAGGCCAGGAGCACAAAGGGCTACATCCTCATTGCCTCTGTTGTGGTAACCAGAGATCTGCGATTTTCATTGCATAACAGTTGGGTTGGGTTGTTTGGGGGAAGAGACCAAACTGCGAGGTCATCGGTCTCATCGGATTAGGGAAGGGAGTCGGCCATGCCCCCTCCTCGTATTTGCCTGGAGCGATTTACGGAAATCATGGAAAACCTAAATCAGGATGGCCGGATGCGAGATTGAACCATCGTCCTCCCGAATGTGAGTCCAGTGTGCTATCCAATGCACCACTGCATAACAGTTAAAACGGCAATGAGATATACGTAGTTAGTATCTTATGTTCCGAGATAAAAGCAAATATATTTTGTCATTCGTAGCACGTTCAGGTGTGAAGAACAGACTGGGTTGTGCCCGTGGGCTCTAAATTGGTGGTGAGGGGCCCACCCTTCCCACATAGAGCCCCTAAGTGGACATATAATGGTGTTGTCTTAAAACTTTGTCATAATATCTGCTCCTTCAGAGAAAGTGTAGCACAAAGCTTATGCTATTTCATCACCTGCGACGATCTATGACAGGTATTGTCCTAGGTCTAATTAATGTCACAGGTCTTTGGTATCGGCACAGTCATCGAGGATGTTATGAACTGTTAATGTTTCTCCACATGCGCACTGCAGTGTTTATTGTCACAGTAGAAATTCATGAGTTATTTTGATATGTTCAATTCTGAGAAAGCATAAGGCAATACCTTCTCTTCTTGAGCTCTGTAGTGATGCCTGCCAGACCTTGGTGGTGTATTTGATGGTCTGTAGTTTATGGGATTATGTGTTACCTTGTCATTTCTTCATGATATGGTGTCAAATGTGTGTCCTTAAGTCAACCCTTGGAATATCTAGTTTGAGTATTTCTGTCCCCACTGTACCTTTGGCTAATTTGTCAGCCAGCTCATTACCTCGAATGCTGATGTGACTCAGTGCCCAAGAAAGGGTATCACTGTATTGCGTACAGCATAAACTTGATCATAGCTGGCAGAGACCAACTAATGTTTAGGATAGCACTTGTCTATTGTTTGCAATTCACTCAAGGAATCACTGCACATAATGAAATTCTGTTTTGGGAAAGTCATTACATTTTGTAGTCCTCTATGTATGGCTATGAACTCTGTGGTATAAATACCACATTAATTTGGTACAGGACATTGTTTTCAAGTTCACTTGTGTACCTGTGCATAAGCGACTCATCCATCATCTTTTGAGCCTCACTGTAAATGTTTCTGTGTTATTATCCTTATGTTTATTTTGGCTTTGTTATGCTTTTGTTTTTCACCTACGTTTAGACTTCACTTAAATCATACATGCTTCCCTTTCTTTAGCAGCAACTTTCTAACATGGATATGTAACCAAACAACATTAAATAACTGAACAAATTGTATAGAAGGATTGGGTAGGGATGATTGAGTGAGGTATGGAAATGCTTCAATGCAAAATCTCACATATGCATATCAATGCAAGAATGAATTTGAAAAGATTCATACCTCATAACTTGATCATCCTTCATGTAAAAAAGAGCAAATGACTTCAAATATAATTCAACTTTGGATTTGAGTTTTGAAAGATTTTTTGTGTTTCCACCACGACACTCCTGATGGTAGTCAAACACAATATGTGGAACATCTTTGGCATGCTCTGAAGACTTATGATGAGCCTAGGGGCAGAAAAGAAAGAAATCTTAGTAAGATCAAAATTCAATGACTGAAAATAGGTGTTAAAAGTGTATTATGTGTCAGCTAGCATATTATTTCTCAAAAAACTGATATTTAATAACCTTGGTCAATAACATACATTGAATAATAAGTGAGACAGTGCAAATTAATATATTTCCCATAACACTCAAGAATAATCACATGAGCAACATTATTTACAGCATTATAAGGGTTTGTGACGAAATGTCCTTATCGTAATTATGATTATTCAGGCACTTCCCTATATGTTAAACTACTAAATCAGCGATATCTTACTATTACATTCAATGTATGCTAAATATGGTTATTCCAAAAATTCTATTTGGGATAATCATCCAAAAATTATATCAATTTTGCTCTTAAAATTGTTTTTATTGTACATAAACATCTGCAGTTCATAGAAGAGATTAAATGCACTAACTTTCGTTCGCCCCCCCCCCCCCCCCTTTTTAAACAAAGGAAATCAAAACCAGCCAAACCCCTTGATGTGAGTGCCATTGTGTTCCTTCGGGTGTACAAGTAGCTTGTGAATTGTTACAGACTAGGCAGTATTAGCTTCCAGGACAGTTAGGTGACAATCTGAAATATGAAAGTACATCTAAGGATCAGGTTTTATCAGGAGGATGAACAGCTTTCTGCTTATGTTCGGAAATGAATATTTTGAGCACAACCTCAGCATAGGCGACAAGTAAGTATCTTGCCAGTATGGTATCTTCCAATAACCTAGTTGTATGTACTATGTGATAACTGCTACTGCTCCTACACTTGCAACAAACTAATGTCAGTTTCAATCCAAAGGTTGCTTTGAACAGTACAGGACTTTACTATGCATGGATCTATTGGTGGTGGTATGCCCCTGCCATCCTTAGACTTAACAGCTGACAGATTCAGATATCTAAAGTGTAACATGTACTCCAAACCTGGGCATTTTTCACATACATAAATCATTGCCAGAGATGAAATAAGTGATACATGGCAGAAAAAAAAATCATAGGGTCAACCGAGCATACAACACTTAGCCAAACTTCACCTGCAACAGTAGGACCATTATTTTGAGATTTCCCAACAAGAGAATGGTGTGTTGCTGGTTTTTGCTGTAGTACACTACTATTGGGGAATGTTTATTACTACTTTTCTTAAATGGAACTATTATTTGTGACCACAGCAAAAATTCACAGAAAGGATGAGTCATATCTTCAGTAATATGTTATATGAGTGGCATATGATGGAGTTATAATGCAGTGCTACATTACTGCTGGTCAATTTTCAGCTTTATTCTTCATAAAATAAAGAGCTTTGACACACATCATATTTTTGTAAGAAATACATTAATTCAGGAAATTATACATGAGAACATGCATTTAGGCCATTCAGGTTTACAAGGAGAAAATATGGTAAAGTGCAAAACTGTCAAAAGAAATCATGTAGCATAATCATCCTCTACTGCAGAGTCACCATCAGTTCCTCAATGGATTATGTTGTGAACTTTTTTCTCCAATATATACACAGTAATCTGTTTTTGATGTTTGTATTTCAGTTTTATCTTTTATATCACATACTGGCATTATCAGAGGAACAATAGAAAATTTGTAGCACCCAGGATATACAGCACCAAAGTCTGCTTGAAAATCTTCGTCATTTCTTTAAACTGAAGAACAACCTATTGCTTCCTATTTTGCAGATACAGATGCAATATTTAGACAGCTTATCCCCTCAGTATGTTATATCACAACTTATACAAGAGTATTTTATGGACAACATAGTTTACTATCCTTGACTTCTTATTTAGTCTTAACATACAAAATAATACACTGTAGTTTATGCTGACACTCTTTTCTTAAAGACCTACATCTGCCAAGATGTACTACACAAGTTTACATGCAGTCTACTAAGAAAACCATGAAAATTACTGTTAACGAAATACGCTTGTAATCATTTTGTACAAATTGTTTTGCAAAACGTTTGTTAAAAAAATTCAGGAACATTCGTGATTATGCACCAATGGTGTGTTGGAGCTAAATGCGGTTGGCATTCCTGGACACACCTGTGTTTAATGTGTAACTGCTGGAAGTTTCATTGCTGTATGTCAGTTAGCTATTGTTCAGTACTGTATTGAGTAGAAAGTTGGGTCTCTCAGTTTGCGAATTTCGAGATGGAGAGTTCGAGAAGTTTTCGTGAAACTCAAGAAAATCTTTACAGAAACACACCAAATGATGCAGTAAGCCTACAGTAATGAATGTTTAAACTGCACTCAGTGTTACAAATGGTTCCCGCAGTTTAAAAATGGCAGGACGTCTACCGACGATACTAATGTTAGAAATGTCAACGAAATTGTGCGTACCAATTGAAGACAGGCTGTCCATGAGATTGCAGAAGAAAGTAACATTTCAGTTGGATCATGTTATGAAATCCTGACACAGCATCTTGGAATGCATTGTGTTGCTGCCAAATTCGTCCCATGGCTCATCAGTTAAGACCAGAAAGACCTTTGCCTCACAATCTGTGAAGAGCTTTTGGATTGTGCAACTGGAAACGAGACGTTTCTTATGAGAATCATAACTGGTGATAAGAAGTGGGTCTATGATCATGATGTTGAGACCAAGGTTCAGTCTTCACAATGGGTTGGAAAAGGGTCTTCAAGACCAAAAAAAGCTCACCGAATCAGGTCAAACGTCAAAGCCATGCTGATAGTTTTCCTTGGCTTTGAAGGATTAGTTCATCATGAATTTGTGCCACAGGGACAAACTGCTAATCAATGGTACTGTTGGGACGTGTTGCAACACCTGCTAGAAAATGAGAAGGAAATGGCCTGAAATGTGGCAAGACAATTCATGGCTCTTGCATCACGATAATGCACCCACACATTCAACTCTGTTGGTGTGTGATAATTGTACAAAAACTGAAATCACTGTGCTGCCTCATTCTCCGTACTCCCAGACCTGGTCATGCAGACTTTTTTTTTTATTTCCAAAGTTGAAAACCCCATTGAAAGGATGAAGATTTGCAACAATAGGTCCAGCATGAGGCATACCAAGACTGCTTCTGAAAGTGGAAATGGCGTTGGGAACGATGTATCAATTGTGGAGGAGAATATTTTGAAGAAGATCATGCACAATAAGTAAACAGTAAGCCTACAAAAATTTTGTGGACAAATTTGCAGAATTTTTTGAACAGACCTTGTATATTAACCTGTCTCAAAACTGACTACACCTGAAAGACAAATTGCATAAGTGCATTATTACAGCACAAACATATAGTGCAGTGGTCTGCATTCATATGATTGAACTATTTAGTAACTGGCACAATATATGAATCAATTTTAACTCTGCACCAGCTGCAGTTGCTTAGATTTTCAGGGTAGCAAAATACAAACTGTATGTAATATTTAAAAATGTAGAAAATACTAAATGTTCTCATTGGTTTACAAAAATTAACTTTTGAGTAATATTTACAATTGGTGCTACTTTCACGGACGGTCAATAAAAACTACCTGGAACAGCTGGCTCAAAATAGCTTCTCCTTCTTTACTTCCAATGAGACTAGATCCAAGCAAATTGACAATGCACTGGTTCCCATAACGCTGTTTCATCATTTTCATATGCCTATCAAAAACAGGTGCAGATGCTTCAAATCCTCGTGACATCTTCACTTTGTGGGATCCAACCTGAAAGAAATGAGAAGTATTAATGAACTGATTTTTCTTACTGTCCTATCTCTAATCATTTCGGCACGATGTTAAAATCTAAAATTCATTCCTTCTTTTTCTTCTTCTTCTTCTTCTTCTTAGTATTACGTGAATCTGATTACTACGTCAACAGCTAACACTTCAGCAGTCTTACACAACCAACAATACAAGGCTGTAAGAGAGCAATCAAGGGAAAAAAAAGAAAGGAAGTGACAGTTTAACATTCATCGATGTTATCCACACATGGGGAAACTACAGATGGAACACACTCCAGGGCATCATTTTCCCCAGGCATTAGTAAATGTGATACACTGAAAACAGGATTAATAATTCCATATTTATGCTTAAAGTATGATATATTTTTATGACACCGATATAAACTTAGTAGTTTTTGATATGTTCAACAGATGAATATTCACAAAATATACCACTGCACTAATTTGAAGGTCATGTGTGACATTTAATTTTGTAAAATAGGTAACATCTCCAGTTTTAGGCATCCGAAGAAATCCCACAACAGACATGGCCTAATATGTAATATAACTTTTTCTGGTGACTAGAGATTGTGATTCAATACAACACTATTAAAGCTGTGATGAGCCTCTTCATTTGTGTCATAAAATCCTGTAATTTGTGGTACCCATTGAAATAGACCAACTTGACAGCTTTGCAGACATCTGCACTACTGCGCCATGGCTTCTCTCACTTGGGTGTTGAAAACACATGGCTGGGTCAGCACAAAAATGTCACCATGGGCTGATGCAAGAAGCCTTATAGGAGGGAAGAAGGTGCACACTAGCACAGCATTCTTTTGCACGATGCTGCAGATAACTGTAACAGCACAGCAAGAATGCCAGAGTGGTAACCCAGTTGATACCGCAGAAGCAGCCTGTAGCCCGGCGACCTAGATTTCAACACGTTAACGATCAACAACGAGCTACTTCCTTGTTGTGCGTGGGGAAACAATGGTGGACTGAGCAGGCAGAAATACTGCCTGTTCCAGCTATGCAGAGTCTGTTACCCCCTGCAGTCAGCTACTAGATGTAATCTGTTCACAAGGAGAAGACCAGAGGTGGGTGTGGGGGGTAAAGGAATCAAGCTTTGCTTGCCGACTTCCAGCACATGGGCTGCCAAGGGGCAAGGCACAGGGAGGAGGGGGGGGGAGGTGGGGGGGGGGGGGACAGGCTGCTCGTACGTTACACAGCGCTGGCACGACACTTGCACTCACATATCAATTCATGCTCTACGCAATGATGACAGTGTCACCTGCTGGCTGCCGTACCACCTGTTAACTGGTTTATTGTGCATCTGTGCAAGTGAAACCTGAGACAGGAGCATAACTAAAGCTTATAGGATTTGTGAAATCAAAATTTACAGTTTCATGTTGAATAATCCTGCTTGTTGCTACCAATTCCACATCAGTTCTCATGATGATTGTCATTTCTATAAATAGGCAAAAATATTGACATGTGATGGAACTTTTACCTACTTTCTTACTTAACTTTATGTATTCAGGTCCAGAGGACTGCAGACAACTACAAGGCTCTTTTCCACTGGGTTCTATTTCCTGCTTTCCATCCATAGTCGCCCTCTATGCTGATCTGCAGCAAGTCCTTCCATCTTCTGCAGCAAGTCTTTCCACCTTTCTTTGGTCTGCCGCATGGTCTTCTTTCATGAGGGTGGGGGTAAAATTCATGGATTTCAAAGGTCATTGGTGTTTATCCATCCGAACAATGAACAATATGCCACCCTCCCCATATAAGCCTTTTGGTTCTCATCAGACCTACAATATTTGGTCTGTTATAGATACCATCCAGCTCACAATTATGTCAGATCCTCTTTGCCCTAGAGATGTCATCTTGTACCAGACCATAGATCTTTCTTGACACTTTTGACTCAAGCACAAGATGGTTATTTAAGTTTTTTCCATGACCACATAGCTCCACAGGCTGGATAATTGTTTTGTACAGCTGGAGTCAGAAATTCCTTGAGAGACTGCATGACTAACAGCTGACTCAGATTAAAGTATGATTGGTTTATGGCTTGGATCCTTCCTTTGATTTCTGCCTGACACAATCCATGCTCTATAAAGGTTACCACCAGATATTTAAAATTATGAACCTTTTGTAGTATTAGGTTCCTATTACCAGTAGCTGGAGTGGGGCTCTTGAATAGGCATGTGTCCTGCTCATCACAAATTACTCAGTCTTTGATTCATTCTTAAACAGAGAGAGAGAGAGAGAGAGAGAGAGAGCATGCTTGCTGCCGTCTCCACGCTGTTACTCATCCACATAAATTCTTGCTCAGATCTGGGCAACAGGATCATGTTGTAGCCAAATCCAAGATGTGCTATTTTCTCACCATCTACCTGGATCATTTCAAAATTCTTATGGAAAGCTTCCCTAATTACCTTTTTGAGCACCAGGTTGAACAATATTGGTAATGCCCCATCTCCTTGTCTCAACACTGTGTTTACATTAAAGCTCTATGTGACTTGGTTCCCAAGTTTCACTCTGCCTTCTTAAACAGTGAAACAGACTCTCATTAAGCTGACAAGTTTCTTGGGTAATACGAACTCTGCTAGGCACTTCATCTGGCTCTCCCAGTGAATGCAGTCATATATGTTCTTAAAATCTATGAAGAGCACGTGAAGGTCTCTTGCCATATTCCCACATCTTCACAGTGAGCTGTCACAGTACACAGACTTTGTCTGAAGTTGAACAGCACTTTCTGAAACCTTCACGACATTTGTCAGTCATCGCAAATAGTTGGATTCTACCATATGTACAGTTGGACGAGATCTTATAGCAGACATTCAGAAGGGCAATTAATATGTAGTTGGCGCAGTCCATTTTTTTTTTTTTTGCCTTTTTTGTGTATAGGGCAGATGACTACTGGCTTCCAATTTTCTGGAATCAGCTCCACAATCGATATCCTTTTGATTAGTTGATGAATTCTCTTGTGAAGCCTCTCCCCTCCAGCTTGAATGACTTCTGCCGGGATTCCATTTCCTCTTGGACTTAATTTCCTCTTTAGCTTTATTATCTGTTTCTTTATTTCCTTCAGAGTAGGTGTGGATAATCTAGATCTACAATGTTACATGGTTGGAATTCTTACAACTACCTTTGGCATACCAGCTAAACAACTTATCCACTATGCTACAGAGGGGATTCAATAAATGTTGTCACTACTGCAACTTTAGTCATGTAGTGAATCACAGGAAATTATTGTTTGCTGATTATTCATAAATTGGGGCCCACCAGGGTAAACAACTGCAAGGTGTGATAATACCTGGGACCCTAACCTACACAACAGCCACATACGTGGTTTCAAAAAGTCTCCCTGTATAGGGAAACAGTGCAAGGAATTCCTACAATCAATAACAGTGCTTTTACACACACAAATGTAATTAAGATTGCACTGTAATTCAGACACGGGGAAAGGCAGTTTCAAAGCACTGTTGAACTGAAAAATTTGAACTGCAATTTACCTCTTTTTGCCAGGAATTTCTGGTTACTTTCCATGATTATATCTGTAAAATGTCCAAACTCTTCTATCTGTGCTGAAGCTTATCTTGTGCACATTACAGTTCATCTCATGGGCTGAGAGAAAAAAGGTGGAAGGAAGGAAGCAAGATAAGGGTTTAGCAACCTATCGACATCAAGGTCATTAGAGATAGAGTACAAGATTGATTGCTTCAAGGACCGAAAAGGAAGTTGGCCCTACCCCTGCAAAGAAACTACCCTACCATTTGCGGGTAGTGATTTACCTAAATCACATAAAATATATCTCTGAATGGCCAGACGCAAATTTGAACGATTGTCCTCCCGAATGTAAATCCAATGTGATAACCACTGAACCACATTGCTTAGTGAGAGGGTGAGAAACACTATTTTTCCTCTCCTGCTCGCACCACTCAGCAACATTATTACAGTGAAACTCCGCTTTTACACTTTTCAAGGGACTTAAAAAAAGGTGTAAAATGTGGGAAATAATGTTTTAAACTGTAAAAGTTATTGGATACCCCCTTGTATTTTATGTATGATATATGTACGTAACGGTCATCGAAAGACTTGTCAGGGACATGTTTATTATATAATGAAGGTTTGTTATCTAATAAAAACAACCAATGTAACTGGAGCTGATAACTGTCTGGGAAGTAGGAATGTTTGAGTCAATTTCATATGTCATAATTGATATTTTTGAAAGCCTGCAGCTGTCATTCATTATGTAAATAATGAAATACTGCACTAGTTACGTATTTTTTCATGCTTAGCACGACGCGTTTTGAGAATTTTTTCTCATTGTCAAGAGCAATTTTTGAGATTATCAGGTACTGTGCCTCACAAACTATCGTTCACATTGTTTGTCTCTGTAATATCACAAAAAATACATACATCAATACTGCACTTGACAATGAGAATAAATTCTCGAAACACATTTTGCTCAGTGTGAATAAAATACGTAACCGGCGCTGTGTTTAAACTAAAGACATTTCAGCATTGCAAAGTGAATGACAGTGTCAATTAGTGCTCCAAGTGGCCATACGCTGAAACATGCTAAATATGGTTCGACAAAGATGTCACGATGATCACAACAATCACGAATATGTGTTTGTGCAGTAGAGACAGTTTGGAAATGGTTGTGATTGGTCATAATATCTTTATTTGAACGAACCTAGTTACTCCCATCAGCCACTATGCCAAGTAGAGCTTGACAGTGGCGGGAGATAAGGCATGAATTGTTCCAACTTTTACATGTTTACCGGTTCAAATCCGTTGAGTAGAGTGCCCTGGTGTCAAGAAACTTAACCACATAATATTTGTAAACACTATTGGATGGCCAACATCATATGCCAGCATCATTTTCTCTCCACAAACATTTTTTCGTAACGCGTAAATCGCGGGAAAATTATAAATACGTTGACACAAAATCTGGGCAAATTAACATTGTGGGCATAGGAAATTTGATGGGACCGATAAAAAATGTAGTAAACGATGGGAAAACATTAATTCTGGGTACGTAAAAGCGGAGTTATACGGTAATTATTTTTCTTGCTCCACTCCATAAAGTACTACCTTTTGCACTTTCCCGAGAAGTGAAAAACATATCTGGCAATACCCGTGATAGGCCAGGAACTGCTTCATTGTTCATCAACAGATGTATTAATTTGTGGCACAACATAACACGTCACAATAATTATTTCACAATGGCTACATGTGGAAGATTCTGTATTACATAGCTGAGTTTGTGCGATGGCCAGACAAATGAGATGAGCAGGCTGAGGTCGACCAACTTCTGCCAATACAGAACTAGGGTGGCCTCATTCTCTTTGTGATCAGGCTATAGTCCACACCTGTCATCAACCTGAAATGGCTGAATGCTATGCTGGGGTCCTTGATTCAACTTTGACTACTTGAGAACTTTCCCCACTAAATTGCACAGACACTCAAGCCAATGCGATAGATTGCACAGCCTGTTATGGCAGTGTGCTTCCTGCCAGACTGGTGACCTGACATTGCAGTACTTCACCAGAGTGCTGACCATGTAACCTCGGCTCAGCTGCCACTTGCTAGACAGGATGACGCTGCACTCTGGCTGTCACATGGGGCAGCTTGTTAAGCCGAGCATCTTTTCTTGACCGATAACAGCCCCCACCTTCGAGGTCCTGAACACTGCCTGGCAACACTACAACTCTTGCATCTTTTGCTCAGAATAAATATATTTATGTAATTGCTGTTTTTATGATTTGTAATCTCACAGTTACCTGGCTCCATGACGAGCCACCCTAGTAATTGACACTCACATCTCCACCTGTAGTGGGGTACCTGACCTCATCAGCCATCCTGACACCCCATTACAACTGATGACAGAAGTGGCCAAGTAGATTTGGAGAAACATCGAAGCTCTAAAGTACGGAGTCATTATCACCACAGTGCTATGCGTGAAAAAACAGTTTCTGGTTTTTTCACACTGGAGAGCAGGCCATCTTCTACCAGATTTCCAGTTCTGGTTTGCAGGAGGAGTGCATGACAGACTGAGATGATGATTTACGGGTGTGCAAAGTGAATTTTGGAAGAAATGTATCCTAGTTTGTGCCTAGTTGTTATGGGATATGCAACTTTTGTGATTCAAGGAACATGACTCAATTGCTGCAAGTATTTTATTTTGAGTGGAGGCATCGAGTTATAGTAAAAGAAGTTATGATAGTGTTACAATTAAGTGTCCTCCTTATCATCCCACTTTTTCCTTGTTGTTTTCTTGTGTATTAGATAAAGGTTGCACAACGCTAGAGTCAAAAACACAAGCACTTACCACGCAAGAAGTGACCAAATATTTGACAGAACTGCTTAGTCGATACCAGATAATGCAGGCCGGAATAAGCAACTGGATACTTTGAACGAGTCTAATGTAGCACTACATAAGCAATGAATGCTGTAACAGAGGATAGGACCTTGTCCAGTTTCACTCTCCCACCTTAGGTTTAGCTACTGCTGGAATAGACAAGACATGAGACGATATACTGGGCTTTATGGATAATTTATTGACAGCTGTGGGGCTACAATTTTGAACAGATGGACAGCTGTTACAGATCATCAAGTTTTACCTGACGGTGGAAGCAAAAACATTTTATGTACCATGGAGACCAAAGGAATATGCGGTCATTTGATGAACTTGGGAAAGGCCTGGTACAGTGTTATAGAAAGCAGAATAGCTGCAGATTCTATCGCAAACAATTAAATGGGGTATCACAGAAGTAAAACGAGACCAAGAATTCTATAGATACGATAGGGAAGATCGATACCTATCAGTTGATGGATAGAATCGTTTTGCAGGAAGTGAAATTTAGAGCATTAGACACATTCTTTATGGGACTGCCACCTGATGTGTCAAGGAAGGTAAGTGCAGAATTGCTAGAGGACCTGGCTGGCGCTATTAGTGCAGCCTCAGCACTGACAAAAGCTGGGATAAAAAAAATGCCCTCTCTGCTGACATGAAGTGCTTTCGCTGAGGATATTCAGGGCATATTTGAAGAGAGTGTTGCCAAACACAGTGTAAAAAAAGTGAGAAAGTGGGACACTGGGAGCAAGAGCGCAGAAGTAAATGGCGTAAGGGAAAAAGGAAGAAGATAAATAATCAACTGTTAAACATGTCTGCTGAACAATGCTACCAGAAGTTTTGATGCTGTGGAAACCAAAGCAAAGGTGAAATCTTGTATGACTGGGGCAGTGGATCACTAGGATCAGTGATGTTACGTTTTCAGGTTGGAACAAAATGATTCTGGGAAAGTATGGAAGTTTTGTCTCGTGAAGGTGAGGGGCACTGCATGATCCTAGGGTTAGATTTCCTGTGTTTCATGCTGACGTCAACATTGGGCAACAGGAGGCAGATCTCAGAGGAACAGTGTTCCATCTGGGGGAAACTGTTGTTCGTAACTTGTTGCCACAGTTTTCACCTGCACAAAGACTGATAGTTTAGCAAAATTGTGGTGGATCAAACCAGCATAAATACTGCTATACATTGCCTGTCACCACTTGCAGCCAGCTGCAAAAGGTACACCACATCAGTAGTCATTGTGAAATGGATCACCTAGCAGCTACTACTAGACACTGCCTTCGCTAGCTGCGGAACTACTGTCTGTGTTCAAGTATGATGCCGCCAGAAGTCGAACTGGTGCCTTCCAGCCCGAGGACCAACTGCTGGACAGCTTTTACAGAGTTCAGGGTCCCCATCTGGAGCCCCGGTTTCCGCCTAGTTGGTTGGTTGGTTGGTTGGCTGGTTTAACAATTAAAGGGATGAAGCATTGGTCCTCCCTACGTGGAAAAGGCAAGTCGCCAAAACTGCATACCAAAGAAGCGCCTATTGCATGCAACCAAAGGAGAGAATAGCTGAACATCTACTTGAGGTCCTCAAAGTCAAAGAGTGCTTTGGGGAACATACACCCCCCCCCCCCCCCACCACCACCACCACCACCACTTACCAGAGGCACCCCACCCAAGAATGCGCAGAAAAGACTATTGACATGGACAGGGCAGAGCACAGGAAAACACAGGAAGAATACCAAGTAAAACACAGTGCACGAGAAGGGGAAAGAAGAGCAAAAGCATGGGTAGCGTGAGGGCTGGGGGAGACGACAAAGCGCAGACAGTCGGTCCCCATTCGGGGCAGAGGAGGCAAGGGTGTCCTGCCAACCCCTCAAAAAACCAAGTCAGCCACTGAGGCATCAACCGCCAGGGGTAGCGAGTTAGGAAGATTAAGAGTCCATACAATTGGGCTATGTTACGACAGTCCAGCACACTGTGGACCACCGTCAAATGGGCACCAAAACGATAGTGGGCCAGATCCTCACGATGGAGATGACCGTGAGTCAGCCAAATATGGGTGATGTAGAGCTGGTTGGGGGGAGGGGGGAGGCTGGATGCTATGGCAAGGAAGGAAAGCGGGAAGGATGAGAGGGGAGGGGAGAAGAACCCATGCCAAATATGCTAGTGAGGGTGTTCTTCCCCGAATGGCTAACACTGTGGAAATAATTTTGAAAGGGAGGTTAAGTCCCAAGAAGGGCACGAAAAAATCCAAAGAAGGGAGGGTGCCAAAGTGAGACAAGACAATAAAGGAATAGCAGGGAGAGGGGCAGGAAGCGGAGGCGCTAGCATGGGAATGGATATGGCAATGGGAAAGCATCCCAGGAGGGTAGAGGTTGCAATAGCTCGGGCCCTGTGCATGCCACACACGCGACCACAAAAGAGCTGTGGGCCCCCTGCTGGGGGACGGTTCCAGCCTGAAGCCTGACTGACAGCAAAGCTGCCACTTGCCTTGTGCAGACACACACTGCAGGTCACAGTCTCTGAACATTACGCCAATGTCCTCGAATCGACACTGCGAACTTGACTACTTTTCACACTGAGTTGTGCAGCAACAAAATCGCCACAAAGCCGGTCACAGCTGCGTGCTGTTCAACAGCCTCAGGGTGTCACGCTGCGCTACTCCGTTGGAGTGCTGACCACGTAACCTTGCCTCAGCTGCTGCCTGCTCGACAGGGCTATGTTGCACGCTGTCCATTACACGAGGCTGCTTGCTCAGCTGACCATCTTTTCCTGACCGAGACCAGCCTTCATCTTGGGGGGCACTAACAGCAGACTGGTAACACTACAACTGTTGTATCTTTTGCTTGGAATAACTGTATTTATGTAATGGCTGTTTTCACGACTTGCCGTCAGACATCCACCTAGTTCCGTAAACATCGGCCCTACTAATCGACACTCAATACCATTTTCACCTATAGCGAGGCACCTCACGTCATCAGTCATCCTGACAACGCAGGAAGCTAGAAATTATGTGTGATTCTTTTATTTTAATGATTTAAGTGTTGCTCATTTGCTTTGTGTATCATTTAGACACAAAGCCTGTTAGAAAATTTGGCATTACACAGATTCACATGAATTATTACAAGGTAACACACAAGCTGTGAAACCATTTATGTTCTATGAAAAAACCAAAAGTAATTAGTAAACATTCTCTATTACTTAAATATAATGTGCGTAAAAATTTACCTGAACTCCTGGCTGCTCCCAAAAAAGTGGCACAGAACCTCGAGTCTGGATGTAGGATGTTACTTCATTATCTAAGAATATCACCTGCTCGGTTTCCACAAAATTTGCTACATGTCCATCATCATTACTACCACGAACATTGAACCTGTGTGAACAATATTTTACTTCTGTAGTAAGGTATGTGTACAGAAACAGTGACAGCAATGATAAACATGGAAGGAAAAAAAAATCTGCCTTCACAAAAAATGCAGTTATCAAATACTACTAAAAGAATAAATTAGTCTACTGCCAAAAAGGCTTTACAATGGTTAAAATATCTCTATCAGAACAGAAACAGAGAACTGCAGTGGTCTGAAGTGCACTTTAGTTCCTACATCCTGTTGAGCCTCACGGTACAAATGACAAAAACAAAACTGGCCTCACTATCTTATCTCATGAAAATCACATAAGAACTTAACTCTGTTATTATGAGTCACCAAATGAAGCATATACCTGTTGCAAATTTGCTACTACTGAAAGCCAAGTTTATGTTCTACATATACGATAAGAAAATGGTACAACACTTGAGTACGTATTAGTGGTCCTTAATAAGCAAAATACAAGCCGTCACAAAATGAACAAATTACTCATCTTTACTGGTATTACCTTCAAAAAGATAACTGCTGTAATTTTGAACTTCCAAAATACAAACTATTTTATTGAGCTGGAAGAACTATTAATTAATAATACATATTTCCAGCATCAGTAAGATAAATATGAAAGGTAAATGAACATCCATAAAACTACACTTATTCATCTGTAAAAGAACAAAAAGTATGCTGTGTAATTTAAAGTTTTACAGTTAACAATTGTAGTATTAACAACATCCTTCAAGTCATTTTACAGTGAGTAATTGCAGTCAGCAGGTTAAAATCTGAAATGCTAGATTAACATGACGTACCACTTGAAATGTATTTAAATAAATAGTAGTACCTTGTACCAGCACGTTCACAGCTCAGGCGTGATATAATAACTGCACGAGCCTGCCTATGACCAACATAAACAGTCCTTATTTCAACACTGCCACACATAGCTTTCAGAATCCAGTTAGTAGAGCTTACACCAAACCTCAGGAGATGAATGTGGAGCATGCGATTCCTAATTAAAAGGAAAAAATTAATAAATATAACATGTTAATACAACAAATAGCATTAATCACTCTAGGGTGCTCATAACACCCCCCCCCCCTCCACACACACACACACACACACACACACACACACACACACACACACACACACACACACACACACACACAGAGAGAGAGAGAGAGAGAGAGAGAGAGAGAGAGAGAGAGAGAGAGAGAGAGAGAGAGAGAGAGAGAGAGAGAGAGAGAGGGGGGGGGGGGGGGGGGCAGCACTACATTACTGATAGCCTGTTGTAAGCAATCATCTGGGCATTTCCCTGGAATATTCTTGGAACACTAATGAACCCCACAACAGAATGACTGCACCCAGTAACAATCCCAAGTCAGCCGTCATCACCACACAAACAACAACTCAAATTTCACTTGTTTTAGCAACAATCACACATGAGTCATAAGTTAACCTACACAATGATAACAAAAAAGGTGGAAAAGATATTTCATATCACACACACATTTCTTATCTCATTCTGTCCATCAATGAGATTCAGAAGGCAGGAAATTGTGGTGCCTAGGTTGAAGCAATGTTCCTTGACTTCTGGAATGTGCTCACCTGTCACCTAGTTTGCAATACACGAAGTTGCTAAACACTGCATCAGCTTTTTGACTGAACTGAGGATTTCCTCAAAGATAGTACCTAGCATTTTGTTCTTAACAGAGAGAAATACACAGACGTAAAAGTAAATTCCAGCTAACCTAAAAGCCTTTGCTATTCAGAATAACTATAAATTATTTAGTGGATAATATCAGAAGGCTTTTCACAAAAGTTACTCTTGTTTACAGGGAAGTCACTATGCCACATTGTAGCAAAATGCAGGAAGACTTGCAGTAGACAGACATTTGAGGCAGGGACTGGCACTTCCTCCTCATCATAAATATTTGTCATTAATATTTTTTATTTATTTCGTTATTCACCCTTTGGACATTTGGCACAACAATAAACTATAGGTCAGATACATTATAGAAATAATACGTAAATGTATAAAACATATACAAAGTAGGACAGGGTTAGGTGAGAATAGGGTAGGAAGTTGAAGATATATGTAAATACATAAGTATAATGTATAAACAGGCAGAAAGATTATCCAACCACTAAATGGATGTCAGCTGTGTCTATCACATCTATACATCACATCTACTTTTACCTGGTTTATTAAAATTGATGGCTATAAGTTCCAACACACACTTACAGCCTCATATGCTGCAATCCCTGAACACTGCATAGTACTTCAGACAAAATATTCATACATACTGGGTATCCCTCCACCAGCAGTGTATTATTTTAAGATGCTGCCTGACCACTAGGAGCAGCTCATGCCAGCTGCAACTATAGGCTCCCTCTCTTTGAGCTCCTGGCTCTGTCCAATCGAACCCAGTATAGGGATCTAGACTGGGCCACAACACTGCTCTGGCAGCCGCTAGCAGAAGATGCTCAACAGCAGCTGCACTGAGCCACTAGCCATCATCCTCGGAGCCTTCGACTCCTCCAATTCTGTCCTCTCCAGTCTCACGTCTCAGACTAGTTTTCTTCTGTGGAACTTAAGACTGTGAACCTAAGCTAGTAATTACCATTATGACCTAAATCACAACAGACTTTGACTTGCTTGTATTTATATCATATTAGGAGGATCCTTTAGTACTGTCTATCAGAATCTACATTATGTTGAACGCAGTTCTTTTTGTGCCGCACTAATAAAGTACAATTTATGCACTACTTGGGAATCATCATTTATTGCATGTGTGCTTACCACTCAGGACAGAACACATCACAAACCATCACATAAAAATTATTTCTTCAGTCAAGATTCTTCTGTAAGTATGTCAAACTTATGAATAACAACATTCAGCAGCATGACAGGCAAAAATTTTTAACTGGCCGCATTATACTGAAGTTGTATGGTGGTCAGAAAGTGGTCTTGGTATGTATAATGTCTTGAAGAAGTTCTGGAAAGTTACTCATTTCATTTCTTATTTCAACATTACTCCTCAAATTCTCCCGAGAAATGTAAAAAATGCAATATG
The DNA here is from genome assembly GCF_023898315.1 of Schistocerca nitens. NCBI lineage: Eukaryota > Metazoa > Arthropoda > Insecta > Orthoptera > Acrididae > Schistocerca > Schistocerca nitens. The sequence goes on from NC_064616.1 coordinate 888,175,977, forward strand.
AAAAAAACTTGCTTTTGCCATATATCTGCTCATAACATGAAAAATTTTTGAATTTTTGAGTAAAATCATTCTATTCTAAACCAGATAAAATTCACTACAGTTTTGGCAATAATGAATCTCTTTGAAAAGAGCTCAATTTGGGAACAAGTAGATATCAAAACTGTAGTGTTGCTACCTGGTCTTTGAGAAAAAATTACAAGTCTTTAGCAAAAGTAATGAGAAGTAGTGTGGGAGTCGCCGAGGAACATTGCATTAACAGGTACGAGTTGGTAGCTGCCAGTGTGGCAACATGTGGATCACAATAACAGACACGCAAGAGGACTGCGAAGCCAGGATATCCGAGTGCAGCAGTAAGCCATATCACACAGCAGTAACTGTGAAGGCAGTGGGATGACATCACCACATCAGGGAAAGTCTCTCGCTACGGATGATGTGAATAGGTGCGAATAAATATGTCTGAATTTTGAGGTAGGGGATCACTTCTTATCATCGGAAACCAGCAGTAGCACCACCACGATGCCAGGGCTATGCCAGACAGTGAGACTGCTAGGCACCACCAGCAACAGCCATGAGTGCTGAGTTGCTCCCAGCACTAAGTCCCTCATTGAACTTGGTGCCACAGCCCCACCTACCTGCTAGCCATGTCTGCTGCTGCTGCTGCTGCTGAGTTCCTAGTGGGACTTGGTGCCATTGCACTAGCCACTGTCCAACTGCTGTCAGAGGGCAGCAGGTCTTAACTCGTGCACAGCTGTCTGCACACTGCCATGGTGCCACGAGTGGTGTGAGGGGCCATAGGGGCTCCACAACATTGAAGAAGGTAGCAACCCACTGTTGTCAATGGATGTGGCCTCTAAAGGTTGTCAGACCGCCATGGGCATGCCGTCAGCAATGCAGGGCACCAGCTCAGCAGCCAGGTTGGATGCCACCGCCCATACGTCAGCACCAGCCAGGGACAACAGAGGGAGGCAGATCTGCCTTGCTATGTCATCTACTAGTGTTAATAAAAGTCATTCTTAACTATCAACAGTGTTTCCACTGCACTTCCCCCCCCCCCTCCCCAAATCTCCACCACTCACCGACACACCCTTCAAAATAATGACATGGAATGCACTGCCTTAGACCTACTGAGGCAGGTGGGTGAGTGGGTGTTGATGGTGGCATTTTGAGTCTGCTCACCCAAAATTAATGGGGCCTCAAAATCCTGACAAGGGAGAGTGGTGTTAGATACAAACTCCAAAACTGCTTCTGAATCAATACTTGTGTGCCAGGCTGCACTGCTGACAAAAATGCTGTCAGACTTCTCAATAATGCCATTACAGTGAAGCAGTACTACAATTTGGACTACAGTTATGGCATCTATTTCCATCAATTACACTCATTCCAAAGAACGTCTTGAGATTATTGGACACACAATGTCTATCAAAGCAGAGGACCTTTGACAAGTAGGCTATTGTCTGCCAACAACACTACCACTAAATGCTGACTGGCATCTGCCTTTTGCCAAAAATCTGACAATCTGGCATCTCAGCCCACAGAGCCTAAAACTGGCAGGCCATTCCTGATAAACAAGCTGAGCTTGACTCGCTGCACAACACTTAGTGTACACAGTTTGACTTTCAGATAGAAATACTCAATAAATCACGTCACTGGTGTTGTAAAAAGGTGATAAACACTTTCCTGATCCTTGACATTTGGGATCAGCTTTTTTAGCATGCAAAGAAGCCGGGGACCATCATTCCTTAATCACTCTGGGCGAACTGGTTGCACAAGTTGTGGTCCAATGTGATGACAGAAATGAGGGACTTAGGACCAGAGCCATGCACTGTGACCTGCTAGTCGCTGAAGCCTGCTCGCTGACCCTTTCCACTGGCCTGCCAGCCTGCCTCAGTCTGGCAAGCCCATGCCAGCACTAGGCTGGTCCAGACAGCCTGTAGCTCGTGAACTGCAGCCAGACCCAAGCTGCAACGCTCACTCCGCGTGTTATGTGACATCTGTGTCTGCACTGCAGTGCTCGTCACACCTACATCTTGAAGGGTCATACATGTAAACTACACATGAGTAGGGTAAACTAGGACCGCAAGATCTATTCTGTTAGTGCACAAGCAGTGCTATGTACTTTTACATTTACATGCAAGAGATTTAATGAAGTTGTGTAATGTAATACGTGTTTTGATGCATTACATAGAAATAAAAAATTCTCTGTTGCTTTTTCTTTATAATTAGTATTTTTCATTCAGATACAAAAAGTGCGATGTGTACTCTACAGTAAAGAAATCTTCATATTTGTTGATGAAAAAACACAAACCACAGATTTTTTGAAAGAGTAAACTGCCACTTGACTGCATATTATCATCTTTTCTTTTGTACTATCCAGATTTTGGCTTTTATACCATTATCACATACAATGCTAAATGTTGCTTGACCATTATTAAGTCATATTTGTTAAGGCAGTCCAAAGCAGGTAAACAAGGGTAATACGTCTTTAACATGTAATTGTGCAGGAATGTGGACTCTCAAAGACATAGTACTAAGAATAAATGTAATAATACACAGTCACATGACAGTTTACTCTTTTAAGAAGTATTGCATGATTGTGGCTCAACACCATAACAAACTTTTTACAAATTATGGAGTTTGACAGTATAGTTTTATAAGACAAAAAATCTACAGTGAGTATTTACATTGATAAACATGAAATTGCTCTACTAAGCAGTGGCAGAAGAATCCATTATTATGAAACCTATATAATTTTGTATTCATTTTCTTGCATCAATTGTCAACTTTATTCTGCTCTTGGCCCCTAAATTAACAATATTGAGTAAGAAACAACAATTGTGCAAATAAATGACACTGGTACTCTGATAAGCTAGTGCCTGCCAGACTGCTGTTTTTCCTTGAAATGTTGATTTATGAGACTGTCAATATCAAGTTTAAAACAGTTTATTCTACTTTCTTAACCATAGATTAGTGCAGCAATTACATCATGGTTGCAAATTGGTGTGAAAGTATAGTTACCCACATGATGACATCCTAACATATCTACAGAGTTCATTCAGAAATTGATTTGAAAAATGACAGTTCACTGCTTGCTCCACACCTGTAAGTAGCATCAAGTATGATACTTCAAGGCTTCATGGAATGTGATCTCTTCCTTTGGGTTCAACAAGTTAGAGGAATTGACTCAGGATGGTGAGTTGCATTTATCTTTTGGAAAACACACAGTCAATTGCAGAAAACATACTGAGGCAATTGACATTTCCTGCCCCACTATATGGTCCATATTCATCAAATCTAAAGTCACATCAGTAAAAAAATAAATTCAAAATATCTATTTGACACTTCCACTTTCCACTCCCAAACAAAAATACCTCTCTATGAAGTCTTTCACAACTGGATCCTTGGGTATAAATTTCTCAGTTAACTTGTGTCAGACTCAGATAAACCACAAAGCTTTTGATGCAAGAGGCTGAGATCGAAAGCCTAAAATTTTATTCTAATCTGATGTGGCAAGTTACTCAAGAACTTTTTTTCCCAAAAAATCTCTCTCTCCTGAGATATTTCCTCAGAGCATCTCTCCTATTCCACCATTTATAAGTTCCCACATTGACACAACAAGATAACACAAAGAGGTTCCCCATTATTTTATTTGAGACAGAACCATGTTCACAGCGTTCATACACTACCACCTGAAAGCAGATCAACTTGAACAATACCAATTAGAAGTATATGATGAAAGATGGTTCTCTTCGTTCAACAATACTACATACACAACTGCAATAGTAGTAGTCCATTTGTGTATTGACTAGCTTCTTCTTCTGACAAGGATAAGAATTCTCCAGATATGCTGTTTCCCTGTGGTTTAGAGCATACTATTTCCTGGGTTGATCATTTTAGGACTGTGCTACCATCCAAGACCAAGTATCTGTTTCATGTCACAGGTCCAAGAAGTTCACTTTGCTATTTCTGCCACCCAAAATCACGCTGTCTCTCACGTCATGAAAAATATTCTTACAATAGTTCATTTTCCAAACAGTAAGTTTGAATATCCTTAACAATTATATTCACCATACGATCACATGTTGTACTTAGTGAAATTCTTCAGTTAGAGATGCAAATTACATGAAATACCCACTGGATCGCCACAATTTCTTTCTCATAAGGAACTGCAAAAAACTGATTGATAACAGTTTATAGTAAGAAAATGAAAGAAAAAGCTTCATTTCTTTATGATCAGTAATTTGTAATTCTTCTTAATTTTGTCTAAGTCAGTGACAGTAGAAGCCAGTGCTTACATAGTGTATGGAACTAGGTCACTTGTCAAGTTCAAACTGTGCTGCAATACATGTCTACTGACAGCAGGCAGCCCAGTAGAGTGGAGCCCAGAAAGCCAGCCTGGGCATAGGGGGACCCAGTAACTCTAGGCCACATTAAACCAACATAAGCTATGCGAACCTGCCCTTTCTCGGGCAGGTAGCATGGGCTGGCAGCATGTGACGCGCATCACTATTGAGGACACACATCTACTATATCTCCGGTATTTCTTTGCCAATTTCTCCTTGTCTGTCAATTTGTGCATAAATGAGTCCTCTACTTACAAAAAAATTTGTGCATGCTACCCTCACTGCAAATCTGCCATACAGTTGATGACTTTCCACAAACATCTGTCGCATTTACCCTTTGTTGTCTGCTATACATCTCTTTTACAGCAGACACCAACCCCCCCCCCCTCCACGACACACACACACACACACACACACACACACACACACACACACAGTGTCGTCAAGAGTTCCCTCCCCCTTAAAGCATTTGAAACAGTCAATCACTTTTTTTGCTCATCATGTCCTACACTCTTGTACCAACATCACGTGGATCTCCACAACAAATTTTTGTGCTTTCTAACAACTCTGTATGTTTATTACATTATATTATGTCATGATCTTCAACTCACAATGTTGTGTGTTTACTGGAAGTAGCAAAGAAGTTCCCATAGCTTACTGGGTTCAATGTTATGACTTTTTTCTTTGTCTTTTCAAGTGCGTGCACAAATTACTGGCATTTTAGTATTAGTTGATCAATGAACTTTTTATATGCATATTTTATTTATGGGTACGAACCACTTATTCACATGTATTACCATATCTATTCTTCACATCCACCTCAACTTATCTGAAGTACTCATAGAGCAATACCATATGAAGCAGCAACGCTTACACTCTTACTGCTAGTAATTCGTGGCTGTCATGTTTAAATTCACTTTTCCTACAATTAAATAACAGTCATCTCATCATTACATTATTAAATTGTCAAAAACCCAGCTACTACTAGAATATCGTAATTCCCATGATCGCTTGTGACACACATTACCAATACTTGTTTCATGGACAGTAACTTTTAGCAGTTTATATTATCAGTATCAGTATGTCACGCAAATATGAACTGTGAAAAACTGCAAAATAAGTACTGACTTTGACACAAAACAATTTTGGAATCACACCTATACTGACCAGTTTTAAAACATGCTTCATCATCTTACATACACTCCTGGAAATTGAAATAAGAACACCGTGAATTCATTGTCCCAGGAAGGGGAAACTTTATTGACACATTCCTGGGGTCAGATACATCACATGATCACACTGACAGAACCACAGGCACATAGACACAGGCAACAGAGCATGCACAATGTCGGCACTAGTACAGTGTATATCCACCTTTCGCAGCAATGCAGGCTGCTATTCTCCCATGGAGACGATCGTAGAGATGCTGGATGTAGTCCTGTGGAACGGCTTGCCATGCCATTTCCACCTGGCGCCTCAGTTGGACCAGCGTTCGTGCTGGACGTGCAGACCGCGTGAGACGACGCTTCATCCAGTCCCAAACATGCTCAATGGGGGACAGATCCGGAGATCTTGCTGGCCAGGGTAGTTGACTTACACCTTCTAGAGCACGTTGGGTGGCACGGGATACATGCGGACGTGCATTGTCCTGTTGGAACAGCAAGTTCCCTTGCCGGTCTAGGAATGGTAGAACGATGGGTTCGATGACGGTTTGGATGTACCGTGCACTATTCAGTGTCCCCTCGACGATCACCAGTGGTGTACGGCCAGTGTAGGAGATCGCTCCCCACACCATGATGCCGGGTGTTGGCCCTGTGTGCCTCGGTCGTATGCAGTCCTGATTGTGGCGCTCACCTGCACGGCGCCAAACACGCATACGACCATCATTGGCACCAAGGCAGAAGCGACTCTCATCGCTGAAGACGACACGTCTCCATTCGTCCCTCCATTCACGCCTGTCGCGACACCACTGGAGGCGGGCTGCACGATGTTGGGGCGTGAGCAGAAGACGGCCTAACGGTGTGCGGGACCGTAGCCCAGCTTCATGGAGACGGTTGCGAATGGTCCTCGCCGATACCCCAGGAGCAACAGTGTCCCTAATTTGCTGGGAAGTGGCGGTGCGGTCCCCTACGGCACTGCGTAGGATCCTACGGTCTTGGCGTGCATCCGTGCGTCGCTGCGGTCCGGTCCCAGGTTGACGGGCACGTGCACCTTCCGCCGACCACTGGCGACAACATCGATGTACTGTGGAGACCTCACGTCCCACGTGTTGAGCAATTCGGCGGTACGTCCACCCGGCCTCCCGCATGCCCACTATACGCCCTCGCTCAAAGTCCGTCAACTGCACATACGGTTCACGTCCACGCTGTCGCGGCATGCTTCCAGTGTTAAAGACTGCGATGGAGCTCCGTATGCCACGGCAAACTGGCTGACACTGACGGCGGCGGTGCACAAATGCTGCGCAGCTAGCGCCATTCGACGGCCAACACCGCGGTTCCTGGTGTGTCCGCTGTGCCGTGCGTGTGATCATTGCTTGTGCAGCCCTCTCGCAGTGTCCGGAGCAAGTATGGTGGGTCTGACACACCGGTGTCAATGTGTTCTTTTTTCCATTTCCAGGAGTGTATATTGCAGAAGTATCACAAGTAAAAATTAGAGAAACCATATTACTATAAAAACTACCCATAAACTGAACGAAAATAAATTCAAAACATAGTGGCACCAAATGGATTACACATGTACAGAATATTGTTTAACAAGTTACTGTATCATTTGGCATATTAATGTTAATGTGTAGTTCAGGGTACCTCACAAACAATGGTATGAGTAAATACTGGCACAAATGGCAGTGTTCAGAAATTAGCCATACAAACAACATTTCAGGCACTGTTTTGAACTTGCATTCTTTGAAGAAAATACGGTCCTTCCTCTTCTCTCCCTCAAATTATTATTTGCATTTCAATTCCTGTCCAAACAATTGTCTCATTGTTTACTTACCAAAAAAACCTGTTGTCAGTCTCCCCTGTTCTTTGTCTTCGTTGGGCACACAGAGTTATGTCGAGGCTCTCATTTGATAATGACCATGAGAAGTAAAAAGTACCCGAATTCAACAGTTTTCTGACTTCTGAAATGCGTTCCTCATCTTGTGGTTGGTTCCGTAGTGACACAAATGTAGTCTGAGTGATGCGAAAAATTTCAGAGTCTGCTATCTTTCCTACTGATACACATCCTGTCACCATTACCAAGTACAGCACTGTACTTTCTCCTGTAATGCAAAAAATTCGAATTGCACAACTAAGAAGTAATTCAAACAAGTACAAGTAATGTTCATTCTTTCAAGTAAAAATATTATCCATTCTTTACAGTTTCACACACACACACACACACACACACACACACACACACACAGAGAGAGAGAGAGAGAGAGAGAGAGAGAGAGAGAGAGAGAGAGAGAGAGAACTCTACCCAAACCCAAAAGTTAAGCTGATGTTTTTCCTTCTTGCCTATGACCCTTAATGACTCTTTCTTGGATTCTCTATTGGTTTAACAACCAAATGTGTTACTAACTTTGAAAAAGAGATGCAGTGAGATAAGGACTACTCGTTTTCTGTGGCAGGTATCAGGTGGGCATATTGCGTTGCATGTTCCACAGTAACAGCCTAATAATTCACTCAAATACCGGCATACATCCAAGAACTGCTTTTTTACTTCATAAGGGCTGTAGAACAAAATCTATTCACATACAGTATGCAATATATCTAAGTTAAATGAAAAATAAGAATGCCCAATTACAGTGTACATACTAGCACATGAAAGAAATAAATCCACACATTCCAGTGTCATATATCCAGGCAATGCTGGATAAGGACTTAATGTTTTAACACACTAAACTATCCAGACTGGAATGAAATAATAAATATTGTTGTAAAATTCTGCAAAAATACAAAATATATTAAGTCACAAAAAGGTAAGCTATAGTACCGAACAACCACACCAGTATTAACAAACAAAAACAAACTACTTAAAAAATATTTACAAAACAGGAAAACTGAATACTGGTGTTCCTAACACGACAGCCACAGTCAGTTCAAATGAAGAATGTGGTATTGAAGATAAGATCTGACTTGTGACATGATGATGATGTGGCGTCATATAGGGGCTGTGTTTGGATGATGGTTTGCAACAAGTGCACATTTTGAAGCACAGGTGTGTAGTTTGAGATGACACACTTAAGGTAAATTTTATTGTCAGGAATGTCGTTGAATGTGTCGTTATTTGTAAAGGACTGTTATGTGTGTTGGCTGCCAAACAGAAATTTCTCTGACCATGAACTTCAATAGCTGAATGTTGTTGGAGAAAACGCATGAAATTATACACCATGCACCACATCTTTCTTGCAGAAGTATGGTGTATTGGCTGAATATGTGAAATGTTATACATGTAGAAAACTAACGAAGATGATTGACAACTCCTTCCTGTAATGGTAATAGGTTTATGTGATGATCTCAAGAGGCAAATAATGGTGGTTGATTTGATGGGGCACATGGTGTGGTAACACAAGGTTAACACTGTTGCAGATTTTACTTATTATTTTCTTTACAGTTCATCAGTGTCACTTTATGTTCACAATATGGGAGTCAGTGCTCACTGATTGGTTTTCTTTTTGTTAGGAACTTTATTTCTGACCATAAAATTTAGAGGCAGATGAGGAACCTGGGGCACTAGCAGAAATTGACGAGAGGCTTTTGGGATAGTTTAGTACAAGAAGAGTACGAAATCTGTTGGTACTTGGCTGTAGGGCAGATGTTTCAAGGAGTGGAAGTTATGAGGTGTTGTTTACTTTAGTAAGTGGATGCACTAAGAGGGTGCTTGTTGGATTCATAGAAGAGTATACTGAGGAGGGATCAAGCATATTACTGGATTCTTTTGTTTCATATTGGGATTTGGGGAAGAGAAGGTTTCATAATTTAATGGTTAATCGTATAAATGAATTTTAAAAAATTCTATAACTAGGGTTAGTATTAATAATACAAAGGCATGTTGAGGAACAATAAAATCTGTTTTGGGGAGGGGTAAAAAAGTGCTCGTCTCCCTTGCAGACTCACTTGAAACTACCAAAAAATAAAATGTGACAAAACCATATAAAATGTACCATAAGATCATGGTATCCCAATCTCCAGCTAGCCTATATAGTTCAATCATAGACCGGGGTACCAATTAATTCCCCCCCAACACAACTATAAAAGTCGATTATCCCAATCTCCAGTTTACCTCTATACCTCAACCCTACAATAGGATACCAACAAACACTCCCCCCACCCCCTTAAAGCTACAACATTTCACCTATATAGGTCAACTCTAGAGTAAAAGTGCACTTATGGTGTCTGCAGCTTTCCTGTTGCATTTGGTAATTGTAAGCGTAGTGAATGATGGGAAGTGAACATGATGAATGACGAGGCAGATAGATCAAGACAATGGAATCCATGACAAAATAGTTTTCGATAAATGTCATGAGTGGTTCAATGTTTTTTATTCAAATCATGGTAGGAGGTAGGTGGATCAATGTTTTTAATTATATCATGGGAGAAGGTATATGGATCAATGTTTATTAATAACAGAGTTTCATGTTCGGTACATTAACAAAATTTACTTAAAAACATCTATCCACTTAACTCAGTGGTTACGCAGGCACTTAAGAGTACTGTTTAAATTCTACAACATTTTCTGTTTTATATGACAACACTAAAGCATGCTATCTCTTCATATGCCACGTCAAAATAGTAGGAAGTTTTATGTTTTCAAGAATTTTCTGTTTATTATAGTTTATTTTGAAAGGACGTAAATTTTCCAATAACTTAATGTTAATTTTCTTGTTTTGGTATAAGAAAACAGATACTAGCTGATGCCTCTTGGTTTTCAGTGGGCATGTGGGTAGTTAATAGAGGTGGATGTTTGGGAGAGCAACATTTCAACACTTGTTATTGAGGTATCAGCTGCAGCCTTGCATTATAATTGATGTACTACTTTTTGGATATTACTGTTTTACAGAGTTCACTGTAGCTACAGGCGTTTATGGAATATACCAACACCATTAGTTTCTTTCCTCCCCTTTCAACATCACTATTTCACATCTAGTTAATATTGTGGAGTCAAGTTTATTTAAGTAAATTGGTGATAACAACATTAGTTTTATTGTGTTTTAGGGGATTTATACGTGAGGTTAGCGGATTTTTGTATTGGGTGGGGCATGGACTGGGGTGCTTCAGTTTGTCCCTGCACCAGATCCCCAACTTCCTCTGGGTATTCCATTAATTACATAGTTGCTTTATTATTTTTAAAATATTTTAAGAATGGAATTTTTTCTATTTATTGTGGTTGTATGAATTACATCATAGCTGCTATCTTGAATTTGGACGAATTGTATGTGTTCATCATTAAACGAGATCATCGGTCAAAGTTGACACCTCGTATTCAATGGTTTGATGTTCACCCACAGATACTACGACAACAAAAAACAATCACAACTATCAATCAGCAGTAACATTTTGACTAACTGGTGCATGGGAAAGAGCTACCCCTGGTGTTTTACATAATTTAAGCACAGTAGTTCAAACATATGCAAATACTTCTATTTCTTTATTATCTAATACAATGTTTCTGAATTTATCTAACAATTTTAATTAGCGGCATTTATACAGGAGTGAATGCTGGCAATGATGGACTCTGCTTGAAATTGAAAATGGCAGAACAAATCACAAGAACAAGGTCAACATGACACAACAGTAATGTGTAGATAAATAAATGGCCAGGCTGGGGGAAGGAAGTTTTAAACTTTTACCTGGAAGCTTCAAATATATGGTATAGTAAAACAAAGTTATTGTAACTCCAGTATCTGATATATAAATATGGATAAAATCTTTCAGATTACGTGGTGGCATCCAGGAAAAAATTGACTTGTGATAGGGCTTTGGTTGACAAACATGAAGGTACAGTCCAACACCTTACATGTTCCACCTAGACATCGAAAACTGGCATTATCATGTAGCATCTTTTGTCACTTTTGCTACATAAAATGAATGTTTGTCCTCCACCAGTACCATTTATGGGACTAAATGTGGGAAAGCATGAGAAATGGTACAAAATTCAGGTCTAGGGAACAATGCAATCCACTGGTATATTCTTCAAAGGGTGATCCAAGTTACACAGATACAGCCTGCAATGTTTATGTTTGAGATGTTTTCAACGGATGTTGTTTGTATGTTTTGTTTACAGTGTATCATTAGTTCATGTACATTTCAACGGCTTAGAGTGTCACATTTACTACATCAAAATAGGTCTAACTGAGATCAAAAAGTATGATTGTACGGGGGTATCAAGCGAAATTTGTAACTGGAATGAGGATTTTTAGGTAGGGAGGATGCAGCATGTTATCTTGGATGGAAAGTCGTCGTCATATGTGGAAGTAATTTTGGATGGATGGGCCCTAGCGATGTGGGTTTAGACCCTTGCTGTTTACATTGTATATTAATGACCACGCAAACAGTGTTAATAGTAACCTCATGATTTTTGCAGACGATGCAGTTATCTATAATCTAGTACTGCCTGAAAGAAGTTGCAGAAGTATTCAGTCAGATCTTGATCAGATTTCAAAGCAGTGAAGAAATTGTCAACTTGCTTCAAAAGCTCATAAATGTAAAATTTTTTAGATCACAAAATGTAAAAAACTTATTATCTTATGACTACAATATCAGTGAGTCACTGTTGTAATAAGTCAATTCATACAAATAGCTGGGTGTAACACTTTGTAGGTATAGGAAACAGAAGGATCACACAGGCTCAGTTGTAGGTAAAGCAAAACGCAATGAGTCTACAACGGAGTTTGTTTACAAATCATTCATGCGACCAACCATAGAATACTTTCAAGTGTGTGGGACATGCACCTAATAGGACTAACAGGGTATATTGAATGTGTAAGGGGAAGTGCAGCACAAACGGTCACAGGTTTGTTTGACCCATGGGGGGAATGACACAGATCTGATGAAAAAACTGAACAGGCAGACTATTCAAGGTAGGCACAAACTATCCCTTGAAAGCCTATTTACAAATTTTCAACAACTGGCTTTAAATGACTCCATGGATATACAGTACTACAACCCCCTATGTTTACTACTTAAGGGATAGTGAGATTAAGATTACAGCAGAACCAGAGGCATCTGAACAATCATTCTTCCCACACTCCATACATTAATGAAACAGTTCTAGAAACCCCAATAACTGATACCACTTCACAGCGATCTGCAGGGTACCGATGTACATGTAGATAATGATCTACTGAGAAGCAGAGCTTGGATAATTTTGAATACTAGACCTATACATATATTGGTTAATGGAGACAGTGTTCCATACAAAATTATTTAGTTTGAGTATGACAGTGGTCCCCTGTGGTCAAAGACTGATCTGTACCATAGCCTGAGGTCTATGTTTGGTACGAAGGTGATAATTTGCTTGTGAGGTGGTCAACTACAAGATAAAAACTGTGGCAACAATTTGATCTATAGGCCAAAGTCTATGTTTGCTCCATATTTGACATACTTATCAGTAAAAATGCCAGTAACTAGAACTGCACTAGAAAAAACCTGTGTTGCAAGATAAATAAATCCCTAGCAACTGGTTTGGTGCATGACACATACGTTAATATATATATTTTTTTCTAGATTTCATTGGCAGATACGCAGTTTTAAATTTTTTTATTTGCCAACTTTTAATTTTGAGTGTTTTATCACACAAAAAGCCCAGTTCCTTTGAAGGTCTGATTAGTTTGTTGATAACATAATTGTGTTTGGTAGTGACATCATCTGTTAGTTGTTTCCTGAGGTTCAGTTCTCTGCCATCATAATATTTGTGGGGTATTGTGTTGTCCATCATTCCTCCAAATTCAGCCATAAGCAATATGTGTATCGTATGCATCTATTCTACAATCAGTCATGGTCATATGACAAGAAAAGGAGGTGTGCAATGCTCCACGTAGTTTTGTATTCAGTTGATGATACATAAGTAAAAAGAAAAACACACATGTAGTACAGTACATCAGAATATACTCAGTCCATATAGAATACATACAAATCAGAGAAAGATTAATAAAAATGAACAGCTGATAGTTTGTATACATTTCCTGTGCACGATTGCACTTAGAACATTCTTATAAACAAGAGAAGAAATGCATATTACTTCTGATGTTTCTGTTCTGCTTAATAATTTCTACAAAGAAGGGGTCTACATGTTACAAATTTAAACTTAACTGAAAGATCTTTCGGCAGACATGTGTACACTAAAGGAAATAAACTAACCAAACAATAGATTATAAAAGCTAAGAATTAATATTTTAACGATAACTCTGTAAGGAATAGAAACTAAAATTACTAATTCCTTATGGTGAAATACTACCTATAGCTTCGAAATACAAGGAACCGCAAACATGTCAGTAAGGATACCGATATTACCTGCATTAAGTTGCAGGACTCCAAGACAGCCGTAAGCATCGAGCAGCTTCGTATACTGCCGTTTGACAGATTCCACCTCTAATGGAGCTGAAACAATAACATTTGGTATAACTTCTCACTTCCTGCCGGTGTGTTTAGACACAATATCAGTGACAGTTATAAACATTCATGAGGAGCTTGAACACTTTTAACAACTGCAAATAACCACAAACTGAAGTCGGCTAGGGGCAGGCGAGGGCAAACGCTGTGCTTTCAGTACAGCAACTGTCATCATTGTCTGTCAATAATAGTGATCAAGAAAGTGTATAGTCACCGGGCACAACCACTAAAAACACACAAGAAATACTTACACAAGACTGCTACTGCCTGTGATTCAAACAGGAGGGACTCTTCTCTGTTTCTCTGCTCCAGCAGGATACTGTAAGGTTTCGGTGGATTCACTTTTTCAGAAACTTTAAAGCCTTTTCCCATTGCCATGATTTTCTGTTGTTGGTAAAACGGCAATCTACTATAAATAACGTTTACGTACACGTAATATTAATAGTAACAGTTGTTCTTGTTTTAAGAAGTCTCGCGTCACTCGAACATATCAATTTTGACATCTGTTTTCATCCAACCACAACACATTCCCGCCCCCCTCATACACATACATGCACACCCCCACTCTTTTCGCTTGAAACTCTTTGAGTAGAGATCCACGGAAGAGACTCCACACCACAAAGATCATTACCAAAGCCGCTAAGAATTGCATTTGAAACGTAAAACACTTCTTATATTTCTCACTATTTTAAAATATGGTAGACTGATTATTACTGAAACCTAAAATAGGCTATCTAACTGATAAACTTGCACGTGCGATTTTTCTACTGTATAAACTAAGATATTCTACAAAAAAAAACGTACTAAATCTCTGTTGCTACGCGGTTTTTCAGTTGCAGCTGCAGTATTGGATAATGTTATGGGGAAATTCACTAGGTGTAAACTGAGTTTTTAGATAGTAGGAAAAAGCAATCAGACGTATTCAAGGATCGCGTATTGCAGAATCCTGTAAGAAACATTTCAGTCTACTTCATATAACGACACTCCCACGTCTTTATGCATGTAACCACTTAATATATGTAAAAGATAATATATAGAAATTTACTCCGAGAATGAATGTACTTATGCGCAATACCAGAAACAACTGCATGCAAGCCATGCCATATTAAAGTCTTTCACTGATACAAATTAGCCACAGATGTATAATAAGTTGAGCAATCAGAAAATCTGCAATATTTCTGGGCGAAAACAGCTTTCGAAGAATCTAGAGACTTTCGTAACAAAAGTGTTGTGTTTTTCATTCATGCTATAGACACTGAACACATTAATCCAGTTCATGACTTTAAGGAGATTCCTAATATAATCAATTTTTGACTAACTGGCTAATCCTTGAACTCAGTAACAGCTGTTCTTGTTTTAAGAAGGCTCGCGTCACTCGAACACATCAAATTTTCTCCTTATCAGTATTAACATTTAACAAGAGGAACACGTGTTATTGTTTGAGGGACCATTGCTTCTTGTTTCTGTAAAATAGTTTTGTTCATTGGACCTTTTCACGAACATATTATTAGTGGCTGTAGTTAAGCTAATGATAGTATTAGCGACTGAAGTAACTTCTTACTCGAAGGGTTCATCATAAAACCTACATTAAAATCACCAGCAAACACATTTTCTTTGTTTAAATGAAAGCTCCGCCATTTGACTGCATAGATTATTCATTCTGTTTTACAATCATGATTTTGACCCTTGACCATTTTCAAGTACCGCACAAAAATTCCTGTTTTGCTGGGCTTGTATAGTTGGAGTCACGAAGGATGTCGGTCGAGTTTAGGCTCGTTGTGCGCACTTACATCACGCATTCTCCAAAAGGTTATGAGCATCAAATAGTGTTCTGATCACACTGCTGGTAATGTCGTACCCATTTCGAGCATTAAACATGATCGGATTGAGTTATTTAGTGAATTTTTATTCCATTTTTAGTGAATTGTCATGGCCATTGGTGGTGGTAAGCGATAAATTTTACACAAGCAAGAGAGAGACATAATTTGCAGGATACAAGCTTACATCAATCGTAAAGCATGTGTATGCACATACAGTAGCTGTTTCTTAGAATTGGCAACAATGCATGGTCACATGATGTTCAAAGAGGCAAATTATGTCAACTGGGTTTAATGACTCTAATTCATCAATGCAAATAAGTAATTCATTAATTTTACTTCTCTGTCCATTTTAATGTAATAAATATAGCTGGAATTTCAATGTGCTATGTGTACACTCCTTAATTATAATCATCGTTTGGTTCTAAAGCTCTAACAGCAGCTGTGATTACATAGTAAATTATGGGAATTCAGACCTGTTACTGCAAACAATTATTCTTTTTAAATTCTCAAAAATGTTTCAGCACTTTTATGCGAGCATAAAATGCAAACATGTTTTAAGAAATAACTATTAAAATCATATTAGGCCCAACCACAGTTTATGTTTATTCTCATTAATGTCTTATTTTCTGCACTTTTGGATTCTATAATACCATTTCTATGTTTTCATATTCCGACAGGTTGCCATCCGCAACTAAATAACGTTTTTGAAAGTTTGGTTGGTATTTTTATCATTGATAAGTTCAAAAACGCAGTTGAAATGCATTGTAAGAAATCAAAATTATGAAATCCATTAAATATACAACTTTAAGTAATAACTATTCAAATCACATTAGGCCCAACCACAGTTTATGTCTATTGTCATTAATACTTTATTTTCTGCACTTTTGGGTTCTATAGTACCATTTCTACGTATTAATATTCCGACAGATTGCCATCGGCAACTAAATAACGTTTTTGAAAGTTTGGTTGGTATTTTTATCGTTGATAACCTCGAAAACACAGTATTAAATTCATTATAAGAAAATTAAAGTTTCAAAATCCATTAAATATACAAAGAATACAAAATAAGAATAAACGCAATTTGGAGAATGTAAAATAAGTGAAGTATTGATGGTGTTAAATCTTAAGTAATGGTGTTACTAGTAGTAATAGTAGTAGTAGTAGTAGTAGCTTTATTCATCTTTGGATCTCTTCCAAATTAAGATCAACTTAAGATTAGATTAGATTAGATTTCGTTCCATAGATCCATGCTGAGGAGATCCTCGTGGATGTGGAACATGTCAATTTTTTTAAGCTAAATAACAATACTAATAGTATGAATATATACAATACATCATTTGTTTCTATTAAAAAATTCGTCAATGGAGTAGAAGGAGTTGGCCACTAGTTAGTCTTTCAGGCTCCTTTTAAACTGATCATTATTTGTAACTAAATTTTTTATGTTTACTGGCAAATTATTGAAGATGAGTGTTCCTGAGTAGTGACCCCTTTTTGAACTAAAGTAAGTGCTTTTAAGTCCTTGTGCACATCATTTTTGTTCCTGGTTTGTACGTATGAACTGAGCTGTTTGTTGGAAAAAGAGATATATTATTTAGAACAAATTTCATTAATGAGTAAATATACTGAGTGGCAGTAGTTAGTATACCCAGTTCTTTTAAGAGGTTTCTACAGGATGTCCGTGAATTTACTCCACAAATAATACGTATTACGCGCTTTTGGACTCTGAAAACTTTTG
The DNA here is from genome assembly GCF_023898315.1 of Schistocerca nitens. Taxonomy (NCBI): domain Eukaryota; kingdom Metazoa; phylum Arthropoda; class Insecta; order Orthoptera; family Acrididae; genus Schistocerca; species Schistocerca nitens. Next base: position 888,193,468 of record NC_064616.1, read on the forward strand.
TTTGACTTGAAGAGTTACCCCAAAATATTATACCATATGACATTATGGAATGAAAGTAGGCAAAGTATGCAAGCTTTTTCATTTTTATGTCGCCTATGTCTGCTAACACTCGAATTGCAAATACAGATTTGTTAAGGCGTTTCTGCAGTTCTGTGGTGTGCTGTTCCCAACTGAATTTATTATCAAGTTGTAATCCCAGGAATTTAAGACTGTCAACCTCTTCTATCTGCTCTTCTTCGTATTTTATGCATATGCTGGGTGGAAACCTCTTACAGGTTCTGAATTGCATATAGTGAGTCTTTTCGAAATTTAATGTCAGTGAGTTGGCTTTAAACCATTTGTTAAGGGGCTCCGGAAAGGCTCAAAATCATGAAAAGTTCAATTTTTACTTTTTTGCGTTTTCTGAATCTGCAGACTATTACCTTTTAATAGATATATAATTTATTCAATTCCGAAGACTACAACTATTTTTAAATTTTTTTTGAAATGTGTTCTACATGGGCGTGACCCACTGTGGCGCTGTTAAACTGCTGTCAAATGGTGTTATTATTAACGTCCGTGTTGATCAGGTACATTTTAGTGATGTGAGATAAAGTATGTGTTGTGGCTAACCTGTGATGGTTCAATATATATCGCTGGTGTGATTGTCGATTGTTTCATGTTTATTTACCCTGTCGTTATCTCGAAAATATTCGTAATTAATTCTGTTTCTTGAGTCTCTGTTTTGTTGAAGTATAATAATGAGTAAAAGTAAAGTTATTAGAAATCCTCTGAAGGCTTCTAAGAAAAGGAGAAATGTTGGATAGCCAAAGGTATGTGTTATTACTGTAAACAATAAAGACGATGAAAATCCCCAACATAGCTTGTGTCCCAAAGAAGAAGACAGTTGGTGTAAATATAACAAAGGATTGCTAACTGGTGAAGTGTACACTCATAAGCATAGTCTGCCTCATGCAATAATGGAGGTGATAAAACCTATTTTCAGAGACTTAGCAGCACCTGAACTGTTGAAAAAGTGTATTCACGGAAAAACTCAAAACCCCAATGTCAGTGTAAATAGTGTTATATGGTCGAGAATCCCCAAGACTGTATTTGTTGGAATAGAAACACTTCACTTTGGTGTGTATGATGCTGTTGCGACTTTCAATGATGGCAACATTGTAAGGTGCAAGGTATTTAGAAATATGGGAATGAAGATAGGTTCTAACATGGTACGAGCGATGCTTGCTTTAGACAAGGAACGCCTTCGGGCTGCAGACAGGGCTGTAAAGAGTCTAGAAATACAAGCAAGAGTAAACAGGAGGAGGAACAAGAGGAAGCTGGAGGAGGAGTTTGCAGAGGATGAAGATAATCCATCCTATGGACCTGGAATGCACTAAAAAGTTAATCCAATCTTTGTCGCTCGATTCCCAAAACTTTGATTTTCTCATACTAATTACATGTTTTCTAAGGATCTTCCAAACATATTTGTTTCAAACTTTCAGTAAATGTTACACAGTACCTTCTGCATAATTTAACACAGCCTTTTTCCAAAAAACTGTATATTTTTTAATATATAAATAAAAAATTGCAAAAAAATGTTGTGAATTTTCATTACAATTGAAAAAAAATCATCTTTAATAACTGAACTAAAATTTTGTAAAATCCCTGTGTTAAGTTCTAGCCCATATTCCAATAAATAATCTGTAAAAAGTTCAACTTCCTACCTCAAATACTTTGTGAGGAAAGATGTAATTTATAAGCGTTATTTTAACATTGCAAGTATAGGGCGTTCCGGAGCCCCTTAATATCCATGAAAATATCATTAGCAGATCTTTCTAGAACTACACTTAACATACTATTTATTGTAATACTTGTGTCATCTGCAAACAAAACGAACTCTGCTTCTGGCAGTGTAACTGATTAGAGATCATTAATGTACACAAGAAATTTTGCATTTGGTATACAGTCTATAGAGGTGCAGTCTACATTTAATTTAACGTTGTCATTTTTCTTCTTCAAACTGAAATTCATGGCATTAGTTTTCTTTATGTTCAATGTCACTTCATTGCTTATTGATCAGTCGTAAACTTCCTTAGAGTTTCATTTGCTTTCTCGGCAAGGAGTTCTTTTGTTTTCTCAGTGACTATAATGTTGCTGTCATCAGCAAAGAGAATTTTTTCGCCATGAGTAACACTACTGGGAAAGTCATTGATGTACACTCCTGGAAATGGAAAAAAGAACACATTGACACCGGTGTGTCAGACCCACCATACTTGCTCCGGACACTGCGAGAGGGCTGTACAAGCAATGATCACACGCACGGCACAGCGGACACACCAGGAACCGCGGTGCTGGCCGTCGAATTGCGCTAGCTGCGCAGCATTTGTGCACCGCCGCCGTCAGTGTCAGCCAGTTTGCCGTGGCATACGGAGCTCCATCGCAGTCTTTAACACTGGTAGCATGCCGCGACAGCGTGGACGTGAACCGTATGTGCAGTTGACAGACTTTGAGCGAGGGCGTATAGTGGGCATGCGGGAGGCCGGGTGGACGTACCGCCAAATTGCTCAACACGTGGGGCGTGAGGTCTCCACAGTACATCGATGTTGTCGCCAGTGGTCGGCGGAAGGTGCACGTGCCCGTCGACCTGGGACCGGACCGCAGCGACGCACGGATGCACGCCAAGACCGTAGGATCCTACGCAGTGCCGTAGGGGACCGCACCGCCACTTCCCAGCAAATTAGGGACACTGTTGCTCCTGGGGTATCGGCGAGGACCATTCGCAACCGTCTCCATGAAGCTGGGCTACGGTCCCGCACACCGTTAGGCCGTCTTCCGCTCACGCCCCAACATCGTGCAGCCCGCCTCCAGTGGTGTCGCGACAGGCGTGAATGGAGGGACGAATGGAGACGTGTCGTCTTCAGCGATGAGAGTCGCTTCTGCCTTGGTGCCAATGATGGTCGTATGCGTGTTTGGCGCCGTGCAGGTGAGCGCCACAATCAGGACTGCATACGACCGAGGCACACAGGGCCAACACCCGGCATCATGGTGTGGGGAGCGATCTCCTACACTGGCCGTACACCACTGGTGATCGTCGAGGGGACACTGAATAGTGCACGGTACATCCAAACCGTCATCAAACCCATCGTTCTACCATTCCTAGACCGGCAAGGGAACTTGCTGTTACAACAGGACAATGCACGTCCCCATGTATCCTGTGCCACCCAACGTGCTCTAGAAGGTGTAAGTCAACTACCCTGGCCAGCAAGATCTCCGGATCTGTCCCCCATTGAGCATGTTTGGGACTGGATGAAGCGTCGTCTCACGCGGTCTGCACGTCCAGCACGAACGCTGGTCCAACTGAGGCGCCAGGTGGAAATGGCATGGCAAGCCGTTCCACAGGACTACATCCAGCATCTCTACGATCGTCTCCATGGGAGAATAGCAGCCTGCATTGCTGCGAAAGGTGGATATACACTGTACTAGTGCCGACATTGTGCATGCTCTGTTGCCTGTGTCTATGTGCCTGTGGTTCTGTCAGTGTGATCATGTGATGTATCTGACCCCAGGAATGTGTCAATAAATTTTCCCCTTCCTGGGACAATGAATTCACGGTGTTCTTATTTCAATATCCAGGAGTGTATATCAGGAACAGTATTTCTCCTAATATGCTACCTCACGGAACCCCTATATTAATGTATTTTGGTTCTGATAAGTGTCTTACCAAATGTTTAGATCTATGTGAAATATGTGATATCTCTACTCTTTGTACCCTATCAGTTAGGTATGATCGAAACCAGTCATTAGCTACCCCTCTTATTCCTAATGCTTCTAATTTATTTAATAGAATCTTGTGGTTGACAGTATCAAACACCTTAGAAAGATCCAAAAATATGCCTGTGACACACTGATCTTTATCAAGAGCATCAAGTACAACTTTTGTTGCCTTGCACAGGATAGAGTAGCATGGAGAGCTGCATCAAACCATTCTCAGGACTGAAGACCACAACAACAAAAACTATGGCTGACTCCGTATTTTTGCCACTTCAGAAACCAAACTGTGATTCATTTAAAAGATTGTATTTATTCAGTTAATTCATTAATCTGTCTTAAATAATTGATTCTATTATTTTTGAGAATGGTGAAACAGGGAAATGTGCTGGTAATTTTTATGTCTTCTGCATTACCTTTCTTAATCAAAGGTACAACTCTTGCCTGTTTTAACTGCTCTGGAAATGTCCCTGATGTGAAGGATTCATTTATTATATTTGTTATGGGGCCTTGTATAATCCCTATGCATCTTTTCAGTACACACACTGGTAGTTCATTTAAGCCTACTGACTTCTTATTTTTTGGACAGTTTAATTGACTTCATTCTCTGTGGTTGGAAGTAACATCATTGTAATTAGTGCAACATTATTTACAGGTGTTATATTTGTTTGGGGGAATTTATGCTGTATCTTCTCTGCAATACTTGAAAAATGCTCGTTTACATACACTCCTGGAAATTGAAATAAGAACACCGTGAATTCATTGTCCCAGGAAGGGGAAACTTTATTGACACATTCCTGGGGTCAGATACATCACATGATCACACTGACAGAACCACAGGCACATAGACACAGGCAACAGAGCATGCACAATGTCGGCACTAGTACAGTGTATATCCACCTTTCGCAGCAATGCAGGCTGCTATTCTCCCATGGAGACGATCGTAGAGATGCTGGATGTAGTCCTGTGGAACGGCTTGCCATGCCATTTCCACCTGGCGCCTCAGTTGGACCAGCGTTCGTGCTGGACGTGCAGACCGCGTGAGACGACGCTTCATCCAGTCCCAAACATGCTCAATGGGGGACAGATCCGGAGATCTTGCTGGCCAGGGTAGTTGACTTACACCTTCTAGAGCACGTTGGGTGGCACGGGATACATGCGGACGTGCATTGTCCTGTTGGAACAGCAAGTTCCCTTGCCGGTCTAGGAATGGTAGAACGATGGGTTCGATGACGGTTTGGATGTACCGTGCACTATTCAGTGTCCCCTCGACGATCACCAGTGGTGTACAGCCAGTGTAGGAGATCGCTCCCCACACCATGATGCCGGGTGTTGGCCCTGTGTGCCTCGGTCGTATGCAGTCCTGATTGTGGCGCTCACCTGCACGGCGCCAAACACGCATACGACCATCATTGGCACCAAGGCAGAAGCGACTCTCATCGCTGAAGACGACACGTCTCCATTCGTCCCTCCATTCACGCCTGTCGCGACACCACTGGAGGCGGGCTGCACGATGTTGGGGTGTGAGCGGAAGACGGCCTAACGGTGTGTGGGACCGTAGCCCAGCTTCATGGAGACGGTTGCGAATGGTCCTCGTCGATACCCCAGGAGCAACAGTGTCCCTAATTTGCTGGGAAGTGGCGGTGCGGTCCCCTACGGCACTGCGTAGGATCCTACGGTCTTGGCGTGCATCCGTGCGTCGCTGCGGTCCGGTCCCAGGTCGACGGGCACGTGCACCTTCCGCCGACCACTGGCGACAACATCGATGTACTGTGGAGACCTCACGCCCCACGTGTTGAGCAATTCGGCGGTACGTCCACCCGGCCTCCCGCATGCCCACTATACGCCCTCGTTCAAAGTCCGTTAACTGCACATACGGTTTACGTCCACGCTGTCGCGGCATGCTACCAGTGTTAAAGACTGCGATGGAGCTCCGTATGCCACGGCAAACTGGCTGACACTGACGGCGGCGGTGTACAAATGCTGCGCAGCTAGCGCCATTCGACGGCCAACACCGCGGTTCCTGGTGTGTCCGCTGTGCCGTGCGTGTGATCATTGCTTGTACAGCCCTCTCGCAGTGTCCGGAGCAAGTATGGTGGGTCTGACACACCGGTGTCAATGTGTTCTTTTTTCCATTTCCAGGAGTGTAGTTTGCTAAGTGTTGTGGACCATTTATTTCCTTATCCGTCTCCCTTATCAGTATGTTATTCTGCGTTTTTTTTTTTGCCTCTCCACGTTTCCTTTTTTATAACATCCCAGACTGCTTTGCTTTTATTCTCTGCATTATACATTATTTTGTCATTAAATGACCTTTTTGCAGTAATCAGTGTTTGGGAGGACTTCCTAATACCTGCTGTTATCCATCTGTTTTTGTGAGATGTTGACACAAACATGTATACTTTTTGGAATGCCTTTTCAACTTTCAATTGAAACATTGTGGAGAATTTAGAGAATTTCATATTCACAATTTTTTTCCTTATACACTTCATCCCAGCTTTGTTTTTCCAGTTCTTTTGAAAAAAATTTTATTTTCATTTCTGACAGATGTCGTTTGTGGGCTTGTAGTTTAGGGTATCATTCGATGCCTGATTTTCATGTTTTTATTTGATAGAGATGGTCTGCTAGTCCGAGATATTTTACAGCCACATCACATTTTTCCCTGTCCATATTTGTAACTACATGGTCAATTACTGATGAAGTCGTTGTAGTAACCCTTGTTGCACTATTGACCAATAGGGACATGCCAAAACTTTGAAGGATGTTTATGTAGGTGCTGCTGGATTCATTTATGATATTAGTGTTGATGTTAATGTCCCCACACAGAATTATGTTGACCTTTGCACTTGAGACTTTATCTAGAACTTCTGTTAACTTATTCAAATAAGTATTATTAAATTATAACAAAAATATCACTTTCACATTAATTAATGAAAACAATGTTTCAAGGCTATCTTACAGGAAGTTGACTGGAGGGATGAGTATCATGTGACAGATGACAATTGCAACTTTAATGCGTTTATAGGAAGACTATCAATCTTTACAGCTGTTTTCTCAAGAAAGCAGTAAAGAATGGCACTAACAAGAGATGAAAGAAGTCTGAGATTACAAAAGGGATCAAAATTTCACATACAGGGAAAAGGAAATTTTGTCAAATCATTAAGACAAACAAGGAAGTAGGGCTAATTTCATATTATAAAAATTACTATGTGGTTTTAAGGTAGTAAGACAAACATAAATAATTATTTGTCAGTCTCAGTGCTTATTTCCTACTCAAAGGTTCTGGAAAAATTATGTACATAAAAATCAATATATAATTCACTGAAAATAAAGTCACTTGTTCATATTCAGTTTGGATTTGAAAATGCTCTATCTACATACCATGTTATTTTTCAAATTACTAATCAGATTATTTAAAATTAAAGTAACAAAACTCCGCCTACTGTTATTTCCTGCAAGTGATGAAAAGCACTTGGCTGTGAAGTTGACAATATTATTCCAAGGTAGCTGAAATACTATGACATCAGAAATCTTACTGGTAAACACTATTCAGACTGTCTAACTAAAAGGATGCAGAGTATTGTATTAAGAAACTGAATGTGTGTACACAATGAAACAACATCTTCAGAATAAATAATAATCCTTGCATCTGTCATATGGATTGATAAATAGTTAGTTACCTGTTGCATAGATCATTTGAAAGATTCATTTATTGAACTGATGTGGAACAAATCACTTTACAGGAATTATGCATGATTATTGATAACATTGATAAACATATCATTTTTAGGCCTACTTATGCAACTACATTTAAAAGCTAGTTTTTTCTGAGCTACCAGTTTTTAAATAGAATTTTGTCCATGGAATAGGATGAGCTGTCCAAGAAAAAGTGTTTTACATTAGATTTAAAACTTGCTTTGCTACCTGCCAGACATTTATGTTACTGTGCAAATGACCTAAAAATTTTGTTGTAGCATATTGAACCCCTTTCTGAGCCATTGACAGCTATTACAATCGGTAATAAATGTCATTCTTTCCTCTAGTGTTGTGGGTATAGGCATCACTCTTTTTCTCAAACTGTGATGGATTATTCATGGCAAATTACTTTAGTGCATGTATATATTGCCAGAAAAAATAATTACACCATTTTATAGGTCTTCAATTCTCTCAAGATTTATTGTTGCAACAGTATATGAAATGATTACATTTACAGATAAATAGCATGAGCAGGTATGAGGTACCAGGTATCGACTCATACTGAAACACCTGTATTTGTATGTGGTGTAGCCTCTGTGGATGGCAGTACAGGAGATGACTGCAGCATCCAGCCCACTTCACAGATAGTGAATGCTGTTCTGGAACACGTTATGCAACACCTGCTCGACCTGTTCAGGTAGTTCTGTAAGAGTTGTTTGTTGATGAGTAACATGAGTCCCTTCTCGTCCCATCACATCCCACATGTGCTCAATTGGAGACAAATCACAGAGATTGTACTGGTGATGGAAGTTGCTGCACATCTTGCAGAACACATTGAGTTTCATGGGCAGTCTGTGAGTGAACATTAGCTTGTTAGAGCAACACATCATCTTCCTGTTGCAAGAACAGCAAAAGACTGGGTCTAACAATATTCTGCACATACCGAGAACACGTTCCAGAAACACCAAAGGCGAATCAGAAAAGCCTGCGGTGGAGATAGTGTGTATTGCATGAATGCACTCTACAAGACAGTCGAGCTATGTATGTCGATGTTGTGGCCTGAGTCCAAGACAGGCAAGACATGTGTGCACCCAGAGTCCCACTGCTAATAACTGGTTAATAACAGTTCACATTGACATATATTGTCTCACAAGCCCTCTTATCTGTGCTGTGGTAGCTGCACGATCTCCAACTGCTGCCTTTACAATACAACGATCCTGGTGGGCGTCTGTTATGTGTGGACATCCAGAACCTCGTCTATGCACGTGAGAATGTTCACATGACCAATGATACCAGCATCATTGCCCAACTGACACAACATGTCCAACTTGTGCGGTGATTCTCCAATAGGACCATCCCACCACTTGGAAGGCCACAATTTGATTCCTTTCATACCCAGTCGGTTGGGTGTAGGAAGCATGAGAGCACCCCGTGCATGGTTGCCTGCTTGCTACAGACTTTTGCACCACACTGAGCCTTCTGGCTGTGACTGTTGCCTATGAAAGGGTAGACGCAGATGGAGCTCTGGCAGCTATACCAGTATGGTATCTGTTCGGAGAGGACATTGAAGCCATTATTAGTGCATATGCCATCCCCAAAGTGACATACACCATCTTCAGATCAGAATCGACATTGTGTTTCCAGGTGTACTAATCTTTTTTACAGAATTGTAAATTGTGATGGTGCAGTTGAAATATCTAACTCGTTGAGGAGGTATCTGCATGATAACCTTGGGTGAACACCATATATTATTCTTACTACTTGCTTTTGTGAAATCAATATTTCCTCTGTAAGTGGTGATATTGGGTCCAATTTTGTTCATGATAAATGTAAATAATCTGCAATTGTATAACCAAGAAGGAAAAATATTAGATCGGTGCATAAGTTCGTAGCGTTTTAGCATAAGCTCAACAAACACAACAGATAAAACATAGCAGAGAATTTAGTCGTCAATAATATATTTTCCTTCACTATTTACTACAGTCTACCAATGCTGGCATAACTTTTCGATTTCGTGACTGTATAAATCACGTGGTTTTGAGGCAAAGAACTCGGTGTGCCATGTTCAGAGTGCATTTTCATACAGAAAGAGACAGAGTGGAAAAGGTGAAAAACTGAGGGCGCGAGATCAGGTGAATAAGATGGGTGTGGAATGACTTCCCAACCCAACTCCTGTTTAGTATTTATTATCAGTCTAGCAGAATGCAGGTGGGTGTTATCGTGGAGTAGCATCACTTCATGTCATCGTCTGGTCGTTGTTCTTGGATTGCATCTTCAAGACGTCACAGTTGTTGACAATAAATGTCAACAGTCATAGATACTCCTTGGGGAAACAATTTGTACTGTTCCACCAAGTGCATAACATTGTCTTTAGTGGATGTGTGCAGGTTTTTGTACAAGGAGTAACTGCTTTGTTTGGGCTCAACCATTTCTTTCTTTTCCTTATGTTAACGTAAAGACACTACTTCTCGCCATAGAACAGGAATGATCAGTGTTGTTCATGAGTCACTAGTGGTGAGCACGCAGAGATATGTAAATTTAACCTATGGGTTTGTGAGATTTTGGCTTAGAGCATGCGATACCCATTGAATTAGAGATCCTGCAGTAATCAGATACTACAAAAACTACTCAGTCTTACTACAACAGGTTATTAAAAAATCAAGGAACATGCACATAATGTCAGAAATCAGTAATTACAGTAACAGATTAAGGCTTTATGGAATGTAGTGAAACGAGAGACACGCCAACCAGCCACAGAAAAAGATAGCATCGCTATTGAACTGAATGAAATGGCTATAAATAATGATAAGTGACAGAAATATGGTAGAAATCATAGAGACAAACAGTTCAGAAGAAAAAGTATCTCTCACGAAACTCAATCATATGAATGTATCACTGTTTCTTTTGAAATTAAGAAAATTATACAATCCCTAAAAAGTAAAAAAACTCATCATGTTTTGATGGCGCTTCTAATAGATTACATAAGATTTGTTCCCATATAATAAGCTCAGTCTTATTTGAAATACGTAATGCACTACTAGCTCAAGGCAATTTTCCAGAGAGACTGAAATGTAATGTTGTTAAACCCCTCTTTAAGTAAGGTGATAAGAGAAATGCCAATAACTTCACTGCTGACACCATTTTTCAAAATCTTTGAGAGGGTGATGCAGTCTAGAATAATATCTCACCTTCACAACAATAATAACCTCAGCAAAACATAGTTTGGATTTGGGAAGAGTTACCCTCTTGAGAAACGCCATTTAAATATGCACTCACCTAATTTTACAAGCATTAAATAATAAAATAGGACCGGCTGGTATTTTCTGTGATCTATCTATGCCATTTAAATGTGTGAATGACAATATTTTCTTATATAAATTTAAGTTTTGTGGGATTGATGATATAGCCAACCAGTGGATGGTGTCATATCTAACCAAAAGAATGAAGAAATTTGTATTTAGTGGTTGAAGCAAGATAGTCTGAGAAATTAATTCTGACTGAGGAGAGACCATATATAGGGTTTCCCAAGGCTCAATCTTAGGCCCATTTTTGTTCCTCATATTCGTAAACAATGTTCTGTCCAATATACTACAAGCAGAATTAGTTCTTTTTGCAGATCACACCAGTATTGTAATCAATCCAAGTGTAGATACAGAAACAGAAGAAATGGTAAGCAATGTTATTAAAAGTATCATTGACTGGTTCTCTGCAAATGGTCTCACCCTCAATTTTAAAACAAAAGAACACAATCATTTCTGCACATCCAGGGGAATTACACCAATGTTGAGGAAATAATAAATGTATTTTAAACTTCGAAGTTCTTAGGTGTCCATATTAATGCGAATTTAAACTGTGAAAAGGACATTTTGGAACTCATAAAACAACTTAGTTCAACCACATTTGGACTTAGAATCATTGCAGATCTTGGGACAAATCAGTAAGCTGACATATTTTGCATATTTTTATTGAAACATGTCATATGGAGCAATGTTCTGGGGTAACTCATCTTTAAGAAATAATGTCTTCATTGCTCAAAAATGTGCTATAAGAATAATATGTGGTGTTCACCCATGATCCTATTATAGATATCTGTTGAAGGAGTTGGGCATCGTGGCTACTGCTTCACAGTATAATTATTCCTTCATAAATTTTGTTGTAAATAATCCACAGCAGTGCAAAAGGAATAATGATGTACATAATTACAGTACCAGAAGGGAAAGTGACATTCATTACACCATCCTGAATTTGTCTTTAACACAAAAAAGGTGCAGAATGCTGTCTGATGGACAGCAAAGTAAACTTTGAAAACTGACTGAAAAGTTGTTCCTTGACAACTCCTATTCCATGAAATAATTTCCTTTACTGTAATGTATATAAGATGGTGGGAAGGAATTACTAACTGACATTAGTATATTAAAATAAAATGAAATAAAACTTGTAAATGTTCAGCATGAAGGCATTTTTACAAATTAATTTGCGATGAATATGTAAAATGACTCATTCAACATCATTATACTGTACTGTGCAAAATATTCCATGGAACGCAAAACTAAGTAATTAACTAACGTAGATAAAACATCATACACAGTTATACACTCATCACACCATCAGAAATATTTGGCCAGGGTAAACCTATTAATGAAATAGAATATTCCAATCTCTTTGGTGTTTATATTGATAATAATATGAACTGGATGTCACATGTAACAGATATTACTAAATTCTGTAACCTTTGAATTATGACTAATAACAGATTTTGGAGAAGAAAATGTTGAAAAGCTGACTTCCGTTTCCAATTTTCATTTGCAAATGTGCTATTTCATCATGTTCTGGGTATCTCATCATGCAGGAAAAATGTGTTTCCTGCACAGAAGGGTATAATAGGGATAATATTTGGTGTCCACTCTAGAATCTCTTGTAGTCAGCTCTTTAAACAGCTGTGCAGACTGACAACAGTTTCATATTACAGTTACTCCCTCATGATGTCTATTATCAACAATGACACATAGCTCAAAAGCAAAAGCAACATTCATAGATATATATCACGCTATACACTGAGGTGACAAAAGTCATGGAATAGCTATATACACGTATACAGATGACAGTAGTATCACGTACACAGGTATAAAAGGCCAGTGCTTTGGGGGAGCTATCATTTGTACCAGAGTGATATATGTGGAATTGCAGTTGGAGCTAGACACATGGGATATTCTATTTCGGAAATGGTTCGGGAATTCCATTTTCCAAGATCCACAGTGTCAAGAGTGTGCCGAGAATACCACATTTCAGGTATTACCCTCACCACAGACAATGGAGTGGCCTATAGCTTTCAATTAATGAGTGAGGACAGCGGCATGTGCATAGAGTTGTCATTGCTAACAGATAAGCAACAGTACTTGAAATAACCGCAGAAATCAATATGGGACGTACAACAAACATATCTGTTAGGACAGTGAGACGAAATTTGACGTTAATGGGCTACGAAGGCAGGCGGCTGATGCGAGTGCCTTTGCTAACAGCATGATATCAGCTGCAGCATCTATCCTGGGCTTGTGACCATATTGGTAGGACCCTAGACGACTGTTAAACCATGGCCTGGTGAGATGAATTCCGATTTCAGTTCGTAAGAGCTGATAATACCGTTCCAGTACAGCACATACCCCACAAAGCCACGGACTAAGGTTAACAAGGCAGTGTAAACCGTTGGTGGCTCTATAATGGTGTGGGCTGTGTTTACTTGGAATGGACTGGGCCCTCTGGTCCAATGAAACCTTTCATTGACTGTAAATGATTATGTTTGCCTACTTGCAGAGCATTTGCAGCCATTCGTGGACTTCATATTCCCCAACAACATGGTATTTTTATGGATGGCAATGCGCTATGTCATCAGATCATAATTGTTCGTGATTGAATGATGACCATTCTGGACAACCCGAGCAAATGATCTGACCACTCAGATCACCCAATGTAAATCGCATTGAACATTTATGGAACATTATTGAGATGCCAGTTCATGCACAAAATCCTACACTGGCAACGCTTTCGCAATTATGGACACCTGTAGAGGCTCAATATTTCTGCATGGGACTTCCAACGATTTGTTGAGTCCACGCTAAGCCGAGTCGCTCTACAGTGCCAGACAAAAGGTCTGACACGATATAGAAGGTATCCCATGACTTTTGTCACATCAGTGTAAAGACAAAGTTCTTACACTATTGTACAGTCAGCCTTGGTGTGGCACAGGAAGCAGTAATGTATTCAAGCATAAAATCTTTGACTACCTACCATTTGATGTAAAAATTGAAACCCCAAACACAGACTGAAACCATATCTACACGATAACTTCTCATACTCCACTACTCCACAGAATAATTTTACGACATCTGTTAAAATGTTTGGCATGTTGCTATGTTTTACACTATAAGAAAGTGAAATATTGCTTCAAAACTTAATAGTTTCTCGTCATAAAGAAAAGTCACAATTATTATCCATAAAAAATTCAAATAACTAAACCAAACTTAGTCAAAATTCCAGACCTCAATCCATTACAAATGACATGCTTTCCTCCTTTAAGAGATTGATGATCATTTCTTTATTAATTAATGTGAAAGGAATAGGAAAATTTAAATGGAAATAGTGTTACTAATGTGTAATATAGGCCTATAACCCATGAACTGAATCTCAGAATGATTTGGTTCACTTTAAGTGGTACTTCTAGTTGAAACATTCCTCTAGCCTGTTGAGAGTATTACTTGTTTCGAATTTCGTAAATCTTCCCAGACATATTCGATTTTGGGATTTATTTTGCATGACCAGATAAAGAAATAATTAATAATTTTTCCACAGTGTTTCCTGCTGAAGCCTAAAATGAGCTGTCCTCAATGTTCTGCTTTCATATAATAATTTATCGAAAGTTACGTTAATGATTGCATCCATGAGCATTCATCTGAGAAATAAGGTTAGCATTAATTGTTAGGTAGCATATATTTGCTGAGTTGAGGTTTTTTGTTTTTCTAGGACTTCAAGTGTCACTATTGACCATATAATCGAATTATGCTTTGTCATTTAAATTACATAGATGTATAATTACAGACTTGCAGAGTATAATTTGTCTTCTAAAATGTCGTATTAATACTATTCACTTGAAAGAACTCTTTTGTATCATAAAATGGATTATCTGACAACTGATTATGCAGTTTAATCTGAAACAATTTTGAACATTGGTAGAACTGAAGATGACAGTTTATTAACACTTCACATGTGGCTGACATAATTTTATGGCCCTTGCAGGGAATGGTAATGTGTGGTGAGCATAATATTACGTCACGCCTGTTATGGTGATTTTCCGCAGCTTCTAAGGTATTTTTGCAGCTCCTGGAATTATCTGTGAGCTCTGCAGGCTTCGCAGAGGACAGTAGCGGTATTACTTGAACGTTTCACTGGTTTTGAAACCTTTGTTATTGTCCCTTCTTTCGTAGGAATTAGATGACGTTCGAGTTCTCTCTATTTTGTGTGCTTTTATGTTGATTTTGTGTTCAAAGGGAGAAACGTTGGGAGAAAATGATTTTACAAATCCTGTGACGAGTCTACAGATGACAAAATCGAAATATTTGATGACGATTCAGATTACTCATACTAGAAAAATTCTAGTACCTGTAATTCTAGACTTTTATAAGGATGAGTATGTTTACTGTATTATTTTCATTGATTGTGTTGTTACAACGGATTCTCCTACAGGTATAGCAGGAAGTGAATAGGAGCATAGAAGCCCAGTGAGTGTAATATTGGAAACTGTACTCCACTATGAAGGCAAAATTTTGTTTTGATCTAGGGTTCAGTGCGCTTCTTTAGGTATAAATTGGCTGTAAATGAAATTTAAACAGAAAGGTCACGTGTTCGCTTACATATTTGAATACTAGAATTCCTTTTTAGTTTGTTTTCTATGCTGATTACTGTTAAATTGGAGTTTCATTTACATGTTCAAGATTTAGCACCAGCAACACGAAAATATGTGCATGTAAAGCATAAAGCCTAATATACCTAAAACTATTTTGAAATTCCAACTACATATTTGTACACATGAATTATAACTTAAGAAAAAAACAGATATTTTAGCTAGTCCACAGGTAATGGCTGACTATGAGTAAGTGGGCTATGGCATGGAATATAAGTTTTCCTTTTGCCTTTGGTTCTGTGTTGGTGAATACTTTCGCTTACCCCCTTAAATTCCGTTATTTTCATTTGAACATATGATAATGAGACATATATTTACAAGCTGAAAATTATTATGAGTATCGTAAGGTACTAGAGAGAAACCAAAAGTAATATACTGCACCAGCTGAGCACATTGCTAATATAACTTCTTGGCACATGCAGTATATCACTGATATGAAAAGAGTGTCTCCATATCAGCAGTCCATAAATAATATGAGGATGGGACAGACCAAAATTTGGAAAGTAGACACTACATCTCACATTTTCCGCAACAGGTATATTAACCTTGCCTATTTGTTTGAAAATATTTCTGATAGACTCTTCCTAGGTAAACCTGGAGTCAATAGGAAATTTCTAAGTCTAGTTAACTGACATTTATATCTTTTTATAGTTCTGATAGAAGATGCTGGGTCTCATCTGCACAGAAAACAAAGTTAATGGAGGAGAAACAGTTCGTGTCTACCTCAAGAGATACCTGTATTTGTTTCAAGACAGATGTGTTTCGATGGGTGGTAGTTATAGTTCTGTCATTTGTATGACAGATCATGGAATTAGGAACATGAAGTGCCAAATCATGACTCTGTGTACTGAAAAGGAATGGTCCAAGTACCGTGTGCAGTGGTAAAAATATTTCAACAATTTGCATTGAATAATGTTTGATTTACCTAGAGAGAAATTATTTTGTGTTACTGAAGTAAAAAGCAATTGCTTTTTGATGATTATGTTGCCCCTGAAACTCAAGCTTTTCAAGCATTATTTCATAAATAAAACAATGAAAAGCTTTGTGTAAGTGACTTAAAACAAGAGGTAACTTATCCTTAGATTCAAAATCTTTGATTATCTGGTTCATAATGTCAGGGACCCCTGGGATGATATTTTATACCCAGCAGTAATCATAAATCTTTCCTTTGAAGATCAGAATGCATCTGTAATAAGTAATCTGTCCTAACTAGATGACATTCTCTATTAGTCACCATTATTTCACTTCAAAAAGACTTAGTTTAAAATGCAAATAAGAATATTGGTCTTTAGAGTCGAACAATTTAACAGCAGATGGAATACTTTACTCAATCATTCAGTTGCACATATAAAAATACTACTGTCTAAGAAAAAAAACAAGAGGTAAGCTGTCACAGATTTCAAGTTTATCTTGACATGAGATTGGGCAATAATTTAACAAAAAAGTGGAAAATACATATATTACTTGAACCTATGGAGGAATTCAGATACACACAAAAATATATGACATATTTGCACAAAAAGAAAGTAGGAGACTGAAGCATGACTTCACAGCTAAGAAATGTGAGCACCTGGTTGTGTTTCAAAACTGGCTGGTCTGTAGCAAAGGAACAGGGAAGAATCCTGCCAATGTCAGTAAAGAGTTAACTGGAACCCGTGGTAATTTTGCAGACACTTTTAGTAAGCAACATCTTAAGGGTTGTTTAAATGATAACACTGAAAATGACATTTACATGAAAAAGTAGTAGATTGTAGAGGTTGCATTAAAAATGAAGTTACGTCCTGTAACTCATAGAATATCTGCATAGATGTTCTATAGCTGATCAGTATCATGAAGATTGGAAAAAAACCGAGTAGTTTGTGATAAAATTCCACACTTTCCACAAATGACATTGTAAGACATTGCATCAAGGAACTTTACTTCTGTTTGGTATATTTAGATATAATTTAAATAAAAAAGATATGCTTTTGTCTCAAGTTATTATCCTGTATTATTAAGGAAAAAATGTTAAAATAAATTAAATGTCTGACAGTAACATTCTGGATCTTGTGCATTAGGTTTTGGCCATAAGATTAGTAACAGTTTTTGAACCATCCCCACTGTTCCCCTCAATATTCACCTGATTCGCCTAGAGCAAACTCCATGAACTTTTTCAAACACAGAAATGCTCTCAAGGGGCAGTACTGTGAAAATGTTGAAAAGTTTCAGTGGAATGTGATGGTGACATTATACCACATAATACAGTAGACACATAATACTATAAATAAATGAATAAAAACATTCTAGCAGGATCTTTTGTAAAGGTGTCCCAGAGCCACTGCGATTAATTCTGTGAGGCGTGGTAAGGGAATGGATATACTCTGTAAACTAATTTTTATATCATTTTGCATTTTATTTTGATGTTGTTCCAGAATTTATTGCAACAACAATGTATTTTAAAGAGTTCCCTAGTATAGTTATTAGGGTTTGAACAAGATTTCTTTGCACAAAGAAGGCTATTTGCTATTACATTGTCTTCACACATTTCGACTTGTCCACTTCACACAATGTCTGGCACAATAAGGGTTTTTATGGACATTATTCAACGTGATTCTTGAAGTTTTCCTAGCATACTGAATATTTCATGGGGTTTTGAGATTGCAGCTATATCATGTTGAGTTCTTGCCACACTATTTCGGCTGGCAACCACTTACCCTCTTCAGGTGTCCAACTCTGGAGACTGCTAGTTCACAGTGTCAGCAAAAATTGGCACGGAGACCCATCTAGCAGGATCCTAAGGAACCATCAAGTTACAGTAAATCTCCTGCTGTCGGTGAAGATTAGTGCTCTTCTCGGTTCGATAAAGGACGATCTGGGACTTTAGAAGGCCGGAATTCACAAAATTCCTTGCCAGTGTGGCAAAGCTTACATAGATCAGACGGCACACGCCGTACAATGAAGGTGCGTTGAGCATGAGCGCCACAGTCGCTTTTTGCAGCCCAGTAAGTCGGCCATAGGTGAAAATTGTTTTAGCACATGGCACTCTATGGATTATTCTGCCACAACAATTTTGGTCCTGGCGAGTCCATTTGGGATTCAGTAATTAAAGAATCTGTGGATATACATCTAGCACAACATCTTATAAATCGTGACGGCATCTTTCAACTGGACAAGGCTTGGCGCCCATTGATCTCTGTAATTTCTTCTGAGCGAAAACATCTTATTCATAATGACACATCTGACTACAATTGATTTTGGTTTCAGCTCTGCGATCACGCGTACCGACAGAGTGCGGACGTGTAGTTCCACCTTCATGAATGCATCTGCATGCCACAGATGGAACAGTATTTGCAGAGGGCACAGACTTCGATACAGGACGCTCCTGTGACGACCGCTAATGAGCACACATCTGCATGCCAATTTTTGCTATAAAGTGGACATTGTGAACTAGCAGTTTCCAGCGGCGGACACTCACCTGAAGGTGACTGAACGATTATCAGTCGAAATATTGAGGTAATGAGTCAACATGATCCGACTGCAATCCCGAAATCTCCCAGATTATTCAGTGTAATGAAATGAGTTACTCTAGAATACAACTTCTTATGGCATTATTGAATGAAATAGTTAAGCATGTTAACTTACTAATTTGTCTCTTTCCAAGTATTGCAATGACACAAAATGCAAAATTGGAGAACTGAGTTGTTTCAGAAGCTTTAAATTTTTTTTTCATTTTCAGTCTCATCAATATATAAAGCAAATATTTTTGGAAATTTTGCCTTATTTAACAAGTTCTGCTCATGATTTAAATTTAACACTCTTTATCTACCCTTTGATTTGCAGAAGTGAATACATCGCATTTTCTTAAAATTAGAAAAAGATACAATTTGCAGAAAACTACTCAATAATACTTCTAAACACGTTATTTACAATCTCCTCTGTTGCTGTAGTTCATTTTGGACTGATTATAATACTTGTGTCACCTGTGTAAAGAACAAATTATGCTCAATATTTACTAAATGGAAGATCATTAACATAAGAGATGCGACAGTAAAGTAATGAGACTCTTGTCATTGATGGTAACATTTCTGGAACTCATCTTCTGTAATATCCTCTAAGACCCTCGTCACAGCTTTTTGGACATCTCGTGTTGTTTGATAATATTGTCCCTTGACCACCGTTCTGTCACTTGGAAATAGAAAAAAGGCGCACAGAGCGATATCTGGTGAATAAGGTGGCTGTGGTAGTACTGAAATTTGTTTTGAGGTTAAAAATTGCTGTACTGACAGAGCAGTATGGGATGGCCCATTATCGTGATGCAGAATCCAATTATCAGCAATGTTGGCACAGACACGAAGAACTCATTTACGAAGTCTTTCTAAAATTTCTTTGTAGTGGTATTGGTTAACTGTTTGTCCAAGAGGCACCCACTCTTTATGAACAATTCCCTTGGAATCAAAGAAGCACACAAGCATGCATTCCACTTTTGACTTTGACATGCGAGCTTTATTTGGTCTGGGTGATCCCTTTCAGCAGCATTGCGAACTTTGGCATTTTGTCTCTGGATCGTACTGGAAACACCAACTTTCATCACCAGTGATAACACGGCTCAACAATTCTGGATTGATTTCCGTTTGCTCTAACAGATCGGCTGTCACATTTTTCTGTGTTTCTCGCTGTTGTGGTGTGAGATTTTTGGGGACCATTTTTGCACAAATCTTTCTCATATCAAGATCTTCAGTTATTATTAGACGAACCGTTTCTCGATTGATGTTCAGTTTTTATGAAATCATTTTCATGGATAATCTTCGATCAGATCGTACGAGTTCACACACCCTGGCCAAGTTGACATCTGTCCCTGAGGTTGATGGTCATCCACTGCAGTCTTCATCTTCAACATTCGTTCTGCCTTCACTAAACATTTTATGCCAATGAAAAACTTAAGCTCTTGGCATAACCTCCTCTCCAAAAGCCTTCTGAAGCTTACAGTAAGTTGACATCATGTTTTCACCCAATTTAATGCAATAAGAAATGGGATACCGTTGCACAATATTACGCGGTTCCATTTCCGTGATGAGAAAAACAAACACGTGTTAACTTGTTACAGCAAAGCTCACGACTGAGCAGTTGCATTGATGTGCCGCTTGGACTAGAAGCAGCTTATAGACCAAGGTAAAAGATATTGTGCCTACGCAAGTTTGCAGGGTTGCCACATCTTGCAAGGAGAATCAGTCTCATTACTTTATTGTCGCACCTCGTATATGAGAAGCAACAGACGATCCTATATTGAACTTTATGGAACTCCATTAGTGGTTTTCCTCCACTTAGGAAAATTTATTCTGTGTATAGCTGGTGACCTGAAGTATAACTCCCTGCATTCTTTTTGGCAACGATGATGTGAGCCATTTGTTAATTATACTAATAATTACTTAAAATTTCAGTTTTCATAACATAATGTTGTTATTTACACAGTTAAATACTTTGAACATATAACAGAAAGTAACATCTGATGGGGCTAGAAAGTTTGGTGAGTGGTTTTACAGGTAGCATTATCATTTGACCAACCTTATTGAGACCTAAATTGTGGTCTGCTAGGTGTATTATTATTATTACCAAGATAGAGTACTGTTCTAGATTATATAACTTTGTCAAAAAATTTATGAAATGATGTCAGCAGTGAAAAAGGTTTGTCATTATTGTTATCACTCCTATCCCCTTTATTATGAATGTATTTACCAGTTGTGTACTTTAAACTCAATGGAAAAATACCCTGAGTGCCAAAGGAGTGGTGTGTGGCCCTACAGGTGCATTTCCTGCTGGTGTGGATGCACTAAAACACACAAGAAACGCCATGTATTCCTACTGAGTCTGATGCATGCATATCCATGCAATGGCCCCTGAGCAAAGGGTGCCTGTGGCATACACAGCTAAGTCATGCAAGGGCGAAAAAAAGAGACCATGATACTTTAAAATGGGGACCCATGACTTATAGGAACCGTCCCTGACCTGTTTACAATGAACTGGCAGATATCTAAGAGACCTGAGATTGGAATCATAGCATGCACTAACTCTTTATCAAGATGGAGTTTTAAGGAAATTACTTGATCGGCTGGATGAGTATTGACTGGATGTTAGAGCTATTCAAGAGGTGAGATAGTTAGGTGAAGGAGTAATAGAGAACAAGTGTCATATGGCGCTTTATAACTGCCAAAAGAAAGATCACATCTTTGGTACTGGTTTTATTATAAAGAAGAGAAAAAAATCATATTATAATAGAATCCCAGGTGGAATCACACAGATTGTGCAGCTTAGAATCAGAATGAAACTCTTCAACCATAGTCTCATATGCAATCATGCCCGAAATGTAGAAAACAGGGAAGAAGAGGCTTTATGTGATGAGTAAGATGAAGTATACAATGAATGTCCGAAAGGAGACCATAAGATCCTTTTTGGAGATGTGAATGCTAAAATAGTAAAAAAAGCAAAATATCAGTCTGGCATTGGAAAATACAGTCTACATGATAACTTAAGTAACAATGGGGTCAGACTGGTGTACTCTCCTCTTTGAGAAATATGGCAGTGGATAGTACAACTTTTAACCACAAAGATATACATAACATGACATGTAAATCTCCAAATGGAAATACTTTAATCAAATCGACCTTATCATAACAGATGAAAGCCACGTGTCCACCTTAATGGATGATAGAATATACGAGATGCCAATGTTGTCTCTGACCAGTACCTTGTAACAGTAACAATTAGAAGTCGAATATTAATGCAAGGAAGGTGCTGGGAACCCATGCAAGAAAATTCCATTTTTATAATCTAAACGAGCTCTAGGTTACTCAAAGATTTTCTGATGTAGTCAAGCAATACTTCACACACATTCTCAACAGTGAGAGCGTCGAGAAAATATGGAATGACCTAAAAATGCCTCTGCAAAAGCTGCTGACGAAAGTCTTGGAAGAAAACATTGGGCCATACACAATGACTGGTATGATGAAGATTGTACACAAACAACAGAAATTAAAAATGAGGCCTTCAAGATAATGCACCATGTAAACCATACCAAAATGTCTGTAGAAGATTATAGGATAGCAAGAGGAGACGAAAAGAGGCCAGATCTTTAGAATACAGTAAATACTAGAAAAAATGTAAGGAATTAGGAATCGATTCCAATCACTTCTTTATAGACTTCAGGTCAGCCAATAGTAGTATTGACAGAAGGGAGGTGTCTTCAGCAATGGAAGAGTTAGATATACCTTATAAATGCATCGCTTTAGTCAAAGCTATTATAGAAAACACGCAGTGTCTGGATAAATATATTATCAAGTACTGTGGCCAGAGAAAATGGAGTAAGACATAGACATTCATTATCTGTCTTTCTTTTCAATATGGCCTTGGAAGAGGAAATAAGAGGCGTGGGTATCAATACAAGGGGGCCTAAGCTGTACAAATCAGTTGAGGTGCTGGCATATCCAGATTATATTGATATAATTGTAACAACGTCAAGAACAATGAAAGAAGCCTTTAAAAGACTTGAAAGAGCTGCTAGAATGATGGCCCTACAGACAACTGAGGAGAAAACTAAGTCTATGTCTGTAATTAAGAAAGTTTATCCTAATGAATCCCACTGATAGAAACTGGTTCATACAAGTTTGATATCATTTGGAGTTTTACTTACCCTGGGTCAGAAATAAACTTGACGAACATTGTCAGTTCTGAAATACAGAAACGATTATTGTCCACCATAAGAGCCATCATGGCTTCAGAAAACATCTGAAATCTTAGCTGCTGTGCAGGAAAACTATAGCTGTGATGTACAAAGTTTCAGTTAGTCAGGTGCTAACATACATTGCTGAAACATGGACATTAACGAAATTCGAAGAAAAGCAACTTGGAATGTCTGAAAGAAAAATATTGAGACAAATGCTTGGGCCATTCGAAGTAAATAGTGTCTGGAGGAGGAGATTCAACTATGAATTATATAATTTATACATTAAACCAGACATTGTCAGCCACAATAAGATTAAAGAGCGGGAATGGACAGGACATGTTCTGAGAGTTAACAAAGATGATCAAAAAGATATTCAACACAGTGCCTGGAGAAAGCAGCAGAGTTGAAAGATCAGATCTTAAATTGGAAGAAAGTGTCAGAGAGGACACAGGGAAAATAGTAATTCTGAATTGGATGAGTTTGGTATTAACAGGAAAATGTTCTACGGAAAGCCACGGGTCGCAAAGGGATGTTATGCAAATGATGATGATGATAATGGAAAATACCATGATTTAGCGTAGATTTAGATATTTAATAACAAGTGGTACTTATTATATGACAATAAATCTTCAGAATTGCATTGTAAATGCTATAAACGTTATACAAGCTTTTGTTTTTGAGAGTTTGTTATTTTTGTTGTCCCACACTTCAGTCAGTAAAAATGGAATCCTTATAGGATCACCATGTTTCTGCCTGTCTGCTGATCCACCACTTAAGAATCTTTTCTCTCGGGAATGGGTATAGATATCAAGTTGAAACTTAATGTCAGGTACTAAAGTCTATGGTCCCTTGTCAGTGAAAAAAATTTAAGCTTCTAAGTCAATGCAGTCAAAAGATATGTCAGTCTGTGCACATATTTTGATACTACCAAACTCTATCATCAAAACCTATGAGTACTTCCCATTGACTTTGAATCTTAAAATTTTGCAAGAAGCAAGACTTCACAGTATAATTAAAGGAAAGAATCTGAAAATTATTGTCTGTCTGTTGAGATTCCTGTTTCTCAGGAATGAATAGAAGTATTATATCAAATACTGAGGTCCATGGTCCCTTGGCGGTGTAAAAAATGTAAGCTTCTAAGTTAATGTAACCAAAAGATATGGCCATCTGTAGATATCCCTTTTTCTCAGTAATGGTTAGAGGTATCAAGTTGAAATTTATATCAAATACTAAGGTCTATCGTTCCTTCTTAGTGTAAATAAAGTAAACTTTTAAGTCAAAATGGTTCAAATGGCTCTAGCACTATGGGACTCAACTGCTGTGGTCATAAGTCCCCTAGAACTTAGAACTACTTAAACCTAACTAACCTAAGGACATCACACACATCCATGCCCGAGGCAGGATTCGAACCTGCGACCGTAGCAGTCGCACGGTTCCGGACTGCGCGCCTAGAACCGCGAGACCACCGCGGCTGGCAAAACTTTTAAGTCAATACAATCAAAAGGCATGGCCATATGTGTCACATATTTTGGTACATGCAAACTTGCTCTTCGAAACCTACAGTTGAACTGCATATATTCATGTTTGGTCTTGTAGTCTAGCACTAAAGCATATTACTGGAAACTGAGAGGTATCGGAATCGAATCTCGTATGGACCACGTATTTTTAATTCTTCATTTTAATGTAGACTTTGCTTCCCTATAATGGGAGGAATTGCGAGCAACAATACATGGTTCAGATTCCGTGTTGAAGTGTAGATCGTATTTCCCCTGTTCAGAATCTGGGATAGATCAAGGACATGCTGATCATGGTAGTAGCATCCAATAGAAAGACCTGCACCAGGCCATTGAACAACAAAAAACTATTATTATTATCTATATAGTTAATAAAGTTTGTACAGAACCCTCAGAACATGAGTCCTACTCTCAATTGTTTGGTTCTTTTAATTTCAAATGGGAATGTGTGTGAGATGCCACATTACTAAATTTTATAAAAGTTGCATTCTCAATATACTGCCTTGAATTTTCTGTGGAAATTCTTGACCTTTTTTCTCTGTTACATTTAATACATGATTATTAAGAATACTTGCCGCCTGTGAATTGATTACCTTTCTAATTCAAATCAGGAGTGATGTTATCTTGTTTTGCAATCCATTATCCAATCTCTTGTCTTGCTATATCCCTTACAGATTTAATCATGTTATCCAAATTGTTAATTTCAAACATAATGTAAAGACTTCAAGACGTTTTAACATCTTTTCTTTACTAGATAGAATAATGTTGGTAGTATGCAACAAAGCAGTGTCTTTGCTTCTTCTTGTTAGCATGCAATCTCCTTTTTCGATTTACAAGATATTCTTACCATAGTAAGCCATATCTTTGTGTATGGCTTGTCAACTCCTTTCTAAACAGTTGAGTGAGGAAGGGATTTTCAAATAATGATCGAGTATAAAACTGAATTTATTAAAATTTATATTGGCTTTTCCACATAAATTTCATCCCTACACATTATCTGCGAGAAGCACCACAAATCCCTCTCAATCAGATGGTGGTTAAGGATAGTGTACCCCATCGCTGAATTGTGGCACCAGGCATAGCAGCAATGAGAGACATTGGTTCAATCAACACCAGCCTCCCCAACTTGGTATTTACACAGATTACAGTCATGTTTACCCAAGTCTGGTGACGATGCTGTAAGATCTCCACCTGGCTCACAACTATATGAGAAGTTGTTGTTTCGATTTCATCTCAATTGTCCCTAATGCTGTATTCTAGAGTCTTTAGTGAGGCAGTTACCTGATTCACTAAATATTATCACCTGATCTCTGGGAAAATTTCTGTTCAGTGGCTGTGATTTGGCCGAGACTACTTGGCTTCATAATAATTATGGCATGGTAATCTGATCCTCGTTTGTCCGGTAGAAACTGACAGACAACACCCCCATGCCTACTACCTAACAGCAAAGCTCTCTTCTTCATAGTTTCTTTTGTTTCCTACCTAACATTAGTAGTATATTCTACCAATCTGTTGCATTATACATCCTGCTACATTTGGGTAAAGCTCTTCCCCAACTACTTCAGGTAACAATTAAAAATAATTATATTTCAAGTGTAACTGTAGAACTGTTCCCTTTTCGTCTCTTGCTTCTTACCTTTAGCAAGTTCCCACTGTATTTTTCCTCCTTAAGTCTATCAAATTAAAGTTATAATAACTGTAAATCAGCCTTAAAGGCAAAAACCTCTCCTACTTGCTGAGCTGTTACTTTGTTACCCACAGCTCGGTGGGAGAATTCCCCACTACACTCGTCCCAGTGAAATACCCACCCACAACTTTCCCATGCCGCTCAAAATTAGACTGTTCTACGACAATATCCATAGTTGTCACAAATTACAATTGAAATTCAGAATTAAAAAGAAGAATAAAACGCTTATGGATGCTTACTGTACATGATTCTTTGTTGTTTACATGTGCCAAATGTAGGCCTCAAAAAACGTTAAGTGTGTGAGACCAAATACAAATTTTTAAGAGAATTTGTCTTCATATATATATATATATATATATATATATATATATATATATATATATATATATATAAGGCTAGCACTTCCACTAATGTATCTAGATCTAATTTTTATTTATAAATGCAAGTATCATTTGAAAGTAAATATTCAAATGTTACGAGCAATGAGCTTTGTAAAGACTGTATGAGCATAGTGTCACGAAATATGGTCACGAAAACTAGTAGTGTTGCCAACTATGTTCCAGGAAGAGAGAAAGATGACAGCCTGTCAACTTAGTTTATGTGTCTGAGATAGACATCTAATGGAATATGACAAAGAGAGAAGACTACTGCTAATCTAATATTTCAATATATTTCACGAAAACTAGTAGTGTTGCCAACTATGTTCCAGGAAGAGAGAAAGATGACAGCCTGTCAACTTAGTTTCTTGTAGTTTTCTTAAAACAGGTCAAAGAGGATCTTGGTACGATTCCTTCATTGACAATATGGTCGAATTCATTCCCCATCCTTCTCTAAGCAGACTAGTTTATGTGTCTGAGATAGACATCTAATGGAATATGACAAAGAGAGAAGATGACTGCTAATCTAATATTTCAATATATTTCACGAAAACTGATGAAAATGTGCCAAAAATTTTGAATTGTAATAATAGGTAGACTAGAGAGTGTTTTCTGCTTTCAATTCACATTCTTTAAGAACTGGCTGGTGTTATGGAAAGGATTACAAAAGTGAGTTATTGGGGGCGGTAAAATTTTTGTACAAGCACAGAACCTCTAGGATTTCAACTCAAGTGGATTCAGGCGATATATCATCGTTACAAATAACAGCATGTGTTATTCGTATTGTGGTTACAAGCTCTGGGGTGTTGGCATGTTCGTAGCAATGAGTATGCTGAACAATATGCAGATGCTATTGATATGAATTACGCTACTTTGTTGATAGAAATATACAGGGTGTTACAAAAAGGTATGGCCAAACTTTCAGGAAACATTCCTCACACACAAAGAAAGAAAATTTCCATGTTAGAGCTCATTTTATTACATCTCTTCAAATCACATTAATCATGGAATGGAAACACACAGCAAAAGAACGTACCAGCGTGACTTCAAACACTTTGTTATAGGAAATGTTCAAAATGTCCTCCGTTAGCGAGGATACATGCATCCACCTTCCGTCGCATGGAATCCCTGATGCGCTGATGCAGCCCTGGAGAATGGCGTACTGTATCACAGCCGTCCACAATACGAGCACGAAGAGTCTCTACATTTAGTACCGGGGTTGCGTAGACAAGAGCTTTCAAATTTCCCCATAAATGAAAGTCAAGAGGATTGAGGTCAGGAGAGCGTGGAGGCCACGGAATTGGTCCGCCTCAACCAATCCATCGGTCACCGAATCTGTTGTTGAGAAGCGTACCAACACTTTGACTGAAATGTGCAGGAACTCCATCGTGCATGAACCACATGTTGTGTCGTACTTGTAAAGGCACATGTTCTAGCAGCACAGGTAGAGTATCCCATATGAAATCATGATAACGTGCTCCATTGAGCGTAGGTGGACGAAACTAAAATGAGCTCTAACATGGAAATTAAGCGTTTCCGGACACATGTCCACATAACATCTTTTCTTTACTTGTGTGTGAGAAATGTTTCCTGAAAGTTTGGCTGCACCTTTTTGTAACACCCTGTATACACATTGATACAAGAACACTTTATTCATGAGCGTACACCACAGGACAATAGCGAACAGGATAGACAAAGACAAAAGAATAGTTAAAGATACACTATATCATTGTTCT
Organism: Schistocerca nitens; assembly: GCF_023898315.1. Classification (NCBI taxonomy): domain Eukaryota; kingdom Metazoa; phylum Arthropoda; class Insecta; order Orthoptera; family Acrididae; genus Schistocerca; species Schistocerca nitens. The sequence continues at coordinate 888,221,875 of NC_064616.1, forward strand.
AAAAATCGATCTTGGCGCTCAGTTCCAACTTCCTCAGTGAATGCCGCCATAGAGAATCCCCCCCAACCGACGTGGAATACAAAGAGTGGATGGGAAAGGGACCTTACTCTGAAACGTAATGTGGGAGGACTGATGGGCCTACAGCAGCGAGAGAGCGGTGGATCTCTATTGGCGGTGCTTGCAGCGGGGACCTGGACACCGAACGCTGGTGAGAAAGTAGGATGATCAGACCCAGGATCCACGTCGGTAGAGACGGATGCGGTCAAAGCGTCTCCAGTTACCATTTACAGGTAGTCAATCTCTTCTTTGTCCCCCAGTACTCAACCTGGACTGATAGTCGGAGGATTGATACCTTTGACGATTTGCCTTTACAAAGAATGGGAAACGTCTGTTACTCACGTTGAACAGCTTTGTAGGAGCTGGAATACGGGTGTTGGAGTGTTGTATGAATTGTTTCGTCTTGAAGCATTATGTGAATCGGCTGTGTCATGTCGTATGCATTAAAACTTGCCATACACTGTGAGCTTGAGGAGGCGGCATGTGGTTGTGATCTACGTGACATTTGAGTATGTGTACCAACGACATTAGTTCTAAAGTTGTAACTGGAGGACAAGGCAAGAGGAAGTCTGCTGGCAGTGTAAGGCATTCGCACATACAATATTCCTGTGAGCGAGGCTTTCAGGCCGTCCTCATAGGCTGTTTGGATTCCCAGCTGTGCCCACAGCAAAATGTTCGTCCACTGCGAGTTGTTGCACATTAAAATTACCTTCGGGGTTTGGTGTCACCTTTCAACAAACCTGTTGTCTTGAGAGTAATAAGCAGCTGTATGGAAGTGTTGAAATCCGCACAATGTGCACAACTCTGCAAAGAGAAGCGATTCAAACTACCGCCCCCGATTGATCGTGATAGACAATGGACATCGAAAACGAGATATCCATGTATTTATGAACGACTATGGCACATACTCCTCTATTATATCTTGTAAGAAAAAGGCCTCAATCCACTGCATCGTATAGTCGATGGCTGACAGGATCTACCTGACGCCAATGGATTCTGATAAAGGTCTGACCAAATCGAGATGTACGTGTTGAAAACGACCTTCAGATACTGTAAAGATACCTTTTAGTTGGAATGCTTAGAATCCAGTTTTGCTGCACTGGGAAGGAAGACAGGTACATGACCACTTCCTGTAATCTGTCACAACTCCAGCCAGACAAAACATTTTGCAACGAGCCTCATGGTGGGGCAAACTACCAGATGTGCTAGACTGTGCAAGCTGTCAAAATTGGTATTCCTGAATTTCACTTGTACAAAGGGGCTTGACCTGCCTTGTGACATATTGCACCATAAGTACACGGCAGAGCAGGGTATCTGAATTGAATCTGAATATTTGCTAGCTCGTTTTGTGGTAGTTTAAGAGTGCCCTTAACAACTGGTATTGTTGCTCTCCTGGTGTAGATAAGTCTTCGAAATCAGTCAATACACTAAGAGCATGAATGCAGGACATGTTATCTGCAAGAAATCATCCTCCTCATTCACATGCTGGATGTCAGTTGAAAACTGAGCTGTAAAGTCTAGCTTTCTGAAACAGAAGGGGAACATGTCCTGACTTGGACTACAGATAGAGTGATTCAATAGGTGGTGGTCCATGAAAAGTATGAAAGGTCGACCCTTTATACCTTCTCTAAAGTATTTCACCCCCTCATATAGCGCTAGCGATTTATGGTCATAAGACGACCACAGCAGTTGGGAACCGTTTAGTACATGGGGAAAGAAACGTAGTGATTGCTGGATACTGTCAACTGTTTGCTGTAAAACTACGCTGATAGCAGTATTACTTGGCTGTAGACAAGGGGTGAGCCAAGATCAGAGCACTTTGTAATCATAGTTGAATGAATTAAAAGGCTTGTAATATCTCTGTCGACCACAGTATGTTTTGGTTCCTGGTAGTAATCAGGTTGTTGGTTAATGGCGCCTGGATTTCTGCGGCCTGTGGAATATGTCATCAACAGAAGTTCATCATGCCTAAAACGTTCTTAATTCCTGGTGAGTTAATTCTGTCTTCTGTTCCATCGGTATGATTCCCTCCGCCGAGGTGGAATGACCCAAAAATATCACTGTCTTTTGCCATAACTGATATTTTTCGTTGTTTACTACCGTACCTAATTGATTTGTAGTATGACAAACCCCCTGGAGATGTTCTCTCTGTTCTTGTGGCGAAGTACAAAAAAAAAAAAAGTCGTTCAGGAATGGAAAACAGAATGGCAGAATGGAAGATTGTACAGAGCAGAATCAATGAATCGTTGCCAAGTCTGTGTTACGTTTTTAAAATTGAATGGCTTGTATAAAAATTCGTGCAACCAATAGGGGATAACAATACGTAATTTTGGAATGATCTGTGTTGCCATTGGTGTTTGCAAGTAAATCTTCTGGCAATCTATTACGCTGAAGACCGAGACATCAGATAATGATTGAGAGAAGTCTCCTATATTTCGTACTGGATCCCGATGAGTGTATGATGCCCTTAGTTCACAACTCGTCCACAACAGCTTTTGTGATTTGTAACTTGCCACAGGGGAGGCATCACACTTTGTAAAAATGGGTGATCCCTCTGTAGTTACAATTCTTTGCAGTGTCTCTATCTCAATGCCATGGTAGATAAGAGTTTGGTAAGCACTAAACAAACACATTGGGGAGGATCTGCTACAGCTTGCACTGCCAGTGACTATTAGATGCACTGTTGGCGCAGAAGGCAGTTTGTTGTGAAGGATGGGTGGTGTCGACCATGATGGCTTCAGCTGATTGATGCAGTATCGGATAGCTAGCACAGCTTCCATTCAGATATGTCATATACACTAATTACCTTGATAGCCCACTCAGTCCAAATACAAAAAATCCTTTGTGAACAATTCATCGATGTATCTGCATTTTTTGTCATTCCCATGATTGATAAGGAAGTTCTACACTCTCATCTTTAGGTCCTCTATGGTCCAATAAATGCCCACGAGTTTGGGGTTTTGTGGTGATTGTTAAGAGCTGAGGATCTGAAAGACGAACGATTATCTTTAACTGCTAACAGATAGTTGCTTCAATAATACAGAGTCTTGTATAATGAAGAATTTACGTCTTGCAGCACAAAATGGACCCTTTTGGTTTCCAAACACAGTTTACCAATTGCAGCCAGCTGATAGTCAAATGAGGAAGGTAACTGTTGAAGCCTGTGTGTGAGAGACGTGAATGCCTTCCCAGTACGTGGAACGGTCTGCGCCAAGGGTCTCCTGATTGTACTCGGAATGCTGTCGCCTGATGTCCTATTGTTGAAGATCACACCTCGCAGTCAGGGCACAAGTGGAAATGGTGGAGGAAATCTCTCCATAACAAGTGCTTATTTACATCTACTTGTGTGACAGGCCATGGGACAGATTGGCCAGCGCCTAATTCAGAGTTGTGTACAGTAGATCTGTACATCACAATAATGAAACCATTTGTCGCTTTGAGTTGAGGTAAGAGATCTCTTGCTTGTTAAAGAGTGGTGATGTTTGGGAACATGCTTATTTTGGACTCTGAGTCGACCAGGAAATAAAGGTTAATACTAAGGTCAAATATATAGGGATAGCTATTGTGGTCAGCTGCTGGAAGCAAACTAGTTTGGTTTACAAGGTTGTCATAATATAAGGACCTCTGATTCCTAGTGAAGATCGCAAGTGGCATTTGGGTGCTCACAAGGAGGAAAGCTTTATGCACAGCCGTACCAAAGCGCGCTTGGAACCAGCACCACTGTGCCATCTGCTGGCCACTGTTAGCACGTGGAATGGAAATTTTTGGGAAGGCCTTGACCCATGGTGGAAGTATTGGGCAATGCCTGGTTGGCTCTCTGTCATCGAGAACACTAAGATGGCTGCTGCAGCTAGGTAGGTTGTATGTCATGAAACGTCTGACACAGTCAGTTCTGCACAGTAGCTACCTACCACTTCACAGCACAATATGTCTGCTGAGTACAAGCTTCACTGGTGGCTGCCGGGTAGTACAGATGGCCGTCTTGTAACACGAAAACATGGTCAGCTATCTATACCTTAGCCTCTTGTGCCAGCCCTTAGTTGCATATTAAAGACACCTGCATCCCATGAGGTAATTTACTTGCCCATATGGTCCACAGTATGTTCTCAGAAATTAATATTGGATCCACTAGAATGTGAAAGTGGCTCCAGATCTGTGAAGGTGTTCATCTGTTCAACTGTTCTGAGAAAACAGCTTGTCGAATCTGCAGATAGAGCCATGTGTAGTCTCTGAAGTAATGTTGACTTGGCTGCTTCAAATTTATTAAAACTGGGTGGTGATAGTAACGTAACTGATCATAGTAGACTGCTCTCCCTAGTGGCACAGTAATGTAGAATATTGCACTGTATCATCAAACACGATGTGAGCAGAGAACGCCGATTCAATAATGGCGAACCAAGTTTGTGGTTAGGCCGGTATTACACTATCAAATTTCTTTGTCCAATATCTTTGTCAAAGATATTTGATAGTGTAATAGGGACTTTGTCAAATGTCGTCCAATATTTGATCAAATCTAGGGCCTCACTGTATATTTGATCAAAGAAACCGCTTGTCTTCTGTTCACTGCAATGTGACACGTTACCACATGGAGCGCTAGCATCGCTGCAGCGTTCTGTCGTCTGTAGTGTTTTTATAACCATTGCCGGTAAATGCAATTGGTGTGTGCCGACAACTACAAAACTAATAGAGATGTCTGAAGCTGATGAGGCGCTTTACAACGTGAGGCACCCTGAATACAAAATAGATTAAGAAGATTGGAGACCTGACCTGACCTAACCTAACCTAACCTAACCTAACATAACATAAGCCTCTCCTGTGTCAAGGAATCGGAGTGTTACAGTGAGCCTATCTTCTGAAGATGTTGCAGTTCTTAAATGAATATTGTGCTTTGTGATATGAGGATACACTTCATTGAGCACATACAGAAATGTATGCTCATCCATTCTTAAGTAATTGATGTACGACTTGACGTCTTCCACTGTAAGCTCACGCAACAAGTTTTGTTGAATGCTTTTATCGTGTCGTCGTAAAACCCACGGCTTCACCCAGATTAGATTAGTTTTTCGTTCCATAGATCCGTGCTGAGGAGATCCTCGTGGATGTGGAACATGTCGATTTTTTTAAAGCTGAAATAGCAATACTAATAGTATGAATAAATACATCATTTGTTTCTATTAAAAATTTCGCCAATGGAGTAGAAGGAGTTGGCCAGTAGTAAGCCTTTCAGGCTCCTTTTAAACTGATCTTTATTTCTAACTAATTTTTTTATGTTTCCTGGCAAATTATTGAAGATGAGTGTTCCTGAGTAGTGGACCCCTTTTTGAACTAAAGGAAGTGCTTTTAAGTCCTTGTGCAGATCATTTTTGTTCCTGGTATTGTATGTATGAACTGAGTTGTTTGTTGGAAAAAGAGATATATTATTTACAACAAATTTCATTAAGAAGTAAATATACTGAGAGGCAGTAGTTAGTATACCCAGTTCTGTGAAGAGGCTTCTGCAGGGCGTCCCTGAATTTACTCCACAAATAATACGTATTACACGCTTTTGGACTCTGAAAACTTTTGTTTGACTTCAAGATTTATCCCAAAATATTATCCCATATGACATTATGGAATCAAAGTAGGCAAAGTATGCAAGCTTTTTCATTTTTATGTTACCTATGTCTGCTAACACTCGAATTGCAAATACAGATTTGTTAAGGCCTTTCTGCAGTTCTGTGGTGTGCTCCTCCCAACTGAATTTATTATCAAGTTGTAATCCCAGGACTTTTAAGACTGTCAACCTCGTATGTATGGTTCCATTTTTCCTCCCACTTCTTTTCCGCATGTGCACACAATGCAATTGGGGTACGTACAACTGCTGCGGTTAATAACAAGTTGTTGTCAGCCATCTTGAACTTTGACGAAAAATTTGATGACAGTGTAATACCCCTTCTAGCGCTACGTCAAAGATCTTTGTCAAATATATTGGACGGAATATTGGATCACATCTTTGATCAAATCTTTGACAAAGAAATTTGATAGTGTAATACCGGCCTTATTCTGATAGGAATTGAGGTATTTTAGGTAACACCTGCATAACAGTGGAATCATTGTTGAAGAAGTATCTGTGTGACACTATTTGAGTCAATTCTGGGGTATCATTTGACAAAATCCTTTTTATCGCCGCAAAGCTATAGAAAACTTGGATATCTTCTGGCTTGACTCAGAAGGCAGTGCTCCACCGAGGGATAGGAACGGATTCGACACCTTGAAAACCAGGTGGAAGCACACAACGAATCGGGAGGGGTAACAACACGATGCTGTTCTTGACCACTAAAGTGTGCTGTGTATCCCATAGCACTTGCAGCTGTTACTTTCTGCTGCACCTCGGTCGAATGAAAGTTAATTATATCTGCAGAATAGCAAACAGAAGAGACGAAAACAATAGAACAGTTAAGGATATACATTCGTTAGTCGTATGAACGTCGATCTTGGAGGTCGATACCGACTTCGGCGGTCGGTGCTGCATTGATTTATGTATGACTTCAACATGAAGAATTCTAAGCTGCTCACCGATCTGTATCGGATGCAAAACAATCTTAATATTGCGACGCAAATTTGTGATAGTATCCATTTTCCCCATTGTAATATTAGTCATGCTGATATTGGACACCATCGGTAGACAGGGCAAAGTCGACTGGACTTGCTTAGACGCGGTTGCAAGTACATTCACGATTTCTTGTTGTTATCACTTAATATAACACATTAATGATGCTGCTTTTGACGGCTGGACTTTGCCATGATTTTAACTATAAGCACACATGCTGATTCTGCACGTTTTCCAGCTTTATCCACCCACTTCCCACTAGCTCATTGTCTCAGTGTTTTCTTGTTTCTTGGAATCCGACAGAGAACTTCCTTGGCCATTCTACCGTTCATTCGTCTGGCTAAACGTCCCACTCACTTTCATTTCACTTTCATTATACACTCCTGGAAATTGAAATAAGAACACCATGAATTCATTGTCCCAGGAAGGGGAAACTTTATTGACACATTCCTGGGGTCAGATACACCACATGATCACACTGACAGAACCACAGGCACATAGACACAGGCAACAGAGCATGCACAATGTCGGCACTAGTACAGTGTATATCCACCTTTCGCAGCAATGCAGGCTGCTATTCTCCCATGGAGACGATCGTAGAGATGCTGGATGTAGTCCTGTGGAACGGCTTGCCATGCCATTTCCACCTGGCGCTTCAGTTGGACCAGCGTTCGTGCTGGACGTGCAGACCGCGTGAGACGACGCTTCATCCAGTCACAAACATGCTCAATGGGGGACAGATCCGGAGATCTTGCTGGCCAGGGTAGTTGACTTACACCTTCTAGAGCACGTTGGGTGGCACGGGATACATGCGGACGTGCATTGTCCTGTTGGAACAGCAAGTTCCCTTGCCGGTCTAGGAATGGTAGAACGATGGGTTCGATGACGGTTTGGATGTACCGTGCACTATTCAGTGTCCCCTCGACGATCACCAGTGGTGTACGGCCAGTGTAGGAGATCGCTCCCCACACCATGATGCCGGGTGTTGGCCCTGTGTGCCTCGGTCGTATGCAGTCCTGATTGTGGCGCTCACCTGCACGGCGCCAAACACGCATACGACCATCATTGGCACCAAGGCAGAAGCGACTCTCATCGCTGAAGACGACACGTCTCAATTCGTCCCTCCATTCACGCCTGTCGCGACACCACTGGAGGCGGGCTGCACGATGTTGGGGCGTGAGCGGAAGACGGCCTAATGGTGTGCGGGACCGTAGCCCAGCTTCATGGAGACGGTTGCGAATGGTCCTCGCCGATACCCCAGGAGCAACAGTGTCCCTAATTTGCTGGGAAGTGGCGGTGCGGTCCCCTACGGCACTGCGTAGGATCCTACGGTCTTGGCGTGCGTCCGTGCGTCGCTGCGGTCCGGTCCTAGGTCGACGGGCACGTGCACCTTCCGCCGACCACTGGCGACAACATCGATGTACTGTGGAGACCTCACGGCCCACGGTACGTCCACCCGGCCTCCCGCATGCCCACTATACGCCCTCGCTCAAAGTCCGTCAACTGCACATACGGTTCACGTCCACGCTGTCGCGGCATGCTACCAGTGTTAAAGACTGCGATGGAGCTCCGTATGCCACGGCAAACTGGCTGACACTGACGGCGGCGGTGCACAAATGCTGCGCAGCTAGCGCCATTCGACGGCCAACACCGCGGTTCCTGGTGTGTCCGCTGTGCCGTGCGTGTGATCATTGTTTGTACAGCCCTCTCGCAGTGTCCGGAGCAAGTATGGTGGGTCTGACACACCGGTGTCAATGTGTTCTTTTTTCCATTTCCAGGAGTGTAGTTATAGCTATGTTTTTCTCTATAGTCTGTTCCCTGATCTATCTGTGTATTTTCAAGTACCTCCTGGCAAGTCTCAGCATGCATTTCTCGATTAATCGCTGAGTGACACTCAGTTTTTAATCGTTTTAAGCATTAGAAGTCCACACATCATTGGAAACTTTTCCTTTCAGATAAATCATAAACTTACTTTTACAAACTATATGCAGTTTGCTAATAATACTACATCTTTTTTACTCTTTTGTTATTTTCTCTACTTATTCATCAGGTCATTTTATTCGACTACTTAATTTAGTAAAATTCATCAACTCAACACCTTACAAGTGCAGGCATGAATCCAATATTCGGTTAAGGATGGGGCAGGGAAGGGAGGATGGTCACAGTTTTTTACTTTTCCCTCCTCCCCCTCCCCACCCCATAGCAAATTTAATTTGCTCTCTCTCCCACTTTTAATGTATCACCTAGTATTTAATGATAAAATGCATAAAAATAATAATAACAGTTTTCTTATATCATGCCTAGTTCATCTCTTTAGCAGGGGTTGGGGTTAACTGAACCTCATGGTTAATCAGTTCATCACATTAATATACTATTCAAGAGGGATAACAATTTTTTTGTACCACAAAGTCGTTTCCTTATTTTTGTCTGTATTGTGTGAGCTAATATGCCTGCAGTGTGATAGCTACATTCATATACACTCCTGGAAATTGAAATAAGAACACCGTGAATTCATTGTCCCAGGAAGGGGAAACTTTATTGACACATTCCTGGGGTCAGACACATCACATGATCACACTGACAGAACCACAGGCACATAGACACAGGCAACAGAGCATGCACAATGTCGGCACTAGTACAGTGTATATCCACCTTTCGCAGCAATGCAGGCTGCTATTCTCCCATGGAGACGATCGTAGAGATGCTGGATGTAGTCCTGTGGAACGGCTTGCCATGCCATTTCCACCTGGCGCCTCAGTTGGACCAGCGTTCGTGCTGGACGTGCAGACCGCGTGAGACGACGCTTCATCCAGTCCCAAACATGCTCAATGGGGGACAGATCCGGAGATCTTGCTGGCCAGGGTAGTTGACTTACACCTTCTAGAGCACGTTGGGTGGCACGGGATACATGCGGACGTGCATTGTCCTGTTGGAACAGCAAGTTCCCTTGCCGGTCTAGGAATGGTAGAACGATGGGTTCGATGACGGTTTGGATGTACCGTGCACTATTCAGTGTCCCCTCGACGATCACCAGTGGTGTACAGCCAGTGTAGGAGATCGCTCCCCACACCATGATGCCGGGTGTTGGCCCTGTGTGCCTCGGTCGTATGCAGTCCTGATTGTGGCGCTCACCTGCACGGCGCCAAACACGCATACGACCATCATTGGCACCAAGGCAGAAGCGACTCTCATCGCTGAAGACGACACGTCTCCATTCGTCCCTCCATTCACGCCTGTCGCGACACCACTGGAGGCGGGCTGCACGATGTTGGGGCGTGAGCGGAAGACGGCCTAACGGTGTGCGGGACCGTAGCCCAGCTTCATGGAGACGGTTGCGATTGGTCCTCGCCGATACCCCAGGAGCAACAGTGTCCCTAATTTGCTGGGAAGTGGCGGTGCGGCCCCCTACGGCACTGCATAGGATCCTACGGTCTTGGCGTGCATCCGTGCGTCGCTGCGGTCCGGTCCCAGGTCGACGGGCACGTGCACCTTCCGCCGACCACTGGCGACAACATCGATGTACTGTGGAGACCTCACGGCCCACGTGTTGAGCAATTCGGCGGTACGTCCACCCGGCCTCCCGCATGCCCACTATACGCCCTCGCTCAAAGTCCATCAACTGCACATACGGTTCACGTCCACGCTGTCGCGGCATGCTTCCAGTGTTAAAGACTGCGATGGAGCTCCGTATGCCACGGCAAACTGGCTGACACTGACGGCGGCGGTGCACAAATGCTGCGCAGCTAGCGCCATTCGACGGCCAACACCGCGGTTCCTGGTGTGTCCGCTGTGCCGTGCGTGTGATCATTGCTTGTACAGCCCTCTCGCAGTGTCCGGAGCAAGTATGGTGAGTCTGACACACCGGTGTCAATGTGATCTTTTTTCCAGTTCCAGGAGTGTATATAGATAAAAACTGAAATACGCAGGTAAGATTAATTACTTTCACATACAACAAATTCTCCTAAAGTTATAATTGCTAGTAGTACACAATTTTGTTTGTTTGAATGAAATTCAGTTTTTATTGCTTTATGATGTTCCATGAAGTATTAGAGTGAGCTGTTCATAGAGCCATCTTCCCACCATTTTGAAGGTTGTTGATAAAGCGTAGGTGAGGTTAACTGGACCAGAAAAGTTTGGGGTTAAGCGGGTTAAGTGTACTTGTTCAGTTAGCCCCAGAAAGCTGCTACGAACCAAATTAATAAATCTGGACAACTATAAATCACACTGCAGTATTGGTTCCTTGAACTGCACTACAGATAGTGGTATTGTTTTGTCAACCTTTCTGCTCATTTCAGTCACAGCTGTTAGATTTGACTGTGTTTGTACCCCTAATTGCTAAATATAACAGTGTCTGCTCTGATTTCGTGATTAATTTCACAGGTACATCTGTCAGTGACACAAGAATGATCATATTTGACACTGCAGGCCTTGTAAGTGTAGCACATCCTTTGGTGTTTATTGTCTCCAACATCTTGAAAGGCCTTAGTGTCAGTGGTATCGAACTTTCAAATCCAAATATATTTACTGATCATGATTTTTTTCTCATTTCATGTGGTGGACAGACATATACCAATTCGGCAACAAATAACAGAGGACTGTCTGGGAGAAGATGCAGTTACACCTGCAGATGAGAATGTGAAGAATCTTGGGCAGAAGGTCCGCAAACAGAAATTAAAAATCCTATGCAAGTTTGGTCATATCCCCAAACTGGTGGAAGGAAAACAACAATAGGTAGAAAGAAGGGAAAATCAACTGTCCTTACCAGTACACCAGACAAACAACATTAAAAGTAGCAGAAAAAGACAGAAGATCAAAGTAATTGCTAAAGGACTATAAATTAAACGAAGTAAAACAGTCAGTCAAACGCCAAATATTGGAAGCGAGCAGCAGCAACTCAGAAGATTCTTATCATGTCCACTAAACTGATTCCTCTGATGCTAACTTATACGCAAGTGTTGATGAAAATGTTGAAACAGTGAAGAAAGGAGACTTTATTGTAGTCGAAGTGCAAGAGAAGACCGCGACTAGTAGTCACAATTATGTTGCCCATGTCATTAAAATGTGTGATGATGGCTGTGAAGTAAAAGAGAGTTGTTTTTACTACAAAACTGAAAGCTTCAGAAGAAAATATTCTTGTTGCTTCAAATGAAACAATTCACGACGTTACTTAATGGATATTCTGCTGAGTAGTAGCTTCTCTAACAAGCATTTCATACAAGCAAATCAGCTGCAACATTACCTAATGTTGCTTGTAAGAATAATTCTATAATGCCATAGGCTCGAGCTGCAAATGTATGCTTTCATGTCCAGCACCTAACTCGGTGTAAATAATAATCTGATGCTGTGATTCTGCAATCAAACAGTCTATGCATTAGCTAGAATTGCAAATTAATAAAATGATCAGAAATAGTAAACAAAAGATAAATGAATAATTAATGAAAAATATTATATTCTGATGTCTGAAACTGATGTAGACTACACCAGAGTCTGTTGAATAAATTTTGTTCAAGAAAGTATATCTCAAATGAACAGAAAGTGGTCCTATGATAACCAGTTATAATATAGACTGAGTGATAACATTATTAATAGCCTAAGGTTATGTCGAGAGTGTTGCAATAATGACAGCAGAATCTCCAACCTATATAGTCAAATGGTTCAAATGGCTCTGAGCACTATGGGACTCAACTGCTGTGGTCATTAGTCCCCTAGAACTTAGAACTAGTTAAACCTAACTAACCTAAGGACATCACAAACATCCATGCCCGAGGCAGGATTCGAACCTGCGACCGTAGCGGTCTTGCGGTTCCAGACTGCAGCGCCTTTAACCGCACGGCCACTTCGGCCGGCCTATATAGTCATCCAAGACACGCGAAAAACTAAGCCCATTTTGTGATAACAATAGATGAAATATTCATCAGCTAAAAATAGTACAGGGTTCAATATGGCGATTTATAAATTCACACAGACAAGATAACGAATAGGAACTCATACTCTGTCTATTCTCAATTATGTAACACAGTCGGAAAGAGTTCAACACTGAAGCACATTCAGACCTCTTGGGAGTTAAGCCCTTCAAAAGTATTGTAGGGGCCGTTCACAGCCCAGAATCTGAATATCACACTATACCACAGGCAGCTCGGCCTTCTTCAACAACTCACGTAAAACCACTCTCTTGAGTGCACCACTTGAAAAGAGTTTGCATCCACTTGATCCCAGCAGTGTTCTGCCAATGTCTAATGCTCAATGGCTCATGGCTGTCCCCACCAGAAATACATTGTTCTTATGTTCTACAGATAGTACGTACTCAGCTTGACCACTTCTGTGCTAAACTAATATATTATAATAATAATTAAATAAAGAAATATTATAAACTTTTGGTCACACTCAGACCACTTACAGTAAATATAAATAAAGGTTTGCTCATAAATAAATGAGATAGCATTCGTGTGCAAGTGCATTCATGTTAAAAGAAAACAAAATTTTGTTCAATAATGTTTAAACAATTATTTATGCCTGCTTGAGCGAAGTGTCTTTTGTTATTCGTTTCAATGGTGGTGTCAGCTAACTTAAGTGATTCACCGTATCAGTTGTAATCTACATTTAAATAAAGTTACTGCCAAAATAGTAAAATATTCATTACATAATTACAGAAATGTGACATGATATGTCACTTGGAGGCTCGGACGAAGGTATGCGAGGGACGTTGAGCATGTCCCACGTGTCCCCCGATCGGTACACTGCTGTGGCAGTCCCGGGTATTGTCTGCACTGAGGTTCCCAGAATGAGATTTTCACTCTGCAGTGGAGTGTGCGCTGATATGAAACTTCCTGGCAGATTAAAACTGTGTGCCGGACCGAGACTCGAACTCGGGACCTTTGCCTTTCGAACTGAGGTTGTCCCCTCACCCGTGGTCGAGTGGGAGATCATTCCAAAGTCTGGTAGGCAGCGAAAGACTTTCCGAGGGGCCAATCGTAGGGCCTCCCTGGTTCATTTGACGAACAGGTTTTGGGCGTTATCTGTGGCTGACGAAGTCTCTGAGCCGGATGCAGTCGTCCACCCTGTTCCAGGGGAAGCTTCTCAGCCCGCAAGATCTGAGCATTCACAGAGGGTGAGTTTGCTGATAGTAGGGAGCTCCAATGTTAGGCCTGCAACGGGGCCCCTTAGGAACATGGCTGCCAAGGAGGGGAAGGAAGCCAGTGTATACTCTGTGTGCATACTGGGGGCAGTCATTTGGGATGTGGAAAGGGTGCTTCCAGATGCCATAAAGAGTACAGGTTGCAGCCAACTGCAGGTGGTGGCCCATGACGGTACCAATGACATGTGCTGCTTTGGATCGGAGGAGACTCTCTCTGGTTTCAGGCACTTAGCAGAAATGGTAAAAACTGCCAGTCTTGATTGCGACATTAAGGCAGAGCTCACCATCTGCAGCTTCGTCGACAGAACCGACTGTGGTCCTTTGGTGCAGAGCCGAGTGGAGGATCTGAATCAGAGGCTAAGGCAGTTCTGTGACAGAGTAGGCTGTTGATTCCTTGACCTGCGCCATCGGGTGGTGGGTTTCCGGTTTCCGCTTAATACGTTAGGAGTTCACTACACACAGAAAGCGGGCTACACGGGTAGCGGAGGCTGCGTGCAAGGGACGGACAGTTTCTTAGGTTAGAGGGTCTCAGGAAACCACAGAAGTCACGCGGATTCCGTGGCACCTCCCGCTGGAGGTTCGAGTCCTCCCTCGGGCATGAGTGTGTGTGTTGTTCTTAGTATAAGTTAGTTTAAGTAGTGTGTAAGTCTAGGGACCGATGACCTCAGGAGTTCGGTCCCTTAGGAATTCATACACATTTGAACCTTTGAAACCACAGAAAGGGAGTCCGTCTAAAGGGGGGCAAGTAAAACACAGTAAGGTAGTTTTAGAAACAATCGGTATTGTAGTTGTAAATCGTCGTAGCTGTGTTGTGAAAGAACCAGACCTCCAAGCCCTAATAGAAAGCACTGAAGCTCAAATAGTTATAGGTACAGAAAGCTGGCTAAAGCCAGAAGTCCAGCCGAAATTTTTTCAGACGACCTAACAGTGTTCAGAAAGGATAGATTAAATACAGTTGGTGGTGGAGTATTTATTGCTGTCAGAAGTAGTTTACCTTGTAGTGAAATTGAAGTATATAGTTCCTGGGAAATAGTATGGGTAGAGGTTATACTTGACAATCGGACTAAACCATTCATTGGATCATTTTACCGACCCCCCCCCCCCCCCCTCTGACTCATAAGATATAGTTGCTGAATAATTCAAAGAGAACTTGAGTCTCATTTCAAATAGGTACCCCACTCATACAATTATCGTCGGTGGTGACTTCAATCTATCCTCGATATGCTGAAAACATTATACGTTTAAAGCCGGCGGCAGGTATAAGACGTCATCCGAAATTGTACTGAATGCTTTCTCAGGAAAATTATTTTGAACAATTAGTTCATGAGCCCACTCGAAAAGTAAATCATTCCGTAAGCATACTTGACCTCTTAGCAACAAATAATCATGGACAAATAGGCAGTATCATGACGAATATAGGCATTAGTGTCCACAAGGCAGTTGCTGCTAGGCTGAATACCGTAACACCTACAACCATCAAAAAGGAAATCAAAGTACATCTATTTAAAAAAAAACTGATAAAATGCTCTTAATGCCTTTTTAAGAGACAGTCTCCACACCTGACGATCAGATCACGTAAACGTAGAAAAGATGTAGAATGATTTCAAACAGATAGTATCGATGGCAGTTGAGAGATATATACCTCATAAATTAATAAGTGATTGTAATGATCTCACATGGTACACAAAAGAGGTCAGATGGCTGTTGCAGAAGCAACGAAAAAAGCATGCCAAATTTAAAAGAACAAAAAATCACCTAGATTGGTAAAGTTTTGTAGGAGTTCGAAATATAGCGCATACTTCAAAGAGAGATGCTTTTAATAATTTCTACAACGAAACTCTGTCTCAGAATCTGGCAGAAAACACAAAGCGATTCTTGTCAAACACAAAGCACACCAATGGCAAGACGCAATCAATAACTACACTGCGCGATAAGAACTGAGAAGTCACTGATGACAGTGCCACTAAAGCAGAGTTATTAAACACGGTTTTCCGAAACTCCTTCACCAAAGGAGACTAAATACATATTCCTGAATTCCAATCAAGAACAACTGCCAAGATGAGAAACATAGAAGCAGATATCCTTGGTGTAGCAAAGCAGCTTAAATCACTTAATAAAGGCAAGGCCTCCGGTCCAGATTTTATGCCAGTCAGGTTCCTTTCAGAGTATGCTGATACAACAGCACCATATTTAGCAATTATATACAACTTCTCGCTCACAGAAATTTCCATACCTAAACATTGGAAAATTGCTCAAGTCACACCAATTCCCAAAAAGGGAAATAGGAGTAATCATCTGAATTACAGGCTCATATCACTAACGTCGATTTGCTGACACATAATCAGCACGGATTCGGAAAACATCGTTCTTGTGAAACACAACCAGCAATTTATACTCATGAAGTAATGAGTGCTATTGACAGGAGATGTTAAATTGATTCCATATTTTTAGATTTCTAGGAGGCTTTCAACACCGTTCCTCACAAGCGTCTTCTAACCAAACTGCGTGCCTATGGAATATCGCCTGTTCTGCAACTGAATTCGTGATTTCCTGTCGGTAACACTTCGCAGTAATAGACGGAAAGTCATCGAGTAAAACAGAAGTAATATCCGGCGTTCCCCAAGGAAGTGTTATAGGCCCTCTATTGTCCCTTATCTCTATTAACGACATAGGAGACAATCTGAGTGGCCCTATTAGATTGTTTGCAGATAAAGCTGTCATTTACTGCCTTGTAAAGTCATCAGATGACCAAAACGAACTGCAAAATAATTTAGGTAAGATATCTGAATCTTGCAAAAAGTGGCAATTGACTCTGAATAAAGAAAGTGTAAAGCTATTCACATGAGTACTAAAAGAAATCCGCTAAATTTCGATTATGCGGTAAGTCACACAAATCGTAAGGCTGTAAATTCAACTACATACTTAGGCATTTCAGTTACAAATAACCTAAACTGGAACGATCACATAGATAAGGTTGTGAGTAGTGCAAACCAAAGTTTGCGATTCATTGGCAGAACACTTAGAAGGTGCTACAGGTCTACTAAAGAGACGGCTTACACCACGCTCGTTCGCCCTATTCTGGAGTATTGCTGTGCGATGTGGGATCCGCATCAGGTGGGATTGACTGACGACATCGAAAAAATTCAAAGAAGGGAGGCTTGTTTTGTACTATCGCGAAATAGGGGATGCCACAGGCATGATACGTGAATTGGAGTGGTAATCATTAAAACAGCGGCGTGTTTCGTTGCGACGGGATCTTCTCGCGAAATTTCAGTCTCCAAAAAATTTAAGTGCTCGTTTTTCCCGCGCCCCGTTCGACACTGGAACGGTAGAGAGACAGCTTGAAGGTGGTTCATTGAACCGTCTTCCAGGCACTTTATTGCGAATAGCAAAGTAGTCACGTAGATGTAGATGTTACCTATTAAAACAGCACTACAATTCGTCTAGTATCTTTGGAGATTAGCATGTAAAAAACAGATAAGTTTTATTATTAGTCAAAGTGATATTACTGAATTTGAAATACGTTAACTTACTGATTTGTCTCTCCTCAAGATGTGCAATGACTTGAAGCTGTTTTGAGAGTTATAGTTTTTTCCTAGTGTAAATTCTCATCTGATTGGACACCTAAAAATTTTGGGGCTTCCATCCTAGTTATTATTTTTTCACCATGTGATACATTTACATTTGGTGTAGTATCTCTAGCTTTCCAAAACTGAATATGTCGTTTTTTTTTTCAAACTGAGAGTGAGGCCAGCTTCAGAAAACCACTCAATAATATTTCCAAAAACAATACTTACCATATGTATGTTTTTATTGATTATAACAATTTTGTCATCTGGAAAAGGAGGTAGTTCTACTTGTTTTATAATAAATTACACTCATTTTTACATGTATGAGAGACAATAGTGGACCTAAGATTGAACCTTGTGGAATCCCATAAGTGACTTCTCCCTATTCAGAAGAATCTTCCCTGTTCACATTAGTTCCATTATTGAGTACAGCTTTCTGTATTCTTCTCATTACTGGTGGATATTAAATTATGCTGTGATTGGCTATACTATCAATTTCATAAAACTCCATTTTATCTATACGCCAATTGTACAACCTCTGGTTAGCAGTCTGTTAAGCTCTATTCCTTGAATAGCGTGAGAAACGCCTAGCATGAACCCGGAACAAGGCCTGACCAGAGAGTAAATTCGAGATAACTTAACTGGCGATTTCTGACCAGTTAGTGAGCTGAACTGGCGAATAACTTTTCAGGATGGCAGAGATAGTGAATGCAGACAGTGATGATGACTGTTGCCTGAACTGTTCAGGAGACTGAGGAAGGAAAAGAAAGAGAGAGGACCCGAATTCCAAATTTATATCCAGATTTTCTTTTGTCATAGAAATCGGTACTTCGACTTGTCAATATTGTACATAAGAAACTGGAGCATTTGACAGACGGGTGAGACTACTTTTCTGTTTTCTTAAATAATATACTTTGAAATCGATCTGAGTATCTCTTGAATTCCATAGCGTTATTTATGTAAATCAGGTACATTAAAGTACCGATTATGCAAAAATAGTCTTGCTTATCTGGCGTGTGTCACAACTGCTGCAGTAGCGGAAAGGACTGATTAGTTTATTTAGCAGACAGTGCCATGACAGAATTAACTAAATTGAAAAAACCACAACACTTAAGTGTACTATTTGTATTAGTAGTTCTTTCTATTTTTGACAAAACATCGATTTTTCGTCTTGTAAAACGTTTTGATAAAGAAGTAGTGTCCCAATCATCAATGGCAGAAACTATTGTTCCACTCTGTTTCCTATTTCGTAAATACCTTTTTCGTAAATACCACACCAGTGTCGGAACAAGTTTACGCGTTTTAGTGAAAATATTAGGATCACAAGCCCATTAATGCTTCAGAGCAAAATAATATCAGCATTTGTATGTTATAAGAGCAGAACAGGACTCTAGTTCTTGAATCTGCGTAGTTGTAGCATTTGGAATATTGGAAGGAGTGTTTGGAAAGCTATGTTTTTAACTTTCCTTGAATATCAAGCTATTTCAGTGTTCTCATTTATGTCAAGCTGCAGGTGGTTGAAGGCAACATAAATTTAATTATCTTATATTGTAACTGTCTGAAGTATAATTTTCTGGAATTGATGACCTATTATGGTTGTTTAATGTAACAAAAAATTTGATAGCACACTTATGTCCCGCGTTCAGTCAGCCAAATCTATAGCAGAAAATATTGTACACTCTTCACTCCCATTGGGACAATTGCTTTTCATCTTTTAGTGACTGTTTCAGAGCAACATAATTGTCCACTACTTAGCATTATTCCCATAAACATGTAAATTATTTGTGATTACTCAAGCTAAGTTTAACACAGTAAAATTAATAAGAAAGTTAGTGTTTTAAAAAAGAAAACTGTAGCATATAGCTGTTGTATTTCTCAGTTATTAGTATTGTCCACACAATCATATCCATATTTAACACAAAGTATTTATCTATGTGTTACAAGAATATAGGTACTTTCCATTTGCTGGCAGGGGTGGCCGAGCGATTCTAGACGCTACAGTCTGGAACCGCGAGACCGCTACGGTCGCAGGTTCGAATCCTGCCTTGGGCATGGATGTGTGTGATGTCCTTAGGTTAGTTAGTTTTAAGTAGTTCTAAGTTCAAGGGGACTGATGACCTCAAAAGTTAAGTCCCATTATGCTCAGAGCCATTTTTTTCTACTTTCCATTTAGCTAACAGGAATCTTTAGTTATTCAATCTACATAATCAAACAGTGGAATGAGTGTCTGGCAAATTATGTTTTTAAATTTTTCTTAGACTGTTGCATGTCATTCTTTTTTTCCTTTCAGAAATGGCTCTGTTTCACCAATGAACCCGCTACTACAGACACTCAAATATTTTGCCTCTAATGATTTCCTTCTCTCCACTAGAGACTTCATTTGTACGGGCAACGGGACAGACAGCACAAATATTAAAACAATGTGTATCACGCTGGACAACATGCACAAGAGACAGTTTTCTAATTGTTTCATTTCTTTGATGTAATTAAAAGAAAATAAATAAACAAATGTATATTGATTCAAATATATTTATTCTGAAATCATTTGTTTTTATTTTTATTGTCTGATCGTAATTTTGAGCTTTATTATTCTTTTCTAATCAATCCAATTCTCCCTACATTCTCTGGTTCTTCTCAACTACTTTTGAAGCAGCACAGTCTGCAACCCTGCTAATTCTTTCACATTTGAGAACAGGTATTTTTATTCTGAAAACAAAACTGATAGCTATAAACAGAGATGAACGGAAAAGAAGGAAGAACACAGTGAATGTGTCATGCCTCCAGTTACTTCCCTTTCCACTTCGAGATTAAATGTACCTGCTAGAGATGATAGCACAGGCCAAATTCTGCATGAAGTAGTTACTATTCCTCAAACATGTAGTGTGAGATACAACAACCTCCAGTTTGATATGTGCCATAGGTACATTCCTATCCCAAGATTATAAAAAATGGTTGCTTATTGTAAATGTTGGCATTCTTATCCTTCATATGTACTCTACATAATTAATAATCATCACATGACAGTAACAGTATTTATATATGTCTAAGCACTGGAAAAGAAGATGCACAAATACTGTTCAGTAACTCAGCGAGGGTATTTTCTGTATAACATCCACTGCTGCTGTAGTGAATTAATCATTCTAAGATGTAAACACAAAAGCAAGCTAGCCAGTCACACCTCTCGGAATATTTAGTCAAATCAATCTCCATGACTTCTGTGTTGTCACAGTTTGTTGGAGAGACTGAAAGACCAACTATTTCACAAAGCAGACAGCATTTCATATTTTTGTATGTATTATGTGCCTGATTACAATTCACGATTTACCATACATTTGATGGAATACTGTCGAGTAGAAATACTACATCTGAATCGAACTGACTGTGGCGTCCTTCTGTTAACTTCATCAAATCATGTACTTCATTGTACACGATTAGGAACTTACATTCCACATATGGGGCACCACCAATCTGTAGTCTCTGCTACCTTTTCTGTACATAATATTTACGTGTTTCTTTCTTTAACATAATAATAATAATAACAATCTTGCCTATGCTCTGTCAATCTACGTAAAGTTATTTGTGAATGGAAACTGTTGCATATTTTTTCCTATACTTTATTCGGAAATCTAGAAAGATCTCTTACTGGTCAAATAACAAATACCTGATCATTCAACTAATTTCAAGGTAAATCGTTATACATAAAAGTACTACCAATTTACTTAAATGTTTTGCACTAATACTTTCACTGAATGGGATTGCAGCAGTTTTTGTCTTTTCTACTGGACTCTGAACTCATTTACAGTATCTACCAGCCTTAAAGTATACTCAAGCGAAAAGTTTTAAAACCCTTATCACTCATATTCACACGCTATTTCTCCAGATGACGACAACGTAAATATGAACTGATGTATGTGAAAATACTCAGAGTGCTCTTCAGTTGTTGCCATCTTACCTGGACATGAATGCTATTTCAGGAATAACTCATTGAAGAATAAAATGGTAACGTACAACTCACACTGGAAGTTAACCTGTGGGTAGCCTATTCCTCGGTTAGCTGTCCCTGGATTTATCCAGAGATTGTACAGCCAGCCCTCAGAGAATACTGTGATTCACACCGTCAAACGCCCTACATAGTTCATAGAAAATAGCAGCTGTTGCTATTTTTTTATTCAATGCCCATAAAATTTTCTGAATGAACTCATCTGAAATCCAAAGTGATTTTTTTAATGTGGTAGTATTCTAGAACGCATTACATTTTCAAAAATTGTGAAAAATATTGTCAATAGTGAAATTAGTCAGTAGTTGTCATCTTCTCTCCTACCACCTTTCTTATAAATGGATTTAACAATGGCATATTTCAATAACTCTGAAAAAAATGCCCTAAGTTAGTAGTGAAGTACAAATTTCTGAGAAGACAGGGCTTATTTTATTGGAACAAGTCTTAAGTTCTCTGTTGGAAAAACTATCAAATCCAGATGGACTTTTATTATTGAGAGAATATATAATTTTCTCATTTTCAGAAGGAGAAATTGGTGAGACATCCACATTGTTCAACTTTATGGGTTGTTTTCTCAACATACTGGTTTCATTTTTTTCTTGAAGTACTTGCATCTGTACTCACTATTACAGTTAAGAAATAATTATTAAATATACCTGTTACTTATCTGATCACTCACAGCGTTTTCATTTAAATCAGTAGAGGTGTTGTCCTCTTCTGTGGCCTGTTGTCCTGCCTCTCATTTCCATAGAGACTTAAGTTTGTCGTCAGAATTAATAATTTACAACATAATGTGCAGGTTCCTTGATTTTTAATAACTTTTCTTAATAATTTTAAGTAGTTTTTGCTGTGTTAAACTACTGCAGAATCTTTGCTTGTGGCCAACAAATGCATTTCCCTTTTCCTTTCATAAGATACTTGCATCCTTCTAGTGATCAATGGTTTTTTACTTTTCTGTACAATACCTTTTCTGATTGTGTTAAGTGGGAAGTTATTTTCAAATAATGATACGAATTTCCCATTGAGTAGTTCATATTTTATTTCAATATTTTGTTCATCATAAATTTAATTCAAGATCATCTCTTGTTAACTATTCTTAAAAAATTTGTCCCAGGCTCATTCGTTATTCTAACTGATTCACACAGAGTTGCATCTGTATTGCAAGGCACATATTACTTGTCTTAACTGTGTATAATGATCAGAGAGGACTTTTCTTACTGAACCTACTGTTTTTGGTAACATTATCAGTTAGGTTTCTATTGTTTTTATCCACCTGCAGTAGAAGGTTAATTACTGAGATCAAATTGTAGGATCCATATAAGGTTTCCAGATCGTTTTTCTTAACAGAATGCCTTAGAAAATATATGGTGAAATCACCAAAGACTGTTAATTGTTTGTTGTTGTTTCATACTTCGCACACTAACGAATCCACATGCCTCACAAACAGATCAAAATTTCTCAGTCAGGATCTGTATGCACTTACAAGTAAAAGTGAACTATTTTCAGCATTAATTCACAAGCACACACTTCTGTGTGTTGTTCACTACAAAATCTACATGTTTCACGGATTTGAACTTTTGTTCTCTGTTAATACATATAACAATTCATCTTTTTTCCTTCATTAGATTTACATGAGTAAAATATTAGAGTGTAAACTTTTAAATTTAACTTTTTGAATCCTATAGTTATGTGGCTGTCAGAGAGACACAGGATGACTATCGTTTCAAAGACCTCTTGTTTTTTTTTAAACATACAAGAATCTCTTCTAACTTATTACACACTCCTTCAATATTCTGATGAAATAAGCTAACCTTACATTTCTGTTAACTTTTAAAAATTTGCAGGACACTTGTATTTTAATTTCCTTCACAACAGGGTGCCTGGATCCTAATTCTAATCTAAAAATGGTACCTCTCTGACATAAGGGTCTGTAGATGGTCAACATACTGCATTTACTCAGAGCTGTAGATGATCATTGTTGATTTAGATTAATAACTTCATTAACAAACATTTGCGGCCTGTGAATGGTTTAATAATAAAATATTATAGATTTATTGTGTTAATTTTTATCTTGGACCTACCTGAGGTAGCATATTTGACCACCAGAATTATATTTTCCTACACTGTATCACTTTGAACCATATTAAGAACGATGTATCTTGACAAGATCTTTAATGCATTGTATCACTTAAACTGCATATTTTCGTAATACACAAGTACAACTTCATAATGCACTAAGTACCGTACAATATGTAAACACAGAATGATCAAAGACAATCATAGACAAGGTTCCTCATAAAGATGAAAGTTTGGTCTCTAGAAAATATCAACTTGATACCAAAGTGAAATTATTTATCAAAATCTGTAAAAATTTTGAGTGCAAAACATACATGAGTCACATATAATATACAAGTATAGTTGCAGATCTCTGATTGTGAACAAAAATTCAATATTTGCACCAAAATGAAACTGCCTGTATTTACTATCAAAATATCTAAAGATCTCGAGTATGAAACATATGTGGCACTACTGTCATAATTTAATTTTCCCATAACATTTAAAAGATATTCACATAGTTCACATGTTGGCACTACTGGTGTTACTTGCAGGTTAAGCTGCACTTGACAATGAGCACTGTAAAGAAACCAAATACTGTCTGTGTTATTCATCAAAATACATGTCACTTGCGTATTGATATTACTGATCTAACTTACAGGCAGAGGTGCAGTTGTCAAAGACTGAGTTATATTGTTACAGGGAAACTACATCACATGTTGATGAAATGGCATACAGAAAAGTAGAAATACACATTTGTGTTGGTACGAAGAGAGAGTTGTTATACTTTCAACTACATTTCAAAGTCACCTCTAATATTATAGCAACTCTGTACAGTACAAAAGATTTGTAATTTTTGCTGATAATACCAGTAAAATTGTAAGAAATTGTACCAACACATTGACATGTTACAGCAGAAATTTAACAAAATGGTCAATTTCATATTTAGTTACAGATAAGCATGAAACAAAATTGTAACATACTGACTCATATATCTTCATATCACAGCAAAATTGTAACAGGCTGCACCATACATCAACAAACTACAGCAAAATTGTAACAAATTGTCCCACATATCTCCATTGTTACACAATTGTTGTTCGCCCATACATCATCATCATCACACAAGATTGTAGCAAACTGCCCCACATGTCATCAGCTAAGTATTCATACACATCTTAACATATACATATACAAACACAAATGGCATATAAACAAAGGATAATATTGTGAATTACTTTCATAGATTTGACAATTTACTGCCTCCTATGGAAATAGTAGGGTACTTCAGAAACTATATAATGAAGTCTAATGACAATACATTTCCTCATCTGAAAGTCAGAGGTGTGGTCACCTTTGTTCAAAGTTTCTGAACATTAGATAAATTAATAAGTATTCAGTACATCCTTACAGAATCACAATGGATACCATTGAACATGGCATAATATGTAGCCAGTTGGGTAAAAACTTGCATATAACTGCTGTCTTTAATCCCACTCAAAATTTGTCACATCATATTTACAAAGCTGCCTAATTTAAACTATTCTATTCACCTATACTTCCATTCCACATGTTGTGTCAAGAACAATAAATTCTACTTCTTTATCCAGACAGATGACCAGGAAATTCTGGATAGAGTTATTCTAAAACTTGAAACTCATGGACTCCATCAGATTCTTTCCGCTTGTTGATGGAGAGGTCACCGAACATCAGTTATAATAAAACTCTCAAATGAAGGAGATCTAGAGTAATGTATATGTGAGACAAAAAGCAAAAGGGGACTTCTTGTAGAAGTACAAGCAAAAATGTATGATGTGTAAAATATCTGTTTCCATTTTTTGTGTGTTATAATAATTTACTTCCTTCTGTACATGCTCATATCGATTTGAAAGTTGTTTGAAGGCAACAGGAGTCAATAATACCATTAAAAGTAATCTCTGATTGCCTTTTCAAAATGGACCTCTTGTTGTAATTGAAAAATAAACCTTAAAGGCAACAAAACATACAAAAAATATTCAGAATGTTAACATCTTGTGCACCGACTTTAACATTTCTGGATGTTCTTTCCACAATGTTGCTTCTGTACATTTGTTACATTAGTTCTGGCAATCAGCTCCACCTGGATATAAGATTGTGGAATGACCAAGTTCACCCATTCACGCATTGGTTGTGGCAAGATATGTTTCAGAATTAGGATATCAATTAGAGATCAAGACAGAGTTCTCATGGATTTTGAAGACGACTGTTGGATTATAGGTAAGGAAATGTTATGAGTAATGTATACAGGCAACATGCTAGTATACATTTGTCTGAAAAGAAGAAGAAAAAATAAGAAAAATTTGAAAAATGTGTTAACTCATTACAGTCGATAAGTACTATCATTATTATGTTAGACAGTGCTATAAATACCAACACAATTTTCTGTGAACTCTCACACGACATTGCATTTAGTGAAAAAGAAGAAGCAGAGGAAGAGAAAGAAGAAGAAGTCAGTGATGAGTAACATACTGAATGAGAGAGAAAAAATTCTGATTGACAACTCCATTACTCGCATCAAACATCATAAATATAAACCATTTTGTCAACAAGTTTTCGCTCACAACAGTGCCATAGAAATATATACCTATTTCGTTGCAGGACTCATCTGTGTAATAAAGAAAGACTTCTCAATGGAAGAGAAGCAGTGAAAGCACCTGACATTGTAGAACTCTGCATGTCACCTGCTGTCATTAATACAATATCGTTTGAATAACCAAATTAGTGATTACGAGTGCTATCTGGGAACTGCAACACTAATGAAATGCTCTTCATCTTTTACACCACGTGACACGGTTACATTTCAGAATGATAGTTAGGGAACGAGTGAGGAACTAAGAGAATTTGTTGGTAATGATGGACGTATCAGCTTCTGCATGCCGCGAAGTATGATACTTGGTTCCCAGAGAATTACAGGAAGATAATTTCAAACGCTCACTGATTCGCTGCAGACAAAGCACTAATTGTATTGTCTCAGGTACATCAGACACTAAAGACGAAAACTATATTCGAAAAAATGTTCTGGAAAATGCGAGAAACTCGATTCTCCGAGGAACATATTAAAAATGATCTGATCGTTTTTCTTTTTTCGTAATAAGTATCAATTATTATGTTAATTTCCAAAAGCCATGCTAATATTACAAGACTCATATATAAGCGACGTGGTTGTTGCGTGACCATTGCTGAAAAACATTCGCTGCAACAATGTGAGTGAAATAGCATATAAGCAGAGAAGGCTAGAATTAAAGATATTGTCTACAGTGAAGTAGCCACAGGCGAACTCTCGCTCGGTTGGAGAAGGAAGAGCTTCAGAAACTGGTCATTCTTTATCAAGTCGATCATCACGGCATTTACAGACAGTAAATTTTACGTGAATTAATGAAGAATATATGCCGCTGCTCCAACTTTCTGCAACCAAAGTTACACACTGATATGAAGCATGTGTGCAAATGGTTGCATAAATGCATGTTAAAAAAAATAAATAATCCGAAGTACGAAGCTCACGTTTCAGTTAGTGTCAGCATGTCCTTCTCAATCAGGACGTATAATGTACTAAAGCAGTTCTTGTATCGTTTTATTAGCCTTCGGCAAAATGTCCTATCAGTTCGGTGTCATTTACCCAAATCTCTCAAGTTAGGATATGCCTCATCCATATGACTCAGTTGTACAGAAGGATCCGACGAAACTCACGTTCTGCGTAATGACTGTTGCCGTATTGATTCCCTCAAAATCCGATCCTTGACAATTCATACGCACAATAATTCTACGGAGCCAGATCTGGAGCACA
The DNA here is from genome assembly GCF_023898315.1 of Schistocerca nitens. Lineage (NCBI taxonomy): Eukaryota > Metazoa > Arthropoda > Insecta > Orthoptera > Acrididae > Schistocerca > Schistocerca nitens. Next base: position 888,249,100 of record NC_064616.1, read on the forward strand.
AGGAAGATTAGAGATTGGAGTTTACCGTCATGTCGACAAGAAGGCCGTTAGAGGTGGAGCACAAGTTAAGATGGATAAAGAGGGAAACGAAATCAGCTATGACATTGCCAGCATGAACTGAAACAGCGTAGCCACTGAGAATGTAAATCTGCATGGCCAGAAGGGATCTGAACCACACTTCTCGTGTATGTAGCTCAGTGTCTGAAGCACTGAGTCATTTCGCTTGGGAGGAAGCACTAGGCATTCTTTTATATTTACCGTTTTGTTCTCTATTGGAATGTGTTACACGGAAACGAATGTTATCATAGTTAAAACAAAAAAAAAAACCTTATCCCTATCAGAACGTTTATTCACAAATACACATTGCATTTTATCCAGGTAACAGCCAACTTCGGTGGTTTCTCTAAGTGTGTTCAAATCCACAATGATCACACGTTTGGGTTACCATAATACAGTGAAAACGACATATGTGAAGTCAGTCTGCGCCAGTAACTCCACCCCTCAACTTATTTTACAGTCCTTGCATACTTGCAGTCATTCACCAATCAACGTTCACACCCTTCAGTGTAGAATACGTGCGCTAATTTGTAATGACACTAAGAACTTGAAGGTGTTATACAGACCGATGGTGGACGACAGAGAGTAAATAAATTGATGGAGAGAGCAAAAAATGAGATAAATGAGTAGTGTCTAGAAGTTTTCTGTTTAGTAACTTAACCCACGCATTCCAGCCACGACATTCATATAAATTAAAGCTGTAAACAGTTCTTTACTAAGCAAATCTGTCGTCTACATACACTATCTCATCTGGACACCTCTTAGTGGATATTAATAGCAATGTGTCCAACCTTCGTCTTTATGATGGCTTGAACTCTGCTGGGAACACTTTCTATGAGGTGTCTGAATGTATGTGGAGGAATGGCAGTCCACTCTTCTTCAAGAACCGAAGCAGGAGAAACTAGTGATGTAGAACGCTGAGAGATCTGGGGCGAAGTCGACGTTTTTACTCATCCCGTAGATGTTACATTGGTTTCAGGTCGGGACATTGGACAGGCCAACCCATTTCAGGAACGTTACTGTCCGCAAACCATTATCTCACAGATGCTGGTTTTCGACAGGCTGCATTGTCATGTTGGTACAACAATAATCCTCTCCGAACAGTTCCTCTGCTGTACGCAGTACACAATGCAGCAAAATGTGTTCCTCTCCTGAATTTAGCGTTTTCGTAAATGCAGTAAGGGGACCACGCCCTAACTACAAAAAACGCCCCATAACATGAACCAACCTCCACCATACTTCACTTTTGGCACTACTCCTCACGTCAGGAAACGTCCTCCAAGCAGTCAACCAAACCAAACCATCCATCAGACTGCAAAGGGATATAGCGTGATTCATCACTTCTTTCTAGACATACACCTCCTAGTGGCGTCGCTCTTTACATAAGACTAAAAAAATGCGTACCTGAGGAGGTTCTGCTAGATCAGTGTACCTCATTCTTTTTCACTCCCTGAGCACACTCTGTGCTAGATGGACTGCTGGTAGCACATTGAAACTCACGAATGATTCCCTCCGATAATTTCATGCGACTTTTTTACTGCCACTCTTACCCAATGGCACCTGTCCATCAGTGCGTGAGGTCTGCCTGGATTTGGGTTAGCCGTGGTTGTTCCTTCGCATTTCCACTTCACAGTCACATCACGAAAAGTCGTTTTTGGCAGCTTTAGAAGGGTTGAAATGTCACTGATACATCTGTTATTCAAGTGACATCCAATGAATGATCTACGTTCGAAGCCACCGAGTTCTCCCGACCGAACCATTATGCTGTTCCGCGCGACTGTTGCGGTCGTAGCTTGGAATCCTGCCTCCGGCATGGCTGTGTGTGATGTCCTTATGTTAGTTAGGTTCTGTTCTTAATATATATTAATGACTTGCCATTCTGTATTCACGAAGATGCAAAGCTGGTACTTTTTGCCGATGATACAAGTATAGCTATCACACCCAACAGACAAGAATTAACTGGTGAAATTGTAAACGATGTTTTTCAGAAAATCATTAAGTGGTTCTCTGCAAATGGGCTCTCATTAAACTTTGACAAAACACAGTACATACAGTTCCACACAGTAAATGGAATGACACCATTAATAAATATAGACTTCGATCAGAAATCGGTAGCTAAGATGGAATATTCAAAATTTCTAGATGTATGCATTGATGAGGGGTTAAACTGGAAAAAACACACTGAGTATCTGCTGAAACGTTTGAATTCAGCTACTTATGCTATTAGGGTCATTGCAAATTTTGGCGATATACATCTCAGTAAATTAGGTTACCACGCCTATTTTCATTCTCTGCTTTCGTATGGCATCGTATTCTGGGGTAACTCATCATTGAGTACAAGAGTGTTCATTGCACAAAAGCGTGTAATCAGAATAATTGCTGGAGCTCATCCAAGATCATCCTGCAGACACTTATTTAAAGATCTAGAGATCTTCACTGTACCCTCACAATATTTATATTCACTTATGAAATTTGTTATTAACAATCCGAACGAATTCAAAAGTAATAGCAGTGTACATGGCTACAACACTAGGAGAAAGGATGATCTTCACTACTCAGTGTTAAATCTAACTGGCTCAGAAGGGGGTAAATTATGCTGCCACAAAAGTCTTTGGTCACTTACCTAATAGCGTCAATAGTCTGACAGATAGCCATATAGCATTTAAAAGGAAATTAAAAGACTTTCTTAATGGCAACTCCTTCTACTCATTAGATGAATTTTTGGCTATAGTATGTGGGTAATTTCCCCAACCCCCACAAAAAAACAAAAAAAATAAAAATAAAAATAAAAATATTATGTGTCATGTAATATTTTGTGTAATGTAATATCTTGTATAGACACATTTTATTAACATGACACGTTCCACATCATTACGAAGTGTCGTATTCATGATCTATGGAACAAGTACTAATCTAATCTAGGTTTAAGTAATTCTAAGTTCAGGGGACTGATGACCTCAGATGTTAAGTTCCATAGTGCTCAGAGCCATTTGAATCATTATGCTGTTACTGCTGCTCTACCAAAACCATAGTACTCTCTGCCTTCTTTTATACTGGCGGGTTGGCATCTCGTGACATGTAGCGGTCAGTTCTGCATTGCATAGAGGTGTCCGGATAATTTTGATGAGATTGTGTACATAAACTGCCTATTGGCTTCTGTCTCGGGTTCTTCGGCCGACGTTCATCTAATGATTTTTCTGACGTTTCGCCAGCACGAGTGGCTGGCATTGTCAAAGCTTCACCCTCCATTGCCGGTGGTGAACTGGAGCCGAGCTTTTTTTTTTTTTTTTTTTTTTTTTTTAACTATTCATTTCCGCTCCTGAAGGGAGGCGGATGGGCCGCTGGAGAGCTTGTTGCTCTATTGGGGCCAGAGATGAGGGTATTACATTTTTTCCTTTTCTTTATTTATTTTGTACTTATTGCTAACTTACATACTAATTACTGTTTTCCCAAAACAGTGTTTGGCAGTTTACAATTGTTTTGTTATCTTACAGACTAGTTACATTGTTTTGTTATCTTACAGACTAATTACAATTTTTACAATTTTTAAGTTGTAGAAGTCAAATAGAATTGGAGATGGAGCTAGTAGTAGAAATGAAAATAGAAAAATAAAAACAAAAATACAAAAGAATACAAAAGTCAGGGCGACAGTGGAGGCGTGTTTATGTGCCGTATTGTTGCTATCGATTCGGTAAGGTTTATGGTGGCGGGCGGTCGGGGTTCAATGCCTGGAGGTGTGGGGGGGTAGGAGTGTCGTTGTTCTGTATGTGTAATTGTCTTGCGTGTTCGTGTTGGTGTATAGTGTCAGGGAAGGTGTGGAGGGTGTTGTTTATGATTGTTCTTGGTGGGTAAGTGTATTTGTGTTTGGGTTTGTTTCTGTGTCTGGGTCTGTGGGTGTATATTGTGTGTAGGTCAGGTCGGGAGGTGAGGGTGGTTTTCCCATAGCGGGCTCTCAGGATGGCTAATCTTGTTTGGACAGGGGTGACTTTTGCTTCCTCAAAGACCTCTTGTCTGGGGGTGGAGGGTGGGAGTCGTAGTATGCTGCGAAGTATTCGCCTTTCGGTGCGAAAGATTCTTTCTGCTTGGGTCTTGGAGATGCAGGCGAGAGGCGCTGCCGCGTATTCAAATAGTGGGCGGACAAAGCCAGGATCCGTTGACCTTAAGGCTTTCCTCTTTCTTGTTCAAACTGTTTGCGTGTTTTTGTATTTCTACAGCTTCTCTGAACAAGCGCGTGTGATAGTGCTTCTCTACAGCCAGAACTTCCGTGTTGGCGAATTTTATTACGTGGTCGGTCTCATTCAGTGCGTGCTCTGCCACGGCCGATTTCTCCACCTGCCCCAACCTGCAATGTCGCTTATGCTCTTTGATCCTGGTGTTAATGGATCGTCCAGTCATTCCGACATAAACTTTTCCGCATGTGCATGGTATGCGGTATATTCCCGACATTGCAAGTGGGTCTCTTTTCTCCTTCGCCGATCTAAGACACTCTTTGATCTTCCTTGTCGGTTTGAAAATCGTCTTTACGCCATGTTTGCGCAATATACGGCCGATTCTGTCCGTCACTCTGGGAATGTATGGCAGAAAGGCCGTACCCGACAATTCTTTTTCCGGTTCCTTACTTCGCCGAGGGTTGGGCTCTGTTACACTTCTAATATAATTTGTGGAGTAACCATTGCTCCTCAGGACAGTTTCCAGGTGTTGCATTTCTCGTTTGAGGTGTTGCGGCTCACATATTCGTCCTGCTCTCGTTACGAGCGTACTAATCATGCCTCTTTTCTGGCTCGGGTGGTGGTTTGGCAGTTTGTGCAGGTATCGGTCCGTGTGAGTCGGTTTTCGATACACGCTGTGTCCCAGATCTTCGCCGTCCCTTGTGACCAGAACATCTAGAAATGGCAGTTTCTTGTCCTTTTCTACTTCCATGGTAAATGTTATGTTGGCATGGAGGCTGTTCAAGTGTCTTAGGAAGTCACTGAGCTGTTCTTCACCATGGCTCCACACCACGAAAGTATCATCGACGTACCTGTACCACACCTTAGGTTTGCAAGTCGCCGAGTCCAGTGCCTGTGCTTCGAATTGTTCCATGAAGAAGTTGGCCACCACTGGACTGAGAGGACTACCCATGGCGACGCCTTCCAGGAAGGAAGATCAAAGAGTGTCTTAGATCGGCGAAGGAGAAAAGAGACCCACTTGCAATGTCGGGAATATACCGCATACCATGCACATGCGGAAAAGTTTATGTCGGAATGACTGGACGATCCATTAACACCAGGATCAAAGAGCATAAGCGACATTGCAGGTTGGGGCAGGTGGAGAAATCGGCCGTGGCAGAGCACGCACTGAATGAGACCGACCACGTAATAAAATTCGCCGACACGGAAGTTCTGGCTGTAGAGAAGCACTATCACACGCGCTTGTTCAGAGAAGCTGTAGAAATACAAAAACACGCAAACAGTTTGAACAAGAAAGAGGAAAGCCTTAAGGTCAACGGATCCTGGCTTCCCGTACTGCAGCGAACGACCGTCGCAGGTAGCAAGAGGAGAACCGCACCGGAAATGACCGCGGAGAAGCCCTCGGACGTTGGCGCGCCAGGTACATATAGCCTGCGCCCGCGAGCTCGGCTCCAGTTCACCACCGGCAATGGAGGGTGAAGCTTTGACAATGCCAGCCACTCGTGCTGGCGAAACGTCAGAAAAATCATTAGATGAACGTCGGCCGAAGAACCCGAGACAGAAGCCAATAGGCAGTTTGTCAACAAGTGGCCACGAAAGCCTCAACAATTTTGTATTGTGTACATACTCTGCAAACCGTTGTGAAGCGCAAGGCACTTATTCGAGAGCGGGAAGAATGATGGCTTAAATGGCTCAGTGCACGATGTACTTAACTCGGATTCTTGTTTACGTGGTCCCTACGGGGATGGTGCGTAAGAGCTGTAGTATATTACTAAGAGTCCTTACTTAAAGCTGGTTCTTGAAATATTGTAAGTAGGCTTTCGCGGGATAGTTAGCATCCATCTTCAAGCGCCTGTCCATTCGAATGTTTCGGCATCCCTGTCACACTCAACGAAAGCTAAAAAATCTTGTGACCGTAAGTTGTGTCCTTTTCGTACGCATTAAGTATTCTCTGTTAGCTCTATTTGCTATAGGACCCACACACTTGAGCAATAGTCTAGGACCGGTAGAAAAAAGTTTTTGTAAGCAGTCTCCTCCGTAGACTGATTGCGTTTTCCCAGTACCCTACAAATGAATCAGAGCCTAAAACCTGCTGTACCTGTGACTGAGCCAGTGTGGTCATTTCATACCAGAGTCTTCTATGAATTGACTAATTCCAGTTGTAACTCACTCATACAATATCACAACATGGTACATTTTTCGTTTCGTTTAGTGCACAATTTTACGTTTCTGAACATGTAAGTCGGTTTGACAATTTTTGCATTACTTTGAAATCTTACCAGAATTTGATCGAAGATTTGTGCAGCCTTTTTCAGGCAGTGCTTCATAATTGATATTGAATCATATGGGAAGAGTCTATAGTTACTATTTACATTGTCTGTCCGGTGATCAACATACCTCATGAACAGCAAGGGTCCCATCACACTTCCCTTAGTCATGTCTGTTCATAACGTGCTACATCATCCCTACCAGTAAATCCTCAATCCAATCAAAAAAGTTTTGAAACCCGATATCATAGTACTTTCAATAACAAGTATTCGGGAGGACGACGGTTCAATCCCGCGTCCACCCATCCTGATTTAGGTTTTCCGTGATTTCCCTAAATCACTCCAGGCAAATGCCGGGATGGTTCCTCTCAAAGGGCACGGCCGACTTCCTTCCCCATCCTTCCCTAATCTGATGAGACCGATGACCTCGCTGTCTGGTCTCCTTCCCCAAACAACCCCCAATAACAAGTATTTCTGCTGTAACGAATCAAATGCTTTTCGAAAATCGAGAAATATTGCATCTACCTATCTGCGTTAATCCATGGCTTTCGGTACGTAAAGTGAGAAAAGCCTGAGTTGACCAGTTTTTTGGGATCCATGCCGGTTGGCATGGAGGAGGTAATTCTGTTTCAGGCACCACATTACGTTTGAGCTCAGTAAATTTTCTAAGACTTTACGACAGGTGAACGTCAAAGATATTAGAAGGTAGTTTTGTCGTTCAGTTATAGTGCTCTTCTTAAGGATTACCTGTGCTTTCTCAAACTATTTGGTACAGTTTTCCTTTTTTTCTTTTTTTTTAGATTCTGATACTTTTTTAGCAATGTGGTTAAAGGAAGGGCTAACTCATGCACACATTCTGCGTAGAATTTGATAGGGATTCAGTCAGGCCCTATAGACTTGATCAGTTTTCGCGATTTCAGAGGTTTCTCACTGTCGCTGATTCTGATATATATTATCTTCGCAGTAGTGTGAGAATTAAACCAGGATAATATTCCCGGATTTCTTTTTTAAAGGAACATTTGAAAGATTAGCATTTTTGTTGAAGAACTCCACATAACATGCTGTTTAAAAATTATTTTACTCCTCCATTTCTTGAATTTCAAGCTTATTTTAAAACTTGCCCTATTAAGTTTCTCCATTCGTTATTGAAGTTTATCTGTATAAGAGGCTGGCGGTGCAATTAAATAGAAGGAGAAGAGGATATCTTACATTTCATTGATTACAAAATCAAGTGAAAGTACAATAAAATTAAGAATCCAGTGCACGGACACACTCCTGAGTCCTTTTCAATATAATGCTGAGTCCCTCCGAACTCCTTGCATGCGCTAATATGACTGGGAAAGGTGTCGTGCACCCTTTGTATCACATTCTGAAGCGTGCTGGCTGGGAAATGTTGCATTTGGCCTTCGATATTCTGGAGATTTGCGCTGGGATGGAGTCACCGTCTGATGTAGTCCAACGCATGTTTTAATAGGGACAGAGTAGGGGATCAAAGGAGCTAAAAGAGTATCTTTACGTATCGCTCGAAGTTCACAGAGGCAGGGGAACAAAGGAGCTAAAAGAATATCTCCTCGCATCGCTCACCCCTTCATAGAGACACGTTCTATGTGCAGACGAGAATTGTTCAGTTTAAAGATGGTCCTTGGATAGTTGGTCATGCGAGACAATATGTGAGGAAGCAGAATGCCCTTGTAGCACCATTGTGTCGTCAGTGTTTCCTGAATCACTTTCATAGAAGGTCTGAAATCATTCGCGATGGTATGCCTTACCAAGGTGTTAGAATCCATTCTCTCACGTCGGCGTCACCGTACTCGCGGACGACAGGCATCCTAGGTAGTACAGAACCGGTAGTTCGTATTGAAAATGATGCGATGCCAGTCGTTAACAGTCCATGCTTTCTGTGAATGGTACTCTTCAAACGCAGTCGTTTCTGTCGTGGAGTCAGTGGCGGACTTCGCACTGGATGGAGGTTTACTAGCCCGACTGCAGCTAGTCTCCGACACGAGGGTGTTGTAGTGCGTCCATTACTTTAACTACAAGATTCAAAATGGACATATCTAAAAAAAGTTTTTTTTTTTTTTTTTTTTTTTTTTTTTTTTTGTCAGCGACCGATAGCTGGAGTGTAACTCTGTGCACTGTACGCGAAGGGTCACACATATACCTACTGGAACATGGTTTCGTTGGCTGTTGATTGTCTTGAAGATGCAGAATGAACAAATCTAGCACAGTTGTTCTCTCTTTGCAAGATAGGGAATGTCGGCCATGAGACACTGTCGGTTTACCATGAAGGAACTGCCATGAGAACTTCTGATGAAGTTTGTAGCTTTTTTGCTGGACTACATACAACAAAATATTAAAGCACGAGATGCACAGTATCTAACACAGTTCAGTGAAGCATGTCCTGGACAAAGTAGAAATCACATACTGCTTCGTTTTCTACTTAATAAGGTTGACATCGATATACTGAAAACTATGAACCACAATTCCCTGTACGAGGACGTTCCCTTATGCCCTGTGACAGTGACTTCGGGGCTATTAAACGGCTCATCTGTAAGAGTGACAGAATATGTACAGTGGAAGTATACAGTGGGCTTTTGAAAAGAACAGTGTGTCTGGACGTTTCTCCATCGAAGGACATAAGATTCTAGCTTTCAAGAAATAGTGGCACAGGCACTATGAAAACGTGTGTCTGTCTGTTGAGACAGCAGTAAGTGGTACTCCTAAGGAAAATAAAATGACTTCTCAACTGCAGAAGGTGAAGCATGTTGAATATAAATCTGGTATGAAAGGGAAGACTGTTGCTTATGAGTATATTGATGGACTAGACAAGCACACATGTCCTCTTAAATGTTACAATGACTTATCTTTCTGAGTCTACCCCATGAGAAAGCAAAGTCACTGGTGGTGTTCCAGTAACGGTAAGAAAAGTAATTGATCTCCTGAAACTTGCACAGCTTATTCTTGCAGGCTACAGTGAGTTTTATGAGGCTGAGACACTTTTCAAAAAGGCCCAAAACACACACAAAAGGTGAGAACAGTGAATGAGAAGAAAAGCAGCCCGTAATTATTACTCCATTCATATGTTCTTCTAAAAATTATTATCAATTCTGCTCATTTCCTGAGTGTGACATAATAATAACAACATTTTTATCTGGAACTTTATTTTTTAATTCATTAAATTTTTTAAGAGTCCTGTGATTGCAAAAGTCGTACTTTGCAAAATACATATAACGCACAATAACTGCCTGATATGTCACATGTCGGAGCAGTTTTCCAAGCAGTATTGTGACAAAACATGATTCCATAAGTTTCAGAAAAGTTTCATGTCAAAACTTTGTGTTTCAAACTATCTATGAAGTTCTTCGTACCTACTGCGCAATTTCACTTTTGTTAGCTATGACTTTTTTGCATCTTGTAGTTCACTTGTGCCGAATGATAGGAGCAAAGGTGAAGAGGTTTTGATGTGGATGGTACCCAGTACACTGGTGTGATTAGACTTGATCGACCAGAGCCTCGATGAGGCGCGTCGCTTCTCACCCCCCCCCCCTCCCACCGTCACCTGCTTCGGTTCGGTGGTTCAATATAGAACTACCGTTAAACAGCTTTAAACCTAAATGTCCCGAACGAGGCCACGAGGCAGTTATATTTTAGGTTTCCGTGATTTTCCTAAATCTCTTAAGGCGAAAGCCGGGATTGTTCCTTTTTAAAGAACTCGGCTGATTTCCTCCCCTGTCCTTCCGCAATCCAGGACCTGCACTTTGTCTCCAATGACCCAGTCGTCGACGGGACATTAAATCCTAACCTTCCCTCCTCCTTGTAACATCTTAGTCAACTGGACCTGAATCACTGTCCCGTCTTACCGTCTTCCTTCATTCAAACGCTGTACTTATCTAGACTTGCACAGTTAGAGCAGCTGCTTACATGCGGATTCGCGATGAGACCTTCTCCAAAACCTCCCATCAACTTGGAACATTGTGTCCCAAGAATACGCGTCGTTCAACTGTGATTCTTCACCACGACCACTGACGAAGTATTTCTGTACAGAGGGTCACATCGCCAGAAAATTAAGTACAAAACTTTCATCCAACATCACCAGAAAATTACTTACAAAACTTTCATCCAACAGGTTCTTGAGTGGTGTTTGTCAGTTTGGAACCCTTAACAAATTAGACTAAGAGACAGAGGGAATACAGAGAAGAGCTATGATATTCGTCAGTAAATGGTTTGTCTAGCGCGAGAGTGTCACAACAAATACTCAGCAACACCCTACTAGAAAGAAATTGTGAATCACGTAAAGATTTACTGTTTCAGATTCTGAGAACACATATTCCAAGGTGAATCAAGCAATATGTTACTACCTCTCACATACATCCCGCTTAATGATCGTGACAACTAAACTGAAGAAGAAATTCTGGCTTGTTAGGTGTTTCGATTCACTAATGGAATAAGAACGAGACAAAATGATACTGTATATGTTTCATAGTAAAATCACTATCGCACTATAGGGATAACGAGAGCGTTGTTTTGAACAGTCATTCTTGATATAACTGTGTGGGCATCGAGCGGCCAGAGTCAGTTACTAAAAAAGTTGTCTGTGTATAATAGTGCATCATATTGTGAAATAACTATCACTGGATGAAACAGACGATTCGGACACGGTTAGCCAGAAGAAGTTCACCGTAGTCGTGGCCGAAACTTTTACGTTAACAGTCATTCTTGAGATTTACGTTGTTTATGAAAATCAGCAAGCGCAGCAGCAATTTTTTTGGTGAAGTATACACATTGTATGTTCAGTGACACCTAATTCTTGTTTGTTGTGTGAAATCGAGTAATGGCATCGTTGGGGTGAAGCAGAGGCAGCGAGTTCTGGTTTGGCATGAAATATAAAGCTGGGTAGATTACCGGGATCAATACAACAGTTCTGCCGCCCTGCTTCTCAACGGCGACCACGCAGCGTCGGAGCTAGACGCTTCCGACCCTTGAATTCTTTTTTTAAAGAATCCATGTATTACTTGTATCGTTTTGACGAAAGATTTATTCATAGCAGCTGGAGACCCTCGGCTCTGGTCCGTATAAAATAATAGAAATGAACTGGCAGAAAGGGAGGACTATCAAATGATAGCATCTCGTCGTACTTGAAAACGTAGCAAAAGAAGTGGAAAAATATCAATGACCTCAAATAAAGTTAAAGCCTTATTGAAACTCTTATTAGATCTGAAAATCATTATGTAGGGCACCCTGGAGGAGGAGGATTTAGCACAACTGATTTGTTTTATATACAGTATTCTCTTCTAAGTTAGTTCTAAGCGTGAAAGCGAAATTATGACGCAGATGCATGAACTAAAGGAAAAAACGGTTAGATGGAAGGAAGGTTAAAGTGGAGCTTTCCGTCGATATCATGGTTGTTATTAGAGACAGAGATCAGACTATTTGGATAATTATGGGGAAGGAAATAGAGCGAGAAGTATTTAAAGAAGATACGCTCGCCGGACAGATATTAGATACTGTGTAATAAAGAGCACATTGGTCGCCTTGTAGTACTGTAGGTTGTGTAAACCTCGCACCAGACTGTCTTGAGACCCTGAACATTGAGGTTAGTCAAGGTAGTGAAGCGATTTGTACGAGGGCGAGTCAAATGAAAACCTTAAATATTTTTGTAAATATTATTTATTGTGCAGAAGTGATACAAAGCTGTATCACTTTTCAACATAATCTCTCCCAAGATCAATGCAAGTCCTCCAGCGCTTACAAAGTGCATAAATTCCTTTAGAAAAAAATTCGTTTGGTAGTCCGCACAACCACTAATGCACAGTGTGGCGTACCTCTTCGTCAGAACGGAACTTCTTTCCTCCCATTACGTCTTTGAGTGGTCCAAACATATGAAAATCACTTGGGGCAAGGTCTAGTGAGTATGGTGGATGAGGAGGACACTCAAAATGGAGGTCTGTATTGTTGCAACTGTTTTACGGGCAGTGTGGGGCCTTGCATTGTCATGTTGCAAAATGACACCTGCTGACAGCAAGCCACGTCGCTTTGATTTGATTGCAGGCCACAGATGATATTTAAGGAGATCTGTGTATGATGCACTGGTGACAGAGGTCCCTCTAGGCATGTAATGCTCCAGAATGACGACTTTCTCGTCCCAAAAGAGAGTCAGCATAACCTTCCCTGTTGACGATTATGTTCGAAACTTCTTTGGTTTTGGTGATGAGGAATGGCGCCATTCCTTGCTCGCTCTCTTCGTTTCCGGTTGGTGGAAGTGAACCCAGGTTTCGTCCCCAGTAACGATTCTTACAAGGAAGCCATCACCTTCTCGTTTAAAGCGCCGAAGAAGTTTTTCACAGGCATCAACACGTCGGTCTCTCATTTCAGAAGTCAGCTGCCGTGGCACCCATCTTGCAACACTTTGTGAAACTGGAGTACATCATGCACAATGTGGTGTGATGACCCATGACTAATCTGTAAACATGCTGCAATCTCATTCAGTGTCACTCTGAGGTTTTCCTTCTCTATGGCTCCAACTGCTGCAATGTTCTGTGGAGTCACAACTCGTTGTGCCTGACCTGGACGAGGAGCATCTTCCACTGAAGTCACACCATTTGCGAACTTCATACTCCATTCGTAGGCTTGCTGCTGTGACAAACATGCATCACCGTACTGAACCATCATTCGTCGATGAATTTCAATACGTTTCACACCTTCACTACGCAAAAACCGAACAACAGAACGCTGTTCTTCCCTAGTGCAAAACGCAAGGGGGGCGGCCATCTTTATACTGATACTGCGACGGTATGTGTACATCTGCACTATGCTGCCACCTACAGGCCATTCTGCACGCTGATTGTAGCACGCTTACCAACTTACAGGATAACGGCGCGAAATTTCGATTTGTTATTACAAATTTAAGGTTTTCATTTGACTCACCCTCGTATATGCCAGTCAGTTCCATGGTATCAGTGCAGTAAGATGAGTCGATGTGGAGACGTGACGGAATGGCAGAAAGCGGCAATCATCTTTGGACACGCGCTTTACCACACCGTGAATGTATTTGCTCTATTTGTTGGTGTGTCAACTCGGACTGTCCAAACTGTCCTAACCGACAGCTACCGGAGACGAGTGTGGCGCCTTGTCAATGACAATCGCTTTCCAGTTCGACAGGAATTGTTGCTGTCAGAGTTTGTAGGTCCATCTCAACCAGTTTCGAGCGAACATTGCAAAGGAAACTGCATTCAATGGACATTCGGAGTCGGGTGCATCGTAAAGGACCGTTGCTCGTAGCATCACATTAAGCTGCACGCCTCCAATGGGCCAAACAATATAGCAACTGGACAATAGCGGACTGGAGGCGTGTAATGTGATCCTATGAGTGGCGGTTTTACCTCTTTTCAAATGAAGCGAGACGTCGTGTGCACCGACGGCCCTATGAAGTGTTTAACCTGCAGCGATTGTTGTTGTTCAGGCCAGAGGTAGTTCTGTGATGTTTTGGAACTGTTATCTTACCATGGCTTGGGCCAACGCATTTATGTTCATATGAACGTGATCCCGGACGCTAATTTCAAACCCACACTGAAGAAGTGTTGCCCTTTCTTCTACATGGGGTGATTCAGCTGTTCCTACCGATGTTGTTTTATAATAATAATAAGTTTACTGCAGCCAAATAGCCATACAAATTCAAAGTACAATGATAATAATAAAAGAAGTTATAAATTTTACATATTGTGATTTGCATAGTCACTTATTTACCATTTCCTTATGGTACAGAGCTCTTGTTCATGTTCGGTCAATCATGGCGCCTGTGCTGTAAAATTCTGTAGGTATGTCTCCTCTGTTTTCCTTGAAAGTTTTAAGTAGATTTTCCAAAGCGTTGCTTTTAGGTAGCATCAGGTTTGTCCGTAGGTCTTCAATGAGGAAGGGTTACCTCGCCAGCAGTATACAAGTCTGAATCGTGTTGTTTTGGACACTTCTATTGCTTTCTTTATATAGGTCGCCTACACTCTTTCTAGTGTCCTTAGGTTTTTCACTGTAAGATGTGGTCCGATACTTTCTGTGCTGTACGTTAGTATTGGGAAGATTTTGGCTCTGAGTAGTGCCATTGCTGTCTCTAGGCTAAGGGATCTGGTGTCTTGTATGTTATGGATTGCCATTATTGCTTGCATTGCTTTCTCTGTTACATGTTTTGTGAAACATTTTGCAGTGGTTTGTTTTGCGAGCCCTGGGAACTTTAAGTATGGTACAATCTTAAGTTTTCTCTCCCGTATGAAGATCTCATCTGATGCAGGTGCTCTTCCTTCACTTCTGAATACCATCATTTCTGTTTTCGCCACATTTATTTCGAAGGCGTGTTCGACACACCAGTCTTCCATATCGTTTTTCGCTTCTTGTAACTTTGCAATGTCCTCTGCGCCTATTGCAAAATCTTCTGCATATGAGATTAATCCTTCCTTTGGGGTATTCTTACAATTTCTTCTACTGCAAGGATAAATAACAGAGGACTCAGTGGGTCTCCCTGTAGTACTCCGTTTGACTGGAGTATTGGCTCCTATAGGGAGAGATTGTCTGAGATCCTTATTTCTTTCCATCGCAGTATTGAGCTTATGATTCGTGTCCATATGTTGTTTTCTCCTTGGGTTTCCTCTAGTTTTTTGGTCATTAATTTTCTATTTATAAAGTCAAAGGCTTTTGTGAAATCTATAAATACTACGTAGAGCTTTTCTCTGTCTTCATGGGCTTCCCATACGCTCTTTGGTAGGAGTTCTATTGCAGTCAGAGTTGTTCTTCCCTTCCTGGATCCCATTTGGCTTTCAGCTAGGTGTTCGTCGATTGTTTGCTTTATTCATTCTGTTATTATTTTTGTGAACACTTTGAAAGGTAAGTTTTCTAGGGGTATGCCTCTGTATTTGCTAGGGTCCTTGAGGTCTCCTTTCCCTTTTACTATTGACTGTCCCCACTGTTCCAGAATGGAGGCTGTTTATATGCACTTACTGTAGAGTTTTGTTCACAATGGCGTTAGTATTTGGACAATGTCTTTTAAATATTCGGTATAAAGTCTGTCAGGGCCTGCAGATTTTTTGTTCTTGGTGCTGTTAATGGCATCTTTGATCTCGTCTGTGGTCAGTGGGATACATTCGACAGTTATTTGTGGCATTGCCATCAGTTGTCCCTCTTAGTCCTTCCTTGTGCATTATATTGCCGAAGTGCGTCTCCAATATTTTCATATCGATGTAATGCGTTTCACCTCGTGTTCTGGAGCGTAGCGCATTATATGGGTCTTTTGATGCTTCCTCCACTAGTTTCTTTCCTTCTCTAGCCCAGAATGTTCTCTTCTTTTCCTTTAGAGTTTTCTTAAAGATATTTCGTTGTTTTATGCAACCAGCAATGTTATATCTGGCCTTCAATAACCACGCGCGAGATTTTCACATTCTCTCGCTTGCTACACGTAAACTATAAGCCCACTCCCACACTCAGCCCCCAACAGTCAGAATTTCTAGTCTGTCGTTCATGGCACTCTTCTTACTACTGTACAATACTTTGCGACTGCACGTAATATTTCCCACATTCTACCTATTTTGATCTTTACTCACTTTCCTGATTACGCCACCGGCTTAGTAGAACACTTACAAATTGTAAAATTGATGTTTGTGTAAATTTTACCTAGCAATTTTGTGAATTTTAACAACATAAAATAGCGAATTACATCGTTGTATTCGTCAGGCCTTCTGACTACGAAACTACTGTGCTTGTAAGGGTTAAGTTTGGATCGAATGGTCGGCGTAATTGGCTTTAGTGTAAAGCTTACAAAAGTCGTTTCTCTTTCATTACTCCCACGTTCAAGTTTAAATTAATAATGTTTACGAAATAACCGATTTGCTGGTGGCGTAACAGCGCAATCAATAGACACCAAAAAAGGTAGAATACAGGGAATGTGTGTATTGAACTAGGGACCTAGAAACGACGGAGAGGCTTCGTCTCCGCCGTAGCCCTCAGTGGTACACAACCCCACAACAAGCTACAGCAGTCCACCACTCACCCCACCACAGCCCCACACCGAACCCAGTATTATTGCGCGGTTCGGCCGGGCGGATTCGTGCCGGGGACCGGCACGCCTTCCCACTCGGGAAGCAGTGCGTTAGACCGCACGCCTTGCCGGACGGGCATACCGGGAATAGTTTGTGTAGCCAGAAATGTTTGTACAGTGGTAGGAGGGAGTGCCACGAATAACATACAGAAATCCTGGCTGGTGAAGGATGAGTGTGTGGGTGGAGACGCGTTTGAAGGTCATTTTCGCAAGTGTTTTTTGAATAACACGAAAACCATGGCCTCCAGTAAAAACGCATAGCAGTACAAAATTTAACTACATTAAATTCCCTACCAAAAAACCCTGTTCATATTTTCTGTAGGACTAATAGTGTGCGAGTACTGAGCGAGAGAATGTGGAAATCTCGCGCGTGGGTTTTGAAGGGCAGATTTGTCATTGCGGGTTGCATAAAAAACCAGTAGGAGCAGCCGAATCACACTACATATTCATGGTAAATATGCTGTGGGCACTCCCGTTTCCAAAGATGGGAACAGTCTTGTTCACATATGGTTGAATTCACGCATCCCTGGTTGGACGAATACTTAAGCCCCATATTGCATCTCGACTGGCCTATTGAATCACCCAATCGTCATTTCATAGATAATGTTTGGAACTATCTCAAACAGGGGGTGAAACGTAGCTGTCAACATCCCCACAGTTTGGTGAGTGTGTGATATCTAATGAGTGGCTTAATCCGGATATGGTCTATTTGAGGAAACTTTTGTATTGTCATCCTCACCAAATCAAACTCATTATGAAGGCGAAAGGCAATGTCACACAGAATTAGTGTGATGTTTTCTGGAGGTCATTTCTTTATTGTCCAGTGTCCTTATCCTGTCATTCACCTGAGCTGATTTTAAGGAAAAACCAGTGTGAAACCTAAATCTTGAAACTTCCTGACAGATTAACACTGTATGTTCGATCGAGACTCGAACTTGGGACAGTGTCTTTCGCGAGAAAGTGCTCTCCCGACTGAGATGCCCAAGCACGACGCGCGACATGTCCTCACAGCTTTACTTACGCCAGTACCTCGTCACCTACCTTCCAAACTTCTCAGAAGCTCTCCTGCAAAACTTGCAAGACCAGCACTCCTGGAAGAAAAGATGTTGCGGGGACATGGCTTAGCCACAGCCTTGGGGGATCCAAGTCTTGCAAGTTTCGCAGGAGAGCTTTTGTAAAGTTTGGAAGGTAGGAGGCGAGGTACTGATGGAAGTAAAACTGTGAGGAGAGGCAGCGAGTCGTGATTGGGTAGCTCAGTCAGTACAGCACTTGCCGCAAAAGGTAAAGGTCTCGAGTTCGAGTTCCGGTCTGGCACACAGTTTCAATCTGACAGGAAGTTTCATATGAGCGCATACTCTGCCAGAGAATGAAAATATCTTTCTGGAATCTGAATCTTGATTGCTAGATCGGGATTTGAGCGCCTTCCTTCGCAATATGAGTCCAGTGTGCTATCCACTGCAGCATGTTTCTCGGTAGAAAAGAGATTTATTTATTTATTCCAGAAAAGAAAGCATACGAAATTTACAGGGATGGTTCAAATGGCTCTGAGCACTACGAGACTTAACTTCTGAGGTCATCAGTCCACTAGAACTTAAAACTACTTAAACCTAATTAACCTAAGGACATCACACACATCCATGCCCGAGGCAGGATTCGAATGTTCGACCGTAGAGGTCGCGCGGTTCCAGACTGTAGCGCCTAGAACCGCTCGGCCACCCCGGCCGGCTTTTACAGGGGTGCTCACAAATTCTTTTACAGAGTGATGTTACCAACTGCGGAAATTGTGGAACAAAGCCGTATTTTTCGAGGATTCCTCCCAACGTCATTGTCAAAAGTATAACAGGCAACAAGCGCCGCTGTAGGTGTTCCCATAAATACGTAGTGGAGTGGGCCAGCTGCCACTTGTCGACATCAACACGGGACGAGCGTCGCGCGGAAGACAGGACGTGTCAATGAAGGAACGGACCCTCCCTGTGCGAGGTCAGGGAGGAGGGAGAGGGCTCCGCCACCCACCCTACCACTCTTTCAATTTAAATTTATAAAACTTTTCCCGCTTGGAACGCTCATCGTCCGGCGCGCGTACACAAGCAACGCTCAGAAGATAGCACCTCATCCATTGAAAACGTATGCAGCTTTCTACTGTATCTCGTATTACTGAGCCCCAGTAGGCGTGCCCTAAGATATTTTTGTCTTTTACAAATTTATTATTTTAACCTTTAGTCTGGCTATATTCCGGAGCTGCATATTTCACGAGATTTATGAGCTTGGAATGCCGCGAATGCACCGCAGAGTGTTCCGTTGTTCTACGGACAGTCTGCCTTGTGTAATTAGCACGACATTTATTAGGTACTCAATAAATTGCGATTATGCTGGATCTAGAGTTGTTCTTTGTGGTGTGTGTATGGCTTTAATTCTCTTGAATTCCAGCGTGTCACGACGGCGGTCCTCATCTTGCTGGACGTACCTTCTCACAAGGAGAAGAGGTCGATATTATTGATTGTTTACAATATTTTTGCGTAGGAAAACGTTTGCGTTTCCTGATGTGACTTATTTTCATTTCGCTGCAGGTGCTGCTACCGAGTGAGGTGACGCAGTGGCTGAAGCACTGGACTCGCGTTTGGCAGTAGCGGGATTAAGACCCACTTACGACCAAGAACACTTACATTACCCATTGTTTTCCTAAACCGGAAAAGCCGAAAGCTGGGATGGTTCCTTTGAAAATAATACGGTCGATTTCCTTCCCTATCCTTTTCCTGCCCGAGCTTGATGTCCGCCATCAGTTGCCTCGTAGCCAAAGGAACGTTAAAACACAGTCTTCCTTTTCTTCTTTTCAAGCACAGCTTTTTCTCCTGAAAACCAATTTAAGATTATCAAATTCTGTGTGCATATATTGTCATCGAAAACAGACCTTGCCCTATATAGGGTGCTCGGAAATTTCCGTTACAAACTTCTAGGACTTGTAGATGGGACTGGGTACATAATACAGGGTGATTCAAAAAGAATACAACTTTAAAAATGTGTATTTAATGAAAGAAACATAATATAACCTTCTGTTATACATCATTACAAAGAGTATTTAAAAAGGTTTTTTTCCACTCAAAAACAAGTTCAGAGATGTTCAATATGGCCCCCTCCAGACACTCGAGCAATATCAACCCGATACTCCAACTCGTTCCACACTCTCTGTAGCATATCAGGCGTAACAGTTTGGATAGCTACTGTTATTTCTCGTTTCAAATCATCAATGGTGGCTGGGAGAGGTGGCCGAAACACCATATCCTTAACATACCCCCATAAAAAAAATCACAGGGGGTAAGATCAGGGCTTCTTGGAGGCCAGTGATGAAGTGCTCTGTCACGGGCTGCCTGGCGGCCGATCCATCGCCTCGGGTAGTTGACGTTCAGGTAGTTACGGACAGATAAGTGCCAATGTGGTGGCGCTCCATCCTGCTGAAATATGAATTGTTGTGCTTCTTGTTCGAGCTGAGGGAACAGCCAATTCTCTAACATCTCCAGATACTGTAGTCCAGTTACAGTAGCACCTTCGAAGAAAAAGGGACCAAAAACTTTATTGGCTGAAATGGCACAGAAAACGTTCACCTTAGGCGAGTCACGTTCATACTGAGTTGTTTCCCGCGGATTCTCAGTGCCCCATATACAGACATTGTGACGGTTGACTTTCCCGTTAGTGTGGAAAGTTGCTTCATCACTAAACACAATCTTTGAAACGAAAGATTCATCTGTTTCCATTTGAGCAAGGATAAAATCACAGAAATCGAACAAATGTACAACTAAATGAAACTTTATAGCTCCCTTAATTTGCCGACAGATAGTGCTTAGCTCTGCCTTTTGTCGTTGCAGAGTTTTAAATTCCTAAAGTTGTGGTATTCTTTTTGAATCACCCTGTATTTTGAATAGGCACCCATGACTGGAAACGTACCGTTTCCGTTCTACGACGGTTTCAGTTCAGATGTTTAATTCATCCACTTCTGCTTGAGGAACGGAATTAGGCTTGACGCAGTACAGTTATTAGAAAACAGTTCGAAATGAGACATAACGAAATGTCCATTGGTCACTTAAGCACATTTGTTGATATTAACACCTAAAAATTTCGTGTGTACGTCATTCCAAAACAAAGAGAACCCATCATACTGTACGTACAGAACAGTACTGATGCATTACAACAGCGGCTCGATTAGCGACCACCAACGTTGTTACAGACATTGTACACGTTATCGTGTCTACCTTATTGTATATCAGGACAAGCAACTCTGAGACTTTTCTATTTCCCTCAGCAGGCGTCGACGCGTTACACATTTGAAATGAAACTGACGTAGATCGGTAACAGTACGTTTCAGGCCATGGATTCCTGTTCAAAATATTACGCACTCACTCCCCTCTACAAGTCATACAAGCTTGCGACGGAAATGTTCAAACTACTTGTATGTTAGTGTAATGGAAAGTATGGAAGTTAAAGAACAGGTCTGTTAATATTGGCTTCCGACACATGGAATGCAAGAGGCACAGCTGACCGACCCAATCCAAGGAAGGAAACAATGAAGAAATGGCTCTGAGCACTATGCGACTTAACTTATGAGGTCATCAGTCGCCTAGAACTTAGAACTAATTAAACCTAACTTACCTAAGGACATCACACACATCCATGCCCGAGGTAGGATTCGAACCTGCGACCGTAGCGGTCGCTTGGTTCCAGACTGTAGCGCCTAGAACCGCACGGTCACTCCGGCCGGCGAAACAATGAAGAACGAAAGATTAAGATGTAATGTCTTTCTGAAGAGGACCGAATACAGTTCCACGTGAAACTTGTGTTAGGATAGACGCTCTTCACATTATTGATGCCGGCCGAAGTGGCCGTGCGGTTAAAGGCTCTGCAGTCTGGAACCGCAAGACCGCTACGGTCGCAGGTTCGAATCCTGCCTCGGGCATGGATGTTTGTGATGTCCTTAGGTTAGTTAGGTTTAACTAGTTCTAAGTTCTAGGGGACTAATGACCTCAGCAGTTGAGTCCCATAGTGCTCAGAGCCATTTGAACCATTTGAATCATTATTGATGAACTTCTTTCCTGTTATTTGGCAACGAATATCATAATACTGTTTCGACATGCATTTAACTAACGCGTTCATCTTATACGGTGGAAAGTGTTACGAAACGACCACAGGATTTCATCTTTCGCCTTTCATTTTTTCATGGAGAACTTTGCAGGTGTATCTACGAACGTGGTTCCTTTCTGTCTAACTTGCGTTTTCGGTATTTGGATATACTTCCTTTATCTACACACGTGACATAAATACAAAGGAGTACTTTATTAGCATAACAGCATGTAACAATCTCCAATGGATGTGGCTCTAACACCGAGAATCTTTCATATATCAGGGAACGTTTACAAATGGTGAACACACGGAATTGTTGTGGAGAACACGAATAAACTGACTGCATATACTTCATCATAAAAATGTTAAAAGTCTGGAACCGAAGATACTGGTAACATCCTATTCTACGATTAAAGAAAAATGTTTGGTAACGAATATGCGCTACAGTCTGAAACTATGCGTATAACAGAATTCTGATAAGACATATTTTCACAATGTAATTTCTTAAGAGCACTGTCATAGCTGTACAGCAGCACATACTTTGTTGTTACATTCTGTCCTTATATATTCTGGTTCTGTGTTAAGGCTCATTCCAGAATTGGTTGAAACAGGGAGGCTGTATTTAACTGTAATTCGCAGTTGGGATAACAATGACTCTGTCAAAAAAAATAATGTGTAAATCTATTTGTGTATGCGTGTGTGTCGTTTATCATTGTCTGAAATCGACGTGTTTCTAAATGTTTACCAAAGTTCCCGCTGAAAGCACTGTCCGTATATAGCGATGATAATGATTAGCTCTTCGCTGCAGCCCAGTCCATTGTCATTTAACGTTTGTTGTCCCCATTAAAAGACCGCCATCTGCTGGACTCCTTTTTAACTGACACTCATCTAGCAACATTTCAGTAACCACTCCTGCCAAGATTTTCTCCACAAATGGATGAAGAATATAGCTTTTCATATCCTGTCGTACTGTCCGCAGCTCGTGGTCTAGTGGCTAGCATTGCTGCATCTGGATTACAAGGTTCGATTCCCGGCTGGGTTGAGGATTTTATCTGCCTGGGGACTGGGAGTTTGTGTAGTCCTCATCATTTCATCATTATTATCATTAGTGACAGTGGCTAGATTGGATTGTGTAAAAAGAAAAATGGGCTGTGTAAAACGTGGGACTTTGTATGGGCGCTGATGACCGCACAGTTGAGTGCCCCATAAACCAAACATCATCATCATCCTATCGTATTAATTGACATGTATAACATTAATATACAGATACATAATGTGAGTACACTTACATTTCTGCTATTATATATACAATCGTCATGTCGTAGAAATTGAATCAAACGCAAATGTTCAAATGAGTGTGAATTCCTAAGGGACCAAACTGCTGGGGACATCAGTCCCTACACTTACACACTACTTAAACTGACTTAACGCTAAGGACAACACTCACACCCATGCCCGAGGGAGGACTGAACCTCCATGGGAGGGGGCATCAGATGCTACTGACTGTGAGAGTAGTGGACCTAAGAGGCACGAGACCATTTTGTTGTTTGTGCAGACTGCCTACATCAGGGGCAGGTATGCACTCAGGGGCAAAACTATTGTTCTGCTTTGATTGACACGTAGTTAACCTATTGTTCTCCTTTGATTGACAGGTACTTAACCTATTGTTCTGCTAAAACGATCCTTCCCTTTATTGACAGCACTTAACCTAATGTTCCCCAGCCCCCTCCCCCTTCCCCCCACCACACCCCTCAGGAAACCTACCCCCCTCGCTGCTACAGGTACGCTTTCAGGTCCGCGTTATTGGAATAGCCCATCCTACTCTTATCAATTTGATTGAGTACTTAATTAAATTGATCAATTAATTTAACCTAACCCCCCTCCCTCTCCCAGAAAATGGTGGGAAGTTCAAATTCCATCAGGACAATACAACACACCACAGCTATCGCCACTAACTTAAGAAAATGGCGGGAACATAGGTTACTTGGGCTACCTCCATGAACCTAAGTCATCCAACTGCAACCTCTTCCTAGGAATTGGTAGGAAAAGGACTCAGCCTGTGCTGGATAGGATGGAAATATGTCTTTATTTTGCATGCAGTCTTTATTTAAAGAATTAGAGGCAGTACCGCCATCAAGTGTGTTCACCACAAGGTCCAAAATCCAGCTGATCTAGTTGACAGTGCCGCCACCAGAGGGCGCTTTCATCCCATAGCAGTCTGGAGGGGGATAAATGGTGGGGAAATGACGCAGCCTGTGCTGGGCTACTGGAGAGAAGATGGAGTGTACTTTATTTATTTTCGAGCAGTTTATTTAGGGATGGATTTGACATACTATATTTATTACACTGATACAAAACACTCGCCCTGCCATGCATGGGATCACAATACACAGTGTACAGACACGCAAACAACTCATAAATTACGAAAATAATGTAGTACACTGATGTGCAGAGACGCTCACTAATTATAAAATGTCGAAATAACGCAAACATTTTATTTATGGGCGGATTTCACGTAGTTTATTTATTACACTGGTACAAAACCCTCGCCCTCGAGTGCTTGAGGTCGCAGTAAATAGTCTACAAACCTGCTATCTACTCGTAAATCACCGAAAGAATGCAGTACACAGATGTACAGAGACAGAAACAATTTGTAAATTGTCAAAATAATGAATGTAAAACGCTCTGCAGACACACTTGCTAATCGTCAACTGTCGAAGTCATGCACTGCACACCTGTTCACAAAATAATGCAACAGACACCAAAACAACTCGTAAATTGTCAAAAGATAATGCATGTGTAACGCTCACAACGCTTAAACAGCCGAAAGTAATCCAGTGCACAAACACTCAGTGCACGTAAAAAACACTTTCGAACTATCATCAACCACAACTATCAGAGACTCCAAGATGCACACGCGCTTTGCAGGGCTAGCCGCATGCAAGCCAGCGCCAGAGCGCTAGCCATTTTCTCTAGCGCTGCTGCGGATGGCATGTGAAAGTCGCGTCTACAGTTAAGAGTTCTTCGAGTGTTATACTGGCGTCACATCTCTATGTAAATAAGCGCCAAGTCAACCTCTGGACCACGTGCACGTGTTCATCGCTGCTGACATGATGCGTCTCTCTACCTGTGGTCCAGCGAAGACCTAACTGCCGAGTGACTCACCCTTGCAAATGGCTCTGAGCACTATGGGACTCAACTGCTGAGGTCATTAGTCCCCTAGAACTTAGAACTAGTTAAACCTAACTAACCTAAGGACATCACACACATCCATGCCCGAGGCAGGATTCGAACCTGCGACCGTAGCGGTCTCGCGGTTCCAGACTGCAGCGCCAGAACCGCGCGGCCACGTCGGCCGGCTCTCACCCTTGCAGATGCTGTAGAAATCTGTTCCATTGCTTCCCAGAATAGCACAGGCTACATTGTTCCTAGCGATCCTAACGGGACATGTGAGCTGCGTCTAGCTGTGCATGTGTGCTTACTTGCCCAGCGTGGCTGACGCATCACCCCAAAATGTTCGTGCAATGACCAGGATCTGTTTATGAAAATAGCCCAGAATAGCACCGATTGCATTCTCCCCACTGGTCCTAACGAGAGATCATGTGTTCCCTTCCCGGAAATCATGACATCCTGCTGTCAACATACGTCTCAGAAATGTTAAACGTTCCCCCCGCTAAAAGCCTTCTTCATGTCTGTGTGTGCTCATGAAAACACCGTTAATTATAAAGGCATTCTTGTTATTTGGAAAGACAGCACTGTCTAAGGGCAGGCAGGGGGAAATCAGAACAATTATGTAAACAGAATTCGAAGCACTGTCCTACGGAAGAGAAAAATGGCGGGAATTTTCTGTATCGTACAGGTACTGGTCTGGAGATGTCCTAATGCCACAGTGGCGGATTAGTGACGGCATCCCCACCAGAGATAGATGGTCTGCTTTAACTTGTCTTTGAACACTTGCTTTCTCAGAACTTTCCGTAGATACCTAGCCTCCATCTTATTCGAATCAGTTTGTAGATGCTCTTATACCTCAGCATGATGGACGTCTTGTGAATGAATGGAGCATTCTGATTGGCCCTTACTGAATTTACCTTTCAAACTGCTGCTGGTGGTGGTGTGGGATCACCATCTACCATTGTTTTCTGCAGACGAGACTTTCAGTGGTAAAAGTATTTTGTACAGATCGCCATATTGCACTAACAGTTAAACCCTGCAAAAGTGGCAAACAGATTGTCAAATACGGAAAGACTTGTATGTACTCAATGACACTGTTATGCAACTGAGGACGAAAGCTTGAATATGAGAGAATGAAACCAATCTCCAACCTGTCAATATATCACCGTGTACCGTGTCGATGTAGTAAACATGCAATTCGTATCCTGCGCCATACATAATCGCCCCTTTTACATCATTTGTTTAGCTATCGACCGCCAGACACTCGTAAATATACTGCGAAGACAGACTGCACCGTATATACTCCTGTTTGCAGTAGATATTTCCCTCTAGGTCAGGCAGTTATCCATCCACGACACGTGACCAGAGAGCCCTCGGTGGACCAAAGTCACTCTCAGAACTATTGTACAAAGGCTGGGTTGGTTCCCTCAACACAAAGATGTTACTGTTTCTTATCCTGACCTGCTTGCTTGCTTTTCTACACCCATCTCCAGACACTGGGGATTGCAAGAACACATGTATTTTCACAATGTTTGACAGAATATTATACCATTTACGCGATACTTCTCGATATCAAGCGCATAGCAATATCCTACCAATTGCTCACTCAACATAATTCCGAAGATATAGACTGGGAATTTTTTCTCTACAAACCCGAAACTTTAGTGAGGTGAGGCGTGCTGTAAACCACTGAGTAACTAGAAAGTTATCCCGTGTCCTAAGATCTTTACGTGAGAACTCAAAAAAAAAAAGAGGAAACTGATGTTTCCACTCGTGAATACTGATGTCGGTGATATAGCAGATTCCAAATCATCCCTATAATTTACAAAGCCAACTAAGATGTTTCTCATGTCTAGAGAACCAACAAACGTGTCTTCCACCCGTCTTTCACCTGCTAGATGCACGCACCACAATCGAAGTTCCCTCAACTAAATAAAGGCGCGGAATGTGCAGAAGTAGTCAACTGAACAATTGACATGGGAGGGAATAGCAGTCCAGTGCAAACACATGTCCATATTGAATCTTCTCAGATTTTCGCGCGATCTCGAAAACTCTCCGACACATACTAAGTATTAGTTTGCTATTCGGCTGTCTCGAGGACGACCCGATTGAGTCAGCTATATTCCTACACCCCAATAGGCCTCTTTGGACAGCTTGTACTGCCAGAAACGTGAATCATTCCCGCCACAGGTCACCAGCGTTGCATGCCAACCACGCATAGAAAGAATTGTCCTAGGAAAAAAACCGGCTTCATATATATTTTATCCCCCCATGAACCTTGCCGTTGGTGGGGAGGCTTGCGTGCCTCAGCGATACAGATGGCCGTACCGTAGGTGCAACCACAACGGAGGGGTATCTGTTGAGAGGCCAGACAAACATGTGGTTCCTGAAGAGGGGCAGCAGCCTTTTCAGTAGTTGCAGGGGCAACAGTCTGGATGATTGACTGATCTGGCCTTGTAACATTAACCAAAACGGCCTTGCTGTGCTGGTACTGCGAACGGTTGAAAGCAAGGGGAAACTACAGCCGTAATTTTTCCCGAGGACATGCAGCTTTACAGGTAAAATAGTCCCCCATTCGGATCTCCGGGCGGGGACTACTCAAGAGGACGTCGTTATCAGGAGAAAGAAAACTGGCATTCTACGGATCGGAGCGTGGAATGTCAGATCCCTTAACCGGGCAGGTAGGTTAGAAAATTTAAAAAGGGAAATGGATAGGTTAAAGTTAGATATAGTGGGAATTAGTGAAGTTCGGTGGCAGGAGGAACAAGACTTTTGGTCAGGTGATTACAGGGTTATAAATACAAAATCAAATAGGGGTAATGCAGGAGTAGGTTTAATAATGAATAAAAAAAATAGGAGTGCGGGTTAGCTACTACAAACAGCATAGTGAACGCATTATTGTGGCCAAGATAGACACAAAGCCCATTCCTACTACAGTAGTACAAGTTTATATGCCAACTAGCTCTGCAGATGATGAAGAGATTGATGAAATGAATGACGAGATAAAAGAAATTATTCAGGTAGTGAAGGGAGACGAAAATTTAATAGTCATTGGTGACTGGAATTCGTCAGTAGGAAAAGGGAGAGCAGGAAACATAGTAGGTGAATATGGATTGGGGGGAAGAAATGAAAGAGGAAGCCGCCTGGTAGAATTTTGCACAGAGCATAACTTAATCATAGCTAACACTTGGTTCAAGAATCATAAAAGAAGGTTGTATACCTGGAAGAATCCTGGAGATACTAAAAGGTATCAGATAGATTATGTAATGGTAAGACAGAGATTTAGGAACCAGGTTTTAAATTGAAAGACATTTCCAGGGGCAGATGTGGACTCTGACCACAATCTATTGGTTATGAACTGCAGATTGAAACTGAAGAAACTGCAAAAAGGTGGGAATTTAAGGAGATGGGGCATGGATAAACTGAAAGAACCAGAGGTTGTAGAGAGTTTCAGGGAGAGCATAAGGGAACAATTGACAGGAATGGGGGAAAGAAATACAGTAGAAGAAGAATGGGTAGCTCTGAGGGATGAAGTAGTGAAGGCAGCAGAGGATCAAGTAGGTAAAAAGACGAGGGCTAATAGAAATCCTTGGGTAACAGAAGAAATATTGAATTTAATTGATGAAAGGAGAAAATATAAAAATGCAGTAAATCAAGCAGGCAAAAAGGAATACAAACGTCTCAAAAATGAGATCGACAGGAAGTGCAAAATGGCTAAGCAGGGACAAATGTAAGGATGTAGAGGCTTGTCTCACTAGGGGTAAGATAGATACTGCCTACAGGAAAATTAAAGAGACCTTTGGAGAGAAAAGAACCACTTGTATGAATATCAAGAGCTCAGATGGCACCCCAGTTCTAAGCAAAGAAGGGAAGGCAGAAAGGTGGAAGGAGTATATAGAGGGTTTATACAAGGGCGATGTACTTGAGGACAATATTATGGAAATGGAAGAGGATGTAGATGAAGATGAAATGGGAGATACGATACTGCGTGAAGAGTTTGACAGAGCACTGAAAGACCTGAGTCGAAACAAGGCCCCGGGAGTAGACAACATTCCATTAGAACTACTGATGGCCTTGGGAGAGCCAGTCCTGACAAAACTCTACCATCTGGTGAGCAAGATGTATGAGACAGGCGAAATACCCACGGACTTCATGAAGAGTATAATAATTCCAATCCCAAAGAAAGCAGGTGTTGACAGATGTGAAAATTACCGAACTATCAGTTTAATAAGTCACAGCTGCAAAATACTAACGCGAATTCTTTACAGACGAATGGAAAAACTGGTAGAAGCGGACCTCGGGGAAGATCAGTTTGGATTCCGTAGAAATGTTGGAACACGTGAGGCAATACTAACCTTACGACTTATCTTAGAAGAAAGATTAAGAAAAGGCAAACCTACGTTTCTAGCATTTGTAGACTTAGAGAAAGCTTTTGACAACGTTAACTGGAATACTCTCTTTCAAATTCTGAAGGTGGCAGGGGTAAAATACAGGGAGCGAAAGGCTATTTACAATTTGTACAGAAAGCAGATGGCAGTTATAAGAGTCGAGGGGCACGAAAGGGAAGCAGTGGTTGGGAAAGGAGTGAGACAGGGTTGTAGCCTCTCCCCGATGTTATTCAATCTGTATATTGAGCATGCAGTAAAGGAAACAAAAGAAAAATTCGGAGTAGGTATTAAAATCCATGCAGAAGAAATAAAAACTTTGAGGTTCGCCGATGACATTGTAATTCTGTCAGAGACAGCAAAGGACTTGGAAGAGCAGTTGAACGGAATGGACAGTGTCTTGAAGGGATGATATAAGATGAACATCAACAAAAGCAAAACAATGATAATGGAATGTAGTCGAATTAAGTCGGGTGATGCTGCGGGAATTAGATTAGGAAATGAGACGCTTAAAGTAGTAAAGGAGTTTTGCTATTTGGGGAGCAAAATAACTGATGATGGTCGAAGTAGAGAGGATATAAAATGTAGACTGGCAATGGCAAGGAAATCGTTTCTGAAGAAGAGAAATTTGTTAACATCGAGTATAGATTTAAGTGTCAGGAAGTCGTTTCTGAAAGTATTTGTATGGAGTGTAGCCATGTATGGAAGTGAAACATGGACGATAACCAGTTTGGACAAGAAGAGAATAGAAGCTTTCGAAATGTGGTGCTACAGAAGAATGCTGAAGATAAGATGGGTAGATCACGTAACTAATGAGGAGGTATTGAATAGGATTGGGGAGAAGAGAAGTTTGTAGCACAACTTGACTAGAAGAAGGGATCGGTTGGTAGGACATGTTTTAAGGCATCAAGGGATCACAAATTTAGCATTGGAGGGCAGCGTGGAGGGTAAAAATCGTAGAGGGAGACCAAGAGATCAATACACTAAGCAGATGCAGAAGGATGTAGGTTGCAGTAGGTACTGGGAGATGAAGAAGCTTGCACAGGATAGAGTAGCATGGAGAGCTGCATCAAACCGGTCTCAGAACTGAAGACCACAAGAACAACAACTTAAAATTACATATTACGATCGTGGTCTCAATTGAATGACATTCAACAATGAGCAAAGTATCAGAAATACACCCTGCTGACGGCTGTGGCTCTGGAAATAGAAATATCTGTACCATTCTTATGACTTGACATACTCTTCCCTTTGCTATCACAGTATTCCACGTCAAATCCATACCTTCCTTACGACTGGACATAGTCATTTTCTTTGCACATGCTGGAACACACACACATATATTATAAGCATGATGCTCAAGGTGAACGCATCACGCACACCCTACTACTAAGTATAATACTTCGCCAATAACTGATTGCCGGCGATACGAAATAATATTGATTGAAAATCAACGATGGTTGGACATGTATCATAAGTTTTTCTTGCGAGTGCTACCACCGTGTCTTAGAGAGAGAGACGTAATCGTCTTACAAACTGATATATGTTAAAAAGAAACACAACCATATTACTATCACAAGTGGTCTTGGTTCTACAGGTGCACACAAGTATCCATGTTAAAAGCTATACCAGCTTTATAAATCCATGTATGGGATTACCTACGAATGCTGTGGTTTTCGCAGACAAATTCCGTGACACTGAATATAGACGGTGATTGCTGGAGTGTATACTATCAGACCAGCAGTGCGGTTACACGTCACCGACGGTGCACCCTCGTAAAAAAATTACCGAATTTTGAAAGTGATTCGGCTAAGAAGCGTGGCATGAAACTGGTATTTGCAACTCCCTCACGCTGCCACCACTAGATATTTCTCCAGTATTTGTAACGCATTCTGTCTTGATGCCATGTCAGAGGTTCTGCGATATATCCACTGAGTTATAGGCGATGATTGACTGAGAAGGATAACAAACAGTAGTAGGTGGTGTGCTGATTGAGGTCGTAAGAAATGTACACTAGATTTTCGGATCTCTAGTGCTACCATTTTGGTAGAAATGGTGTCTATGATTTGGAATCAAGTTTTTCTATTCAACCACGTACCTGCGTTGGATCCTATGGAGGAGTCCTTTAATGATTACAGCCACTAGTGAATTATATTTCTGGCATTCTCATATCTCGAAACGAGTCACCTTTCTCTAACCTATCTGCTACAGTAAAATTCCAGCGTGGTTTTACGTAGTCCCTATGCATTTTGCAACTGCCCTCAGACTCTGCGCCACTGTCCCTGCAGCTTTGCGCATGTAATCGTTCCAATGAAAGTTAGAACTGAGTAGAAGTCAGAGAAAGCTATATCCGCTACCTTCTGCAGTCTGTGTAGAAACAGGCAAAGCTGAGTTACTGTGACAGAACTGTGTTTTGACCATTCAATGGAACCAAAGCCTGCTCCTACAAGATGAGGTGGTATAAAAGACAGTACAGGAACTGGGAGAAGGACATGAATTTTGCTACTGCATTGTGCTGCTTCTCCAAACTACAAACAGGAACTACAGATCCACATCCCTCTGGGCCCATTCACGTCTATAACCCCAACATTCTATCATCGTTATTCTGTACCACCCACCAGAGAAAAATTACGAACTATAAAAGCTCCACTAACTTCATCTGATAAAGAACTCGGTAAGAGTTTTACCACATCTCTCTCCTCGCGTATATCGAAAACAAATACTGCATGTGTGCCGGCATCAGGCACATGTGACGATCCTATTAAGTATACAGGTATTGATTCACTGCACAGACCAGTTTAAAGTTTCATCACCTGTACTGTAGGAGGACGACTGTATCCCACAGACTATACTGAAATTCGCAAGAGACACTCCCTGTGACCCTGTGTCGTTGTTTGAAACATTGCTTTCATC
The DNA here is from genome assembly GCF_023898315.1 of Schistocerca nitens. NCBI lineage: Eukaryota > Metazoa > Arthropoda > Insecta > Orthoptera > Acrididae > Schistocerca > Schistocerca nitens. The sequence continues at coordinate 888,281,246 of NC_064616.1, forward strand.
TTCTGTAACACACATTGTACACTGCTATACATTTTGTTTTCCCGCCACACCTTCGAGGTCTGTGTCAGGTTCTAAACTGACATTAACACGTTCTGATCCACTGCCTCTCGCAGAAATCTAGATGTCGCACAGTGTAAATCATGTTGCTACTATGGCTACCATAGCACACCACACACACTGGATGATTTTAAGTAAAAGGCAGTTACAACTTAAGGAAACTGGAAGGGTTTGGCGGCATTGTGGAGAGTTTCCAAACTACTGTCTGCAGGTGATTGACGATCGAAGCATCGAAGCATTTTACGTAATCAAGTACGCTATCAATTTTGAAGTAATGTTCTAGTCTGGGATCAGTACCAGGAGTGTAAGACGGAACATAAAAACACACACTCCTAAGGCTATAGCTTTCCAGAGATGTGTAGCATCCACTGTTCACATCCAATCACGGTTCAGAAATTATTCTATGCCCACATCAGTTCTATATAAAGTGACCGTTAGTAATGGAGAATACCTCTTAGAAGCAAACAGATAAATGCATAGCAACAACATCCGATATGTGAAATTAAAAGTCATGCCACCACTAACTCTGTAAACAGCACATCTGTCAAGGAGATGTATACACAGGGATTTCAGCGTCTCACAAACACCCATCGCTAACTTAGAATCTTCTGAGTTATGAACCTGAAGTATCGATTTTACACCTAAGATGCGACAGGGGTATGGAGTACATCGCATAAATCTTCGTTTGTTTAGAGGAATGTGTCACGTTTCATCACATGTGAGATGTAAGTCCTCTGATGACTGAGAGGTTTACTGTTAACGATTGCTAGTAGACACTGCTCTAAGACCCACACAGAACAAGCGGTTGTATGTGAGTCGAATGCAGGCTATGTCACACAACTGATGCATCTTGATGGATCATCAGGAAAAAATGGTCAAATGGCTTGGTTCAAATGGTTCTGAGCCATTTCTGAAAGAAAAAAAAGAATGACATGCAACAGTCTAAGAAAAATTTAAAAACATAATTTGCCAGACAGTCATTCCACTCTTTGATTATGTAGATTGAATAACTAAAGATTCCTGTTAGCTAAATGGAAAGTAGAAAAAAATGGCTCTGAGCATTATGGGACTTAACTTCTGAGGTCATCAGTCCCCTAGAACTTAGAACTACTTAAACCTAACTAACCTAAGGACATCACACACATCCATGCCCGAGGCAGGACTCGAACCTGCGACCGTAGCAGTCGCGCGGTTCCGGACTGCGTGCCTAGAACCGCTAGACCAGCGCGGTCGGCGGTCAAATGGCCTCTCTCACGCACTCTCTCTCTCTCTCTCTCTCTCTCTCTCTCTCTCTCTCTCTCTCTCTCTATATATATATATATATATATATATATATATATATATATATATATATATATCAGTCTACCATTAAATCGTACCTCCCTACAACTCCATCTCAACCGACCAATCCATCCACTCTGTGCCATCCTTTAAAACAGATGCAAGTAAGTTTAGAGGTGGATGGTTCTCTGTCTTCCTAAAAAGCGTCAAATTCCATAGTCAACTCGCGTGTATCACTGTTACCTCAATAGACATGCAGAGGAATGCTGCCTCGACAGAAAAAAGTGACTGTTTCCCTGCCTCCCTTCACTTCCATGTCAGTGTTTTCTTAGCTTCCTCTTGCTGTCGTATACTTGTTCCCATGTACAAATGGTCCTGCGTCAAGAAGAGACGCGCAAGTACTTCCTCAATTTCCCCACATTTCAATGTATATTCCATCAATACATACATGTTTTCCGCAATTCTATTGATTTTTTTCCCGTCAATTCCTAGGAAGAGGTGGCGGTCGGATGACTTAGGTTAGTGGAGGTGGCCCAAGTGACCTATTTTCCCGTCATTTTCGTAGGTTAGTGGAGGTACCTGTGCTGTGTTGCAGTGTCCTAATGGAATTTGAACTTTCCGCCATTTTCTGTGGGAGGGGAGAGTGGTTAGGGTAATTAATTGATCAATTTAATTAAGTACTTTTAGCAGAACAATAGGTTAAGTACCTGTCAATCAAGGCAGATCAATAGATTAAGTACCTGTCAATCAAAGGAGAACAATAAATTTGCCCCTGAATGGCAACCTGCCCTTGATGTAGGCAACCTGCATTAACAAAATGAAGTCACGCTGGCCTTTGTCCACTACCTGTGGGTTGTATACCCAAATACCGGTTTGGCAAATAAGCTTTTCAAGTGCATCTTATGTTGTTTAGAAGATGTCTTTTAATGCATATCTTAAAGCTGCAGTCAAGATTGTTAAATATACTGGTAGCTTCTTTACATTATGAAATAAGCTAGTTGCAGAACATATAAACAAAACGGTAGTGTACACTAAACATAAACCGAATGACATGGCACTGATTTAGCGGACTGGTTGTGCATTCAGGAGGATGGGGGCTCTAATCCCCATCCTGCCACCTTGATTTATGTCTCTCGCAGTTTCCCTAAATTACTTCCGGCAAATGCCGTGATGGTTCTTATGGTAACGCAATGGACAGCTACTTGTCACATGCTTGTCAAACTAGACTTGTGAGTATGTAATGCCCGTATATATGAATGATATTTTTTGTTCTTAAACTGTAAGAACAGGACACACCCAAAATCCTTACAGCAGTGATCCACAGATGAATAAAATTACATCCACAACTAATGAGACACCTTTGCTATGCTGTTGCTTTCCTGTATCTTTGTTGAGACACCTACACTTGAAAGTAGATGAAAGCAGGGGATATTCTGGTCCTTAGTTCTAGGTAGACTGTCTCAAAAGTCAATATTGAAGTCCCCACATATCTTTATTTTAGTGTTTTTCTAGTAAGTGAAAGTTAACCTATTTTCATGTTTTCTCACAAAGATCCTGAATATACCATTTGATACTCTTTATAGAGGCAGCCAACTGTACTATCACACAAACTTACACACTGTGCAGATAATTCATTTTCACATCTAAACTGGTTGTAGTACTGATCTTCCTCTATTATCAGGAATATAAATTAGCATATCAAATCACATGTGATGTGGTGTCTAAGAGATATAGACGCTCACCCCGATCCAAACAAATGTTTAGCGGAAAACAAATTCTCGCGAATAACACGCGATGTGGTCTGAACCAAAGCGAGGGCCGACTGCCTTTGTGTCGTGAAAAATTCAAGCGCTTTACGTTCGGCAGCCCTTGTGACAGCTTCATTAATTTGCTAAGTTTTATTTCAAGGATATTTAGATTTAGATTTCTCATTGCGGTTCCCAAGCCAGAGCATAGGCGTCAATATGGTGCAACAGGTGGGCGTGTAGGCTAGAGCAATCGGATAAGCACATGCCACATTCTGAAAATTCGCTAGCACCTGTTGCAATCTGGCGGGGACTGCTTGCCGTTTAGGTGCCAGGCTGTAATGCATTATTAACATATAACATTTAAATGCGGTCTTTTTGCTTTTGAAGTCTTTCTTCCGCAGTCGCAGTTTTACAAATAATGTGGGCGTTATTGCGTCATTTGTTATGGTGATTAAGCCTTATGTGGACCACGCGCTTTTCGCTTATTTTAAAGCATATTGAGCGGTCACTGTAACACTTGTGTTTTCCTTACAAACTCGGTTAACGAAGTCATAAAATTTTATTACTTTTAACATTACTTTCATTATTCACGTTTTCTGCCTCCTACAATATTTCTTCCATGCGTTCTTATGCACACAAGTATGCGGATTTTTCCATGATGCACTACTCCGATACACAGTATTTTTTCGTTTGTATATTTTATAATTCCACAGTCACCTCTTGTACTTCCATCGCGAAGAATGCCATCCTCTTTTGTTTTGTTTTTGTGGTTGCAGGAGCTTCTGCTACTCCTTTGTATGTTCCTACGTATCTTTGCTGGTCATCGGGGCTCAGTTCGAAGCGGTACTCGTCACTCAACACAATTCTACTCCACTAAGTGAGATTCGAGGCCGAAGACGTGTCTGGAGTCGTCCCGGATAGCGGTGGGATACCAACCTGACTGTCACCAGCCATACGACCCGACAACCATGACTCATGGTCTGGGGTGATATTTCTTGTCATAGCAGGATCCCTTTTGTTGTCATCCGCCCCACCCTTACAGCACAGCGGTAGGTCTACCATATTCTACGCCTCGTTTTGTTGCACTTCATGGCAAGCCATCCAGGACTTACATTTCAGGAGGATGATGTCCGCCCCCCACCCCCTCTCCCCACAGCGAGAATTCTTGCTGTTTGTGTTCGTGCTTGCCAAACCCTACGCTGGGCAGCAAGGTCTCCGGTAGGTTTGAAACATTATGGGCAAGGCCCTCCAACTAGGTCAGGATTTTGACCATCTAACGCATCAGTTGGTTGAATTTGGTACGATATTCCTCAGAAGGACTTCCAACAACTCTATCAGTCTATGTCAGGCCGAATAACTGCTTGCATGAGGGGCAGAGGTGTACCAATGCATTATTGACTTGGTTAACTTGTGAAGCTCTTTCTCTTGAATAAATCATTCAATTTTTCTGAAATTGTAATCATTTGTTTGTCTGTACATGTACATTACATCTACGATTTCCGCCCATTCGGATAATTCCTCCGTGGTGCGTCTGCGTCGTTTTTTTTTAGCTTAACGTGTGCTAGCAGCCCATAGTATGCAGGATACTACAGCCTTCTACTGATTCAGAACTAGGGAGCCAAACAATCAGGAAAAACTCGGTAAATAATAGTTTTCTGACAATGTATCCATAACTATGGGTGTCATCTTTGGGACAGACTTAAGTGAAACGTATTTTCGTTATTAACGCTGTTTTCAAGGAACTCAGTTTATAAACAGACGTGGAATGGGAAAATTTGTGTCACTTGATGTGTTGGAAGACACAGGAAACAACCTGGTTGTCGGGATTAAAATCACAAGTTTGTCAATTCAGTGCAATGCACGCTCTTTAGTGGAGGCTACGATGGGAGACCGAGGGACATTTCATCTTCTGCTGCGTGAGGCTCCGCGATAAAGACTTCTATTTGAGGCCTAGCAAGAGACTTTGGTCACAGCTGCTGATGGGAGAGCTATCGCACATCACTGATAGGCTTAGAGAAAGATGCTGCTCGGTCCATATGGGCTTCCTGAGTCGACACACTCCATTTCCTTGCCAGAGTGGGTGGGAACCTCATGTATCACGGTGTATCTTCCTGCTGATAAATACAGTGCACTAACGGATATATACCCGCCAAACTTTCTAAGACGTCCTCAAAGCAACAAACCTAGGAAAAGTGATACTTAGATCAAAACTAGAGTGGGCCATAATTTGATTCAATAGTAATTTATGATGATAAAGCTGCAGATTATTAAATACCTGTGTTGTAAAAGTACTGAATTTAGGATTTCGGTGTTCTGATGTGGGTAGTAATAATAAAATTTAGCTATAACTTGAATACGATGATTCACAAAAGTAAAGATAAATTACCATGGATCTAAACCGTCATACTGAATGAATTACATGTGTTTAATTAATCAGTCATTAACCAGCCATTACGTGAAAGGTGAAGCAGCGTTATTAGTAAGTGCCCATTTTTTGCAAATGTGATGTCTGATTATTAACGATTGCTCATATTTTGTTGCTGTGAGATAATATTTTGCTAACCGCTTAAGTTTTATTTCCAAAATTACCTTATGTATTCTTACCGTCCCACACATCACCATTAAAATTTTCATTCTTTGCACAAATTTTGAAAGCTTCGAGAGGCTTAAGTATGCAAAACAATAACTTCTTACTTATGTTCATTATCACGTTGTTGTTGTCGATGGCTCAAAGTCTTATTTAGGGGTACATTCTTTGCACCTGAAATTTCGATTTTGTGGGTTCTTGATGACTAAATAACTAATGAAGATTTATCTGTATTATTCTTGAATTTTATTCTGTGTTACATCTTTCAATATCACACAGGTTTTACATTTTCCACATTAAAAAAAAACAATAATTACACTGTTGGTGACAAACTTTGAAAACGTCTACTTCCATCACATGCGTCCCCACCACTACTTACATTCTACGGTACTCACATTGTTCTAAAGAGTTTACAAAGCAAAAGCGTTTACGAACTTTCTTTACCAAAGAAGAATCTTCGCTAAAATATATCATTATTTTGTAAATCAATCTGGAAATAAATTTAATAATTAGCTTTAGATTGTGCAATTAATAATATGAATTTTAAGTATGCCACAGATTTAGTAATTTCAATTATTTTTAAAAGAAGAGTAATTTTAACTGTTAGTACATATCGATTGGAACACATTAACAACAACATGATAACATTGACTTAATTACGTGGGATGTTGAGCATGGGTGAGCAACAAAAATATATAAAGAGAAACCATGGAGGTGACTGAGCAAGGGAATTTTGGTGAATTTAGCTTCTAAATAGACACAAGCGATTGGTTAGTGGAGGCTGATGTATTGGAGGAAGTATTAACGGCCATCAAAGTTTTGCAAGAGGGGCGGCAGTCTGTCGATGGTGTTTATTACTTGATGGTTCAAATGGTTCAAATGGCTCTGAGCACTATGCGACTTAACTTCTGAGGTCATTAGTCGCCTAGAACTTAGAACTAATTAAACCTAAATAACCTAAGGACATCACACACATCCATGCCAGAGACAGGATTCGAACCTGCGACCGTAGCGGTCACTCGGCTCCAGACTGTATCACCTAGAACCGCACGGCCACTCCGGCCGGCTATTACTTGATATCAGGAGACAATGGAATATGTCCCGATAAAAATTAAACACTGGGAAATATGCTGTGGAAGAGTTAGCATCGCAGTAAGAGCCCACAGAAGATTGAGAGGAGCATCACACAAACCAATAAGTGATGGGAATCTGAACTAATATACCACGCCTGCAAAGTGCAGGAAAGCTATGAGAGAGGGGAAACCAGTAATGGAACAGACAAAATTTATTGTCACGTTCCACAGCAGAATGCACAAATTCGACGATAATAGTGGCAAAAAAGGAGATGAGAGAAGATAAACATACTCACTGATACGCAACAAAAACATTATTAACAAGACAGTAGGAGTGTTGAAAGAGTAAGGGACAAGCAGACGAAGACATTCAGAGTGGCAGACCAAGTTCTTGTCAAAAGTCATAATGAAAATCCATTAATGCATTGTCCAACGTGTAATTGGAAGACTTTGCAATTATCTTGCATCACATCAGGAACGGGTTCAACAGGATATTGTAGAATACTTTCCTCCATATTTGATGTACGCACAGTCCACCGCCTCCCTGCACATTCGTATGTCTGAAAGGACACGCGATCACACAAATACCAAAAAAGCCCTTGAAATGTTGTGTGATAGGGTTGTTGCCACGACCGTTCCCATCTTATTGGCTGTACACAAACAGCATCTCAGCTTGTTACCGACGTGAATACGGGACCATTCTGCTGCTTACAGTACGCTGCGTCAATCATACAACCTGCAACACACAAGGCTCCATAAATCATGCAGTATTGCTCTAAATGATGTAGTAAATGTCAGTTTGCTAGAGTTGCTTTTAATAATTCATCTAACTAAACGCGAGTCAGTTACAGATAAGTGCGTATAACAGCGATAAAAAGACCAGAAAAAAGAGAACAAGTCGACAGACAGCATTCGATTTTGCGCGTGGCTTGTAGTAAATAAATGTTGGCTATATTAACAATATTACACGGAGGAAACTAGTAGAATACTAACGAGAGTTAGGGGTAATAGCCCGTCGAAATAAGAATAAAAATAAGCTCACAGAACATGGACGAATGCTTGAGCAGTAAACGGAGAGAAAGCAAAATAAACACATTCTGAATCAAAGAGAAATTTAATGAAGAGAACTGAATCACATGTTTTCGCTTTGTCTTACATTTGTTGTTATTCCTTTCACAGAGAATTGTTTTACATATGACATTTCGGAAGTGAATAAAAGTGGTATTGTGAAGGGATTATTAATCTGCCTAGCCATGCAGTTGGTTTCGAATAAGACGAACATGGCTGGACACGTCATGCTAATCTCATTGTGCACTTTTATAACACTGAGGCCTACCGTTCAGCTATCAAGACAGCCTACGGAATAAATAAATGTTCCCAATAGGCAGAGATCTATTAGGATAGTGAATGGAGAACAGGCGGACTTGGGTGCATTAGATCTCTGTAAATACAGTACTTGTATCAGCGACATCAGCCCCTTGATCTGCAGGAAACATTGACTTACGGCGTAAAGTCAAGCGCCGACACGCCAGTCGGGAACGGCAGGGAAGAGAAGGCTGTGAGAAGGTCAGCCAATCCAGGACGACAACGCTACAGCAGCGGCCCCTATGTGTAGAGGACATAAGCGCCGCGACTGACTGGTGACAGTCCAGTTCGATAGCAGCTACAAGATTAGCGACTTGGATAGCAGCGTCAACGATAGGCACTTCGATGGCAGTTGAGGAAAAACTTTTGTCAGTTAGAGATCAGCAGTCGCTGCAAAGACTGATTATTACGTATGTCGCCCTTTGGTTGCGACACGACTGTGTAATTACCACAGTTAATTATCTGTAATTTTCTTATTGTAATAAAACTCATTAATATGACTTGTTTGATTGTTTGTCTAGAGAACCGAATAGGCAGGATTCCTAGATAGAACAATATTCACGACGAGGCTGGACGAAACCTAACAGGTTTCAGATCAGGGAGGTAAATATTTTATTTCGATTTCTTAGTTAGGCACTGTTACTGTACTTCAAGATGGATCGTGTCTATTAATTCAGGTTTCGATAACATGTTTCGTCCAGACATCCCACAAGTTTATGGACCCTATCGAAGATATTATTTGCGTTGGTTGGAGCTACCATAACAGTTCACAAAAGATAAGGACAACTGGAAAATTACTGAAGCACTCCAAAATGGAGGTACAAATGTGAAACAGGTTACGTGCCGCACGCACGCTCTCTGTCTTGTGCGAACTAAATCAGTTCTTGGTTCTCACAATGATCACAGTATAAACATGCCAGTGGAAATTACATTTTGCGAGTATTTTGTAGCAAAAAAATGGTTCAAATGGCTCTGAGCACTATGGGACTTAACTTCTGAGCCCATCAGTCCCCTAGAACTTAGAACTGCTTAAACCTAACTAACCTAAGGACATCACACACATCCATGCCCGAAGCAGGATTCGAACCTGCGACCGTAGCGGTCGCGCGGTTCCAGACTGTAGCGCCTAGCACCGCTCGGCCACAACGGCCGGCTATTTTGTAGCAGTATGGAATGTTACTCACTCACTTTTGACGCCTTAAGTTAAAAGAATCACGCCTGTAAGAGAACGAGTAACTTCGTATTTTAGCGTTTGACTGTATGAGGCAAATTATTTTTTTAAGTCAACAGTCTGCTGACTGCTTTGATGCGGCCCGCCACGAATTCCTCTCCTGTGACGACCTCTTCATTTCAGAGTAGCATTCTCAACCTACGTCTTCAATTATTTGCTGGATATATTCCAGTCCCTGTCTCCCTCTACAATTTTTGGCCTCTACAGATCCCTCTAGTACCATGGAAATCATTCCCTGATGTCCTAACAGATGTCATATCATCCTGTCCCTTCTCCTTGTCAGTCTTTTCCACATATTCCTTTCCTTTTTGATCCTGCAGAGAATCTCCTCATTCCTTACCTGATCAATCCACCTAATTTTCAACATTGGTCTGTAGCACCACATCTCAATTGCTTCGATTCTCTTCTGTTCCGGTTTTCCAACAGTCCATGTCTCACTACCATACAATGATGTGCTCCAAACGTTCACTCTCAGAAATATCTTCTTCAAATTAAGGCCTATATTTGATACTAGCAGACTTCTCTTGGCCAGGAATGCCCTTTTTGCCAGTGGTAGTCTGCTTTTGATGTCCTCCTTACTCCGTCTGTCATTCGTTATTTTGCTGCCTAGGTAACAGAATTCCTTTTAACTTCATCTACTTTGTGACCACCAATTTTGATGTTAAGTTTCTCGCTATTCTCATTTTTGATACTTCTCATAACTTTCATCTTTCTTCGATTTACTCTCAATCCATATTCTGTGCTTGTTAGGCTGTTCATTCCATTCTGCAGATCACGTAGTTCTTCACTTTCACCCAGGATAACAATGCCATCAGCGAATTGTATCACTGATATCCTTTCACCTTGACTTTTAATTCCGCTCTTGAACGTTTCTTTTATTTCCATCATTGCTTCTTCGACGTACAGATTGAACAGTAAAGGCGAAAGACTATACGAGGTGTGGCTAGAAAAAAACCGGACTAGTACTGGTGAAACAATAAAACGAATGCAATAAGGCTGAAAGTCGCGTGACCTGTCACGTGACTCTCGCTCCGCCTACTGCTCGAGTTTCATCTGCCTCCTGCACTCAGTCTGCCCGTGGCGTCTGTTTTAAGTAGTTGACGTTTTGTCTGTGCGTCGGAAAATGTTGAGTGTACAGAAAGAACAGCGTGTTAACATCAAATTTTGTTTCAAACTAGGAAAATCTGCAAGTGAAACGTTTGTAATGTTACAACAAGTGTACGGCGATGATTGTTTATCGCGAACACAAGTGTTTGAGTGGTTTAAACGATTTAAAGATGGCCGCGAAGACACCAGTGATGACACTCGCACTGGCAGACCATTGTCAGCAAAAACTGATGCAAACATTGAAAAAATCGGTAAACTTGTTCGACAAGATCGCCGTTTAACAATCAGTGCAGTGTTTGAGTTAACAGGAGTTGACAAGGAAAGTGTTAGGCAGATTCTTCATGAAAGTTTCAACATGAACAAAGTGTGTTCAAAAATGGTTCCAAAGTGTCTCACAATTGAACAGAAGGAACGCCGAAGAATGATTTGTTCTGACATCCTGGAAAACATTGAAAGTGATCCCACCTTCTTACAAAATGTTGTTACTTGCGATGAATCGTGGTTTTTTACTTACGATCCCGAAACTAAACGCCAATCGATGCATTGGAAAACTCCTGGTTCCCCACGACAAAAAAAAGCACGAATGTCAAAATCGAAATTCAAGGCAATGATGATTGTTTTTTTTTGACATCAAAGGGATTGTGCACATTGATTGGGTACCAGAGGGACAAACAGTGAATCAGCATTACTACATTAGCGTCCTGGCTACCCTACGTGAGCGAGTACGGAGAAAACGGAACGATTTGTGGAGAAAAAAGTCATGGATCCTTCACCAAGACAATGCCCCAGCTCACAGTGCGTTGTCAGTGAAGACGTTTTTGGCAAAACACAACATTCCCATCTTAGATCATCCACCCTACTCACCTGATTTGGCCCCCTGTGACTTTTTCCTTTCCCCTTAAGTCAAGTCAGCTTTGAAAGGAACTACACTCCTGGAAATTGAAATAAGAACACCGTGAATTCATTGTCCCAGGAAGGGGAAACTTTATTGACACATTCCTGGGGTCAGATACATCACATGATCACACTGACAGAACCACAGGCACATAGACACAGGCAACAGAGCATGCACAATGTCGGCACTAGTACAGTGTATATCCACCTTTCGCAGCAATGCAGGCTGCTATTCTCCCATGGAGACGATCGTAGAGATGCTGGATGTAGTCCTGTGGAACGTCTTGCCATGCCATTTCCACCTGGCGCCTCAGTTGGACCAGCGTTCGTGCTGGACGTGCAGACCGCGTGAGACGACGCTTCATCCAGTCCCAAACATGCTCAATGGGGGACAGATCCGGAGATCTTGCTGGCCAGGGTAGTTGACTTACACCTTCTAGAGCACGTTGGGTGGCACGGGATACATGCGGACGTGCATTGTCCTATTGGAACAGCAAGTTCCTTTGCCGGTCTAGGAATGGTAGAACGATGGGTTCGATGACGGTTTGGATGTACCGTGCACTATTCAGTGTCCCCTCGACGATCACCAGTGGTGTACGGCCAGTGTAGGAGATCGCTCCCCACACCATGATGCCGGGTGTTGGCCCTGTGTGCCTCGGTCGTATGCAGTCCTGATTGTGGCGCTCACCTGCACGGCGCCAAACACGCATACGACCATCATTGGCACCAAGGCAGAAGCGACTCTCATCGCTGAAGACGACACGTCTCCATTCGTCCCTCCATTCACGCCTGTCGCGACACCACTGGAGGCGGGCTGCACGATGTTGGGGCGTGAGCGGAAGACGGTCTAACGGTGTGCGGGACCGTAGCCCAGCTTCATGGAGACGGTTGCGAATGGTCCTCGCCGATACCCCAGGAGCAACAGTGTCCCTAATTTGCTGGGAAGTGGCGGTGCGGTCCCCTACGGCACTGCGTAGGATCTTACGGTCTTGGCGTGCATCCGTGCGTCGCTGCGGTCCGGTCCCAGGTCGATGGGCACGTGCACCTTCCGCCGACCACTGGCGACAACATCGATGTACTGTGGAGACCTCACGCCCCACGTGTTGAGCAATTCGGCGGTACGTCCACCCGGCCTCCCGCATGCCCACTATACGCCCTCGCTCAAATTCCGTCAACTGCAATTACGGTTCACGTCCACGCTGTCGCGGCATGCTACCAGTGTTAAAGACTGCGATGGAGCTCCGTATGCCACGGCAAACTGGCTGACACTGACGGCGGTGGTGCACAAATGCTGCGCAGCTAGCGCCATTCGACGGCCAACACCGCGGTTCCTGGTGTGTCCGCTGTGCCGTGCGTGTGATCATTGCTTGTACAGCCCTCTCGCAGTGTCCGGAGCAAGTATGGTGGGTCTGACAGACTGGTGTCAATGTGTTCTTTTTTCCATTTCCAGGAGTGTAGATTTGAGACTATTGAAGCAGTAAAAGAAAAAGCGACGGAAGTAATGTATGGACTTACCGAAAATGATCTGCAGCATTGCTATGAACAGTGGAAAATTCGTATGGAGCGGTGTAGAGACCGAGGAGGAGAGTACATTGAAGGAGATAACATGAAATTGTAAGTAATTGTAAATAAATGTTTTTTCCAGCATCAGTCGGTTTTTTTCTAGCCGCACCTCGTATTCCCGTCGTACACCCTTTTTTATCGGTGCATTTCGTTTTTGGTCGTCAACTCTTATTATTCCTTCTTGGCTGTTGTACATATTGCATGTTACCCGTCTCCTCCTATAGGTTACTGCTTTTTTTCTCCGAATTTCGAACATCTTGTACCATTTTACATTGTCGAATGCTTTTTTCAGGTCGACAAATGTTATGAACGTGTCTTGATTTTTCTTTAGTCTTGCTTCCATTATCAACCGCAACGTCAGAATTGCCTCTCTGGTGCCTTTACCTTTCCTAAAGCCAAACTGATCGTCATGTAGCAAATCCACAATTTTCTTTCCCATTCCCTATGTATCGAAATTGAAAATGTGGATAATCATAACCGATGGGTATTATTTGGTTTTCTACAGTAGACTGCGCCACTGTAACGTACGAGCTTGCCCATGTGTTCTAGTGCAGAACTCATATACATGTATTACCAAATGTAAAAGAATAGCACAGTGCTCTATACGCTGTTAACAAAAAAACCAAAGCAAACTTATTTTCTGTTACTATAAATTCACTTTAAAATGGACAGTGTCTGAAATTAGTAGTGCAAAAAAGTAATTTAGAACACAGCCTGGTGGAATTCCGCCATTTTACGAAGCAAAATTCTTCCTTCGCCGGTCCCGACGATTTTCATGGAATTCATAGTGGCGGTGATGTGGCTCTTGAGCATTTCCAGCTTGAACGTTAGTAGCGGCGGGCGGCGAGAAGGCGCACTTTCCCATCAAGCTTGCGGCAGTACACCAGAAAGCGGAACAGATTGCTGCCGTGTCACGCTCGGCAGTTTCGCGTAGCGGGCTTCAGACACGAGAATGCGCATGGTAACGTTGCGCCTGGTGTCATCACTGCAGGAGATTTGAGAAGGGAAAGCTATATACGGTTTAGATAAGAGTGTCGTATAGAAATTCCTGAATGTGTTTTATGGATAACCATGCTATACGGTTCAGATACTTCTGTTTCAAATGATGATCAACTGTAGTAGAACAGTGTATAGTTATGTTCTGGTACAATGTTAAATTTCACATGTACTCACAAGTTTAATGCAAAATGACGCATTATGTCACAATTTCAGATTATAAACATGATAAAGTTATACACTGAAGTTGGTTATTGAGAATCAAAGCTGTTTATATGTAATTGTAAACATAATACGCCTCAATAAATATTCATGTAACAATTATGTGCCGCGTATGATTAGCCGAGCGGTCTGAGGCGCTGCAGTCATGGACTGTGCGGCTGATCCCGGCGAAGGTTCGAGTCCTCCCTCGGGCACGGGTGTGTGTGTTTGTCCTTAGGATAATTTAGGTTAAGTAGTGTGTAAGCTTAGGGACTGATGACCTTAGCAGTTAAGTCCCATAAGATTTTACACACATTTAATGTAATTTTTAACAATTATGTGGCAAAATTCTTCAATAATTTGTTAATTACTGATCCTGTAAACATCAGCATATCCGTTTCATTTGACGATGTAATTAGTAAAAACGTTAAAAGGTGATTAACACTACTGTATTATATTGATGACAGAAATGTGAAGGTTGTGTCGTTTGCACAGTTCCCTTGATCTTCTACACAACTAGTCTGATGACTCTGAGCAACCAAAATAAACAGTATACTTTTAAATTTTGTGCGTTTCCCTAATTTAATGAGATGAATATAAACACTCATGCTGCATACTTGGTTTTATAAGACAGCAAAGTTAGATAAGTATGGCAGCAATGCAGATCCATAATACTCCAAAGACCTCTCTATGTCAATGGAACTTTAAACTATAATCACAATCGTAATATAAATCCCACGTAGATCTTTTGGCAACAATTCAACATGAAAAGATTTTTAACACTGACTCCACGATCTGGATTTAGGTTTCCCGTGGGGCCCCTAATCTAATTGAGGTGAGCGCCGTCATCATCGATAGCACCGCCTTAGCCCCTCAGTCGTGTCCAGCGTGAGCCGGGCATCCACTTGTAATGACCTCGGTAGGATGTTTCAGTCTAAGCCTCTTTTATTTTAGGCATTGAAAGAAAACTCACGTTGGAGGAGTACTAAGAAGGTTCACTGCCTCCTCATTAGCTATCCGATCTACTCATCTAATCTTCAGCGTTCTTCTGTAGCACCACATTTCAAAAGCTTCTATTCTCTTCTTGTCTGAACTTTTTATCGTCCACGTTTCATTTCCGTATAAGACTATACTTCAGACGAATATCTTCAAGAAAGACTTCCTAACACTTGAATTTATAGTCAATGTTAATAAATTTCTCTTTTTAGAAACACACTTGTTGCTATTGCCAGTCTGCATTTTATATCCTCCCTGCTTCGGCCATCATCACTTATTTTGTTGTCCAAATGACAAAACTCATCTACTACTTTTATTGCCTCATTCACTAATCTAACTCTCTCCACATTAATTGATTTAATTCGACTACATTCCATTACTCTTATCTTACTTTTATTGATATTCATCCCGGAAGTCTTTTTCAAGGCACTCTCCATTCAGAGATGAAGTTCTCATAGTGGTCCCCAGTAAACCCATCAATGTGTACCTCGAAAAAGAAGCTTATGGTCCCAAAAGAACTAGAGTTCCCTGTCCACAACGTACAGTGGTAAGAACAGCTCTAAGAATTTACACACGAACGATCTTTCAGGGTGTCTACATACAAATAAATTCTAATGAGACAAGTGTTTCACTATTTTATTGTGTGAACACCTTTTTGTTTTGAATTTTTCTCAGCATAGTGTCACACAAACTGACTCCGTCATTGAAAGTGTTACTACATAATCCACGGAATTGTGAGGAAAAGAACATTAAAAATAAACAAAAAACAATATAACAGCGATGGGCCCTAGCAATAAGTAAGACGGTACAGCGAAAGTCCCTATACTACTACGATGCAGTCTTCTGTAGAATTAAATGAGTTTATGACAAGGAAGTCTTTTAACTTAGATTTCAAAATCTGGCTTTTATCACTTACATTAAAAGCTTCGTCGAAATGTATTGAAAATTGAACCACCAAATAATGTGCACCTTTCGGTAGCATGAGTGCAGCTCCGACGGATGTTGTTTTGCTAAAGATACGTTTTTCTTTTTTTAAAAAAAAGTCCCATTCTTTTTTATGCAGAAGAGCCTTTTGTAGCAATGATTTTTAGCAAACTTCTTCATCATACTAATTAACGAAACGAACAGAAGTTAGCAGCACTGTTTGGTGTGCGGTTGTTATTACGTCAGTTTGCGATAGAATTTCTATCTTTTCCGGCCGATCGGAAGTAATTTTTGCATATCAAATGCCATTTCGTTAATTCGTCTGTAAACATACAGAAACTCGTTTCATGGTAAAACACTTATTATGTCCAGCATAGTAATACAATATTTTTTAACTGCGGGTAGCAAATACGCCTTCTCCAGCGTTAAGAGCAGCTTCTTCGAGTAACTTGTCTACGGAATTGCGTGTCTCTAAGTTTGACTTTAAACCGTGGAGAAAAACATAAGTGAACTATTCATCCGAATACTGACGGCACTTCTACATATTAGCGATTTTTAGAAAATACACTTCCAAAGAGCGACGGCTACGTCAGTGATTACTGACTTCAAGCGAGCCATGTAAATAAACTTTTAGACCCTGCATTGTCCACAGCACTCAACTGGTGATGGTAGTACCTTCGTCACTGAGTTTGACTCTTATGGTGATGGTGGAATCGTCATAATGTGATGATACATTTTTAATTTTGTTGTGTGCTCTCTTGGTGGAATCTATTATTTTAACAGATCTGATTCCATTCTTAAGTACTTTTCAGTGGGATAGGTAGCGAAAATCTGTAATAGTGCTGTGACTGTCATTAATATTATGACGAAACTCTCATTACATTCTATATAATATGCTTATACTATCAGTTTCCTAAACTGGTTGCTCAATAGCGCTGGCATTCTACTTGCTATATTTTAACGCAAACAACTGTGAAAGACAATGATAAGGGTGTTTGAAACAATATATTTGTCATTCTAAATACCTACATTATAGGACTTTTAGGTCGATACAGGGTTCACAATTCTACCTTGCAAGTGGACCCATACCCATAGCTCTTTTGCTTTCCACCTTGCTATATGACTCTACCCCAGTTTCTTTGCTTGTCAAGATACAGCCATTATTTGATAGTTAATTATTATTTATATACGATATGCTCATTAACTAAAGAACACCTCATTAATACACTATCTATGACTGCGCTAGTAGTCGGAGAGAGCCAATACAAGAACAAAGGGATCGCTGTCCTCCTTATCTCCAAGGACAATGGTCAAGTTCCTCCTTATCTCTAGTGTCAAGTGTGAATGTCCTCCCTCCTCCCCCTTCATTGTGAGGCTTGAAAAAGGGCAAAATATTCAAAGAATGGAAGAAAATTCAAACAATGTCTATCTATTGGCCGAGACACTGCTTAGACAATTCTTTGACCCAACAATGATAATCTACCACTTTTATCAATGACATGTCATTTTACTGCTATAATTTGTATCTGCATCCATGATTTTTTACCTAATTATAATGATTTATTACCCTAAGAAAGGAATTTTCGCCACCATCACTCCAAAAAAACCCACTACTTCCTTGGTCTCACTAATCATTAGAACAGGTAGCCACTTATGTTCTGGGCCTCATGCTATCAGCAATCCTGTTCTATACACACACAC
The DNA here is from genome assembly GCF_023898315.1 of Schistocerca nitens. Classification (NCBI taxonomy): domain Eukaryota; kingdom Metazoa; phylum Arthropoda; class Insecta; order Orthoptera; family Acrididae; genus Schistocerca; species Schistocerca nitens. The sequence goes on from NC_064616.1 coordinate 888,298,970, forward strand.
ACCTAACATATGTCCCGACATCTTATGCAGTTCGGTTTTTGCAATTTGCAGCTGAGTGTTGTGCCCAATTTCTGTAGGCAGACCAGATTATGAGTGCCTTCTTCCTTTGCTATCTATAGTTTTGTGGCTATTTGTTACAATTTTTCTCACTTTCTTCCAGTAGTCCAAAACACCCACTTTCCAAGAGCGTCATCCAAAGACATGTAAATATGAGACTTTAAATGTTTTATAATTACCACATTGCATTATTTATACAAAATACACTGATATCCCAAATTAATCAATTGACAGCCTACTGCGGTCTCTGAAAATAATACTTAACATTGATTAGAAATGTACTAACCTCGCCGGCCGGGGTGGCCGAGCGGTTCTAGGCACGCAGTCTGGATCCGCGCGACCGCTACGATCGCAGATTCGAATCCTGCCTCGGGCGTGGATGTGTGTGATGTCCTTAGGTTAGTTAGGTTTAAGTAATTCTAAGTTCTAGGGGACTGATGACCTCAGAAGTTAAGTTCAAATGGTCATCAGTCCCCTAGAACTTAGAACTACTTAAACCTAACTAACCTAAGGACATCACACACACCCATGCCCGAGGCAGGATTCGAACGTACGACCGTAGCGGTCGCGCGGTTCCAGACTGTAGCGCCTAGAAACGCTCGACCATCCAGGCCGGCTGTTAATAGTCGGCGCACGAGCGATGAGACACAATATCTCCGAGGTAGCGATGAAGTGGGGATTTTACCGTACGACCATTTCACGAGTGTACCGTGAATATCAGGAATCCGGTAAAACATCAAATCTCCGACATCGCTGCGGCCAGAAAAAGATCCTGCAAGAACGGAACCAACGACGACTGAAGAGAATCGTTCAACGTGACAGAATTGCAACCCTTCGGCAAATTGTTGCAGATTTCAATGCTGGGCCATCAACAAGCGTCAGCCTGCGAACCATTCAACGAAACATCATCGATAGAGGCTTTCGGAGCCGAAGGCCCACTATTGTACCCTTGATGGCACGACACAAAGCCTTACACCTCGCCTGGGCCCATCAACACCGACATTGGACTGTTGATGTGTGGAAACATGTTGCCTGATCGGACGAGTCTCGTTTCAAATAACGTATCGAGAAGGTATGGAGACAACCTCATGAATCCATGGACCCTGCATGTTAGGAGGGGACTGTTCAAGCTGGTGGAGGCTCTGTAGTGGTTTGGGGTGTGCGCAGCTGGAGTGATATGAGAACCCTGATACATCTAGATACGAATCTCACAGCTGACAAGTACGTAAGCATCCTGTCTGATCACCTGCATCCATTCATGTCCATTGTGCATTCCGACGGACTTGGGCAATTCCAGCAGGACAATGCGACACTCCACACATCCAGAATTGCTACACAGTGGCTCCAGGAACACTCTTCTGAATTTAAACACTTCCGCTGGCCACCAAATTCCCCAGGGGTGAACATTATCGAGCATATCTGGGATGCCTTAGAGCGTGCTGTTCAGAAGAGACCTCCACCCCCTCGTACTCTTAGGGATTTATGGACAGCTCTGCAGGGTTCATGATGTCAATTTCCTCCAGCACTACTTCACACATTAGTCGAGTGTATGCCACGTTGTGCTGCAGCACTTCTGCGTGCTCGTGGGGGCCCTACACGATATTAGGCAGGTGTAAAAGTTTCTTTCGCTCTTCAGTGTATAAAGATTAAGCACATTGCCCATTTATGTCACATGCTATTCAAGAGAGGAATGACTTCGATATTGTCTGTAAGGTAGGGCAGCATATATCTCTTAAGTCTATTGCAGTAACCTCGAAGTAATTTCTTTAATAAGGATCTGTCTAAGTCTATTCGTTCTTTCTTAAGACCAGTGGAATAACAGTATATGTGCGAACAGTAGCAGTTTCTGGTGCTTTTTTGCTTAAAGCATGTGCAGCAACATAGTCACACTTAGATGAAATGTGATAACCATGTTTAAGCGGATTCAAATAGGTGTTTCTTAATACTCTCGACAGAAAATCTATACCAAGTACCCTCTGTCATTTATAAATTAAAGAATTAGAGGTGCAGATGACAATTAGGTAACTGCTTTTCAGGATCAGGCAGACGACATTTGCTGTATATCCCTATCACAATATAGGGGAATTTCAATTAATAATTCTCCAGAGCAATTGTCAAATAACACTTGCTGCTGCACCTTCGGCTATACATTGCTTTGTACAGTTCAAAACCAGCATCTTCCCAGAATGTGATGCATTAGCCATTTTCTCCCATGCCTTCTTTGAGAGCGGAATAACTTTGAAACTTGATTGCGGCTAGGGTATCGTATATATTCTCCAGCATGCGTAGTGAGCATGCGCGTAGCGGTGGCCATGTTAGATCCATTTTAAGCCAATTACTCCTAGGCGTTTTATGGTAGCTACTGTTGTCCATTACACTCAAATTAATTACATATTTTATCCGCCATAATGCTGTCACCCCCCCTCCCCCCATGAACCATGGACCTGGCCGTCGGTGGGGAGGCTTGTGTGCCTCAGCGATACAGATAGCCGTACCATAGGTGCAACAACAACGGAGGGGTATCTGTTGAGAGGCCAGACAAACGTGTGGTTCCTGAAGAGGGGCAGCAGCCCTTTCAGTAGATCAGAGGCAACAGTCTGGATGATTGACAGATCTGGCCTTGTAACATTAACCAAAACGGCCTTGCTGTGCTGGTACTGCGAACGGCGTAAAGCAAGGGGAAACTACAGCCGTAATTTTTCCCAATGGAATGCAGCTTTACTGTATGGTCAAATAATGATGGCGTCCTCTTGCGTATAATATTCCATAGGTAAAATAGTCCCCCATTCGGATCTCCGGGCGGGGACTACTCAGGAGGACGTCATTATCAGGAGAAAGAAAACTGGCGTTCTACGGATCGGAGCGTGGAATGTCAGATCCCTTAATCGGGCAGGTAGGTTAGAAAATTTAAAAAGGGAAATGGATAGGTTAAAGTTAGATGTAGTGGGAATTAGTGAAGTTCGGTGGCAGGAGGAACAAGACTTTTGGTCAGGTGAATACAGGGTTATAAATACAAAATCAAGTAGGGGTAATGGTGGAATAGGTTTAATAATGAATAGGAAAATAGGAATGCGGGAAAGCTACTACAAACAGCATAGTGAACGCATTACTGCGGCCAAGATAGACACGCAGCCCACGCCTACGACAGTAGTACAAGTTTATATGCCAACTAGCTCCGCAGATGACGAAGAGATTGATGAACTGTATTATGAGATAAAAGAAATTATTCAGATAGTGAATGGACACGAAAATTTAATTGTTATGGGTGACTGGAAGTCGCAAGTAGGAAAAGGAAGAGAAGGAAACGTAGTAGGTGAATATGGAATGGGATTAAGGAATGAAAGAGGAAGCCGCTGGTAGAATTTGCACAGAGCATAACTTAATCATAGCTAACACTTGGTTCAAGAATAATAAAAGAAGGTTGTATACGTGGAAGAAGCCTGGAGATACTGGAAGGTGTCAGATAGATTATATAATGGTAAGACAGACATTCAAGAATCATGTTTTAAATTGTAAGACATTTCGAGGGGCAAATGTGGACTCTGATCACAATCTATTGGTTATAAACTGTAAATTAAAACTGAAGAAACTGCAAAAAGGTGGGAATTTGAGGAGATGGGACATGGATAAACTGAAAGAACCAGAGGTTGTAGAGAGCTTCAGGGAAAGTATTAGGGAACGATTGACAAGAATGGGGGAAAGAAATACAGTACAAGAAGAATGGGTAGCTTTGAGAGATGAAATAGTGATGGTAGCAGAGGATCAAGTAGGTAAAAAGACAAGGAATAATAGAAATCCTAGGGTAACAGAAGAGATATTGAATTTAATTGGTGAAAGGAGAAAATATAAAAATGCAGTAAATGAAGCAGGCAAAAAGGAATACAAACGTCTCAAAAATGAGATTGACAGGAAGTGCGAAATGGCTAAGCAGGGATGGCTAGTGGACAAATTTTAATATGTAGAGGCGCATATCACTAGGGGTAAGATAGATATTACCTACAGGAAAATTAAAGAAACCTTTGGAGAAAAGAGAACCACTTGTATGAATATCAAGAGCTCAGATGCAAACCCAGTTCTAACCAAAGAAGGGAAAGCAGAAAGGTGGAAGGAGTATATAGAGGGCCTATACAAGGGCGATGTTCTTGAGGACAATATTATGGAAATAGAAGACGATGTAGTTGAAGATGAAATGGAAGATACGATACTGCGTGAAGAGTTTGACACAGCACTGAAAGACCTGAGTCGAAACAAGGCCCCGGGAGTAGACAACATTCCATTAGAAATACTGACAGCTTTGGGAGAGCCAGGCCTCACAAAACTCTACCATCTAGTGAGCAAGATGTATGAGACAGGCGATATACCCCCAGACTTCAAGAAGAATATAATAATTCCAATCCCAAAGAAAGCAGGTGTTGACAGATGTGAAAATTACCGAACTATCAGTTTAATAAGCCACGCCTGCAAAATGCTAACGCGAATTCTTTACAGACGAATGGAAAAACTGGTAGAAGCCGACCTCGGGGAAGATCAGTTTGGATTCCGTAGAAATGTTGGAACACGTGAGGCAATACTGACCCTACGACTTATCTTATGAAATAGATTAAGGAAAGGCAAATCTACATTTCTAGCGTTTGTAGACTTAGAGAAAGCTTTTGACGATGTTGACTGGAATACTCTCTTTCAAATTCTGAAGGTGGCAGGGGTAAAATACAGGGAACGAAAGGCAATTTACAATTTGTACAGAAACCAGATGGAAGTTTTTTAGGGTCGAGGGGCATGAAAGGGAAGTAGTGGTTGGGAAGGGAGTGAGACAGGGTTGTAGCCTATCCCCGATGTTATTCAATCTGTATATTGAGCAAGCAGTGAAGGAAATAAAAGAAAAATTCGGGGGAGGAATTAAAATGCATGGAGAAGAAATAAAAACTTTGAGGTTCGCCGATGACATTGTAATTCTGTCAGAGATATCAATGGATCTGGAAGAGCAGCTGAACGGAATGGACAGTTCAAAATGGCTCTGAGCACTATGGGACTCAACTGCTGTGGTCATTAGTCCCCTAGAACTTAGAACTACTTAAACCTAACTAACCTAAGGACATCACAAACATCCATGCCCGAGGCAGGATTCGAACCTGCGGCCGTAGCAGTCGCACGGTTCCGGACTGCGCGCCTAGAACCGCGAGACCACCGCGGCCGGCGGAATGGACAGTGTCTTGAAAGGAGGATATAAGATGAATATCAACAAAAGCAAAACAATGATAATGGAATGTAGTCGAATTAAGTCGGGTGATGCTGCGGTTATTAGATTAGGAAATGAGACGCTTAAAGTAGTAAATGAGTTTTGCTATTTGGGGAGCAAAATAACTGATGATGGTCGAAGTAGAGAGGATATAAAATGTAGACAGGCAATGGCAAGGAAAGCGTTTCTGAAGAAGAGAAATTTGTTAACATCGAGTATAGATTTAAGTGTCAGTAAGTCGTTTCTGAAAGTATTTGTATGGAGTGTAGCCTTGTAAGGAAGTGAAACGTTGACGATAAATAGTTTAGACAAGAAGAGAATAGAAGCTTTCGAAATGTGGTGTTACAGGAGAATGCTGAAGATTAGATGGGTAGATCAGATAACTAATGAGGAGGTGTTGAATAGAATTGGAGAGAAGGGGAGTTTGTAGCACAACTTGACTAGAAGAAGGGATCGGTTGGTAGGGCGTATTCTGAGACATCAAGGGATCACAAATTTAGTGTTGGAGGGAAGTGTGGAGGGTAAAAATCGTAGAGGGAGACCAAGAGATGAATACACTAAATAGATTCAGACCGATGTAGGTTGCAGTAGGTACTGGGAGATGAAGAAGCTTGCACAGGATAGAGTAGCATGGACAGCTGCATCAAACCAGTTTCAGGACTGAAGACCACAACAACAACAACAACAATGTTGTCACAAAATGGCTCTGTAATATGTGTAAATACATTTAAGTTCTTCCTCCTACAGAGCACACCATTTTGCAGTGCTGCTGATCAGACGAGGCAAGTGGGGCCGGGCACCCTCTTTTTTCTGTAGTAGAGGTAGTGGTGGTAGTAGTAGCAATAATCATTCTTATAATAAACTTTTATGCCCCTTCGTCAGCGAGCGCTAAAGACGTCTGTGTTATATCTTCCAAACCGACAGCACTAGAGAGCTAGTCAAACTGCGAAAGCTTACTCCTAACCTAAGCAGACGGAAGAGTGAAGTGTATGGAGGACAGACACAAGCCAGGCCGACTCAAGGAGGTTAGAATATCTTCTTGGGCCGACTATAAACGTTTGGTTGCCGTGGTAGCCTTGACGTCACTACTAGGGACAGAAGAGGGGACACAGGGTGTCGCAGCCGTCCTGCCATGCGTTTCCGTGGCAACGGAGGTCAATAGCTGTGGTTCCGCCCTTCTAGATTTCTCTTACGTTAGTTGTCTCGCGCACAGTGAATACTCGTATGGATGAAGCTCAGTCTTTTACCATTACTGATATAACTCTTTTGAGTAATAGCATCATTAATTTCTAGCAAAGCTTTCGTTTTCAACGAGATGTGAAAATGAAGGACATTAAATTTTGAAGAAATGACGTCCAACACTGACGCTACACTTTCTTCAGAAATATGTTAAAATATATGCATTCTAAAGTTCGTGGTATGATCAGCACAACTGGTTATGTGTTTGCCCTGAAACAGGAGACATATTCTGCTGGCCATATTTGCTTTTAAGCAGAAGAAAAACTGTATGGTTTACTCAGGGTTTCAGTAATCTGAAGAATCTGTTTCGATATATTGCACGGCGTGCTTCTTCTAAAGATCTAAATAGTTTTATTTTGTATCAATAACTACCTAAGCAAGTGTTTAGTACTTCAGAGCTACTTTATGAAAGTCACAAAAAAATGGCTCTAAGCACTATGGGACTTAACATCTGAGGTCATCAGACCGCTAGACTTAGAACTACTTAAACCTAACTAACCTAAGGACATCACACACATCCATGCCTGAGGCAGGATTCGAACCTGCGACCGAGGCGGCCGCGCGGTTCCAGACTGAAGCGCCTAGAACCTCTTGGCCACTGCGGCCGGCTTGAAAATCACGCATTGATGAAAATCAGACACACCAATGAGGTGAAAGCTAGCAGTGAAATCATGAAAATTCTAATTGACATCACAGATCTTTCGTGTAAACAGAAGCAAGCTTTCAGAGTTCATGATGAGACGGAAGATTCTCTGAATCTCTGGAATTTCAGAGCCATTTCTTAACTTGTGCCAAGCAGAAACGAAGAATTGAAAGCACGCTGGGAAAAAAAGGACTGTTTTCAGGGATTTTCAAAAACTATACGAGCAAACAAAATGAACGTATAAACGAAGATATATATTCAAGTTTGGATAGAACATCATTTTATGTCTGCATAATGGACGAAGAAACAGGCGTTTCAGAGAAGACACAATACTCTATTATTGTGAGACTAGTGGAGTCTTGCGGCGACATTCAAGAACATTTTCTTGGTTTTCATGATGTTAGCCAAGTTAGAACTGCTGCTGATTCATTCACTGCGACGAGTGGCGAGTTTCGAAATTATGATCTGAAGAACAAAATTAGTGGCCCAAACCGACGACGGTGCTTTCGTTCTGGCAGGAGAATTAAATGGCCTGCAATCTAAGTTCCGTGAAACTGCCCCCCCCCCCCCCCAGCTCTTTTTACTCACTGTTTTGCATATCGTTTGGATTTAGCTTTACAGCAGAGCTGCCCGCATCTCGTGGTCGTGCGGTAGCGTTCTCGCTTCCCACGCCCGGGTTCCCGGGTTCGATTCCCGGCGGGGTCAGGCATTTTCTCTGCCTCGTGATGGCTGGGTGTTGTGTGCTGTCCTTAGGTTAGTTAGGTTTAAGTAGTTCTAAGTTCTAGGGGACTGATGACCATAGATGTTAAGTCCCATAGTGCTCAGAGCCATTTGAACCATTTTTTACAGCAGAGCTGTTGTTGTATAAAGCAACTAAGCAATTTTTTCTCCGAGTTTCAAGGTATTCTTGCTTTTCTTCCACTAATCTTCCAAACACATAGCAATTCTTGAAAGCCGGCCGGAGTAGCCGAGCGGTTCTAGGCGCTTCAGTCTGGAACCGCGCGACCGCTACGGTCGCAGGTTCGAATGGTTCAAATGGTTCAAATGGCTCTGAGCACTATGGGACTCCACTGCTGTGGTCATAAGTCCCCTAGAACTTAGAACTAATTAAACCTAACTAACCTAAGGACATCACACACATCCATGCCCGAGGCAGGATTCGAACCTGCGACCGTAGCAGTCGCACGGTTCCGGACTGCGCGCCTAGAACCGCGAGACCACCGCGGCCGGCGCAGGTTCGAATCCTGCCTCGGGCATGTATGCGTGTGATGTCCTTAGGTTAGTTAGGTTTAAGTAGTTCTAAGTTCTAGGGGATTGATGACCTCAGATGTTGAGTCCCATAGTGCTCAGAGCCATTTGAACCATTTTTGAATTCTCGAAAGTAATGTTGCTGAACGTATTCATTGAAAAACTTAAGAAAACAAGATAAATTGACTGAATTTTTAATTTCCACGAAATGCTCGACTAATGCGCAAGCTGAAGCTTCCATGAAGATACCCGAAATGATGGATGAATACATTGGCAATCCACTGATGTCAAAAAACAAACACGTGTACTTCGAGGTATTGGATAATATTGTAACATAACTGAAAACAAGATTTTCACACTGTGATAAAGTTCTCTTCCTTAAATTAGGTAATACTACTCTGTTCGCCAATTTTGCTCAGCAATTCCTTGTTGACTGTGTGGATTAATTGTTGCAAATATATGTTGTGTCCCTCTGTAGTTTGCACTTACGTGCAGAACTGGAGACTGTATTTTCTTCCCAGCATAAAGAAACGTTTCTCTCTCTCCGCTTGGGAGGCGTTACAAAACAGATGATTGAGACTGCAAGGGGCCAAATTTTTGGAGAAGCTTTGCGAGGTGCCGGGGCTAGCAGTGTATTTATCACTAAATTCTACTAGAATCCACATATGTAAATCATGCTCTAAGCCCCCCCTATTCTAACTCCGACTTTTCCTGTTGCACAAGGATAAGAAATACGTGAACTGACTCTAATCAACCCTGCCAGTGGAGTAGAAGAGAGTTTGGCACCTGCAATAATTTAATTTGATAAATAAGTTAAATAAACAAAGGTTTCATTAGCATAGTGAGGAATGATAGGGTTGCTCTATCGATTAACAGAATGAAAGTTCTGTCCAAAATAACAATATGATTTATTAAGACTAAACACAGAATAGTAAAAGAAACACAGTAAATATTTATAATGCATCAAATTGGCTCACATTGGAGATTCATACAAACACTGTAAAGGTGAAGTTGTCCTTAAACTAGATCGTGAGGTTTAAGACGAAGTGGTATGTGGAGCCAATTCCTTGCCACTCAAATCTCAAGAGAGACACACAGCTAACCCAACAGTAATTGCTGCTACTCAAGACAGAACAAAGTTAGAAAAAGACGAACAGGAGCGCTCTGCTGAGCTCTGATTATCACCTAGGAAAATCCCTGTCTGCCGGTGCTGCGGACATACATTACCAACTGTCTTCTTGACTGCCAGGACACGATCTGGCGTACCGGAGCCGTTGGCTGGTTGCTTCGACGTCCTCGACCGAAAGGCGAATGCCGACTACATAGAGCACCCGTACAGGCCGAACTCACAACATTCCCGCCCCCACGACAGTGGCCGTGGTTACGTTCCAATCAGCAACTCGAAAACCGGCGGAAATTCCACTCCATTGCCGGAGCACTACCATTCCACCAATGGAGATTCTTGGCGCCAATTTCTGTGCTGATTTTGCTACGTCACGGAGCTATGCCCTGAGCAAGCCAATCACAGTTACTATTTTGCAGAAAGCGCGGGAATTTTCCCGCCACAGCTGCCTGGGTACATAAGTCATTCCCACGCCTCGCTGGTAGCCCGCCCGAAAGTGTTTTCGCTAAGCTTCTGCGAAGCAACGGAACCTCCAGCCCAGCCGCCACTTCCGGCTCCCGCGGGCGCGTCTCCTGACAATGTCGGCGTCCGGAAAGCATTCACTCGACCCCCCACACCTGTCGGCCTACCCTTTCAAAGTCAGAAGAGCCCGCCTGTCACTGGACCACCCGGGTGGCGAGAGACGCTGCATGGGAAGTCTGCGTGTGAAGGAATATCAACCCTCCACCGCATGCAACTAGAGAGGAGAATCGTAAGATAGAAATATGAGAGGGGGCTCATGCCACCTCTCATTGCCCCTACGCCATTTTAGATTGTAATTGGTGAGCGGTTGGCTCACTTAGGAGCAAGGTAGTGAGTCAATCGCCCAAGAACAATCTTACAAAGTGACTCCACATGCCGCACTCTATAAAAAAATCATTGCAACTGAAAAAATGCAGCTCATAGAGGGAGGATTATTTATGATGTAGCCAACTTCACCTTCTTAATATGGAACACTAACACTCACATCACACATCCATACCCAGGGAGCCCCTTCCCAAACACCGATTCACGCAGACATTCACGCTCTAAATCTGGCCCGGGCATCTGAGCCAAATATGGAGCAGTTTATTCTTTACAATCAGAGTTGGAGTGCTCCGCAATTAAATGCCCAAGATGTTACAACAATTTTAATCATTAAACTAACCTGAACTCACTCACACATGATACTATATAAGTTAACAATCTCTTTGTGAGCTTTCAGAATCTAGTTACAACCTCCGATTCATTCTGTCTCCCTGCAGCAAGAATAACCTTTACAAAATGTTCCCTGAACTGATGGTCCATTCACAATGACAGTGGTGGTATCTGCTTCAGTTTATGGGGACTTCAGGCACACTGTTTGCATACACACAACAATAAACACAAAATACAAAAGAAACATGATGCGGAGAACGATACAGTAATCTGTAATAAGAATTTCAGTGTAAAACACAAACGCATACAAGGTATAACATACATTACAAAAACAACATAAGAGAAAGAAATTTAAGAAAAAAAACAAGGTTCATGGGGCATCAAATTGTGCGTGCACATTGCACAAAGTTCACGACTGTGCTGAGAATGAGGCACTAAATCACATTGTTAGAAATATCCGTAGCACTTCACAAATTCCACAGTCCTGACATCACCTAAGGCTAAACGTCGGGTGTTGTTGCTACGTTGTTGCAACGGCAATAGGGTGTGCTGGAGCTTCTGCAGTACTCTGTTGAGATTGCACCAAGACCCACGCATATGATCACGGCAGTACGGTAGGAAGACACAGTGATAAGCTCTCCTCACGTCGATTAATTGTCTCTGAGGTCTACTCGTTGGGATACATCACTAGTCTAGGTCTCTTCTCTCGCTGGACAGAACTTTACGTTTCCCAATATTGCAGTTCGACGAGGGATGATGGCACGTGGAGTGACTCCACAAGTGTGTGAGGTCATCCATACAGGATCGAACTAGGAGCGACTATTGTTAAAACTGCTCTCTAATAGAGAGGAGAAGTAAGAAATGAGACCATACATTTGTTAGTGTGGCATGATACTGCTTTGTGTATGCAGATCGGCCAATGCTAGTGAGTTGTAAAAACCCAAACAGGTGAGTATATAGCGTCCCTTTCTGTCCTGAGGCACATGAGGCGCAGATTCTGACACGATATGTGATCTTCTTCGTGTACTCACGACAACGTCGTGTACTCACGACAACGTGGTCTGCCGCAGGGAATCCCTCCAAACGGCTGCCGCGTCCGGAGAGCTAGCAGGCTGTCGCGTGTGGGTCGCGTGTCAGTGTCAACGGCCAGCCCCACTTTCGCTTGTGGCCCGGCGAGGGCTGTCTGCCACCTAATCCCTCAGGTACACGGCCCCGTGCTGTCAGCTCGTAGGACCGGATGCTCTCGCCCTTCACGTCAGGTGGGGTGCTGACGCTCTTTTCTTGCAGGTAGCCGCAGACCTCTTGTTCCCGCTCCGGCCGGCCTCCGCATTGCCACGATCCCCGTCATCTGCACAATTCTTACAAAAATCTTATGCCTAACTTTTTCCCATGACCTTTTATGTTATAATAAATTTACATAATGAAACATTGATGGTCTGTCATTTCAGACACTCTTATTTTACTTTTATAGTTATTAATCTATGGCAATCATTATAACATCTAATCTAGACATGGAAATAATTTATTTTGATATATGTGTAGAGACCGATCTCAGTATGTACATGGTGTGTGATAACTGATGCTTTGTAATGGATGAACAACTAAATGTGCAGGCCCGCACTAATATTACTATTAATTATATAGATTGACAGTAGACATGCTCAAGAATTAACTACCATATGCCAGCGATCTACATTCCGTGTCTTCTAAATAAATTATATTATTATGCAGGCTGAAGTTTTACTGAGCTATAAAGAACATGCAACTATTGTACGTTCGAACATGCAACTATTGTACGTTCGCTCTCCGGTCGTCCCTCCATCTCGGGTCTGTGGTTTCATGACCTGAAAAATAACATCCCAACAGGCGCGCGCCAAACACAACACTTGTGGTAGAAAACCCCCACAATATTAATCTAGTTATTGTTAAATCCTACAGTTTAACTTATCCTAGTATATCGTACCTTTTTTTTTTTTTTTTTTTTTTGTTTACCTTATACAATACTCTTACATAATTCCTGTTACGTTGAGATGTCTCGCTGCTCGCCGCTATTGCCGACAGTGATGTGCGCGCCGTACGACATGACCTCCGAGTTTTCATTACGCCTCACTGAAACTCCAGAGACTGGGTTAGCCATGGCTATACACGACAATAAATTTATAGTTGCAACTTCCTTCTCTATCTGATGCGGTTTTCGGGATCAAAGCACACCTTTCCAGAAGCAATGTAATATGACCAAGCCAGGTGTGGTTCCTGTTGAGGATTCAGTCGCCCAACACACGCCAGCTACACAGTATGTCACGAATATCCAAGTATAAGTCCCTGGTTATTCATCTGTGACAGTCACGAGCAGCACGCTAAATCCCCAACCAGCACCTTGGCATGGTAGGCTTTATGCTCGCATTTCTCTCGTCTAGGGCACCATTGGAGTCAAACGCTCACAGGATCACCCCGACTTGCAAGACAACGATGCTGGCGCAGCTCTGCAAAAAAACTATACTGCCCATATTCATCCTCGAAATCACGCAATATACCACAATCTTGCCGTGCACTGACGCGTGCCTGCAAGCATTGGTATGAACGTTTCACGAACTGGTTGTGGCCGCTATTGAGCGTATCACGACTTCTCAGAACGCGTCTAAGAGCACGTTCCTGTATGCGCTCGTTTGTGCAACATCTCGTCACTCATCTTTATCCCTTAACATGGACACCAGATACGAAAGGACAAAAACATTGCTCATGGAAAGGTAGTGCCTCTTATCGCAACGACAGAGGAGATCCCGAACATAGACAAAAAAAAAGATAGCAGCAGTAAATTCTTATGCGAGACAACGCAGCGTGTTAATACTTTAACAATCTTAATCTATTAATGCAACGATTATTGTTCCCCGAAAAAAGATTCATATATTTGCCTATTCAACTATGTACACCACTTAAACTACTATTATTCCATGAACTTCTTTGTGTGAGAGAAGTGGTGGAGTCCTATGGACTAGCGTCAATCCCTTCTTAGACTCCCCCTCCTCTGACGTGCATTAGGATTCGGAGGTCTAATTTCAATCTCCTGGTTCTCCTGTTGTCCTTGATTTCGCTCTCTCCAATTACGGTCGCTTTGCCGTTCGTCATTCCTCCTGTCCCAGATTCCTTGTCTAGATTGACCTTGTTCCCTAACGTTCTCGTTTCCGTGTCTCTGGTTTCCATAATCTTGACTTGCGTAACCTTGATTTCCGTAACCCTGGTTTCCTAACCGACGAGCGCGATTATGCGATCTGTTGTCGTCTGCCCCTGCTGGCCCGTGGTATTTGTTATTTTGCGCCTTCTTCCTGTCCTTTGCGTCTTGTTTATCGAAGACTACTTCGAGTTCGCGCAATAGACTCTTGAATGCTTCTATGTCAGATCCACACTTCCCGACAAGTGTCTGTTGATACCTAATAGGCAATTTGGAAAAGCAAAATTTAATGATTTCTCCGTTGCTATATGGACTATCTAAAAACTGATTCTTCTTGAGTAAATCATCAAAAAATTTGGTTGCGTTCCTATGCCCGGACACTTCCAGTTCAGGACAAAATATTATTTCCTCTTTAATCCTGTCTTGCGTTTCCTTTGACCAGTAGGTACGCAGGAATGCACCAACAAATTCCTGATAGGTCCGACACGTCGCTGCCACACCCCGCATCTTTTCCGCGGCTTGGCCTTCGATGTGTCCACACATGAATTCTAATTTTGCGTGGGTTGGCCATGATGACGGTAATGAATTAGTAAACTGCGGCACCCAGCTCTTCGGATGCATCGACCCTCCATTATCTCTGAACTTTTGGAATTTTAGTATCGACAGGAAGTGATTGTGATCAAAATCCTGTCCGATCCTCGCACTGGTGTTGTCACTCGTTTCCGATACTTGCACGTCTGTTGAGTGTCCTGATCTATCTTGCTGATAACTGTGATGTGCTACCTCTGTATCACAGTGGAAGTAGCACTCCGAATTCCCTCTCCTAAGTGGACTACCATTATTTGAACTATTACTAGGTGTTTCTGCGTGTGCATTCTTAGTTCCGCACTCTGCCACTGGGCTGGAGCACGGCGGGCTTTTCCTCGGAGACACAATTCTGTGTACTCCATCATTGGTATCCGAACGCGCAGTGCTCGTGTGCCCGTTTCGCTCTAGTTTTGCTATCCGACTCTCTACTTCTTTCATTTGTTTCGTGATACTCGTAACCGCAATATTACCTTGGGTTTTTAAGAACGCTAGGGATTTTGAGTGGGCTTGTGTCGCACGTCGCAAGCGACCTGCGAGTTGAGAAGTTACTTTTGCAACTTTCATTGCCCCCATTGCTGCCGTTTTGGCTAGGCCTGCTACTTTTTGTGCTACCAGTGACATCTGTTTTGCTTCTCCACATTCTTTCTTTATTGTTAGTAATTCCCCACGAATTTTCCCTATATGCGAAATTATTGCCTGAGTGTCCTTCTTACGCTGTTCGTCAGCTTCTTCCTTCTCCTTCTTACGTTGTTCGTCAGCTTCTTCTTTCATTGATCGTAGGAAGCTTAGTATTGGGTTAATGTCATCATTTTGATCCTCGTCACACATGGGCGATGTAACTCTGGACACCTGGGCGCTAGAGCTCTGACGTGACCGAGCTGGCCCCTGTCTGCTCTCGTTCGTTTGATTATAAACTTGTGCTACCGTCTCGACCTGTGTGCCTGTCTCTGTTTCAACCTCTACCTCACTATCATAATCACGGCCGCAACGCTGCTCTGAGATCGCGTCCAAATCACCTTCCTCATCAATGACCCTGTCGTCCTGTGCTGCTAAAAATGTGCCCATCTCATCTCTGAACCTATCCTCGTCAGTAACCTGCCTCTTATCCATTATGCTATTCTCTTTTGTTTTAGTTTCGCTCGCTAATAGTCGTGCCTTACTTCTCGTGATCATTCACGAAAAAACAAATTTATCTAAAATATACAGTAAAAATTATCTACTCACTGTAGTATTACACATAGACATAAAATTTCAACAACGCTGTTCCAACGCTGTAATCACAAACACAATTTGATGTGGTACAGAAACCGCACACAAATCCGACAAAGTGCGATGTGGTATGGACACCACATCAACAAAACACAAAAAACAATGAACAAAAAAAATATATACACTGAAAACAAAAACTGTAATCATGCGCCGCTACTTAAAACTAAACGCGGAACTACCAGAAAAAAACTTGGGTATTAATCAATAAAAAAAATTAGAGAAAAAAAATTTGAATGTTCGTACTAAGAATACTGTTTGTTAATCAGTGATTCTCAGGAAAGATCCGAGGCTAAGGGTCGCCATATTATGCGAGGTGCCGGGGCTAGCAGTGTATTTATCACTAAATTCTACTAGAATCCACATATGTAAATCATGCTCTAAGCCCCCCCTATTCTAACTCCGACTTTTGCTGTTGCACAAGGATAAGAAATACGCGAACTGACTCTAATCAACCCTGCCAGTGGAGTAGAAGAGAGTTTGGCACCTGCAATAATTTAATTTGATAAATAAGTTAAATAAACAAAGGTTTCATTAGCATAGTGAGAAATGATAGGGTTGCTCTATCGATTAACAGAATGAAAGTTCTGTCCAAAATAACAATATGATTTATTAAGACTAAACACAGAATAGTAAAAGAAACACAGTAAATATTTATAATGCATCAAATTGGCTCACATTGGAGATTCATACAAACACTGTAAAGGTGAAGTTGTCCTTAAACTAGATCGTGAGGTTTAAGACGAAGTGGTATGTGGAGCCAATTCCTTGCCACTCAAATCTCAAGAGAGACACACAGCTAACCCAACAGTAATTGCTGCTACTCAAGACAGAACAAAGTTAGAAAAAGACGAACAGGAGCGCTCTGCTGAGCTCTGATTATCACCTAGGAAAATCCCTGTCTGCCGGTGCTGCGGACATACATTACCAACTGTCTTCTTGACTGCCAGGACACGATCTGGCGTACCGGAGCCGTTGGCTGGTTGCTTCGACGTCCTCGACCGAAAGGCGAATGCCGACTACATAGAGCACCCGTACAGGCCGAACTCACAACATTCCCGCCCCCACGACAGTGGCCGTGGTTACGTTCCAATCAGCAACTCGAAAACCGGCGGAAATTCCACTCCATTGCCGGAGCACTACCATTCCACCAATGGAGATTCTTGGCGCCAATTTCTGTGCTGATTTTGCTACGTCACGGAGCTATGCCCTGAGCAAGCCAATCACAGTTACTATTTTGCAGAAAGCGCGGGAATTTTCCCGCCACAGCTGCCTGGGTACATAAGTCATTCCCACGCCTCGCTGGTAGCCCGCCCGAAAGTGTTTTCGCTAAGCTTCTGCGAAGCAACGGAACCTCCAGCCCAGCCGCCACTTCCGGCTCCCGCGGGCGCGTCTCCTGACAATGTCGGCGTCCGGAAAGCATTCACTCGACCCCCCACACCTGTCGGCCTACCCTTTCAAAGTCAGAAGAGCCCGCCTGTCACTGGACCACCCGGGTGGCGAGAGACGCTGCATGGGAAGTCTGCGTGTGAAGGAATATCAACCCTCCACCGCATGCAACTAGAGAGGAGAATCGTAAGATAGAAATTTGAGAGGGGGCTCATGCCACCTCTCATTGCCCCTACGCCATTTTAGATTGTAATTGGTGAGCGGTTGGCTCACTTAGGAGCAAGGTAGTGAGTCAATCGCCCAAGAACAATCTTACAAAGTGACTCCACATGCCGCACTCTATAAAAAAATCATTGCAACTGAAAAAATGCAGCTCATAGAGGGAGGATTATTTATGATGTAGCCAACTTCACCTTCTTAATATGGAACACTAACACTCACATCACACATCCATACCCAGGGAGCCCCTTCCCAAACACCGATTCACGCAGACATTCACGCTCTAAATCTGGCCCGGGCATCTGAGCCAAATATGGAGCAGTTTATTCTTTACAATCAGAGTTGGAGTGCTCCGCAATTAAATGCCCAAGATGTTACAACAATTTTAATCATTAAACTAACCTGAACTCACTCACACATGATACTATATAAGTTAACAATCTCTTTGTGAGCTTTCAGAATCTAGTTACAACCTCCGATTCATTCTGTCTCCCTGCAGCAAGAATAACCTTTACAAAATGTTCCCTGAACTGATGGTCCATTCACAATGACAGTGGTGGTATCTGCTTCAGTTTATGGGGACTTCAGGCACACTGTTTGCATACACACAACAATAAACACAAAATACAAAAGAAACATGATGCGGAGAACGATACAGTAATCTGTAATAAGAATTTCAGTGTAAAACACAAACGCATACAAGGTATAACATACATTACAAAAACAACATAAGAGAAAGAAATTTAAGAAAAAAAACAAGGTTCATGGGGCATCAAATTGTGCGTGCACATTGCACAAAGTTCACGACTGTGCTGAGAATGAGGCACTAAATCACATTGTTAGAAATATCCGTAGCACTTCACAAATTCCACAGTCCTGACATCACCTAAGGCTAAACGTCGGGTGTTGTTGCTACGTTGTTGCAACGGCAATAGGGTGTGCTGGAGCTTCTGCAGTACTCTGTTGAGATTGCACCAAGACCCACGCATATGATCACGGCAGTACGGTAGGAAGACACAGTGATAAGCTCTCCTCACGTCGATTAATTGTCTCTGAGGTCTACTCGTTGGGATACATCACTAGTCTAGGTCTCTTCTCTCGCTGGACAGAACTTTACGTTTCCCAATATTGCAGTTCGACGAGGGATGATGGCACGTGGAGTGACTCCACAAGTGTGTGAGGTCATCCATACAGGATCGAACTAGGAGCGACTATTGTTAAAACTGCTCTCTAATAGAGAGGAGAAGTAAGAAATGAGACCATACATTTGTTAGTGTGGCATGATACTGCTTTGTGTATGCAGATCGGCCAATGCTAGTGAGTTGTAAAAACCCAAACAGGTGAGTATATAGCGTCCCTTTCTGTCCTGAGGCACATGAGGCGCAGATTCTGACACGATATGTGATCTTCTTCGTGTACTCACGACAACGTCGTGTACTCACGACAACGTGGTCTGCCGCAGGGAATCCCTCCAAACGGCTGCCGCGTCCGGAGAGCTAGCAGGCTGTCGCGTGTGGGTCGCGTGTCAGTGTCAACGGCCAGCCCCACTTTCGCTTGTGGCCCGGCGAGGGCTGTCTGCCACCTAATCCCTCAGGTACACGGCCCCGTGCTGTCAGCTCGTAGGACCGGATGCTCTCGCCCTTCACGTCAGGTGGGGTGCTGACGCTCTTTTCTTGCAGGTAGCCGCAGACCTCTTGTTCCCGCTCCGGCCGGCCTCCGCATTGCCACGATCCCCGTCATCTGCACAATTCTTACAAAAATCTTATGCCTAACTTTTTCCCATGACCTTTTATGTTATAATAAATTTACATAATGAAACATTGATGGTCTGTCATTTCAGACACTCTTATTTTACTTTTATAGTTATTAATCTATGGCAATCATTATAACATCTAATCTAGACATGGAAATAATTTATTTTGATATATGTGTAGAGACCGATCTCAGTATGTACATGGTGTGTGATAACTGATGCTTTGTAATGGATGAACAACTAAATGTGCAGGCCCGCACTAATATTACTATTAATTATATAGATTGACAGTAGACATGCTCAAGAATTAACTACCATATGCCAGCGATCTACATTCCGTGTCTTCTAAATAAATTATATTATTATGCAGGCTGAAGTTTTACTGAGCTATAAAGAACATGCAACTATTGTACGTTCGAACATGCAACTATTGTACGTTCGCTCTCCGGTCGTCCCTCCATCTCGGGTCTGTGGTTTCATGACCTGAAAAATAACATCCCAACAGGCGCGCGCCAAACACAACACTTGTGGTAGAAAACCCCCACAATATTAATCTAGTTATTGTTAAATCCTACAGTTTAACTTATCCTAGTATATCGTACCCTTTTTTTTTTTTTTTTTTTTTTGTTTACCTTATACAATACTCTTACATAATTCCTGTTACGTTGAGATGTCTCGCTGCTCGCCGCTATTGCCGACAGTGATGTGCGCGCCGTACGACATGACCTCCGAGTTTTCATTACGCCTCACTGAAACTCCAGAGACTGGGTTAGCCATGGCTATACACGACAATAAATTTATAGTTGCAACTTCCTTCTCTATCTGATGCGGTTTTCGGGATCAAAGCACACCTTTCCAGAAGCAATGTAATATGACCAAGCCAGGTGTGGTTCCTGTTGAGGATTCAGTCGCCCAACACACGCCAGCTACACAGTATGTCACGAATATCCAAGTATAAGTCCCTGGTTATTCATCTGTGACAGTCACGAGCAGCACGCTAAATCCCCAACCAGCACCTTGGCATGGTAGGCTTTATGCTCGCATTTCTCTCGTCTAGGGCACCATTGGAGTCAAACGCTCACAGGATCACCCCGACTTGCAAGACAACGATGCTGGCGCAGCTCTGCAAAAAAACTATACTGCCCATATTCATCCTCGAAATCACGCAATATACCACAATCTTGCCGTGCACTGACGCGTGCCTGCAAGCATTGGTATGAACGTTTCACGAACTGGTTGTGGCCGCTATTGAGCGTATCACGACTTCTCAGAACGCGTCTAAGAGCACGTTCCTGTATGCGCTCGTTTGTGCAACATCTCGTCACTCATCTTTATCCCTTAACATGGACACCAGATACGAAAGGACAAAAACATTGCTCATGGAAAGGTAGTGCCTCTTATCGCAACGACAGAGGAGATCCCGAACATAGACAAAAAAAAAGATAGCAGCTGTAAATTCTTATGCGAGACAACGCAGCGTGTTAATACTTTAACAATCTTAATCTATTAATGCAACGATTATTGTTCCCCGAAAAAAGATTCATATATTTGCCTATTCAACTATGTACACCACTTAAACTACTATTATTCCATGAACTTCTTTGTGTGAGAGAAGTGGTGGAGTCCTATGGACTAGCGTCAATCCCTTCTTAGACTCCCCCTCCTCTGACGTGCATTAGGATTCGGAGGTCTAATTTCAATCTCCTGGTTCTCCTGTTGTCCTTGATTTCGCTCTCTCCAATTACGGTCGCTTTGCCGTTCGTCATTCCTCCTGTCCCAGATTCCTTGTCTAGATTGACCTTGTTCCCTAACGTTCTCGTTTCCGTGTCTCTGGTTTCCATAATCTTGACTTGCGTAACCTTGATTTCCGTAACCCTGGTTTCCTAACCGACGAGCGCGATTATGCGATCTGTTGTCGTCTGCCCCTGCTGGCCCGTGGTATTTGTTATTTTGCGCCTTCTTCCTGTCCTTTGCGTCTTGTTTATCGAAGACTACTTCGAGTTCGCGCAATAGACTCTTGAATGCTTCTATGTCAGATCCACACTTCCCGACAAGTGTCTGTTGATACCTAATAGGCAATTTGGAAAAGCAAAATTTAATGATTTCTCCGTTGCTATATGGACTATCTAAAAACTGATTCTTCTTGAGTAAATCATCAAAAAATTTGGTTGCGTTCCTATGCCCGGACACTTCCAGTTCAGGACAAAATATTATTTCCTCTTTAATCCTGTCTTACGTTTCCTTTGACCAGTAGGTACGCAGGAATGCACCAACAAATTCCTGATAGGTCCGACACGTCGCTGCCACACCCCGCATCTTTTCCGCGGCTTGGCCTTCGATGTGTCCACACATGAATTCTAATTTTGCGTGGGTTGGCCATGATGACGGTAATGAATTAGTAAACTGCGGCACCCAGCTCTTCGGATGCATCGACCCTCCATTATCTCTGAACTTTTGGAATTTTAGTATCGACAGGAAGTGATTGTGATCAAAATCCTGTCCGATCCTCGCACTGGTGTTGTCACTCGTTTCCGATACTTGCACGTCTGTTGAGTGTCCTGATCTATCTTGCTGATAACTGTGATGTGCTACCTCTGTATCACAGTGGAAGTAGCACTCCGAATTCCCTCTCCTAAGTGGACTACCATTATTTGAACTATTACTAGGTGTTTCTGCGTGTGCATTCTTAGTTCCGCACTCTGCCACTGGGCTGGAGCACGGCGGGCTTTTCCTCGGAGACACAATTCTGTGTACTCCATCATTGGTATCCGAACGCGCAGTGCTCGTGTGCCCGTTTCGCTCTAGTTTTGCTATCCGACTCTCTACTTCTTTCATTTGTTTCGTGATACTCGTAACCGCAATATTACCTTGGGTTTTTAAGAACGCTAGGGATTTTGAGTGGGCTTGTGTCGCACGTCGCAAGCGACCTGCGAGTTGAGAAGTTACTTTTGCAACTTTCATTGCCCCCATTGCTGCCGTTTTGGCTAGGCCTGCTACTTTTTGTGCTACCAGTGACATCTGTTTTGCTTCTCCACATTCTTTCTTTATTGTTAGTAATTCCCCACGAATTTTCCCTATATGCGAAATTATTGCCTGAGTGTCCTTCTTACGCTGTTCGTCAGCTTCTTCCTTCTCCTTCTTACGTTGTTCGTCAGCTTCTTCTTTCATTGATCGTAGGAAGCTTAGTATTGGGTTAATGTCATCATTTTGATCCTCGTCACACATGGGCGATGTAACTCTGGACACCTGGGCGCTAGAGCTCTGACGTGACCGAGCTGGCCCCTGTCTGCTCTCGTTCGTTTGATTATAAACTTGTGCTACCGTCTCGACCTGTGTGCCTGTCTCTGTTTCAACCTCTACCTCACTATCATAATCACGGCCGCAACGCTGCTCTGAGATCGCGTCCAAATCACCTTCCTCATCAATGACCCTGTCGTCCTGTGCTGCTAAAAATGTGCCCATCTCATCTCTGAACCTATCCTCGTCAGTAACCTGCCTCTTATCCATTATGCTATTCTCTTTTGTTTTAGTTTCGCTCGCTAATAGTCGTGCCTTACTTCTCGTGATCATTCACGAAAAAACAAATTTATCTAAAATATACAGTAAAAATTATCTACTCACTGTAGTATTACACATAGACATAAAATTTCAACAACGCTGTTCCAACGCTGTAATCACAAACACAATTTGATGTGGTACAGAAACCGCACACAAATCCGACAAAGTGCGATGTGGTATGGACACCACATCAACAAAACACAAAAAACAATGAACAAAAAAAATATATACACTGAAAACAAAAACTGTAATCATGCGCCGCTACTTAAAACTAAACGCGGAACTACCAGAAAAAAACTTGGGTATTAATCAATAAAAAAAATTAGAGAAAAAAAATTTGAATGTTCGTACTAAGAATACTGTTTGTTAATCAGTGATTCTCAGGAAAGATCCGAGGCTAAGGGTCGCCATATTATGCGAGGTGCCGGGGCTAGCAGTGTATTTATCACTAAATTCTACTAGAATCCACATATGTAAATCATGCTCTAAGCCCCCCCTATTCTAACTCCGACTTTTGCTGTTGCACAAGGATAAGAAATACGCGAACTGACTCTAATCAACCCTGCCAGTGGAGTAGAAGAGAGTTTGGCACCTGCAATAATTTAATTTGATAAATAAGTTAAATAAACAAAGGTTTCATTAGCATAGTGAGGAATGATAGGGTTGCTCTATCGATTAACAGAATGAAAGTTCTGTCCAAAATAACAATATGATTTATTAAGACTAAACACAGAATAGTAAAAGAAACACAGTAAATATTTATAATGCATCAAATTGGCTCACATTGGAGATTCATACAAACACTGTAAAGGTGAAGTTGTCCTTAAACTAGATCGTGAGGTTTAAGACGAAGTGGTATGTGGAGCCAATTCCTTGCCACTCAAATCTCAAGAGAGACACACAGCTAACCCAACAGTAATTGCTGCTACTCAAGACAGAACAAAGTTAGAAAAAGACGAACAGGAGCGCTCTGCTGAGCTCTGATTATCACCTAGGAAAATCCCTGTCTGCCGGTGCTGCGGACATACATTACCAACTGTCTTCTTGACTGCCAGGACACGATCTGGCGTACCGGAGCCGTTGGCTGGTTGCTTCGACGTCCTCGACCGAAAGGCGAATGCCGACTACATAGAGCACCCGTACAGGCCGAACTCACAACATTCCCGCCCCCACGACAGTGGCCGTGGTTACGTTCCAATCAGCAACTCGAAAACCGGCGGAAATTCCACTCCATTGCCGGAGCACTACCATTCCACCAATGGAGATTCTTGGCGCCAATTTCTGTGCTGATTTTGCTACGTCACGGAGCTATGCCCTGAGCAAGCCAATCACAGTTACTATTTTGCAGAAAGCGCGGGAATTTTCCCGCCACAGCTGCCTGGGTACATAAGTCATTCCCACGCCTCGCTGGTAGCCCGCCCGAAAGTGTTTTCGCTAAGCTTCTGCGAAGCAACGGAACCTCCAGCCCAGCCGCCACTTCCGGCTCCCGCGGGCGCGTCTCCTGACAATGTCGGCGTCCGGAAAGCATTCACTCGACCCCCCACACCTGTCGGCCTACCCTTTCAAAGTCAGAAGAGCCCGCCTGTCACTGGACCACCCGGGTGGCGAGAGACGCTGCATGGGAAGTCTGCGTGTGAAGGAATATCAACCCTCCACCGCATGCAACTAGAGAGGAGAATCGTAAGATAGAAATATGAGAGGGGGCTCATGCCACCTCTCATTGCCCCTACGCCATTTTAGATTGTAATTGGTGATCGGTTGGCTCACTTAGGAGCAAGGTAGTGAGTCAATCGCCCAAGAACAATCTTACAAAGTGACTCCACATGCCGCACTCTATAAAAAAATCATTGCAACTGAAAAAATGCAGCTCATAGAGGGAGGATTATTTATGATGTAGCCAACTTCACCTTCTTAATATGGAACACTAACACTCACATCACACATCCATACCCAGGGAGCCCCTTCCCAAACACCGATTCACGCAGACATTCACGCTCTAAATCTGGCCCGGGCATCTGAGCCAAATATGGAGCAGTTTATTCTTTACAATCAGAGTTGGAGTGCTCCGCAATTAAATGCCCAAGATGTTACAACAATTTTAATCATTAAACTAACCTGAACTCACTCACACATGATACTATATAAGTTAACAATCTCTTTGTGAGCTTTCAGAATCTAGTTACAACCTCCGATTCATTCTGTCTCCCTGCAGCAAGAATAACCTTTACAAAATGTTCCCTGAACTGATGGTCCATTCACAATGACAGTGGTGGTATCTGCTTCAGTTTATGGGGACTTCAGGCACACTGTTTGCATACACACAACAATAAACACAAAATACAAAAGAAACATGATGCGGAGAACGATACAGTAATCTGTAATAAGAATTTCAGTGTAAAACACAAACGCATACAAGGTATAACATACATTACAAAAACAACATAAGAGAAAGAAATTTAAGAAAAAAAACAAGGTTCATGGGGCATCAAATTGTGCGTGCACATTGCACAAAGTTCACGACTGTGCTGAGAATGAGGCACTAAATCACATTGTTAGAAATATCCGTAGCACTTCACAAATTCCACAGTCCTGACATCACCTAAGGCTAAACGTCGGGTGTTGTTGCTACGTTGTTGCAACGGCAATAGGGTGTGCTGGAGCTTCTGCAGTACTCTGTTGAGATTGCACCAAGACCCACGCATATGATCACGGCAGTACGGTAGGAAGACACAGTGATAAGCTCTCCTCACGTCGATTAATTGTCTCTGAGGTCTACTCGTTGGGATACATCACTAGTCTAGGTCTCTTCTCTCGCTGGACAGAACTTTACGTTTCCCAATATTGCAGTTCGACGAGGGATGATGGCACGTGGAGTGACTCCACAAGTGTGTGAGGTCATCCATACAGGATCGAACTAGGAGCGACTATTGTTAAAACTGCTCTCTAATAGAGAGGAGAAGTAAGAAATGAGACCATACATTTGTTAGTGTGGCATGATACTGCTTTGTGTATGCAGATCGGCCAATGCTAGTGAGTTGTAAAAACCCAAACAGGTCCCTTTCTGTCCTGAGGCACATGAGGCGCAG
Source organism: Schistocerca nitens (assembly GCF_023898315.1). Taxonomy (NCBI): domain Eukaryota; kingdom Metazoa; phylum Arthropoda; class Insecta; order Orthoptera; family Acrididae; genus Schistocerca; species Schistocerca nitens. The sequence continues at coordinate 888,324,720 of NC_064616.1, forward strand.
ATTCTGACACGATATGTGATCTTCTTCGTGTACTCACGACAACGTCGTGTACTCACGACAACGTGGTCTGCCGCAGGGAATCCCTCCAAACGGCTGCCGCGTCCGGAGAGCTAGCAGGCTGTCGCGTGTGGGTCGCGTGTCAGTGTCAACGGCCAGCCCCACTTTCGCTTGTGGCCCGGCGAGGGCTGTCTGCCACCTAATCCCTCAGGTACACGGCCCCGTGCTGTCAGCTCGTAGGACCGGATGCTCTCGCCCTTCACGTCAGGTGGGGTGCTGACGCTCTTTTCTTGCAGGTAGCCGCAGACCTCTTGTTCCCGCTCCGGCCGGCCTCCGCATTGCCACGATCCCCGTCATCTGCACAATTCTTACAAAAATCTTATGCCTAACTTTTTCCCATGACCTTCTATGTTATAATAAATTTACATAATGAAACATTGATGGTCTGTCATTTCAGACACTCTTATTTTACTTTTATAGTTATTAATCTATGGCAATCATTATAACATCTAATCTAGACATGGAAATAATTTATTTTGATATATGTGTAGAGACCGATCTCAGTATGTACATGGTGTGTGATAACTGATGCTTTGTAATGGATGAACAACTAAATGTGCAGGCCCGCACTAATATTACTATTAATTATATAGATTGACAGTAGACATGCTCAAGAATTAACTACCATATGCCAGCGATCTACATTCCGTGTCTTCTAAATAAATTATATTATTATGCAGGCTGAAGTTTTACTGAGCTATAAAGAACATGCAACTATTGTACGTTCGAACATGCAACTATTGTACGTTCGCTCTCCGGTCGTCCCTCCATCTCGGGTCTGTGGTTTCATGACCTGAAAAATAACATCCCAACAGGCGCGCGCCAAACACAACACTTGTGGTAGAAAACCCCCACAATATTAATCTAGTTATTGTTAAATCCTACAGTTTAACTTATCCTAGTATATCGTACCCTTTTTTTTTTTTTTGTTTACCTTATACAATACTCTTACATAATTCCTGTTACGTTGAGATGTCTCGCTGCTCGCCGCTATTGCCGACAGTGATGTGCGCGCCGTACGACATGACCTCCGAGTTTTCATTACGCCTCACTGAAACTCCAGAGACTGGGTTAGCCATGGCTATACACGACAATAAATTTATAGTTGCAACTTCCTTCTCTATCTGATGCGGTTTTCGGGATCAAAGCACACCTTTCCAGAAGCAATGTAATATGACCAAGCCAGGTGTGGTTCCTGTTGAGGATTCAGTCGCCCAACACACGCCAGCTACACAGTATGTCACGAATATCCAAGTATAAGTCCCTGGTTATTCATCTGTGACAGTCACGAGCAGCACGCTAAATCCCCAACCAGCACCTTGGCATGGTAGGCTTTATGCTCGCATTTCTCTCGTCTAGGGCACCATTGGAGTCAAACGCTCACAGGATCACCCCGACTTGCAAGACAACGATGCTGGCGCAGCTCTGCAAAAAAACTATACTGCCCATATTCATCCTCGAAATCACGCAATATACCACAATCTTGCCGTGCACTGACGCGTGCCTGCAAGCATTGGTATGAACGTTTCACGAACTGGTTGTGGCCGCTATTGAGCGTATCACGACTTCTCAGAACGCTTCTAAGAGCACGTTCCTGTATGCGCTCGTTTGTGCGACATCTCGTCACTCATCTTTATCCCTTAACATGGACACCAGATACGAAAGGACAAAAACATTGCTCATGGAAAGGTAGTGCCTCTTATCGCAACGACAGAGGAGATCCCGAACATAGACAAAAAAAAAAGATAGCAGCAGTAAATTCTTATGCGAGACAACGCAGCGTGTTAATACTTTAACAATCTTAATCTATTAATGCAACGATTATTGTTCCCCGAAAAAAGATTCATATATTTGCCTATTCAACTATGTACACCACTTAAACTACTATTATTCCATGAACTTCTTTGTGTGAGAGAAGTGGTGGAGTCCTATGGACTAGCGTCAATCCCTTCTTAGACTCCCCCTCCTCTGACGTGCATTAGGATTCGGAGGTCTAATTTCAATCTCCTGGTTCTCCTGTTGTCCTTGATTTCGCTCTCTCCAATTACGGTCGCTTTGCCGTTCGTCATTCCTCCTGTCCCAGATTCCTTGTCTAGATTGACCTTGTTCCCTAACGTTCTCGTTTCCGTGTCTCTGGTTTCCATAATCTTGACTTGCGTAACCTTGATTTCCGTAACCCTGGTTTCCTAACCGACGAGCGCGATTATGCGATCTGTTGTCGTCTGCCCCTGCTGGCCCGTGGTATTTTTTATTTTGCGCCTTCTTCCTGTCCTTTGCGTCTTGTTTATCGAAGACTACTTCGAGTTCGCGCAATAGACTCTTGAATGCTTCTATGTCAGATCCACACTTCCCGACAAGTGTCTGTTGATACCTAATAGGCAATTTGGAAAAGCAAAATTTAATGATTTCTCCGTTGCTATATGGACTATCTAAAAACTGATTCTTCTTGAGTAAATCATCAAAAAATTTGGTTGCGTTCCTATGCCCGGACACTTCCAGTTCAGGACAAAATATTATTTCCTCTTTAATCCTGTCTTGCGTTTCCTTTGACCAGTAGGTACGCAGGAATGCACCAACAAATTCCTGATAGGTCCGACACGTCGCTGCCACACCTCGCATCTTTTCCGCGGCTTGGCCTTCGATGTGTCCACACATGAATTCTAATTTTGCGTGGGTTGGCCATGATGACGGTAATGAATTAGTAAACTGCGGCACCCAGCTCTTCGGATGCATCGACCCTCCATTATCTCTGAACTTTTGGAATTTTAGTATCGACAGGAAGTGATTGTGATCAAAATCCTGTCCGATCCTCGCACTGGTGTTGTCACTCGTTTCCGATACTTGCACGTCTGTTGAGTGTCCTGATCTATCTTGCTGATAACTGTGATGTGCTACCTCTGTATCACAGTGGAAGTAGCACTCCGAATTCCCTCTCCTAAGTGGACTACCATTATTTGAACTATTACTAGGTGTTTCTGCGTGTGCATTCTTAGTTCCGCACTCTGCCACTGGGCTGGAGCACGGCGGGCTTTTCCTCGGAGACACAATTCTGTGTACTCCATCATTGGTATCCGAACGCGCAGTGCTCGTGTGCCCGTTTCGCTCTAGTTTTGCTATCCGACTCTCTACTTCTTTCATTTGTTTCGTGATACTCGTAACCGCAATATTACCTTGGGTTTTTAAGAACGCTAGGGATTTTGAGTGGGCTTGTGTCGCACGTCGCAAGCGACCTGCGAGTTGAGAAGTTACTTTTGCAACTTTCATTGCCCCCATTGCTGCCGTTTTGGCTAGGCCTGCTACTTTTTGTGCTACCAGTGACATCTGTTTTGCTTCTCCACATTCTTTCTTTATTGTTAGTAATTCCCCACGAATTTTCCCTATATGCGAAATTATTGCCTGAGTGTCCTTCTTACGCTGTTCGTCAGCTTCTTCCTTCTCCTTCTTACGTTGTTCGTCAGCTTCTTCTTTCATTGATCGTAGGAAGCTTAGTATTGGGTTAATGTCATCATTTTGATCCTCGTCACACATGGGCGATGTAACTCTGGACACCTGGGCGCTAGAGCTCTGACGTGACCGAGCTGGCCCCTGTCTGCTCTCGTTCGTTTGATTATAAACTTGTGCTACCGTCTCGACCTGTGTGCCTGTCTCTGTTTCAACCTCTACCTCACTATCATAATCACGGCCGCAACGCTGCTCTGAGATCGCGTCCAAATCACCTTCCTCATCAATGACCCTGTCGTCCTGTGCTGCTAAAAATGTGCCCATCTCATCTCTGAACCTATCCTCGTCAGTAACCTGCCTCTTATCCATTATGCTATTCTCTTTTGTTTTAGTTTCGCTCGCTAATAGTCGTGCCTTACTTCTCGTGATCATTCACGAAAAAACAAATTTATCTAAAATATACAGTAAAAATTATCTACTCACTGTAGTATTACACATAGACATAAAATTTCAACAACGCTGTTCCAACGCTGTAATCACAAACACAATTTGATGTGGTACAGAAACCGCACACAAATCCGACAAAGTGCGATGTGGTATGGACACCACATCAACAAAACACAAAAAACAATGAACAAAAAAAAATATATACACTGAAAACAAAAACTGTAATCATGCGCCGCTACTTAAAACTAAACGCGGAACTACCAGAAAAAAACTTGGGTATTAATCAATAAAAAAAATTAGAGAAAAAAATTTGAATGTTCATACTAAGAATACTGTTTGTTAATCAGTGATTCTCAGGAAAGATCCGAGGCTAAGGGTCGCCATATTATGCGAGGTGCCGGGGCTAGCAGTGTATTTATCACTAAATTCTACTAGAATCCACATATGTAAATCATGCTCTAAGCCCCCCCTATTCTAACTCCGACTTTTGCTGTTGCACAAGGATAAGAAATACGCGAACTGACTCTAATCAACCCTGCCAGTGGAGTAGAAGAGAGTTTGGCACCTGCAATAATTTAATTTGATAAATAAGTTAAATAAACAAAGGTTTCATTAGCATAGTGAGGAATGATAGGGTTGCTCTATCGATTAACAGAATGAAAGTTCTGTCCAAAATAACAATATGATTTATTAAGACTAAACACAGAATAGTAAAAGAAACACAGTAAATATTTATAATGCATCAAATTGGCTCACATTGGAGATTCATACAAACACTGTAAAGGTGAAGTTGTCCCTAAACTAGATCGTGAGGTTTAAGACGAAGTGGTATGTGGAGCCAATTCCTTGCCACTCAAATCTCAAGAGAGACACACAGCTAACCCAACAGTAATTGCTGCTACTCAAGACAGAACAAAGTTAGAAAAAGACGAACAGGAGCGCTCTGCTGAGCTCTGATTATCACCTAGGAAAATCCCTGTCTGCCGGTGCTGCGGACATACATTACCAACTGTCTTCTTGACTGCCAGGACACGATCTGGCGTACCGGAGCCGTTGGCTGGTTGCTTCGACGTCCTCGACCGAAAGGCGAATGCCGACTACATAGAGCACCCGTACAGGCCGAACTCACAACATTCCCGCCCCCACGACAGTGGCCGTGGTTACGTTCCAATCAGCAACTCGAAAACCGGCGGAAATTCCACTCCATTGCCGGAGCACTACCATTCCACCAATGGAGATTCTTGGCGCCAATTTCTGTGCTGATTTTGCTACGTCACGGAGCTATGCCCTGAGCAAGCCAATCACAGTTACTATTTTGCAGAAAGCGCGGGAATTTTCCCGCCACAGCTGCCTGGGTACATAAGTCATTCCCACGCCTCGCTGGTAGCCCGCCCGAAAGTGTTTTCGCTAAGCTTCTGCGAAGCAACGGAACCTCCAGCCCAGCCGCCACTTCCGGCTCCCGCGGGCGCGTCTCCTGACAATGTCGGCGTCCGGAAAGCATTCACTCGACCCCCCACACCTGTCGGCCTACCCTTTCAAAGTCAGAAGAGCCCGCCTGTCACTGGACCACCCGGGTGGCGAGAGACGCTGCATGGGAAGTCTGCGTGTGAAGGAATATCAACCCTCCACCGCATGCAACTAGAGAGGAGAATCGTAAGATAGAAATATGAGAGGGGGCTCATGCCACTTCTCAGCTTTCAGACTATTTTGTCTAAAAACGTATTTGAGAAACGGGATGATCTAGGATCGCTTATCAGCTCTTGCCTGTACCTCAACTGAGAAACCAGTAATGTGAATACTTGAAAGCCAAGACACATGGTATGACGATGTCATCGAACGATTCGGGAAGAAGAAGGATCATTGAGTTAACTTTGTTTTACAAGTAACAACACTCAAACGCCCAGTCTGCCAGTTCGTTTGTAAATAGAAGTGAATTTCATTATTATTATTATTAGTAGTGGTAGTATTAGTACAGTGGTAGTAGCAGTAATATTAGTAGTAGTAATGATAGTAGTCGTTAGCGTTGTATTCTCTTTAGCCGCTTTTATGTCGTCTCGTTATCTCTGTAGAGCTGTACCATAGAAGCAAGCAGAGGATGTTGGTTGGTGGCCGGTATCCTCGTTCTGTAACACAATATATATAAATGACCTAGAAGATAGTTTCGGAAGTTCCATGCGGCTTTTGGCGGATGATGCTGTAGTATACAGAGAAGTTGCAGCATTATAAAAATGCAGCGAAATGCAGGAAGATCTGCAGCGGATAGGCACTTGGTGCAGGGTGTGGCAACTCACCCTTAGCATAGAAAAATGTAATGTATTGCGAATACATAGAAAGAAGGATCCTTTATTGTATGATTAAATGATAGCGGAACAAACACTGGTAGCAGTTACTTCTGTAAAATATCTGGGAGTATGCGTACGGAAAGATTTGAAGTGGAACGATCATATAAAATTAATTGTTGGTAAGGCGGGTACCAGGTTGAGATTCATTGGAAGAGGTCTTAGAAAATGTAGTCCATCAACAAAGGAGGTTGCTTACAAAACACTCGTTCGACCTATACTTGAGTACTGCTCATCAGTGTGAGATACGTACCAGGTCGGGTTGACAGAGGAGATGGAGAAGATCCAAAGAAGAGCGCGCGTTTTGTCACAGGGTTATTTGGTAAGCGTGATAGCGTTACGGAGATGTTTAGCAAACTCAAGTGGCAGAATCTGCACGAGAGGCGCTCTGCATCGCGGTGTAGCTTGCTGTCCAGGTTTCGGGAGGGGGCGTTTCTGGATGAGGTATCGAATATATTGCTTCTCCCTACTTATACCTCCCGAGGAGATCACGAATGTAAGATTAGAGAGATTCGAGCACGCACGGAGGCTTTCCGGCAGTCGTTCTTCCCGCGAACCATATGCGACTGGAACAGGAAAGGGAGGTAGTGACAGTGGCACGTAAAGTGCCCTCCGCCACACACCGTTGGGTGGCTTGCGGAGTATAAATGTAGATGTAGATTGCACGCAATTAATAACCGGAATCTTTATTCATAAACAAAGAGCTACTTAACTGTAGTTTCCATGTGCTGAGGTACAAGCTCTCTTCTGTAATAGTCGATGTAGCCTCAATGCTGAAGTCCGCTATGTTCACTATAAGGTTGCTATGCGCTAGAGGATAAGTCTGCAGCGCCATCTCGGTGACACGCGGAACTCCACGACGTACAGGCTCGAACTAACTGACTAATCTAACTCGAACAAACTGGCTAAACTGGCCCTCCGGACCGCGGCGGCCATTCTAAGTATTGGCGGCTAAGAGGACGTTGGCGGCCCGTTTCCAGTGAGTCTTATCGTTGGCCTCGATCGATCTCACGTAGCTTCTATGCCGCATGGTGTGCTGGCGCCAGCGCCCGCCTGTACAGTTAGGAACCCTAGATGTGCGTACGTTAAAAGGAAAGGAAAAGGGATTTTCGCATATGTTTCCTGGGCTCCACAGAACTTAGGCCTGTGATCCGCCACTGCCTTTTTCGGTGTAATCTATGCTACCAATATCAGTAACAACAGAATCCACATTCTCCAATAGTAACCAAAGGCCACAGCATTCGTCAGCTGGTCCAGTCTTCCTGCCTCATAGCTGAGGGTTGCTTAGTATGAGTACTGTAGTGGAAGCTATGTTCGCACTACCAGCTACCACAGACGGCTGATCAGTTGCAGCTATCAGACTCCATTATTCCGTCTAAAGTTCCAAGATGGAGGCGCTTTCGGTCACGTGATCACGTCCCCGCCTACAGTCACGCCTTCTAAATTTGATTTTACTTGCAAACCAGTCAAAGTCCTATCTCGGATACTCTATTTTGGCACACTTATCCGTAGTGAGAGGTAATGGATTACTGTTCCAACATCACAAAGCACTTGATAACAGATGATATGGAACTGTGGCTCCGGAAAGCTTTCAATAGACGGCGCTAACGTGAACTGTACCCAAAGTCAGATGACGCCTTAAGGTATGTGGTGGAAAGTGGTTCCATCATTTAACCTCCGTCGTACTTGTCTATTAAGACAAGCACCTTGCCCTTAAGAGGATAGAAATACTTTCGCAGCATCCATTGAGTGTGATTACAGACGCATGCTTTGAGCCTGGAGAGACAGTTGCAACTTCTGCGCTACATGCCAGATGAAACGCACACTGTGCCCATATTACAATACAGTTACCTTCGTTGTGTTAAAACTGTAGGACTGGGCTTCATTAACTCTGCTACTCCAGCATGCAGATGACACTGATATGTAGTTACTAATAGACGGCACATACAGCAGCGCAAACAACTGTGCTAGACTATGGATCTGAAGGCCCTGCTTTTCGATTCCATGACAGTCAGTCGCAGGATATGTATCTGTCACTTCCTTCAAATCTCTTATGTTTCTTTGTGTTTGGATCCGAACACTGTGGCTATAAATCGAAACTTAATATTGTCTTCTCCTTCTTCTTTATCCAGGGCCCTTTAACAAATTGCTTCCCAACATCTAGAGGCATACTATGGTATTCTGGATGCACTGCAGAACGTAGCACAAAATACTACTTGTTAGTATGGAAAATGCATAGCACCACTATCATAAAGTTATAAATCACAGCTTAATACCATGCTCCTTAGTCAGGAAGAAGTGAATCAGTGTATTGTATAATGTGGTTACCTAATCGTAACTCCGTGCATGTCCCTCATGCCCGAAGTATCATGTAAACTACCTCTATCTAATATCTCTATGCCGGCCGCTGTGGCCGAGCGGTTCTAGGCGTTTCAGTCCGGAACCGCGCTGCTGCTACGGTCGCAGGTTCGAATCCTGCCTCGGACATGGATGTGTGTGATGTCCTTAGGTTAGTTAGGTTTCAGTAGTTCTACGTCTAGGGCAATGACGACCTCAGATGTTAAGTCCCATAGTGCTTAGAGCCATTTGAACCATTTGAATATCTCTATCTTTGGGCGGTATTATGTGGAACAGTGTTCTGGGTTGAGAAAAAAAAAATTTCTTCTGCTACACTTCCGTGTATCTAATACATTTAGACAATGTACCACAGGGTCTAACACGAACAATTCATTGCGTAGTCATAAATAATAGCTTAAACCAGTATTCTTTAACTGAGGAAAGTGCAAAAGTTCCTACTAGACAAGTATCAGGGCACATTATAAGATCGATAAGATAGTTACCGTTAACGTCGTTCACTCCTTGGCTTGTGATCTGAGATATTAAATTTGTTATATATATATATATATATATATATATATATATATATATATATATATATATATATATCATTATCGTACAGTTGGAGCTCGTCCACATTAAACAACCTTATCCTTTATTACAATGACATTACCTTTTCTTTTGTACAGCTCCTCTCCTTGCACAGATAAGTCTTGGTTTCATGTTAGATAGTCGCATATCTCTAGTTAGTTAACAAAATCCCAACAAAACTCTCATTATATCCGAGTCCATAATTCAATAGTCGTCTACTCGAAGCAGTTGCAATAGTGCAGATAGCTAATACATTTTAACGTAGGCCATTTTCACTGTATTATGGCATAGCCATGAGATTTTCCGTTAAAGTTCCTCGCAATGAATTCCAGTGCATCCTTTCCAATATGCCTCCTGTTGCCACAATATTACTCCGTGGAAGAGAAATGCTTGTTTCGTCGTGACATTATGTCTCTAGAGTGCGTCCTCTGTCGAATTACGTATATGTGATATAGTCCCTCTCGTACATCTGGTGCTACACTTTGTTTAACAGTCACGAAAGAAGGCTGTATGCGTGGAAGAGACCTGGAGACATCAGCAGGTTTCAGATTGGTTATGTAATGAAAAAACAGGGATTTAGGAACCAGATTTTAAATTGTAAGATACCTGCAGGGGCTGATGTGGATTCTGGCCACAATTTATTGGTTATGAATTGTAGATTAAAACTGAATAAATTGCAAAAACATAGGAAATTAAGAAGTTGGGCCCTGGATAAGTTAAAGAGCCAGAGGTTGTTGACAGTTTCAGAGAGAGAATTAGGCAGCAATTAGGGAAACAGGGGAAAGGAATACAGTAGAAAGTAGCGTTGAAAGATGAAACAATAAAAGCAGCAGAGGATCAAATATGTAAAAGGACAAGGCCTATTGGTACTAGCTGAATGTCACAGGAGGTATTACAGTTAGTTGATGAAAGGAAAAAATATAAAAGTGCAGCATATGAAGCAGGCGACAGGGAATACAAACGCCTAAAAAATGACATTGATAGAAAGTGCAAAACGACCAAGCAGGAATGGCTAGAGGATAAATTCAAGGCTATAGTAACATATACAACGGGGGGAAAGATTGATATCAACTACAGGAAAATTAGAGACGCCTTTGGAGAAAGGAGAAGCAGCTGTACGAATATCAAGAGCTCAGATGGAAAACCAGTACTAATCAAAGAAGGGAAAGCTCGAAGGTGGAAGGATTCTGCAAGAAAAATGCATTTGAAGGGAAGAGGACGTAGATGAAGTTGAGATCTGAGGTATGATAGTGTTATTGGTAGAGCACTGAAAGATCTAAGTCGAAACAGGGCTCCTGGAGCAGACCACATCCTGCCAGAAATACTGACATCTTTGGGAGAGTCAGGCATGACAAAACTTTTCCACCTGGTGTGCAGGAGGTTTGAGACAGGCGAACTACCCAAAGACTTAAAGAGCAATGTAATCATTTTAACTCCAAAGAAAGCAGGTGCTAACAGGTGTGAATATTACCGATCTAACGGTTTAGTAATTGATGGTTGCTAAATACTGACACGCATTATTTGCGGAAGGGCAACGGCCTTGCCACAGTGGATATACCGGTTCCCGTGAGATCACCAAAGTTAAGCGCTGTCGGGCGTGGCTGGCACTTGGATGGGTGACCATCCAGCTGCCGTGCGCTGTTGCCATTTTTCAGGGTGCACTCAGCCTTGTGATGCCAATTGAGGAGCTACTCGACCCAATAGTAGCGGCTCCGGTCAAACAAAACCATCATAACGACCGGGAAAGCGGTGTGCTGACCCCACGCCCCTCCTATCCGCATCCTCAACTGAGGATGACACGGAGGTCGGATGGTCCCAATGGGCCACTTGTGACCTGCAGACGGAGTGCTTATTATTTACGGAAGAATGGAGCAACTGGTAGAATCCGAAATTGGGGAAGGTTATCTTTCATTCTGGAGAAATGTCGCAACACGCGGGGCAATACTGACTATGACTTCTCTTAGAAGATAGATTAAAGTAAGGCATTTGTAGACTCAGAGAAAGCTTTGACAAAGTTGACTGTAATACTCTCTTTGAAATTCTGAAGGCAGCAGGTGCAAAATACAGGGAGCGATATGTTATTAGATTATTTACAACTTGTGCAGAAATCATATGGCAGGTATACAGGTCGAGGGACATGAAAGGGAAGCACTGCTGGTTGAGAAAGGAATGAGACAGGACTACAGCCTATCCCTGATATTGCTCAATCTTCACAGTGAGAGAGTAGAAAAAAACTTAGAGAAGGAATTAAAGTTAATAGAGAAGAAATAAAAACCTTGAAGTTTGCCGATGACGTTGTAGTTCTGTCAAAGACAGCTAAGGACTTAGAAGAGCAGTTGAACGGATATAAGATTAACATTAACAAAAGCAAAACAAAGGTAATGGAATGTGGGGGGATTAAATCAGACAATGCCGTTGAGGCAGTTACATTAGGAAAGATTAGGAAATGAGAGATGAGTGTTGCTAGTTGGGCAGTTAAATAACTGATGATGGCCAAAGTAGAGAGGATGTAAAACATAAACTGTCAATGGCAAGAAAAGCGTTTCTGAAAAGGAGACATTTGTTAACATCGAATAGAAACTTAAATGTTAGGAAGTCATTTCTGAAGTTACTTGCCCGGAGTGTGGCCTTGTACACAAGTGAAACGTGGGTAATAAACACTTCAGACAAGAACAGAATAGAAGCTTTTGAATAGTAGGGCTACAGAAAAGTGCTGAAGATTAGATGATTAAGCACTCCGTCTTCAGGCCACGAGTGGCCTACCGGGTCCACCCGACCGCCGTGTCATCCTCAGTGGAGGATGCGGATAGAAGGGGCGTGGGGTCAGCACACCGCTCTCCCGGTCGTTGTGATGGTATTCTTGACCGAAGCCGCTACTATTCGGGCAAGTAGCTCCTGAACTGGCATCACGAGGCTGAGTGCACCCCGAAAAATGGCAACAGCGCGTGGCGGCCTGGATGGTCACCCATCCAAGTGCCGACCACGCCCGACGGAGCTTAACTTCGGTGATCTCACGGGAACCGGTTTATCCACTGCGGCAAGGCGGTGGCCCTCAGATGAGTAGATCATGTAATTAATGTGTAGGTACCTTGACTAGAAGGGGGAATAGGTTGATAGGACACATTCTGAAGCTGGAGAGAAGTGTCTGTGTGTGCGTGTGTGTGTATGTGTGTGTGTGTGTGTGTGTGTGTGAGAGAGAGAGAGAGAGAGAGAGAGAGAGAGAGAGAGAGAGAATGAGGGAGGGAGGGAGGGAGGGGGGGATTTCAGAGGGAGACCAAGAGGTGAACACAGTGAGCCGGTTCAATTGAATGTAGTTTGCAGTAGTTATTCTGATATGTAGAGGCTTCAACAGGATAGAGTAGCATGTAGGTCTGCATAAAATCAGTGTTCGGACCGAAGGCTACGACAGGAACATCTACACTCCTGGAAATTGAAATAAGAACACCGTGAATTCATTGTCCCAGGAAGGGGAAACTTTATTGACACATTCCTGGGGTCAGATACATCACATGATCACACTGACAGAACCACAGGCACATAGACACAGGCAACAGAGCATGCACAATGTCGGCACTAGTACAGTGTATATCCACCTTTCGCAGCAATGCAGGCTGCTATTCTCCCATGGAGACGATCGTAGAGATGCTGGATGTAGTCCTGTGGAACGGCTTGCCGTGCCATTTCCACCTGGCGCCTCAGTTGGACCAGCATTCGTGCTGGACGTGCAGACCGCGTGAGACGACGCTTCATCCAGTCACAAACATGCTCAATGGGGGACAGATCCGGAGATCTTGCTGGCCAGGGTAGTTGACTTACACCTTCTAGAGCACGTTGGGTGGCACAGGATACATGCGGACGTGCATTGTCCTGTTGGAACAGCATGTTCCCTTGCCGGTCTAGGAATGGTAGAACGATGGGTTCGATGACGGTTTGGATGTACCGTGCACTATTCAGTGTCCCCTCGACGATCACCAGTGGTGTACGGCCAGTGTAGGAGATCGCTCCCCACACCATGATGCCGGGTGTTGGCCTTGTGTGCCTCGGTCGTATGCAGTCCTGATTGTGGCGCTCACCTGCACGGCGCCAAACACGCATACGACCATCATTGGCACCAAGGCAGAAGCGACTCTCATCGCTGAAGACGACACGTCTCCATTCGTCCCTCCATTCACGCCTGTCGCGACACCACTGGAGGCGGGCTGCACGATGTTGGGGCGTGAGCGGAAGACGGCCTAACGGTGTGCGGGACCGTAGCCCAGCTTCATGGAGACGGTTGCGAATGGTCCTCGCCGCCACCCCAGGAGCAACAGTGTCCCTATTTTGCTGGGAAGTGGCGGTGCGGTCCCCTACGGCACTGCGTAGGATCCTACGGTCTTGGCGTGCATCCGTGCGTCGCTGCGGTCCGGTCCCAGGTCGACGGGCACGTGCACCTTCCGCCGACCACTGGCGACAACATCGATGTACTGTGGAGACCTCACGCCCCACGTGTTGAGCAATTCGGCGGTACGTCCACCCGGCCTCCCGCATGCCCACTATACGCCCTCGCTCAAAGTCCGTCAACTGCACATACGGTTCACGTCCACGCTGTCGCGGCATGCTACCAGTGTTAAAGACTGCGATGGAGCTCCGTATGCCACGGCAAACTGGCTGACACTGACGGCGGCGGTGCACAAATGCTGCGCAGCTAGCGCCATTCGACGGCCAACACCGCGGTTCCTGGTGTGTCCGCTGTGCCGTGCGTGTGATCATTGCTTGTACAGCCCTCTCGCAGTGTCCGGAGCAAGTATGGTGGGTCTGACACACCGGTGTCAATGTGTTCTTTTTTCCATTTCCAGGAGTGTATAAATCAGCGTAGGTCGCGAATTATATCTGTTATGTGTAGTAGTGGAATCGTATATTTTTTCCGCGGAACACGCCTCTGATACAGGTTCGAGCCACTATTAGCTTAGCGGAGTGTGCAAGCTGCCTCTGGGGTGTTGTTACAATACCGCAAATCACTTAAAAAATGATACAGTTGGTGATAACATCACTACTCTCCAGGGAGAAAGTAATGTTTTTAACCTCATGGAAAACTGCCTACATCAAGAAATGGTGGTATCGTATGTCAGTTCTTTATTTTGACACTAAAATCACAATTCTTTAATGTTAGTCAATGTCTTGGAAGGAAATGTTGAAATCATGGTGTTATCATAGCCGTCATATTAAGAGTTTACCTATCTATGTATTATTATATTTTTTTAAACATAAGCTAATTGTGGATGTTGGGTGAGGTAGGTGAACTGAATAAGAGACAACTTTTACAGTTATAAAGAGAGTTTATTTTAAATATGTATACAGGTTGTTTCACAAGTCATGTTACACCCTTCAGAGGTTGTAGAGGGGACTTAGTAGATGAAGTTTTATATAGGAACCCATGTCCAGAAATATCATCCAACGACGATGCAGAGCGTCCACGTTATAGGCGCCAAGCCTGTAAATGTACAGGGTGTTTCAAAAATGACCGGTATATTTGAAACGGCAATAAAAACTAAACGAGCAGCGATAGAAATACACCGTTTGTTGCAATATGCTTGGGACAACAGTACATTTTCAGGCGGACAAACTTTCGAAATTACAGTAGTTACAATTTTCAACAACAGATGGCGCTGCAAGTGATGTGAAAGATATAGAAGACAACGCAGTCTGTGGGTGCGCCATTCTGTACGTCGTCTTTCTACTGTAAGCGTGTGCTGTTCACAACGTGCAAGTGTGCTGTAGACAACATGGTTTATTCCTTAGAACAGAGGATTTTTCTGGTGTCGGAATTCCGCCGCCTAGAACACAGTGTTGTTGCAACAAGACGAAGTTTTCAACGGAGGTTTAATGTAACCAAAGGACCGAAAAGCGATACAATAAAGGATCTGTTTGAAAAATTTCAACGGGCTGGGAACGTGACGGTTGAACGTGCTGGAAAGGTAGGGCGACCGCATACGGCAACCACAGAGGGCAACGCGCAGCTAGTGCAGCAGGTGATCCAACAGCGGCCTCGGGTTTCCGTTCGCCGTGTTGCAGCTGCGGTCCAAATGACGCCAACGTCCACGTATCGTCTCATGCTCCAGAGTTTACACCTCTATCCATACAAAATTCAAACGCGGCAACCCCTCAGCGCCGCTACCATTGCTGCACGAGAGACATTCGCTAACGATATAGTGCACAGGATTGATGACGGCGATATGCATGTGGGCAGCATTTGGTTTACTGACGAAGCTTATTTTTACCTGGACGGCTTCGTCAATAAACAGAACTGGCGCATATGGGGAACCGAAAAGCTCCATGTTGCAGTCCCATCGTCCCTGCATCCTCAAAAAGTACTGGTCTGGGCCGCCATGTCTTCCTTTGGAAGACATGGCGGCCCATTTTTCAGATCCGAAACGATTACTGCATCACGCTATCTGGACATTCTTCGTGAATTTGTGGCGGTACAAACTGCCTTAGACGACACTGCGAACACCTCGTGGTTTATGCAAGATGGTGACTGGCCACATCGCACGGCCGACGTCTTTAATTTCCTGAATGAATATTTCGATGATCGTGTGATTGCTTTGGGCTATCCGAAACATACAGGAGGCGGCGTGGATTGGCCTCCCTATTCGCCAGACATGAACCCCTGTGACTTCTTTTTTTTTTTTTTTTCCTTTATGGTATTTCAATTCCCCATCGGGGCGGGCTGGCAGCAGCATAGGCGCTGCTCTTCAGCCGAAAGACATAGAACAAAACAACAGAAGACAGTTAAAAACAGCAAAGGAGAGAATAAGGTGAACATAGATATAAAAAAGGGGAACATCATGGAAGGCAATAGACAAAAAAAAAACGGGGTGACTAAAATGGAGATAAAAAACTGTTTAAAAGTAGCACACACAAAAAGCCACACACTGCGACGGTTAAAAGAACACGAGGCACAGTATGACTGGAGCATAAAGGTAGTGACGTAAGGCATAGCACATAATGTAACACTGACGGCGAACCTCAAGGCAGGACACAATTAAAATCACACCTCTTGACGCACACGAGAAACAGCACTAAACAACACTGATGTGGCACACTGATGAAGAGCAACACAGAGGATCTGCCAGGCGCTAGGAGATGAGGGAGACCTGAAGAATGGAGGGAGGGGAAGAGATGGGGGAGGTGACCGGGGGGCGCGTGGAAGAGGGCCAGGGAGGGAGGGATGTGGGAAGGAGAGAGGCAAGTATGGGGTGCAGGGTCTCAGGGGAGGGGTGGACAGAGGAAAATCCGCTCTGGGAGAAGGAGGAAAGAGGGAAAGGGGCCCTGGGGAGGGGGGGCGGGACAAGGCCAGGTTATAGTTGGAAGGAAGGGTAGATGTCACGGCGAAGTTCGTCATCCGGGAGGGGGAGGCGTTGGAAATTGCCCTGATGAAGGTGATGGAGGGTATGGAGGTGGAGAGAGGGGGGGATACAGCGATAGAGGCGCGGCAACGGGCGGGGGGTGGAGAGGAAGGAGGAAACCAGAGGGTGGGGGGGATCAAGCCTGCGAACAATGTAAAGGATGCGGAGATGTTGGAGGAACAGGAGGAGGTGGGGGAAGGGGATCAGTTCATACAGGAGCCGTGTGGGGGAAGGAAGGCGGATACGGAAGGCAAGGCGGAGCGCATGGCGTTCAAGGATTTGGAGGGCCTTGTAAAAGCGGGTGGGGGTGGAGATCCAGGCAACGCTGGCATAACAGAGGATAGGACGGATGAGGGATTTGTAGGTGTGGAGGATGGTAGAAGGATGCAAGCCCCATGTCCGGCCAGACAGGAGTTTCAGAAGGCGGAGGCGGGAATGGGCTTTCTGCTGGATGGTCAGGAGATGAGGGGTCCAGGTGAGGTGGCGGTCAAGGGTGAGGCCAAGGTATGTCAGGGTGGGGGTGAGTTGGATAGGACGACCATAAAGGGTGAGGTAGAAATCATGGAGGCGGAAGGAGCGAGTGGTGCGGCCTATGATGATTGCCTGGGTTTTGGAGGGGTTGAGACGGAGGAACCACTGGTTACACCAAGTGGTGAACTGGTTAAGGTGGGTTTGGAGGGTACGTTGAGACCGTTGAAGGGTAGGATAGAGAGCCAGGAAGGCGGTGTCATCAGCATACTGGAGAAGGTGGACTGGTGGGGGTGGCTTGGGCATATCAGCTGTATACAAGAGATAAAGGAGAGGGGAGAGGACAGAACCCTGGGGGACGCCAGCCGTGGGATAAAAGATACGGGAGTTGGTGTTGTGGAGGGTGACATAGGAAGGACGGTGCGAGAGGAAGGAAGCGACCAGACGGACAAAATTGATAGGCAGGGCGTAGGTTTGGAGTTTAAAGAGGAGACCGGGATGCCATCACGGTCATAGGCATTTTGGAGGTCAAGGGAAACAAAAATGGCGGAGCGACGGGAGTTGAGCTGGAGGGACAGAAGGTGAACAAGGTTGAGGAGTTGGTCGTCAGCAGAGAAGGAGGGTCGGAAGCCACACTGGGTAAGGGGGAGGAGGTGGTGTTGCCTGTGACTTCTTTCTGTGGGGACACTTGAAAGACCAGGTGTACCGCCAGAATCCAGAAACAATTGAACAGCTGAAGCAGTACATCTCATCTGCATGTGAAGCCATTCCGCCAGACACGTTGTCAAAGGTTTCGGGTAATTTCATTCAGAGACTACGCCATATTATTGCTACGCATGGTGGATATGTGGAAAATATCGTACTATAGAGTTTCCCAGACCGCAGCGCCATCTGTTGTTGAAAATTGTAACTACTGTAATTTCGAACGTTTGTCTGCCTGAAAATGTACTGTTGTCCCAAGCATATTGCAACAAACGGTGTATTTCTATCGCTGCTCGTTTAGTTTTTATTGCCGTTTCAAATATACCGGTCATTTTTGAAACACCCTGTATGTAAATGTACAGGGTGATTCCGTGATGATGTTGCAACCTTTAGAGATGATGGAGAAGGATAAATGTATCAATTTGAGGTAAGAGTCCCTGAGACGGAAACGAACGAGTGGGCAGTTGTAAGTGAAAACCGTTCTTATACATCTGACAATGTTCAAAAATGTTCAAATGTGTGTGAATTCCTAAGGGACCAAACTGCTGTGGTTATCGGTCCCTAGATTTACCCACAACTTAAAGTAACTTAAACTAACTTACGCTAAGAACAACACACTCGCCCATGCCCGAGGGAGGACTCGAACCTCCAGCAGAAGTGGCAGCGCAATCCGTGACATGGCGCCTGAAACCTCGAGCCACTCCGCGCGGCTCTCCAACAATGGAATACATGTACCAGTACTGTTGTTATAGGCAACTTTCAGAGGTGGTTCAATGGACCAAAACAAGAAAAATGTTTAGTACACATGAGATCTAAAACGTATACCTGAGGATCTACGAGCACTTGTTCATCTTCGCTAGTGTGAAATACATCTCCTCCATTGAACAAGTGCTCGTAGATCCTCAGGTACGCATTTTAGAGCCCACGTTTACTAGTTATTTTTTCCTTGTTTTGGCCCGTGCTACCACCACAGAAAATTGTAACATGATAACGGCATCACTATATAGCATCCTTGGATCACGTTTCCCGACATGAGTTTCTATGGAAAACTTGATCTACTAAGTCCTCTCTCTACAACCTCTAGAAGTGTGTAACATGAATTGTGAAACACCATGTAGATTTAAAATTGTATATACTTATTCCAGCTTCAGCGGTGGAATTGGCGGCTTGTTGAAACTGTAATGTGCGAAAAGAATCTATAGCTTGTTAATAAAAACACGTATTTTAAAAAAATTGTTTTCTTTTTAAATACTATTTATCACATGTCACGATCAGCCTCTGCCGTGTTCTCGTCAATTTTATCCTAGCTATTTGCCTCCTCTTTTGCACTCTGGACAGTTTCAGAACATCTTCAGGCACCTCTCTATCCAGTATCCGACTTATGATTGCATGTTTTGAGTCATAACGCCTCTCTCGATGTAATTCCTCCCTTTCAACAACATTTCCTGCAACATTTAGAACTGGTGCTTAGATAATGTATATAATATGGACATAAATCACAACAACCATCAGTATTTACACGGAGTACGACGTCCATCCTCATACAGTTACGCTACATAACTGTGCTACTACAGGCAAATGTGTGCTGTAAATTGAATGAATACTTAGATAACATACGTATGACACACACACACACACACACACACTCACACACACACACACACACACACAGGAGATGAAGAAGAAAAAATTGGTACTTACATGGAACATCATCTGACTGTGATGTTGAGGGAATAGTTTCATCATCATTATCGAGCCCCACTCAGACGGGGGCATTTCGGCTGTAATACATATGGGAATGAATCATTAGATAGTGAAAAGACACACACACACAGTGCTTTAGATACCAAACTGAAATGATCGCAGCCTGGAAAGGGCGTTTGCTCAAATCACCACCACTCTCATCATATTGGTTGTAACAATGGAAGGTGTGATGGTGGCGAAAGGCAGGATCATGCATGTATCTGTCTGTATGTGTCAAATTCTGACCAATGGAATAGATTCACGCCATTTTACGGTCAACATAGTGACAGCCTGCCAAAATTATAATGCTTACCAGAAAAAAAATCTGCAAGTCATTAGACTGAAATAAACTATAGGATTTTGTGAGAATGAAAGTAATTGTCCATTAACTGTCAGAATGTAAAATTTATAGCTGGAAACACATCACAGTGCAATATGCTCTTATTCTTAATTGGGAAAACATGTCACTAAAATATTAAAAGAGGGTCGTGGAAAAAAGGACGAAAAGGTAGTGACGATTGGATAATACGAGAACCTTTTGTCTGTTATGTATGTCTTCCAGCTGCTATTTGATGAATGAATGTTGTGTGACATGAGTATCATTACACTGCGGCATCAGGATGGTGTATGGTCAGCTAGTGTCGTATGTCTCGGAGTGATAAGGGACTATAGACCACCCACGCTGATACAAGACAAGTGTGTTCTACATGACAGCATAGAACGCCTGACGTTGTTACTGGACTTCGCGACCGCTTGCCAAAGTGAGCCACAAGCAGCTGCCTCCGCCCGACGGCCATTAATGCCTCAGTACCACCGAAGACCTACATTGCCTAACTAACATGTTCTATTTGCCTGCGGTTCAGCACTAATTACAATTCGATAGCTGGTACTTCCGCCAACACTTGCAATCGCCTGACAGGTAATCTGAAAAAAAATTAAGTGTGAAGTATAAATGAGTGTCACCATAGTCAGGTTGTCATGGAGCAAGATTTTTAAGAATCACTAAATATAACCCTGTATTTGAGATAACCAAAGTCAACATCATAATGCCCTCCACTGCCACCATTGTCCATATGTTTCAGTATGCGAGGATTAGCTTTTACGTATAGTATTGTGTAACTATGGGAGTTTTTCAGGGTAGACATTTTGAAGAAGAGGAAAAAGTACACTCTGCAGAATCGCCGACTGGGTAGGGAATCTGTATCACAGTTGGATGGTGAAGAAAGCAACCCACATCTGGTAGGGTGTCCAATACGAAAGCAAGACATTTACATATAGATTATGGAACACAATCTAAATACAAAAAGGGAATATGAGATAACTGCATTTACTATAAATACTAATGCAAAGTGGTCACATGTTGGTTTGTTTGCAGAAATAGTGATGGATTCGATGGTTCTAATTACATTAGAGAAGACACGAAAACTCTATTTTTAAAAACCTTGCACTGAATTGGGTCTGCTCAAAAAAGAGTTGCTGTATCGTACCAACATGTGGTGGACTGGAAAATGCACATATGGCAATTGACAGAAAATACCACTATTTATCGACGTAGCCAGCCTCACTGGGTTAAAACAAAATTTTATTCCCGGGAGAATACTGTTGTTAAGGCCTGCTGTATTATCTGTTAACAAGCACTTTGGATTGCACAGCAGAGGTGACTTGTACACTCCACTAACATAGTAACGACTTTAGGCTGCACTGTAGCGTATAGCAGGGAAAATATATGATTTCATTACTGTACAAAACATTTATAACATTACAATCATAATTTGTTACCTACACCGTTATGTCAGAACCCTGCACAATTACCAATTTTTCTAATATTACATTGGATTGTAGATACACTAGGAATATCAGTATGTGGATGATGTAATCAAAATTTACAGAAGAAGTTGTGGAGCTTTAACGTACACACTAGATATGTGAGAGGAAGACGACATAACATATCTATACTTTAATAAATAGACACCACTAAATTCCCTTCCTATGTAAGGATATAGAGTAACACTGCATATACCAAAAACACATACATGTTGCTCACCATAATATGGGGATATAATAACAGATCTCCATTGCCGTAGATCACAATCACAGGTTAAAGAAATTACGCATTTAAGTGCAGTTACTGTGGAAAACGCTACCACGAAGGACACTGCTCCTCGAAAAAGACTAGGCTGTTGCAGATGTGCAATCAAGGCTTACTTTACACAGAGCAGATCGAAAAAATAATTACATGAATGAGCGTGCAAGATATCTCGATTTACTGTAAATGATAGAGAAGATGATGATACATCAGTGGACTTATCGAAAATGATGGTGTCTACTACTACATTAGGGGGTATACGAAAGATCTGATTATAAGCCCCCATTCCATCTTGCACGTACTAATGCTGTTCAATTCAGAGCGCGATCAAAACATTTAATTGTGAGTATAATGATAAGCATATTGAAACGTCCCCTTAGAAAAATTATACATGACTGTGCTTAAACTGACACAAAATATTTTTAGCACAACGCAATCTGACTTTCAAAAATCCGTACAAAAGAATGGCCCTGACTAACATTGACCTATACGTTTCACAAATCACTTACCTCACAAATATCTTCCTTAGTCGAACTACTGCAATACAGCAAGCGCCACTCACTACTGCCAGCTAAATAAAAGATTCAAACTACTGAAGGCATTAACTACTGATAGGCACAGTTAGCTAAAGAAAGATTTTGATAGAGAACAAACAATGTATTTATCTTAATATTGTTCAAAAGTCATATTATATATATCAGTTCATGACATCCAGTCTTACAAATTTCAGAACTCCACCATTCTCTCCCCACATCCACCACCGCTGGCGGCTCAGCTCCTACTGCGCAATGCTACGCGCTATTAACACCCAGCTGCCCAACACTACAATGGCAGACAACAACGTTAACCAGCCACAGACTGCAGACAGCACAGCCAGTGATTTTCATACAGAGTGCTACGTGGCGTTACCGATATAAAAACCTAAACAGCCTACTTACATAGCCCCCATGCTCCCCACAAAAAATTTTACAAATTGTTTTGGGCACTGGCCAATACATATTTGTTAAAAATTTTTTCACAATTACAATAACAAAGAAATCAAATGCACACACTTATTGATACAATGTTGGTCAAAAGCTAAAATTTTCTCACAGTCCATAAAGACAGTCGTGATCCTTCATCACAGTATAATTGCAGTTTTTTTTCTCAAAGTCTGAGCACTAAAAGACAATGCACACGGAAGTAGTGGATTTCAATGCAGTCTTGAAGTAGTGTTGTCCTTCCAATGGAAAGACAGTGCTGACTCTCGACATGCAGACAGGTAATGGGCCACAACAGAGCAAACCCACCGCAGAGTCAGTCGAAGTTTTGAAGAATATTGGTAGGTAGGTCATCACAGAGCAGACCCATTGTAGTCCTGGTAGATAGTATGGTATTGGTGGGCCACCAGAGGTGCAGACCCGCTGCAGTCCTTGTAGAAATAATGGTATTGGTAAGTCATCAAAGGTGTAGACCCACTGTAGTCCTTGTAGAGATGGCCAGCAGCCATGTGCAGGTGCACAATCACCATCGAAGAGTCTTGCGGACAATATAGCAAGTCCATAAACCACCACTTGTGCACTCACAAAGTTTCTGGAATTGTCCTTAGAACCAGCAATGCTGTTAATCAGTCCCTTACTGAATTATTAACACACGTCCAAACACTAACAGTCCTAACTTCTCACATATTTGGCATATACTATGACCATCAGAAATTTGATTAACTGGTGTCAATTGCAATTTTATAACATAAGAATACAATAACAAAGGTGCAAAATACATTACTAAAAAACATAACAATACAGATAAATTTTTAGTAGTGCAGGCTTTACAAAAGAATAGAAATAAACAGATAAATCAGTGTTACAGGAATTATGACATAAGTAAATATATAAAATAATGAGAATAGTTTTCGAAACATTAATTTCATACATGAGCATTAAAACAGAACAGAATAAATAATGTCTAAACATCTTTACAAAGAAAATAACATAGTATTTGAAAAATTCTACAACATAAATCTTATTAGCTAAACACATAAAGACAGGAAAAAGGCAAATACACAAGCATACATAAACACATAGCGGAATAATACAAAAGGAAAGACAGGGTTCGTTTTCAGGGTAACATTTAGTACTGCAGTCCAACCCAAAACTTCATTCCATAGATCTTTCGTCTTATTTCAACATTTGTTTCCACCAAAAAAATCCAATCCAAGCTTGCTTTCTGTATTTATATGTTCACATATTTCTTACCTCATTATTTATTTTCCATTATCTTACCTCATTATTTATTTCCAAGAAAATCCTACCTAAACCTGTTGTCCCTAAACCCTACTTTTTTGTTCATATCCTCTTTCAAAATACTTTTTGGCCAAACCATTTTCTTATAGCTTCTCAATGCATTTCTTCCAATTCATCACAAATCGTTCTCTTATATAGCTTACCCCATCTTAAGCTAACTTACATCTACTGAGCTCAGATGCTAAACTAAGGGACGAGGCAATGCAGCAGCACAAAACAATTAACACAAACAGCAATGACAAAAAATGCAAATTGGCAAAGCAAGCAGCAATATGTTAGCATAGCAAATGCAATATTATCACTAATGTGAGCCAATCTGCAGCAACAAGAAAAATAAATCAGTAGTAAATCTGGCTCAACAGAGTAATACAAACTGAAATTTAGTAGCACTATGCCTGGCAAACAGCAGCAGCAAATGCAATAACTTATACCTAAACATGACAAAGCTCAAGCAGAAAAAATATTACAGTAAAAACAACAATGCAGATAAGGGAAATGTCTATTCACATCTTAATGTCTATGTAATTAAAGTGGTGCACCACAACTTATTCTACGAGAAATATTACCAAGTAGTTGAAAAGAAATTTATGTATGCAAGTCCTGTGAAGGGAAATGTCTTTTTGTGCTCCTTCGTTTTTTTTTAAGTAGATCACAAAGTTATCATTTACTGGATCTGTAGGCATAAAATACCTATTTTAGTACATCCATTAAATTTTATTGTAACCAATGCTGCAGTGCAGCTAGAAAATAGATATTAAACAAAATAGGCAAAGCAAGGCGTGAAACGTCATTCACGAGCCACATAGCATTTCATAATGCAGTAAAGAATCTTTCAACTAACAAGACAGTAGACGTGAAATGTTTCTCATCATTTCATTTCAGTAAATATCATAAATTAAGAGCTCCACAGTGTAATCATATGTTTTCAAGTTTGGGTGTGTCGTATTTGCGATGATTTTTACAAACAAATGTCAATAGCGAGGATAATGGCCTCTTTTTTTTTCCACCTGTGCCTCTGAAAGGCACACACTAATGGCTTTTTTCCAGGCAACTGTCACGCCGCTGGGTGCTTACAGTGACCTACCTTACTTACCGAAATATTTATGACACCAGTTTGCACTACAGTGACAGTCTCATATAAAAAATTTCACAGGTCGAGAATTTGCGTTGCAAATGTGTAGAAAGAAAATCCTATGAATATAACAGTGTGCAAAAAATTTTCACCTGCATTGTGATACATTCACGCATTTACACACATTTCACAACTCTTAAAGTACGATTCTCAGCTTATTGATCATAAACATACCTCAACAACATAATACACATCGTCATCGTAATAATAACATCATAACAGATCAATCGCATCTCAGAATTGTCGCAGCTTCTTTCAATAATTTCAAGACCTTCAATAAATTCATCTACCTCAAACGTACTTCAAAAATCATGATCCCTTACTAAATACATCATTCAAAGCTCTCATAGTATCACAATGGTTCCGAAAAAATATGAACAGTTCACAAAGTACAGACAAAATACAGTTTCATAAGTGTGAAGTTATCCAACTGTGTAATTATGTAAACATCTGTCACTGATGTAGTAAAATAAATGTTTGTCTCTCCCAGTTAAATGGTCAGATAGCTGTGTAATTTATGTGTTAGAGAAATATGGTACCGATGTCTAAAGTTGTATAAGCAAATACCATGTTAGCTAGGGCTCCTTGTGCTTGCCAAACACATGGTACACAAAGTAAGCGTCTACCCCCTGAGGATTAATGGAATTATACCCTTAGGTGTTACAGATTACAGCAATGGAATGAAATGTATCACGGAAAACCTTTGTTCTTTGTAATTCAAAAATCTTTAAAAATAAATGTTTTAAGTACAAAATTAATCACTCAAATACGTGTACTGTGGCGCTAAACTGTGCATCTTGTTGTAAGATAATCTCTGTGGAAGTGTCGTAGTTATCGTCCTCTGTAAGCAAAGTTCTGCTGAAATCAATGTACTTACCTCATCATAAACGAAAGTGAAATGCTTTGCGTATGGATATCGTAGTTATTACGTCCTTTACGTGATCAAGAAAGTACTATAATGTAACGTATTGTTGTGCTACGAAAAAGTCTGTCTCATTGTAGCTATACCACAAAAGTTACTACTAAAACATGTTTTGCTTTCCACAAGAATTCAGAAAAACTGTGCAGATATAAAACAGAAACACCGCAAACGCAATAATATAAATTGTGTCACTCATTAGTAGCGTCGTGATATAATCGCGTAGCGGTCAAATAAACTAACCACTGTGTCATCTGGTATCTCTCAGAAAGTACTTTAAATCCAGAATGTATTTTCAAGTAAACCAAAATGTTGCAATAAAATGTCATTAGCAGTACCTGTATATGTTCTAAGTATGTAAGCCTTATAGTCGTTACGTAATCGTGCAACTAACAAGCAAGAATGTACACACACAATAACACTGTGTCGTCTGTTCACTATAACAATGCATTCGTAATTTCTGTTTAAATAAGTTCTCTTGGTTCTTGACTGGATATTTAACTCCAAACATTGTTGCATGGTAACAGTTTCTTAAGTCTGACAAAGCATACTATAAATGTGAAGTGAAAAGTTTTATGGCAAAGACTAAGTTAAAAAGCTGATTACCTCTCAATAAACGGTTTTACATGTGAAATATGATGCAATCTTTAACCCTTTCTAGTGCGCACAGTTTCAACTTCAAAGCAATTATCATGTTGTGTAAATCGGTAAGGAATGCTAAAATTTTTCTCAAGGTTAGCGTCTATGTTATTTTTCTCTGAGCCAGCCGGTGCACGTGGCTGCCTGCGGTCCGAGTCATTGTCTGCTATCTCTTTGTTGGCGTGCGTCGTTATTGGGATTAGGAGACCTAACTTCTACAAATTCACCTTGTCGAGAGGCCCCTGCCCTGTTTGAATCCCGCCAGTTCTGATGAAATTCAGGTCTGTCGTTTTGTCGGTAGTTTACATAGTTCCTTTTATTGTCGGTCATGTGGTGGAGAATTTCTCCCTGAATCGTAACTGCGCGGTGGACCATTGCATCTGAAGTTATTCTGTCTCCCTTGATAATAATTATTTTGGTTTCCATACTGTCTGTTTCTCTGATTGTCTCTGTGATAGTCCTTACTGCGAAGAGGTGATCTTTCCCTGTAAATATTACTACTCTGCCAACGGTTGTCACACGGGTGGTGTCTGTTTTGGTCACGATTTACGTTGTAAGAATAGCCTTGTCGTGTCCATTTATTATTTCTGTCATTGCGGAATTGTGATGGATGTGACCTGTAATTGTTGTGTTCCTGTTTTCGTGTTCCGCGATTGTCAGTGTCAATTTCCAATTCTTGTAAGAGACCCCGAAAAGCTTCAATGTCGTCTTTGCAGCGTCCTGCCGAAATAATATGTCGTTAAATGTTCAGGCAATTCTTGTGCAACATGTCTTCAAAATATTTCACAAGACTGGAAAATTCAGATTGTTCAAAATGTTTCATCATTATGATGCTATGTTTTACTCGGTCTTGTGTAGCTTGAGACCAATATGCTGAGAGGAAGGCATGATAAAATTCTCCTTCACTGTGACAATCGTGAATGACCGATCACATTCTTTCAGCTGGTTCAGTCTCTAAGTAGCCACACATAAATTCTAATCTGTGCTCTAATGACCAGTTGGGAGGAAAACAATGAGAGAATTGATGGAACCACGCTTGTGGATGAATGTCGTTGCCAGAATTCTTAAATGTTTTGAATTTACGTGTAGTAATGAACAGCTTATAGTCAAAATCGTCGTGTCGGCGAGTAGCATATCGGTCATTGTTACGTCGTGTCGGCGGTTCCATCTCAAAATTCGGTGCACCTATCCAATTTCTTTCATAATTTCCGAAATGCCCTGTGTTATTATTTTGTGGCTTTTCCGTATTTCTAAGTCCCTCTTCCCGTGTTGGAGCACGAGTGTCCTCTGAAATATATAATTTTTATATTACTTGTGCCAACTGATCTTGTACTTCCCGGATTTCTCTTTTGTGTTGCGTATTAATTTGATTCTGAATTTGTTTGAATTTCTTAATTTGTTCATACTCTGCTGTGTCAGTGATGGCTACAGGTCTTGTGTCATTCAGATCATCATCTACCTTTGCAGATAAGTTAGTGAACTGATCCGAAAGTTCGGCTACTTTCTCCGATAGTGTACTTATTTCCTCAGTTTGTTTTTCTGAACCAAATTTCAGAGTGTCCATTTGTGTTGAAAACGTATCTACTGTGTCCTTTAAGTTTTCCTGAGTTTTTGCAAGTTGCGTAACCGAATGAGTAGATGAAACTGAGTCAATTTTAGCTTGCAAGGTCTCATGATTTTCATGAACAATAGTTTGCAGTTCTTTTATGGCTAATTCGTGATTCTGTAATGTATTTTCATGCCGCGAAAAAATAGGTTGGAAATGCTCACAAATTTGTGTTTTTACGTCATTACAGACTTTTTGACATTTCGATTCGATTTTATGTAACTCAGTAGTTAAATCTTCACGTGTTAGTTCAAGAGTATGTTTCACTGAGTCTAACTTTTGAAGCTTTTGTTCCATTGTGTCTAACTTTTGAAGCTTTTGCTGTGTTTGTCTCTGATTTTGTTCCATTGTGTCTAACTGTTGCTGTGTTTGTCTCTGATTTTGTTTCATTTGTTGCATTAATTGCGATAATAATGTATTAGTGTCTGGAATCTGTTCCTCTATGCTTTTCGGCAGTGCATTTGCACCGGCAACATTCACATTTTGACAAGCAGAAAATGTGTCTTGACTTATTTGAGAAAATGGTGAGGACGCAAAACCTGAATCTACAGTATTTGCAGGATTGTGTCATGTCATTTCGGTTTCCTGAGGCGAGATGTTGCCGACCGATCGATCGATAATGCTTCCCTGTTCACTAATTGTTTCACTGCCTACACCATTATTTGCAGCCAGCTCCATTTCCCTATGCACAATTACCAAATTACTACTTTGAACATTAGTTAATTCATTACTCGGCGGCGCTAACACACTGCTTTCGTCTTCACTGTCATTTCTCAGTTTACTTTGGAGCCTAGTATTACGTTTTTAACACGCCATTATTGTCACAATATTTCACACGACAACACAGAAAACCACAATTTGAAGAGCAAAATAAGAAAACACATTAACATAGCATTGAAAATAATATCTCGTTAATTGCAAGCACAGCTGCGATATACTTGGTGGAAATCTACATGCATGCGACAACTGTTTTACTGTACAAGAATGAAAAACTACAACTACAAAGGAAATTCTCTCTACAATTATGTGCTAGCAATAAACAAAGGCTGCACTAATTACACAAATTACAAGCAAAAATCAGAAGATTCCAGTGAGGTATCCTGGCAGGGTCGCCATATGAAACGTCCCCTTAGAAAAATTATACATGACTGTGCTTAAACTGACACAAAATATTTTTAGCACAAGGCAATCTGACTTTCAAAAATCTGTACAAAAAAATAGCCCTGACTAACATTAACCTATACGTTTCACAAATCACTTACCTCACAAATATCTTCCTTAGTCGAACTACTGCAATACAGCAAGCGCCACTCACTACTGCCAGCTAAATAAAAGATTCAAACTACTGAAGGCACTAACTACTGATAGGCACAGTTAGCAAAAGAAAGATTTTGATAGAGAACAAACAATATATTTACCTTAATATTGTTCAAAAGTCATATTACATATATCAGTTCATGACATCCAGTCTTACAAATTTCAAAACTCCGCCATTTCTCTCCCCACATCCACCACTGCTGGCAGCTCAGCTCCAACTGCGCAACGCTACGCGCTATTATCATCCAGCTGCCCAACACTACAATGGCAGACAACAATGCAAACCAGCCACAGACTGCAGACAGCACAGCCAGTGATTTTCATACAGAGTGCTACGTGGCGTTACCAATATAAGAACCTAAACAGCATATATGACCGATTTTCCAGAATGAATCCGTCTATGAAAAGTCCATGGTGGTCACGCTTCCTGTTAACAGCAGCATCCGTGCGAATATAGAGGTCTGTTGGATTGTAGGAATGTACATGAATTAACTTTGTCCTTGTATAGGCGGCCAGATAGCGAACTAATACTTAGTATGTGTTGGGCGGCTTTCGTGATCAAGTGGAACTTTGAGAAGGTGGTATGATTGCGATGAAGTGTTATTCCCACCCATGTAAATTGTCCGCTTGACGGTTTGTGGACATTTCGTGTCTTTATTTAGTTGAGAGAAAATCGAATGTGGTGTGTGGAAGATACGTTTGCCTGTTCTCTAGACATGGGAAGGACCTTAGTTCGCTTAGATCAGCGAGATCGGTGTTCGGGGTTGGAAATATGATTTTGCATATGTTTGTTTCTAGTTACTCAGTGGTCTAGAGGACGTTCCACGTAGCTAAAGTTTCGTGTTTGTAGAGAAGTGATTTCGAGTCTATACGTCGGGAATTATGTTGCGTTAGCTATTGGGAGCCTAGTGCTGTGTACTTGATATCGAGAAGTATAGCGAAAATGGTATAATATTATGGCGAAAATGCGTGTGTTCTTGTAATCCCCGAGGCTGGAGATGTGCATAGAAAAGCAAGCAGGCAAGGAAGCAGAGACAGTATCGCGTTTGTGTCGAGGGAAAACGATCGCGAATTTGTAGAACAGATCTGAGAGTGACTTCGGTTCACTGATGTAAAAGGGGTGATTTTGTATGATGGGAGATGTGAACTGTATGTTTATTAGATCGACAAGGTACTTGGTGATATATTTCTGGGATGGTCATCGGTTTCACGCTCCAGTATTCTTGCGAGTCTGGTATGTATTTGATGATCTGTAGACAAAATTTTATCGAGTGCTGTACAGATATAAAAGATAACTGCACTGTTTCTCTAAAATGTGTATATATTGTACTGTAAAGTTACTGTGGCTTACACTGTGTAAACTGTGTATATATTGCATTGTAAAGATAGTATGGTTTATGTTATGGCATGACTAGAGAGGATGACTGTGTATCCTTTCGTGAGGGACGTATAGATTGAGCAGGTTGATAACGACGAGGGTATGAGTGAGAATTTTTAAGTGGAAAATTATATTCGCTATAAATACTGAAGTACAGTCGTCAAGAGGAGAGATTACGTATACGTTGGTTGGTGTCAGACTGTAGCAGGATTAGTAATATTTAATTGTAGTTACAGTGGTAAATATGTTCCTGGTTTGAAATATTGTTGTGAGTCTGGTACGTATTTGATAAAGAGAAGACAATTTTGCAGGTTTAACTGTGAATTCAATTTAGAGATCTGTGTAATATAACGGCTGAAAGCATCAGAAAGAATAGGTGGATGATGCTTCGATACCGGCTGCATAAGTAATTCGGCGTGTAAATTCGATAAGAGCAAATCAGAATGCTCCATCGTTTGTGCTGGGTTATAGGGGCCCGTCCTTAGCAGAGGGAATGTTTGCGTATGTTGAAATCTGGAGGGGAAAGACGTTAGGAGCGCTGGGATGAGTGCATTCGATGTCATTTTCGTAAAGCGGTTCTGTTAGAGTAGGAATTTCCGTGCATAAAAGCTGGGACATATACAGGGCTATTACAAATGATTGAAGCGACTTCATAAATTCACTGTAGCTCCATTCATTGACATATGGTCACGACACACTACAGATACGTAGAAAAACTCATAAAGTTTTGTTCGGCTGAAGCCGCACTTCAGGTTTCTGCCGCCAGAGCGTTCGAGAGCGCAGTGAGACAAAATGGCGACAAGAGCCGAGAAAGCGTATGTCGTGCTTGAAATGCACTCACATCAGTCAGTCATAACAGTGCAACGTCACTTCAGGACGAAGTTCAACAAAGATCCACCAACTGCTAACTCCATTCGGCGATGGTATGCGCAGTTTGAAGCTTCTGGATGCCTCTGTAAGGGGAAATCAACGGGTCGGCCTGCAGTGAGCGAAGAAACGGTTGAACGCGTGCGGGCAAGTTTCACGCATAGTGATGTGAAAGATTCAGTGTTTAAACCTACTCTACCAAGAAACGTGCCAGAACTGCGAGCTCGCATCAACAATGCTTTCGAACTCATTGATGGGGACATGCTGCGCCGAGTGTGGGAGGAACTTCATTATCGGCTTGATGTCTGCCGAATCACTAAAGGGGCACATATCGAACATTTGTGAATGACTAAAAAAACTTTTTGAGTTTTTGTACGTGTGTGCAAAGCATTGTGAAAATATCTCAAATAATAAAGTTATTGTAGAGCTGTGAAATCGCTTCAATCATTTGTAATAACCCTGTAGAAAGCTAGCATTAACTATCTCTGGGAGAATATACAGTTCTGGAGAGGTCAAGTTGACTATAATTTTTTTTTACAAAGCAGTGTCACGTAAGAATAAGTTTGGGAGCGTTGTTACATGGCGAGCCGTGGCGCGGCAGTTTCGCCGCCATGCTGTGGCGGGCAAGCACAGCTGAACACGTCACGTATGTTCCATTAGATATAAGCATGCTCCGCTATTCTGCCATCTGCGGTAAAGACAATGCTGGCCTGAGGTGTCTCGAGTATGGGGCTGCGCCTTGGAGTTCTGTGACATGGGTATAGGAGAAACTGTGTAGACGCAACTTTCGCCTGTGTTCGGGAACAGCTCGCGGCTGCGTTCCCGCCTGATCACGTCAGCACGTGTGTCTAGGTGAACACGTATTTGGACAGGAAATTCTCAGAAATGAAGTATGAATGAGTTGACGCTGCTTGCGGGACGTGGGCGGGGGCCTGTGCGTGGTTTGACAGTTGATGGCTACGCCATGTCGTTGGGGCTGTCTGTGCACTCTACTGGATAGGGGTTGGAGGAAGGTGTTTGCGGGCATTGATTGAATTATTTTCCGAGCAGGTGTGGAGGCTGTGCTATGAGTTATTTGGACAGTTTACGAGTACTGAGCGTGTCTAGAGATACCTGTGCTCAATTATTTAGGATGAGTGTGAATATCTGTAATTAAATTATTTGCGTAAATTAGGAGTTGTTTTGCGTGTCTGCAGAGTGTGTATTGTGAGCTCATGGATAAGATGGAGAGTGTTTTGCCTCAGTGTGATAAATATATTCGATCTCTAAATAAAATGTTCGAAAGTAATTAGAATGGACTCCTTCCTTGCTATCCCCAGCAACGTAGCTCAGCCTGAGTAATTTTAGCATAATTCTCGCCCCTACAGACCACAATCTGGGATTAGGTCATAGGAGGGAAGACAGTAGGATCTGACGGCAGTAATGTGTACTATGTCAGTTGGACAGTAAATCTCGTGGTGGAGACACAGCCTGTAAAATAAAGACATGTATTCAGATCTGTTTTCCCGCCATTTCACCCCACCATTCGTCATGCACTGTGCACATTAGTACAGGTTAGTGTACGTTAGTACACGTTAGCCCGCCAACATGGATCAGTAAGAATCAGGATCAGGATCGTAGTGGAGACTTTAACTATTTGGTAGGTCATCAATAACACTGCGCTGATAGTGGGAAAATGTGGAACTTCTCATTTGATAATTGTATATTGAAATTGTAAATTGACTTACTGAATTAGATTAAAATTTAAATGGAATTAAGTACTTAGGTAATTGATGGGTTAGATGAGCGATGTTGGTGTCACTTGTGTTCAGTTAAATTCGTTAGCATATTTACAGTAGACTATGTCCGGCACGAGTATAAAGGTGCAAAGGTGCGGGCTTCAGTCTGTGATTTAAGCAGCCGCTCGCTCGCGGGCCGCTGACACGGGGCGTGTCCAATTAGGACGCAGGCGCGAGAGAGAGCAGAGGATCTTGTGTCATCACCCGACTTCACGGTAGCGCCCTCTGGTGGCCACGATATGAACTAAGTCAGTTGGGCTCTGGAGCTCATGGTGAACACACTGGGTACGGCCATCTAGAATGACGCTACCTGCGTCATCACCTAACGTCTGGAGAGCGCCCTCTGGTGGCACCGATATGAACTAAGCCAGTTGGAGTCCAGACCCAGTGGCGAACACACCTTCTTGAAATTGGTTAAATAATAAACATAAGTCCTTATTTCCCTCCATTTTTTTTTTGATTAGTAGAGATAAGCATGGTGTGGTGCATTATCCTGCTGGAATTTTTTTGGTGGAGGGAGGCGTGCCACTTTCCCGCCAAAAATCAAACTTCCCGACCAAATCCGCCATCTTGGATGACGTCATCGCCGCCATCTTAGATAACTGTACTTTGGACTGGTACAAACGTTGTTCCAATAGTCTTGTTCGCCTCAGATTACGTTGTTCGACGTGAGATAAGTACATGTTACTTTGGATGTTCCGCATAGTTTACCTAGCATTAGAGCTACAGTGTCACAAATTCCGTGGCAGAATCAGCAAATGAGTGCTGTATAATTGTACAGGGTGAGTCGCTAACTACTGCCACCTAGAATAACTCCGAAAGTATGATGGTACCTGAAAAGTTTCTGGAACAAATGTTGCGTGGGGCAACGGGAGCCATAATATGACGCTGGTTTTTTGTTGCTGGGAGGGGTCACGTCAGAGATATGAAGGTGAACTTCGTTTTTTCTCTCAATGGGATGCTATAGATTATTTCTTATTTTCTGAGCCGGCCGGTGTGACCGAGCGTTTCTAGGCGCTTCAGCTACGGTCGCATGTTCGAATCCTGCCTCGCGCATGAATGGGTGTGATGTCCTTAGGTTAGTTAGGTTTAAGTAATTCTAACTTCTAGGGGACTGATAACCTCAGATGTTAAGTCCCATAGTGCTCAGGGCCATTTGAACCATTATTTAATGATAGCGGTTATCGAGGCGAATCCAATGTGTGTAACAGTAAGGTCAACGAAGGTCAAACAGGTGGCATGAACGTCCATTTACAGAAGGTGTTCGAAGTGATGACCATTGGTATCAGTGCAGTACTGCAATCTTCTTATCATGGATTGCGTCGTGTTCCTTATCACTTCGGCACTTCTGGAAGCACATGCTCTGACAATTCTCCCTCGTATATCGTGCAAATAGTAAATATTCGCCGAATACGGTGTATCCATCTAACGTGCCATTGATATGTAAACAGCATTCGACAGTTTCGCAATATAACAGTAATAGGAACGGTAAGACTAGTATCGTCGAATCAAGCGAGTGTGAATGATTAGAAAAGTAGTAATAGTACGAAATTTTTATGCCAGTCTGGAATCGTCATATTCTTCTATACAATTTGTGTCGTATCATTGTTTCTTCTGCTTTCTAAAAAACAGGTTTGTCATCTTACATTTGGGCGTCGTGAATTCAGTGTCTTACAACTTTCCTTTACTCACAAATTCCATCACGTACACCTCGCATACATGTTTGAGTGCTTAATCTTTGTTTGATGCAAAATCTGCTCCATTCACTTACATGGTATTTTGCTCAGGAGCTACGCTCTGCATGTTTACAGTGCTTGCATTTATTTCTAGTAAGGAATTTCAACACTCCAGGTAAGGTGACGCTGGTGCAGTTTTTAAGTTATACGGTGGCGGATACGGCACCATCGTAAATTCCACACAAGTTTTCTATTTTTAGGTTATTAGATAGTACAGGCAAGAGATGGAAAAAACATTTGTCCTGCTGACATCGAGCCAATAAGGCACTATTTACTACACTTTCAGGCAGTATTGAATGAGGTTTTTAGTTAATGTTCTTTTCCAATACTCAGTTGTGATACTTCCATGTAAGTCCCCCGCCCTTCCCCCTTTGTTCCACCTTGCGTAAGCTTTTCCATCTCCAAAGTCAATCTTCGAAGTGAAATAGCGTTATTAATGGGTCTGATTCAGTGTCTGGGGGCAGATTGTAGGGCATAAACTGGGTTAATCATTTGTATGAAGACTCAGGAACGGTTTCGAGATGCACAACGTTTTTTTAGCCGCAACTCCCACCGGGTTGTTGTGCATATTTGTGCCATTCTGGCGATGATCACAGAAATCTATGCTGTATCCTGTAGCTTTCACCTGCATGTCTCCATCACTGCAGTTAATCACTCAGTTACTCATTCATGTATCATGTTCTATAGATACCATCATGAAGGACAACCACCACGGATGTGGAACAAGTCAATACACACAATACTGCAAAGATGCAGCTGTGATGAACGGCTTCTCTTGTGTACATCATTAACTACAGTATGGGACAGGCGACACATGTTATTTCTCAAAAGCCCTTGCTGTACCCATCCATATTTAAAAACTCATACATAGACCAGTTTCCGTAAATCAAGGAAAAATAAAAAAGTAGCAATTCAAATGTATTGCAGTGCAATAAACGACTGCAAAATTGAACTCTTTGTGGTTGAAGGCACCAAAAATGACAGAATTGAGTCTATTTCGACTGCTGAATGTAACATAGTAACGTTCTCAGGCTACCAAGCAGTTGTGTTACGCTGCTCGTGAAAGACAAGTTTGTGAGTTCTGGTCTCGTAGTGTTCCATGTCATCCTTCAATAGTGCGTTTATTATGTGAGTGACTGAAGACAGCAGCTGAGAGGCTATCAATCTCAAGTCCAGTGCAGGCACAGCTGCCATGAGCGAGCATATGAACACTTCGCAAACTAAAACACAACAAGAAACTGAAGTAAAGTTCGTTGTGTGTCTGGCGGTAATGAACAAATTTTAGACGAAGATAAACGGAGAAACACAGCAGGGTCGCTGTAGTAAGAGTGGGTACGGTGCGTGACTTACGGCTTCACTGGTTGTATGTGGCCTGCTTTACCGTGCCAGAGGCTCTGCTCATTGACGTAGCTGCCTCTGGCAGTGCAAGGCGTACCAGTCGAGTGCCTCGCCCCACCAACAATATTTATGACGGCCTTATCGATCATCAGGTTTACATGCGACACAACTTTAAGAATACGAAATCTGCGTTTCAGAAACCGAATTTCGTTGTCCTTTTCACATTCCCTACGTTTACATGGACTCCACCACTCTTTTGTGAGGATGAAGTAGAATTTTGGAACATGTTTTATGCTCGCGTTTTATGACATTCCCGGAGACTGCAAATCCCCTCTGTATGAATCAACATGGAGTCCGAAAACAACGATCGTGTGAAGCGGACCTCGCTCTGTTCGTCCTCGAGACACAGAAAGCGGTAGATACAGGCATCCAGGTAGGTGCCATGTTCCTTGACTTCCGAAAGGCATTCCATACAGTTCCACACTGTCGCCTAATGATCAAAATACGAGCGTATGAGCTTTCAGGCGAACCGTGTGACCGAACTGAAGAGTTTCTAACAAACAGAGCACAATATGTCATTCTGAACGGAGAGAAATCTTCAGATATAAAAGTAACTTTGGTTGTCCTCAAGGGGAGTGTTATAGAACTACTTCTTTTCACAATATACAGGGTGATTATAGTTAAAGTTAAACTTTCAAACAGCTGTAGAAATAACACTACTGGTCAGAGGGACGTCAAATTGCAAAGGAATATTATCGGAGAAGGGGCAAAACGTATGACAGAAGAAAAATAAATATTTACAAAATGTAGCAATAGATGGCGCTGAAAGCATTATAATTTACTAGTGGTCGACTACAAATGACAAATTAATCATAGAACAATGCCTAAGGTGTACGTTTGACGTTAAACAAACTGCACTACTCACTGTGCATGGGTGCACAGGTGTGATACTGTTGGTTACGTAAGCCCATCCACCTCGGCAAGGTCATATCACATCGGAAGGGAAAAATCGGTTTTTAATTGTTCTGAGGACAAAAACCGCATGAAAAGCATCACTCTCATTGGTTTCTAATAGTCCTGATGACATAACTGCATAAAAAGCATCAATCAAAATTAAATCAGATTATTAATTTCCGTGTGACTGGTTCAAAACATGTTTAATATGCTGTCCACCGTTTTCTGCAACAAGTTGAAAGCGAGAAACACAATGTTCCACAACTGATCGACGTGTTTCTGGGGTCACGTTCAGAATGTGCTGCGCAATGCGTGCATTCAATGCAGCTAAATTTGCAATCGGAACACTGAACACAACATCTTTCAGATAGCCCCACAACCGGAAGTAACACGGATTACGATCAGGTGACAGGGACGACCAGGCTGTAGGGAAATGACGGCTGATAATTCTAGCATGTCCTAAATGTCGCTTCAGGAGCTGCTTAACTGGATTTACAATGTGAGGAGATGCGCCATCTTGCATAAAAATGAACCGATTCACACGTCCACGCTGTTTGAGAGCTGGAATGACGTGGTTGCGCTAAAGACATTCATAGCATTTACAATGTGAGGAGATGCGCCATCTTGCATAAAAATGAACCGATTCACACGTCCACGCTGTTTGAGAGCTGGAATGACGTGGTTGCGCTAAAGACATTCATAGCACTTACCAGTGACGGTACAGGTAACATGACTGGAAGCACCTGTCTCTTCGAAAAAATATGGCCTTACGATAAATGATGCCGTAAACCCTACCACACAGTGGCCTTTTCAGGATGAAGTGGTACTGGTTGATTTGCGTGTGGATTTTTCGTTGCCCATATTCGACAATTCTGTCTATTGACATACCCTGTCAGATAGAAGTGGGCTTTCTCTGTCCACAAAATCTTCCATGGCCAATCATTGTCCACTTCCATGCGAGCAAGAAATTCTACAGCAAAGGTCTCTCTTGGTGGCAGGCCAACAGGAAGCAACTCAGGCACACGGGTAATTTT
Source organism: Schistocerca nitens (assembly GCF_023898315.1). Taxonomy (NCBI): domain Eukaryota; kingdom Metazoa; phylum Arthropoda; class Insecta; order Orthoptera; family Acrididae; genus Schistocerca; species Schistocerca nitens. The sequence continues at coordinate 888,363,296 of NC_064616.1, forward strand.
GAATGGACAGCAAAGAAGGATGGTTCGTAGGATTTTGCGCACCGCTCAAGGGTATGTCCACTGTTCGGACAATTCTCCATGCACTACACGTTTGCACACCACCACTCGTCTCCTTCTGCATTGCTGTGTCCGTTGCTTCCACTGACGTCGAATCAATTCGTTTCCTCCCTCTACAAGGTTGCACACCAAAAGAACCCGTCTTTTCGAGTTTCCGAATTATTTTCGTCTACATCTACATCTACATGAATACTCTGCAAATCACATTTAAGTGCCTGGCTGAGGGTTCATCGAACCACCTTCACAATTCTCTATTATTCCAATCTCGTATAGCACGCGGCAAGAACGAACACCTATATCTTTCCGTACGATCTCTTATTTCCCTTATTTTATCGTTGTGATCATTTCTCCCTATGTAGGTCGGTGTCAACAAAATATTTTCGCATTCTCAGGAGAATGTTGGTGATTGGAATTTCGTGAGAAGATTCCGTTCCGCCGGCCGGAGTGGCCAAGCGGTTAAAGGCGCTACAGTCTGGAACCGCGCGACTGTTACGGTCGCAGGTTCGAATCCTGACTCGGGCATGGATGTGTGTGATGCCCTTAGGTTAATTAGGTTTAAGTAGTTCTAAGTTCTAGGGGACTAATGACCTTAGAAGTTAAGTCCCATAGTGCTCAGAGCCATTTGAACCATTTTTTTTTTGATTCCGTCCCAACAAACAACGCCTTTCTTTTAATGATGTACAGCCTAAATCCTGTATCATTTCTGTGACACTCTCTTCCATATTTCGCGATACTACAAAACGTACTACCATTCTCTGAACTTTTTCGATGTACTCCGTCAGTCCTATTTGGTAAGGATCCCACATCGCGCAGCAGTATTCTAAAAGAGGACGGACAAGCGTAGTGTAGGCAGTCTCCTTAATAGGTCTGTTCCATTTTCTAAGTGTCCTGCCAATAAAACGCAGTCTTTGGTTAGTCTTCCCCACAACATTTTCTGTGTGTTCCTTCCAATTTCAGTTCGTCGTAATTGTAATACCTAGGTATTTAGCTGAATTTATGGCTTTTAGATTAGACTGATATATCGTGTAACCGAAGTTCAACGAGTTCCTTTTAGCACTCATGCGGATGACCTCACACTTTTCACACCATTCAGATATCTTTTCCAAATTGTTTTGCAATTTGGTTTGATCTTCTGATGACTTTATTAGGCGATAAACGACAGTGTCATCTGCTATCAACTTAAGACGGCTGCTCAGATTGTCTCCCAAATCGTTTACATAGATAAGGAACAGCAAAGGGCCTGTAACACTACCTTGGGGAACGCCAGAAATAACTTCTGTTTTACTCGATGACTTTCCGTCAATTACTACGGACTGTGACTTCTCTGACAGGAAATAACAAATCCAGTCACATAACTGAGACAATATTCCATAAGCAGGCAATTTCACTACAAGCCGCTTGTGTGGTACAGTGTCAAAAGCCTTCCGGAAATCCAAAAGTACGGAATCGATCTGAAACCCCTTGTCAATAGCATTCAACGCTTCATGTTTATAATGAGCTAGTTGTGTTTCACAGGAACTATGTTTTCTAACCCCCAGGTTGACTGTGTGTCAATAGACAGTTTTCTTCGAAGTAATTTCAAATGTTTGAACCCAATATATGTTCCAAAATCCTTAACGATATGGGCCTATAATTTAGTGGATTACTCCTTCTACCTTTCTTGAATATTGGTGTGACCTGTGCAACTTTCCAGTCTTTGGGTACGGATCTTTCGTCGAGCGAACGGTTGTATGTGATTGTTAAGTATGGAGCTAATGCATCAGCATACTCCGAAAGGACTGGTATACAGTCTGGACCAGAAGACTTGCTTTTATTAAGTGATTTAAGTTGCTTCACTACTCCGAGGATATTTACTTCTACGTAACTCATGTTGGCAGCTGTTCCCGATTCGAGTTCTGGAATATTTACTTCGTCTTCTTTTGTGAAGGCATTTTCTCCAGACCCAAGGCAGTCATCGGACCAACGCCTTTTTTCAAACCATTCAGTGTCCGGAACTTCTGCAGAGCGACGTGTGTTTAGTCATCATTCTTGTAATACAGCTTTACAAGCAGAGCGCGATCCTGCGTTAAGAGTCACGTCGAACGTCGCTGACGTGAAAGGAGGAAAAGCCGTGTACCCGGCGTCTTTATATCAACTTCAATGGGTCGTGCGCGTCACAGGTGTTTTCATTTACTTATTCTGACACATATTGATCAATTTTCGCACTATTTTTTTCTTCTGCCATACGTTTCCCCCTTCTCCGATAATATTCCGTTGCAATTTGACGTCATTCTGACCAGTGTTGTTATTTCTACAGCGTTTTGAAAGTTTAACTTTAATTATAATCACCCTATATATACATTGAGAGGCACCCACATGCCTTGCTCATACTGTGGCATCAAGCAAAAATGCATCAGTTAATTCCGATATTTGTTGTGCAATGCAAACTTTTGTCCCCTGTGACAACCTTACTGACCAATGCAACAAGAGCCGCTGCGTTAGTATTACGCCACTGGCTAATAATTACCGCATCATTGTACCAAATATTCTACTAAACATGCTACGTGAACTTGATAACCCAGAACAAACAAAAATAAAAACAAAACACTAACTATTCTAAACACAAATGTTAATGAAATACAATTACACTTGCTGCCCTTCAGGAATGAAACATATCAAAAAAATTACACAATTACAAGTACAAATACATTATTCCCTATCTTGCGAGTCACACGGAATCATTTCATTCTGTGATTTTCTTGGGGTCAAAAAAGTTGCTGACAGGTTCCCTAGAAACACTGTCTCAGTGTCAAAGCTCTCCCATGGTTACCCGGACGAAAGTCTTTAGGTCACTCAAATCGGCATTTTGAACACGCACTGAACAGTAAACTGTATCTCACATTAAACACAAATGTCTTAGTCACTCTCAGAGTACCATCCACACGAATCTGGTCATCCAGAAATGGCCCTACAACTACTATTACCCACGGTTCTGTCCTTTCAGTTCATGGTGTAATTAAAAATCGTAAGTTCCAATAAACAGCACTTATTCCCACACCAATTAAAGAAATGTCTCCTGCTACAAATGCAAATGTCAATGTCCCACTTTAGTTTCTTGCGTTCATACAATAATTAGTCACCAAACGACAACTGTCCTCTTTAAGTATACCAAGCGTCCCACATGCAATTCACAAAGCACACTTAACAAGTCACTGCCAAAAGTTTATGGATCCCACCGTTCAGTGGTCAAGACAAAACAAAACGATCATCCTGTCTACTAAAGACAAAATCTTTTCCACCACTCACAACGTGGAAACACCAGTCCTTCACTTTCCACCTTATGGAGACACACGAGCAGTCATCTTGTTTCACGGCTACACAGTCCAATACTAGTTAATAGTAGCTGGTAAAAAATGCCCGCCGGACTCTGCCGCGCATCGTTCATTCTGCCGTCGCTCCGCCATTGAGCAGAAGAAACCACCCGCTGTTGCCTCCGCGGGATACTTTCCCCAGTCGTAAGGGAGGCGGAACTTATGAATGGCCAGTGGTACGTGCGTGTCGCCCCAGGCCGTTGACCAGCTGTAGCGGGCACGTGGAGTGTACCCCGACCGGCAGTGGAGTGGGGAGTGCCGCGGTTCTGTTGCCAACGTCTGCTTGGCTTATGTGGTACGGGCGTGTTCTGTGTAGCCCCTCAACGCTATGACACCCAATCAGTCAGACCCTTCCGTGCATCTCGCAACATTACAGACAAAAGGATATTCTTACATTATTTAAATACTCATTGATTACATGTATGATCTATTAGATACATTGGTAATAAAAGAATCTTTGTTCTAAAAAAAATAAAATTATACACCCTAGTTTTCTACACATACAACATCAACATTTATCCCTTTTCTATATACAGCCCATACTTGTGCTACTGATTGTACCCGTCGTCCCTGATACAAAACATGAAAGTGTTAAAAAAAAAGGAATAAGAAACAATCTATACAGCTCATAATTACAATATCAAATAGTAGACTACTCTAACATCCTATCACAGTGAAAATATTAGAAACCGTTGATTCTAAAACTACAATATACAGTGAACCTTTGTGCTTGTGACAGACTGAAATTAATACCCCTTGAAAGTGTTCTAACAAAAAAATAAGAAATAATCTACACAGCTCACAATTACTTACCACATGTTATTAAATAGTAAACTACTTTAACATCCTAACACAATAAACATTTTAGAAACTGATGACTCTAAATCTACAACATACAATGCACCTTTGTGCTTGTGACAGACTGAAATTAGTATCTCTTTATACATTTTACATTTTATTATATATAACAACATTTCTAGGACACGTATGTGCCATCCACATGTCAGATCCTGACCTGACATCGAGGTTCATCCAAATCAAACAATACACAATAATGTTTTAGTTACGGATCGGTAGCATCCCCTTTACAGGAGTGTGCGCATTGATCACACTACTCTACGACTCTCACTCACCAGACATCACATTTTCCTTCTCATTCAATCCATTAATACACTAACAGAATAGGTCTAGAAGTCAGCAAACCTTAACACCACCACACTCACGACAACATACCATACCTTTGCTCCCTTATACTCAACCACATAACACATGAAGTTGTTTCGGAGATAGCATTCCAGTCTCCGAATTCGTCCTTTCACTCTGGCACCTCTCTCCATCGGCTTACCTCTGCATTCACTTTACCAACTATCCATCCTGCTAAATATCACTTTAGAATTGCGACATTTCATCTAAGAACAAAAAATACACAAATTATTCATCCTGCAAAATAACTGTACACATTCTTGGTACCGTTTTGAATAGTTATACTGGCACCAGGCTTCAACAACAACAACAAAAATTACTTTTTTTCATGTTGTAAATGTTATGGTAAGAATTAGATTTACACTTATATTACATCTTACGTCAGTATTCCACAACGTTCACCATCTGGATCTCATACTCCCTTTATGTCCTTTCACGTTGTGCAGTTGTCCTCCTCTCTTCATTCGTATTTCGGCTCTCCGTCCGTCCATTACTCCATCATTTCCTGGTCTTCCTTCGCCATTGGCATCAATCTCGATTGAAGAATACACAGGCCTCTCTGTAACATACATCTAAGACATCTCCACATTATTAATTCTACTCACCTTTATTCACCACTGTTTCATCACGTCGAATCTCTCTTTATTAATCACACTGCTTCACGTCGCTTCTCTCCTTAAATATCAACTTTATCAACTACTATTTATTACGTCGCTTCCCTCATTATCTACCATCTTTATCCACTCATTACTCATCACGTCGTTTCTGCTTGATCCTTATTCATATGACAAAAAATACGTACATAAACCACTCTGTCGACTCCTGTTCATGACTCATTCGACCAGTCTATTCCGTCATACTTCCTGACATCCCGCCTGAAAATTCTTATGTTCGATTCGACCCTGCACAACGTTACACACCACAAATAAATACACTGACTATCTACCATAAATTGCCTACTTTCGATCTATCCTTAACTTTTCCATAATTTGATGTTAGAAATGTGATGAAGCCCACGAGATTGTTTTCCCTTGATCGTCTCAATCAGTACAGCATTTTCCTGGACAATCCGCCTCACTCTGAATGGTCCACTATACACAGTAAAGAATTTGCTAGTTAAGAATCTGAGCTTACATGAAAATTAAATGCGTGCAGAGAATATACAAGCTGGGAGAAATGGGCAGCCCAAGTGTTAGAAACTTAGCTGCTAGTGGCCTCTTTCCCTAACACCAGATTCCGAACAACCATACACAGCACTTCATTATAACTGTCACCACGACAATGACATACTATAGATCAGATGGCATCTAATTTAAAAACTTCGATCACATTACTGATGTTACCTGTAACAGCAGTATAAACGTACCCTATTCCATACTGATCACAATGTTGACTTTTTACACTACGTGTTAAGTACCTGCAATAGTCAAATCGCACTAATTAAACTGGACTCATTGACATTATTACATAACATTTTAGCAACTGGTTTCTTTGAGGAAACAGTCCTTTTACTTTATTGTTCGAAATAAAAATTTGCAAATTTTGCTCTGAGAGACCAGCCTAACAGATGCCATTACTGGTGTTTTATTCTCTGATCAGAAGTATGGTATTTGCATTCCTACATATCAATAGAGTATGTCTGCTACAGAGACAATTTTCAGTGCCAGCAGCATGTGTTTAAAGCAAGATGTTAAGGGCTGATATGTTGGATTAGTTTCTCCTATCCTTCAATCCATTATGACAAGAATGAAATGCCAGGATTCCATGCTCTCCTGTCATTCTGATAGTTTCTGCCGTTCCTATCCTCGACTCTGTCTGACCTATGAGTCGTGTCGCCGTTCACAATATTGCTATCATTACCCAGTTCCTGTAACAAGTGCTGAAATGACGCGCAATCGTCTAAGCCTCTGCCTGCTATCGCTATATCTCTGCGCAATTTCATTGGCAACTTCGTTATACAGATCCTAATGAGCTCCCCAGGTTCGTATGGCACATCCAAATACCTATTTCGTCTCAGCATTTCCTGATAGCACGCCACTGGATCTCTTATACCACCTTCGTTATAATTTGGCACCATCAATATGCTTTGCTTAAGCTTTTCCTGCTTACTTTTCGACCAGAATTCATTCAAAAACTTGTCACAAAATTTCTTGTAGCTACTAGTCTTTGGCCGGCCGGAGTGGTCGTGCGGTTCTAGGCGCTGCAGTCTGGAGCCGAGCGACCGCTCCGGTCGCAGGTTCGAATCCTGCTACGGGAATGGATGTGTGTGATGTCCTTAGGTTAGTTAGGTTTAATTAGTTCTAAGTTCTAGGCGACTGATGACCTCAGAAGTTAAGTCGCATAGTGCTCAGAGCCATTTGAACCATTTTTACTACAGTCTTTAATAACTTCCTGCATTTTCGCTCTAGCCTCGTCCCTCAAATGATTACACACAATCTTCATTTTGAGGAGCGGTCCCCACGATGAAGGTAATGAATCTTGAAATTGAGACAGCCACAGGCATGGATGTTGGTAATTATCAGGATCCAGAAAACAAGTGTACGTTTGTACCGACACGAAGTGCCTCCTACATTCTTCTTCCGCATTTGTGTTTTCCGACCTTGGACTATACCCAGTTAGGTTTGCCACCTGTTTTATCCGACACAACCGTTCTTCTAACTCTCTGAGTTCGTCTTCCTCTTTCTGCCTATTTTCGTTTTTTGAATTTATCTCACTCTTCCTCTGCAGTCTACCTGGTGGTGTTTCACCTTTGCTTCTGCACGCTAATTGCAACTGTGCTAGTTCTTCCCTATGTTTCCTATTTGTTTCTAATTGTGCCTCTTTAAATTGTAATAGTGATTGTATCTCCTCCTGGTCGGCATAAACCTCTCGCTGTGTACTGTCAGAGCCTGTTTCGCCTCTTATACTGATCTTTTCTACATCTGCGCTAATCGTATTCATTCTGACCACTACCTCCGCACCTTCATCCCTGTGTTTATTTAGCGCCACTTCCTGCCGGGTGACTTGAGCTTCCACGCTGTCTAATGCCCCTTGTTTATCTGCAAGTATGTCCTCTACTATCTCTTTGATTCGCTCATCCGGCAACACGTCCCTACGTTCTGTAATATCACTCTCTATTGCACTTATTCGTACCTCAAAATTATTGGCTTTTTCTTTCACGGCATCACATACTTGCTTCAACGCATTCAGATTCTTCTCCCACTCATCTAACCGATTATTAACTGCAGACAGACGCTCATCGATAACTGTGTGTAGCTTCCTCATTGCCTCTTTATTTCCCTTATCCATTGCTTCCAACCTTTCCTTATTCTCCCTATCTGTCTCCTCATTATCTTTATCCATCGCTTCCAATCTTTCCTTATTATACCTATCTCTCTCCTTATTATCTTTATCCATCCCTTCCAATCTTTCCCTATTATCTCTATTCATCGCTTCCAATCTTTCCTTATTATCTCTATCCATCCTCTGTAAAACCTGCAGTAGCACATTGTCATTTGCTACTTTTGGTGCGCTCACCTCGTTCGCCTGAGAAACCGTAGCTTCGCCAAGGGTAGCGTCACTTTCACTGCATACCTGACCTAGTCCCGGCTTGCCCGCGTCGTCGGGAAAAGCCCCCGGTTGTGGACAAAGCTCGCCGCTTAAAGGATTACCTAGCCGCGGTCCGCTGAACAATTCAGCCCCTTCCGAGTGTTTGCCGTTCTCGCTCATTAACCCAAGGTCGACACCTACTTCCTGCTGCACTGCTACGTTCTTCCCAGAATCACTATTCTCCATGGTGACTACACTTTTCGACTGCGACCTAGTTACTACAGACATTACGCAAAAAAAATTATGCAACGATCTTCCAGCCTTGGACGATATAGCAATTAATTACATAAAAAAATAAAAGATCCTCACCAATCCAGAAAGAAATTGCAAACAAAAAATTTTACTTCTTAGCGCTATCACAATATATTCCATCAAAAAAAAATCTTAACAGCAATAAACCTAACAGCAAAATCCTGGCAGGGTCGAAATTATGAGAGGCACCCACATGCCTTGCTCATACTGTGGCATCAAGCAGTCAGGCCTGCAAGATGAGTGGTCTGCCAAGCGAGTGGATTCATTCTTATTTATCGAGCAACATGAACTCTCGTACTCACAATTAAGTTACAAATTATCCTCCTGTATGAATAATATGCAACGGAAACGCACATCTGACTATCAGTAATTTACAGAACTCTGACTATTCACTACGCACTGGCAATACCACATTTTCCCTTTTTTTTATTTTATTTAACGGCATCAACACGTGGCCATCGTACTGAATATGAGAGGCGCACACATTATAAATTCTGGATATCATGACAACATACAATTCGAAGGAAAAGGCCACCAATCGTTTTCTTTTCACTATCGTATTTATTCCGATAAATTCTATAACCTAAAGACACAAATTCTATAACCTACAACAATAACACATGAGAAATTCCGCCCAGTGGGCATGGCTTTACATTGGTGAATCTCTGTCTTATGGTCTCGCAATTATTTAACGCTACAGTGCACTTTCTGGATAGGATGGTGGATCTTTTATTATTTCTCACACTTCGACTCTCACAATCATCATCACGAAACTTTCCTCCAGACCGAGCAGTACGAAAGGAACACGCATAACCCACTACCTCTGAAACTACCTTGCTACTCTCCCATGCAAACCACACATACTTAAATTACATGACATACACCACACTACAACATGAAATACTACACAGGGAATAGTCACAACATTATCACTTTCAGCTTTCCCACTTCAATTAATATTTATCCCAGTTTCACATGACACTGCCCCACTTTGTAATTCTACTTTCCTACTATGAACTCTGGAGATATATGCATGTCTTCCTGTGCAATGCAAGCCAAGTGGCGTTGCTGGATAGACGGCTGACTCACCTTGTTTCTCTCTCAGAGTGTTATAGTTTGAATCAAGCATCACACGGAAACATATCTCGCAAAGTAATATTAAGAACATATTCATCACACACACAAGTCCTCAACTGATACCATGGACGAGTACTTCTCTTTATCCTTTGTCTCATACACAGATTGAGACTCACACAGTACTCACCACGTGGAAGTACTCGCCTCTAATTTCAAGTCCTGCACACGCTATTTCTTAAATATTTCAACTTATAGTACACAGCTTAAGTTAAGCACACGGAAGTATTTCAAGTTATTGCTACACGTGGTTTCATTGTGACTGTTGGTCACTTCCGAAGATTACTACGATCCCATTAATATTACCTGCCTGACATTTAATTCTCCCCACAAAAATTCCTGAAATAGAGAAATTATTATTTCAAACTACTCTTAAATATTCCACATGCATACCATGTCTCCACTCTTTTGTCTTTACGGAGCACAACTAAGACAAGTCTTAACAGCACAAGATCCAGCGGCAGAGTGCTGAAACATGGCCGTTCTTCAGGTCCTCTCGCACCTCTGCCGAAGTGGGGGAGCACCTTGCTACCGTATTGGTCAGCCACATTTCAGGCGCTCAAAGCTCAGGTAAATTTCATCTCTTTGGTCCCACCAAAGGTGGCCAAAGAATCGTCTCAAAGATGATCATATATTCACATTCACTATCTGCGGTTAGCAGACGACCATACATTCATCCATTCCACAGATCTCACCAAACTGGATGTAGGGATTTATTTTGTGGGAGTGCACATGTGATCAATTAAATAAATAAATTGTCATTCTTTCCCACACTGGTATCTGGCTTCGCTGTATTAATTGAAATTGAGTTATTTTACAAATAAATGTGTTGTTCTGACAAAAATAATGAAATATGTTATACCTATTTTCAATGTCGGGCGCTACTGTACCCTTTCAACATGACCTGGTAGATAATTTCGGACGCCAGAAGGAGTTTAGTAGATGATGCTGTTGTATACAGGGAAGTCGCGACGCTAGAAATTGGTAGCAAAATCTGGAAACCCGTAGGGCATAGAGGATCAACGCTTGGTACAGTGAGTGGCAATTGACCCTCAACATAAACAGATGTAACGTATTGCCAATATACAGACAGAAAGACCCTTTATTGTATGATTACAAAATTGCAGAACAATCAGAAGTAGCAGTTACTACCGTAAAATATCTAGGAGAGTGTGCCCGGAGTGATTTGAAGTGCAACGACCACATAAAATTATTCGCTAGTAAGGAAAATGCCAAACTGAGATTCAGTGGAAGAATCCTCAGGAAATACAGTCCGTCAACAAAGGAAGTAGCTTACGAAACACTTGTTCGACCAATACTTGGATATTGCTCGTTAGTATGGGATCCATACCATATAGGGCTGACAGAGAAAACGGAGAAGGTCCAAGTAAGAGCAGCACATTTTCGTTAAGTGTTCATTTAGCAATCGCGAAAGCGTCACACGGATGCTCAGCCGTCTCCAGTAGCAGATGCTGCAAGAGAGGCGTCGTGCATCACATTATGGTCTACCATTAAAGTTTCGAGAGCGTCCATTCCTAGAAGAGTCAACCAATATATTTCTTCCTCCTACGTGCATCTCGGCAAAACACCAGCAAACGTCCTTTCCGCGAACCATACGCGACTGAAACAAAAAAAGGGTCAAGCGACAATGGTACACATATTACCCTCCACCGTCAACAGCGTAATGTGACTTGTCGAGTTTAGATGTGCCTAGCAGAATGTTAAAGTACTGTGCTCCACATGTTAGCCCTGTACTTAGCCATATTTGTAATTTTTCCTGTAAGAATGGTCAGTTTTCTGAATGATTAAAGTACTCAGTAGTAAAGCCGCTTTGTAAAAAGGAAGAAAGGGATGTTGTAGGCAGTTTTAGACTTATTTCTATGCCATCATTGTTTTTTAAAGTTATTGAAAAGGCTGGGTATGTACGGATAATTGACCATTATGTATCTCATAATTTGCTATCAAATGTACAGTTCAACTTTAGAAGTCGTTTAACAACTGAAAATGCTATATTCTCTTTGTGAGTTACTGGATGGATCAATCAAAAGGTTTCGAACGCTAGGCAAATTTTTCGATTTAACTAAGGCGTTTGATTGTGTTGCTCATAAAATATTGCTCCAGAAGTTGGACCATTCTGGAATACTGAGAGTAGCTCACAATTGGTTCACACTTTAACAACAGACAGCAAAAGGTCAATATTCACAGTGTTGAGAATGGCTGTGATGTGGAGTCTGAGTGGGATACAGTCAAATGGGGGACGCCCAAGGGATCAGTGTTGGGGCCACTCCTGTTCCTTATTTGTTGTATAAATGATATGTCTTCTAGTATTACGGGTAATTCTAAAATATTTCTGTTTGCTGATGATGTTGTGTGCAATACCGGCTCTGTTTCAAATAGTGCAGCTCATGGCATAAGTTCATGGCTCGTAGAAAATAAACTTGCGAGGTGCCGGGGCTAGCAGTGTATTTAACACTAAATTCTTCGAGAATCTTCATATATAAATGATGCTCTAAGCTCCCCCTATTCTAACTCCGACTTTTGCTGTTGCACATGGATTAAAAAGAAACGCGAACCGACTGTAATCGACCCTGCAAGTGGAGTAGAAAAGAGTTTGGCACCTGCAATAATTTAGTTTGATAGACATTAATTAAATAAAGGAAAGTTTCAGTAACGTAGTGAGAAATGAAAGGGTTGCTCTACCGATTAACAGAATGAAAGTTCTGTCCAAAATAACAATATGATTTATTATGACTAAACTCAAAATAATAAACAAAACACATGAAACATTTACAATACATCAAATTGGCTCAAATTGGATACTCAAATAAATGCTGTGAAGGTGAAGTTGTCCCTAAACTAGATTGTGACATTTATGACGAAGTGATATGTGGAGCCAATTCCTTGCAACTCAAATCTTAAGACAAAACACACAGCCAACCCAACATTAATTGCTGCTACCCAAGACAGAACAAAGTTAGAAAAAGACTAACAGGCATACTCTGCTGAGCTCTGATTATCACCTAGGAAAATCCCTATCTGCCGGTGCTGCGGACATACATTACCAAACTGTCTTCTTAACTGCCAGAACACGATCTGGCGTACCGGAGGCGATGGCTGGTTGCTTCGACTTCCCTTCGTGGTGATGATAATGTCGCGAGTATAGCTCGAAACAAGCGAAGTCACACTGTAACTCCGATACAGTCAACTTTAGCCAAAACTGCTCAAGACAGACAACATAGGCCGCTTGTACGCAGAACGCTCAATTGCCAACTGTACTCGGAAAGTTACGTTGAAGTCGAAACTTGAGCAACTTCGTCAAATAGTTACAATTAAATAAAAGTATATTAGACAGCCAACGGAAGGCAGGCTGTCCAGAGCAGCGACAGCTCAGTCTTGTAACCTACTCCGACCGAAAGGTGAGAGCCGACTACCATAAGAGCACCCGTACAACCCGAACACAGAACATTCCCGCCCCCACGACAGTGGCCGTGGTTAAACGCTCCAATCAGCAACTCGAAAACCGGCGGAAAACGCGGGAATTTGCGCGCCAAGGCTGCTTGGGAACACAAGTCATTCCCACACCTCGCTGGTAGCCCGCCAGAAAGTGTTTTCGCTAAGTTTCTGCGAAGTAACAGAACCTCTAGCCCAGCCGCTACTTCAGGCCCCTGCGAGCGTGTCTCGGCCGCTATTCTACAATGTCGGCGTCTGGAAAGCATTCACTCGACTCCCTCACACCCGTCGGCTTACCCTTTCAAGATCAGCAGAGCCCGCCTGTCACCAGACCACCCGGGTGACGAGAGACGCTGCGTGGGAAGTCCGCGTGTGAAGGAATAGCAACTTTTCACCGCATGCAATTAGAGAGGAAAATCGTAAGATAGAAATATGAGAAGGGGCTCATGCCACCTCTCAAACTAACCCTAAATCACAATAGGACTCAGTTTTTACAGTTTCTAACACACAATTCAACAAAACCCGAGGTTCTAATTTCACAGAATGGGCAAATGATTAGTGAAACTGACAGTTCAAATTTCTAGGTGTCTAGATAGATAGTATACTGTCGTGGAAAGCCCGCGTTCAGGATCTTGTTCAAAAACATAACGCTGCCATTTTTAATATTCGAACAGTATCTGAAGTAAATGATCGTTCAATACGAAAATTAGTCTACTTTGCATATTTTCATTCGCTTATGTCGTATAGTATTATATTTTGGAGTATCTCTTCCAGTTCTAAAAGGTTATTTTTGACTCAGAAACAGGCAGTTAGGCCAATAAGTGGTGTAAGTTCGCGAACCTTTTGTCGACCCCTGTTCACTAGTCTCGATATTTTGACATTTCCCTCTCTATACAGAGTGTTAAAAAAGGGACGGCCAAACTTTCAGGAAACATTCCTCACACACAAATAAAGAAAAGATGTTATGTGGACATGTGTCCGGAAACGCTTAATTTCCATGTTAGAGCTCATTTTATTTTCGTCAGTATGTACTGTACTTCCTCGATTCACCGCCAGTTGGCCCAATTGAAGGAAGGTAATGTTGACTTCGGTGCTTGTCTTGAAATGCGACTCATTGCTCTACAGCACTAGCATCAAGCACATCAGTACGTAGCATCAACAGGTTAGTGTTCATCACGAACGTGGTTTTGCAGTCAGTGCAATGGTTACAAATGCGGAGTTGGCAGATGCCCATTTGATGTATGGATTAGCACGGGGCAATAGCCGTGGCGCGGTACGTTTGTATCGAGTCAGATTTCCAGAACGAAGGTGTCCCGACAGGAAGACGTTCGGAGCAATTGATCGGCGTCTTAAGGAGCACGGAACATTCCAGCCTATGACTCGCGGATGAGGGAAGACCTAGAACGACGAGGACACCTGCAATGGACGAGGCAATTCTTCGTGCAGTTGACGATAACCCTAATGTCAGCGTCGGAGAAGTGCTACGGGAGAAGCAGTTGTTTCCGCACTATGTACAGCGTGTGCAGGCACTATCAGCAGCTGATTGGCCTCCACGGGTATACTTCTGCCAATGATTCATCCAACAATGTGTCAATCCTCATTACAGTGCAAATGTTCACTTTACGGATGAGGCTTTATTCCAACGTGATCAAATTGTAAATTTTCACAATCAACATGTGTGGGCTGACGAGAATCCGCACGCAATTGTGCAATCACGTCATCAACACAGATTTTCTGTGAACGTTTGGGCAGGCATTGTTGGTGATATCTTGATTGGGCCCCATGTTCTTCCACCTACGCTCAATGGAGCACGTTATCATGATTTCATACGGGATACTCTACCTGTGCTGCTAGAACATGTGCCTTTACAAGTACGAAACAACATGTGGTTCATGCACGATGGAGCTCCTGCACATTTCAGTTGAAGTGTTCGTACGTTTCTCAACAACAGATTCGGTGACCGATGGATTGGTAGAGGCGGATCAATTCCATGGCCTCCACGCTCTCCTGACCTCAACCCTCTTGACTTTCATTTATGGGTGCATTTGAAAGCTCTTGTCTACGCAACCAAGGTACCAAATCTAGAGACTCTTTGTGCTCGTATTGTGGATGGCTGTGATACAATACGCCATTCTCCAGGGCTGCATCAGCGCATCAGGGATTCCATGCGACGGAGGGTGGATGCATGTATCCTCGCTAACGGAGGACATTTTGAACATTTCCTGTAACAAAGTGTTTGAAGTCACGCTGGTACGTTATGTAGCTGTGTGTTGCCATTCCATGACTAATGTGATTTGAAGAGAAGTAGTAAAATGAGCTCTAACATGGAAAGTAAGCGTTTCCGGACACATGTCCACATAACATATTTTCTTTCTTTGTGTGTGAGGAATGTTTCCTGAAAGTTTGGCCGTACCTTTTTGTAACACCCTGTATACAAAGGTTGGAACTTTAATAGTGGTAGGTATTTATTTACAGCTCGTACAAAATAGATGCGTGTTTCAAAGTTTTACTAACCTTCAAGTAGTCACCAGCATTGTGTATAACCCGCCTTCAGTCTGCTGGCTCGAGGTGCAGCGACGGCGGCGGGTCTGGCGCGCCGCTTGAGACACCACAGGTGTCGTCGCTTGATGCGTCCGCTGACTCAGCCGCCGAGGCACCTTCTAGTGTACCCGGCGGGTCGGGGCCGCCCTAAAGAAATCCAGCGTGCACTCGGTTTGTCTGCCGGGGGGCCTCATCCAAGATGCGGAGGCGGCCTTGCCTGCGGCTATCGAATGTACGGGGTGCAGTCGTCTGCAAGTAGTTGCTCACGTCGGCACCAATGATGCCTGTCGCTTGGGTTCTGAGGCGATCCTCAGTTCGTACGGGCGGCGAGCGGATTTGGTGAAGACCGCTGGCCTCGCACGCAGGGTGCAAGCAGAGCTCTCTATTTGCAGTATCGTTCCCAGAGTGGATCGGTGTCCTTTGGTTTGGAGCCGAGTGGAGGGTCTCAACCAGAGGCTTCGTCGACTCTGTGACGGTCTTGGCTGCAGATTTCTAGACTTGCGCTATTGGGTGGGGAATTGTAGGACGCCCCTAGATAGGTCAGGGGTGCACTACACAAAGGAAGCGGCTACTCGGGTAGTAGAGTACTTGTG
Organism: Schistocerca nitens; assembly: GCF_023898315.1. Taxonomy (NCBI): domain Eukaryota; kingdom Metazoa; phylum Arthropoda; class Insecta; order Orthoptera; family Acrididae; genus Schistocerca; species Schistocerca nitens. The sequence continues at coordinate 888,379,464 of NC_064616.1, forward strand.
GCGTGCACATGGGGTTTTTTTAGGCTAGGCAGTAGTGCGAGGTGTCCTGATGATCACTCACCAGTCGACGTGCAGGCAGGGAAATCAGGAAGTGCTCACTGTAAAGACACTTCAACTATCAAGATATTAGCAGTAAATTTTCAGAGTATTCGGAATAAAGTTCCCGAATTTACTGCCCTCCAGGAAGCACGTGGCGCGCAAATTATCCTCGGGATTGAGACCTGGCTGAACCGTGAGACAGGAAGTTCTGAAATATTTAGTTAGGGTTGGAACGTGTATCGGAAAGACAGATTAGACATCGTAGGAGGTGGTGTCTTCATTGCAGTTGACAAAAATATTATGTCTACTGAGGTCGAAGTATAGTGTGATTATGAAGTTATCTGGACACGTTTAACAGGGCTAGGGGAAATAAAGTTAATTGTGGGGTGCTATTACCGGCCACCAGGTTCCACCGTGACTGTTCTAGAATCATTCAAAGGGAGTCTACATTCTGTATCGCAGAAGTACCTGGATCATGCTATATTAGCCGGAGGCGACTTCAGCCTACCTATTACAGACTGGGATGTCTATGGATTCATTACAGGTGGTACAGACAAGCCGTCGTGTGAATTACTTTTGAACACATCCGAAAACTGTCTTGAGCAGCTAAATCGACAGCCAACGCGTAATGGAAATATTTTAGATCTGGTAGCCACGAACAGACCAGACCTCATCGACGGTGTCAGTGTTGAGACAGGGATTAGTGATCATGATGTTGTCATTACGACTATGGTTACGAAAGTTAAAAAGTCGGTCAAGAAGGCTAGGAGAGTATTCTTACTAGAAAGAGCAGATAAGCAGTTGTTAGCATCCCACTTAGTGAATGAATCGACTTCATTTACTTCCGGTACGATGGACGTGGAAGAATTATGGGCAAATTTTAAACACATTGTAAATCACGCATTGGACAAGTATGTGCCGAAAAAGCGGGTTACGGACGGAAAAGACCCACCGTGGTTGAACAGCGCAATGCGGAGAATGCTCAGGAAGCAAAGGCAGTTGCACTCGCGGTACAAGAAAGATCGGGAGAATGAGGACAGGCAAAAGGTAGTAGAGATTCGTGCTGCTGTAAAAAGAGCGATGAGCGAAGCATTCAACCACTACCACCGTCATACCTTAGCAAAAGATCTTGCTGAAAACCCAAGGATATTCTGGTCTTACGTAAAATCGGTAAGCGGGTCGAAGGCTTCCATCCAGTCACTCACTGATCAGTCTGGCCTGGCAACGGAAGACAGCAAAACGAAAGCTGAAATTTTAAATTTAGCATTTGAGAAATCTTTCACGCAGTAGGATCGTACAAACATACCGCCGTTTGAGTCTCGTACAGATTCCCGTATGGAGGACATAGTGATAGACATCCCTGGGATTGTGAAGCAGCTGAATGGGCTGAAAATAAATAAATCGCCAGGTCCTGATGAGATTCCAATTCGGTTTTACAGAGAGAACTCTATTGCACTGGCTCCTTACTTAGCTTTCATTTATCGCGAATCTCTTGCCCAACGTAAAGTCCCGAGCGACTGGAAAAAAGCGCAGGTGACGCCTGTATATAAGAAGGGTAGAAGGACGGATCCTCAAAATTACAGGCCAATATCTTTAACATCGGTTTGTTGCAGGATTCTCTAGCATATTCTCATTTCGAATATAATGAATTTCCTTGAGACAGAGAAGTTGCTGTCCATGCATCAGCACGGCTTTAGAAAGCATCGCTCCTGCGAAACGCAACTCGCCCTTTTTTCACATGATATCTTGCGAGCCATGGATGAAGGGTATCAGACGGATGCTATATTCCTTGACTTCCAGAAAGCGTTTGACTCGGTGCCCCACTGATGACTCCTAACTAAGGTACGAGCGTATGGGATTGGTTCCCAAGTATGTGAGTGGCTCGAAGACTTCCTAAGTAATAGAACCCAGTACGTTGTCCTCGATGGTGAGTGTTCATCGGAGGTGAGGGTACCATCTGGAGTGTACCAGAAAAGTGTGGTAGGTCCGCTGTTGTTTTCTATCTACATAAATGATCTTTTGGATAGGGTGGATAGCAACGTGCGGCTGTTTGCTGATGATGCTGTGGTGTACGGGAAGGTGTCGCCGTTGAGTGAGTGTAGGAGGATACAAGATGACTTGGACAGGATTTATGATTGGTGTAAAGAATGGCAGTTAACTCTAGATAAATGTAAATTAATGCAGATGAATAGGAAAAAGAATCCTGTAATGTTTGAATACTCCATTAGTAGTGTACCGCTTGACACAGTCACATCGATTAAATATTTGGGCGTAACATTGCAGAGCGATATGCAGTGGGACAAGCATGTAATGGCAGTTCTGGGGAAGGCGGATGGTCGTCTTCGGTTCATTGGTAGGATTTTGGGAAGATGTGGTTCATCTGTAAAGGAGACCGCTTATAGAACGCTGGTGAGACCTATTCTTGGGTACCGTTCGAGCGTTTGGGTTCCTTATCAGGTCGGATTGAGGGAGGACATAGAAGCAATTCAGAGGCGGGCTGCTAGATTTGTTACTGGTAGGTTTGATCATCACGCGAGTGTTACGGAAATGCTTCAGGAACTCGGGTGGGAGTCTCTAGAGGAAAAGAGGCGTTCTTTTCGTGAATCGCTACTGAGGAAATTTAGAGAACCAGCATTTGAGGCTGACTGCAGTATAATTTTACTGCCGCCAACTTACATTTCGCGGAAAGACCACAAAGATAAGATAAGAGAGATTAGGGCTCGTACAGAGGCATATAGGCAGTCATTTGTCCCTCGTTCTGTTTGAGAGTGGAACAGGGAAAGAAGATGCTAGTTGTGGTACGAGGTATCCTCCGCTACGCACCGTATGGTGGATTGTGGAGTATGTATGTAGATGTAGATGAACCCGTTGCCAACGATGTGGAAGTCGTAGGATACTCTTAGCAGTGCTAGTTGTGTTGAGAGTTCGAGCGGCGGTGTCTATTGCCCGACGAATTTGTAGTAGTTTTGAAGCGAATGCTGTCAAATGTTTCCTTCAGTTTAGAAATCGAGTTGAACTCACGAGGGCTATAGTCAGGGGGTGGACATGGTCCCCAATGATAGGTGTATACTTGCGTTGATCAAATGTGCCTTCCAGAAACATAACGCTCCCTCCTCCAGCCTGGCCCCTTCCGACCGTTGTAGCAGGTTGTTTGCTTTCAGACTTTCACGCCGTACGCGTCAACGGCCATTTGTTCGATGGAGCATAAAACGTGATTCATCTGAAAAGCCCACCTGCTGCCACTCAGAAGACATCCAGTTGCCGTATTGGCGTCCAAATTCCACCCTCCGTCGCCGATGGACAGCAGTCAGCATCGGTGCATCAATAAGGCGCCTGCTGCGGAGGCCCATACGCAGCAAAGTTCGCTGAAGGGTCGTGAAGGAAACACTGATTGTAGCCCTGTGGTTCATTTGGGCGGTCAGTTGCTCAGCAGCTGCACGTTTATTCTCCCATACAAATCTCCGCAGCCGTTGTTCATCCCAGTCATTTATGGCTCGTGGTGTACCAAAGTTACCTCGGTGCCGGGTTTAGTTAGTGCGTTTTGTCATGCGCGGTATACTTTAACCACGGCCGCACCCGAAGTTTACAACCGTATTCATTTTGGAAGGCAATGACCATGATCTTTCGGAAGTCAGATAAATTGCTACGTTTTCGCGTTACGATGGCTGCGCTGTTTTCGGTTTACCTGCTCCACTGCTACTGCTGCCACCTGCCGTCTTTGAGTGGTTATTGAACATTGACGTCAAACATGGGCGGTGATCACATTAGGACCGTGTATATCACTCATTGTTTTAATCTAAGTGTGTTACCTTACTTACTTCTACAATTTTGTTCGCCTGACTACCTGAAGAGCCTTTTATACTGATCGGAGATCTGTCAGTCGGACGCGGGAGGTGTGCATCTCTGTATCTGGCATGTTCCCGAGGGGTTTTGGCTGTTTTCGGCCTGAATATTTCCTTTATAATTGGTTTGATTCTTCCTTGTACTTTTTCCACCGCAGACGAACATACTAACGGTCGCTTTGGCTGTCTATCTCAATCATTTTAGAAGAATTAGCCAAAGAAAGTGGTACACCTGCCTAATGTCATGTAGGATCCACTCGAGTACGCAGAAGTGCCGCAACACGACGTGGCATGCACTCGACTAATGTCTGATGTAGTGCTAGAGGGAACTGACACAGTGAATCCTGCAGGGCTGTCCACAAATCAGTAAGAGTACGAGGAGGTGGAGATCTGTTCTGAACAGCACGTTGCAAGGCATCCCGGATATACTCAACAATGTTAATGTCTGGGCACTCTGTAGCAATTCCGGACATGTGGGGTGTCGCATTGTCCTGCTAGAATTGTCCAAGTCCGTCGGAATACACAATGGACATGAATGGATGCAGGTGATCAGACAGGATGCTTACATACTTGTCACCTGTGAGATTCATATATAGATGTATCAGGGGTCCCATATCACTCCAACTGCACACACCCCAAACCAGCTTGAACAGTCCTCAGCTGACATGCAGGGTCCATGGATTCATGAGGTTGTCTCCATAGCCGTACGCGTCCACCCTCTCGATACGTTATTTGAAACGAGACTCGTCCGACCAGGCAACATGTTTCCACTCATCAACAGTCCAATGTCGGTGTTGACGGGCCCAGGCGAGGTGTAAGGTTTTGTGTCGTGCCATCAAGGGTACACGAGTGGGCCTTCGGCTCCGAAAGCCCATATAGATGATGTTTCGTTGCCGGCCGAAGTGGCCGTGCGGTTAAAGGCGCTGCAGTCTGGAACCGCAAGACCGCTACGGTCGCAGGTTCGAATCCTGCCTCGGGCATGGATGTTTGTGATGTCCTTAGGTTAGTTAGGTTTAACTAGTTCTAAGTTCTAGGGGACTAATGACCTCAGCAGTTGAGTCCCATAGTGCTCAGAGCCATTTGAACATTTTGATGTTTCGTTGAATGCTTCGCATACTGACACTTGATGATGGCCCAGCATTGAAATCTGCAATAATTTGCGGAAGGATTGCACTTCTGTCACATTGAACGATTCTCTTCAGTCGTAGCTCTTCTTCCAAGATCTTCTTCCGGCCGCAGCGATGACGGAGATTTGATATTTTACCGGATTCCTGATATTCACGGTACACTCGTGAAATGGTTATACGGGAGAATCCCCACCTCATCGCTATACCACGTTGAAACTCACTTAAATCTTGATAACCTACCATTATAGCAGCAATAACCGATCTAAAAACTGCGCCAGACACTTGTTGTCTTATACATATAGGCGTTGCCGACCGCAGCGCCGTGTTCTGCCTGTTTACATATATCTGTATTTGAATATGCATGCCTGTGCCAGTTTCTTTGGCGTTTCAGTGTATATTTAACTCGAGAGAAACAGCAATTGTGCCGATTAAATCAGAAACCAGGCCATAGACACGGGTTCCCAGGTAGATGCCGTGTTTCTTGACTTCCGCAAGGCGTTTGATACAGTTCTCCACAGTCGTTTAATGAACAAAGTAAGAGCATATGGACTATCAGACCAATTGTGTGATTGGATTGAAGAGTTCCTAGATAACAGAACGCAGCATGTCATTCTCAATGGAGAGAAGTCTTCCGAAGTAAGAGTGATTTCAGGTGTGCCGCAGGGGAGTGTCGTAGGATCGTTGCTATTCACAATATTCATAAATGACCGTGTGGATGACATCGGAAGTTCACTGAGGCTTTTTGCGGGTGATGCTGTGGTATATCGAGAGGTTGTAACAATGGAAAATTGTACTGAAATCCAGGAAGATCTGCAGCGAATTGACGCATGGTGCAGAGAATGGCATTTGAATCTCAATGCAGACAAGTGTAATGTGCTGCGAATACATAGAAAGAAAGATCCCTTATCATTTAGCTACAATATAGCAGGTCAGCAACTGGAAGCAGTTAATTCCATAAATTATCTGGGAGTACGCATTAGGAGTGATTTAAAATGGAATGATCATATAGAGTTGATCGTCGGTAAAGCAGATGCCAGAATGAGATTCTTTGGAAGAATCCTGAGGAAATGCAATCCGAAAACAAAGGAAGTAGGTTACAGTACGCTTGTTCACCCAGTGCTTGTACTGCTCAGCAGTGTGGGATCCGTACCAGATAGGGTTGATAGAAGAGATAGAGAAGATCCAACGGAGAGCAGCGCACTTCGTTACAGGATCATTTAGTAATCGCGAAAGCGTTACGGAGATGATAGATAAACTCCAGTGGAAGACTCTGCAGGAGAGACGCTCATTAGCTCGGTACGGGCTTTTGTTGAAGCTTCGAGAACAGACCTTCGCCGAGGAGTCACGAAGTATAGTGTTCCCTCCTACGTATATCTCACGAAGAGACCATGAGGATAAAATGAGACTGATTAGAGCCCACACAGAGGCATACCGACAATCCTTTTTTCCACGAACGATACGAGACTGGAATAGAAGGGAGAACCGATAGAGGTACTCAAGGTACCCTCCGCCACACACCGTCAGGTGGCTTGCGGAGTATGGATGTAGATGTAGATGTAGAACCAGAACCGGCTGAGTTCCAGAGGTCGTAGGTATGAAACAACTAACGATCGAAGAACTGTTGTTTGAACGGACTAGCAAAATCGATTCAAGCCTTAACATGTAGACTCGTGAGCGAGCCTAGACATTCGGTTCACGTCTTCCGGACGTTTTGTTCCTTGTAAATGAAGCAATGTAAAGGCAAAACCGATTTTGCTAGCCGGATGAAATACCATGTTTTAGAGCGTCAGTTCCTTTACACGAATGGTACCTGTGAATCAGCTGTTCCGATTACGTCAGCGCTGCGAAGTGAGGTTGTCAGCACCTCCGCAATATTTTTATACAGTTTTCTTACGGCTAAATCAGCGATTTCTTAAGGGCGAATACGAGAGATTTTTCGAGAAAAGATGCTTAAAAATTTGCTCGTAAATATATTCAACCCGCGCAAAACTGTTTTTTCACACCCACGTAGACCGCACATGTTCTGGAAAAGGTACGAAGCGATAAGTGGTTAAACATTATTACACTCCAACATTTTGGAGACTTGGAATAGGTAGAAAACTTTTTAATGCGTTAAGACACATTTTTAACTGTTTGCATACAATAACGAATCTTTTTTCAGCAATTATCGCCACTGAAAGTAGGAGTGGGTACAGTAATTTAAAAATTATTCTTCTGCGTGAGGTATTGACAAGAAGTTCGATTGTCAGTAAATATATCAGCAATTGTTTATCTTTTTCCATCTCGTACAGGAAAATATGTGCTTCTCGTTGGTTAAATAAGGGAAATTGACAACATCGTTCGTAGTCCAGTACTTCTTCGTTCTCTTCACGCTACGCAAAATCACTTCATCCAGTCAACATTTTAGGAAGCAAGTAGCAACCTGACAATTCAACCGCACCGCATTTGAGGTAGAGCCTAGCTAAATCACGCCTGCGCATTAAGGTAAATAGGACGGGCGGGTGGTTTTCCACCCCACCATGTGGGCACAGGGTTAAACCTATATTTGATATTAACAGATTTCCCTTCTTCAGAATCGCTTTTCTTGCCATAGCCAGTTTACATTTTATATCCTCTCTACTTCGGCAATAATCAGTTATTTTGCTGCTCAAATAACAAAACGCATCTACCACCTTCAGTGTGTCGTTTCCTAATCTAATTCCCTCACTATCGCCGGAATTAATTTGATTACATTCCACTACCCTTGTATTGCTTTTTTTTAATGCTCATATTACATACTTCTTTCAAGACACTGTTCATTCGGTTCAGCTGCTCTTCCAAGTCCTTTACTGTCTCTGACAGAATTACAATGTTATCGGCAAACCTCAAAGTTTTTATTACTTCTCCCTGAACTTTAACTCTTATAACTACCGTTCTAGTTTCTGTACAAGTCGTAAATAGCCCTTTGCTTCCTGCATTTTACACCTGCTATCTTCAGGATATTCCAGTCAACATTGCCAAAATCTTTCTCTAAGTCTACTAAAGCTGTGAATGTAGGTTTGCCTTTCGTAGGGTCAATACTGCCTCACATGTTCCTACATTTCTCCGGAATCCAAACTGATCTTCCCCGAGGTCGGTCTCTACCAGTTTTTCCATTCTTCTGTAAAGAATTCGTATTAGCATTTTACAAAAATGACTTATTTAAATATTTAGGTAATATACACACCTGTCAGCACCTGCTTTCTGTGGAATTGGGAAATCGGATGACGGCAAACGCTATTTCTATTCACGAAAAAAATGGCTCGGAGCACTATGGGACTTAACATCTAAGGTCATCAGTCCCCTAGAACTCAGAACTACTTAAACATAACTAACCTAAGGACATAACACACATCCATGTCCGAGGCAGGATTCGAACCTGCGACCGTAGCGGTCGCGCAGTTCCGGACTGAAGCGCCTAGAACCGCTCGACCACACCGGCCGGCTCTATTCACGAACCTGGCTGGGTGGCTCAGTGCCATACTACAAAAGAAAGATCTCGGGTTCTATTCCCAATCAATCCTAGGCTTTTTTTCACTTATTACTTCTTTCACCTCTGGCAAAGTTTATTGTTGTGAAAAATGCAGAGCTGCACCGCGGTTCAGAATCCACGTTAAACTGTAGGTCCTCGTATAACTGGCTGAATAAGTCAGTACAAAGGTCGGAGGAAGGTAACGACATACCACCTCCACCTCCGAAAGGACCATGTCTAGTACAGAACTTTGGTGTTCAAAACACTCCTCAGATTTATGACTGGTTGACTTTTGTATGTAACTGTACCGTGGGAGACTGAGTGATTCCAATTCCATATCACAGTGCGACGAGCTTACTAAACGTCCCGTTCCAGTACGCGGTTTTAACGTCTCGCACGTCATTCGCTCAGTGTTTGTAAAAGAGCAGAAGAGTTTCATCTCATTAACAATCTTCAAGTTGTACAGAAATCAGAGCAACACTGTCAGTCCAAAAAGTTTCGAGAGTGGATTAAGTAAAAACAAAAAACGTTAAGATGGTGGTTTTAATGCTTCACGTGTTCTACGTAGTCTCCTCCCACCTCAGCACAACGCACAGAACGTTCATAGAACCGTGTGAAACTGTCAGAAATGCCCTTCTCTGGGGTGTTGAACTCGTGCGTCACATTCGCATATCCTTTGGCCTTCGCGAACCATCAGCACTGCCTTGTTACAACAGACTGGTCGATTGCAAGTCCGTTGTTTACAGATGTTAGTTCACGATGCCACCGTAGTTACTGCGCTGACATTGCTTATAAGCCAGGAATAAAATAAGTCTCTGAACTTTGTGTACGGACAGTTTATATTCTTTCCCGAAGATATACAAGTGCTTTAGCACTGTGGGAGAACTTTGCAGAATTTGGAACGTGCGGGGAGAAGCCTGTGTAAACGGAATCTTCGTCAGTTCACGAAATGTGCTCGGGTAGCGCGGCTGATAGCACACTCTTCGTAAACGACAGATTCGTGGATTCGAATCTCGGGGCACTTACTTAACTTATCACGTAATTAACGAAACTTAAATTTCCAGAAAGAGTAGACGAATTTCATCTCAGTACACAAGAAACGGCCAGACGACAGCTTCGCTAGCGTTCTCCTTCATGGATGAATTATATTTCCTCGAGATTCGTCCGGCTACTCTCCGTCTTGCATCTGCTTGCACCATTTTAAATCACTCACGGCAGTAGATACAACGGGTATTATTGATTCCAGTGATTGAATGATAATCGTCTGACATATCAGTACCGGTTTTTCCCTGTTAATGGCCATTATAGAACGTTTGCTAACACTGAGGGTCAACTGGCAGTATTTTCATCAAGCGTTAGCCACCAACAGTCCTCTTGCATATAGTGACAACGCTCTGATATTGCAATCTCACTGTACAAAACTGCGCCCACCGAGAACAGCCGCAGGGAGCAACTGGCGGTATTTATCATCGAGAATGACATACTGAGTTCTGTTTGTTCTGTAACCGTATACTTGGTCTGATATTTCGCAAGAACATTATTTTTTTAATAGGTGGCAGTGCGAAAGAATATCTAAAGCTATCTAGGAATCAAAAATAATCCCTTCACAGCGTTCCATACGAGTCTATAGATTTCTATGTATTCTTGCAGAAACAACCCTTTTGTTTTTTACCGATGTTCTCGCAAGGTGTCTTATTCATTAAGAATGCAAACTCTTCGTTGGCGATGGTAGCTGTTACGCTGATTTTAGGCCTCGAAATTAAATCTGCAGCAATGTGTGTAAACATTTTAGTTTCTTTGGGGTTATAAACATTAGTTCAGAGTGCCTCTTTCACTTTGCATTGAAACTTACCACTAATTTTCATCCACAATCGCATACGTGTTAAACATAAGCTTGTGGATTAACTTTTATTTAAAACTGAAGAGCTGACCAAGCACTACCGTTTTAAAATCATGCAATCATCAGATTTAGCTAGAATCTTGTAATTCGCATTAAAGTCTCTTCACCTTCTTCTTCCTTTCCTTCTTCTTCTGTGTAGCGAGAAGGTTCATGAAAGCATCAAAATCCAAGGAACTGGGTTCTCATTGAAATTTCGAAAATTAAAAATTCCATTTGTGCACATCTTCCATTTATTACGTTTTCGACTTCGCTGTCCATCGTTTACCCGCAGTTCATTATAACTGAAGAAATCTATATTTTTAGTTACAAAACGATTTTTCAACTGTCATATCTGCAAAATGGAATTCGTTTCACTGAGTTCTACCCAAGAACTACTACTTTATAGACATGCGCCTGGCAATCATGGCGTCGAAACAAATAAAATGGAAACAAATGAGTAACTTAATATATACACAACAACAAAAGTTTTGCATCATCCTTTTATTTCAAAATTCGTAGCACAGAAAACAAAAATTGGGTCTGAAGCATGCACATACTAGGGCGTGCTGAAAAGCAATGCCTCCCAGTTGTTTATGTGAATGCTCTCGAAGCTTTTTAAATAAAACAAGCCTTATTAACATTCTACATCTTTAGTCTTCATATACACTCCTGGAAATGGAAAAAAGAACACATTGACACCGGTGTGTCAGACCCACCATACTTGCTCCGGACACTGCGAGAGGGCTGTACAAGCAATGATCACACGCACGGCACAGCGGACACACCAGGAACCGCGGTGTTGGCCGTCGAATGGCGCTAGCTGCGCAGCATTTGTGCACCGCCGCCGTCAGTGTCAGCCAGTTTGCCGTGGCATACGGAGCTCCATCGCAGTCTTTAACACTGGTAGCATGCCGCGATAGCGTGGACGTCAACCGTATGTGCAGTTGACGGACTTTGAGCGAGGGCGTATAGTGGGCATGCGGGAGGCCGGGTGGACGTGCCGCCGAATTGCTCAACACGTGGGGCGTGAGGTCTCCACAGTACATCGATGTTGTCGCCAGTGGTCGGCGGAAGGTGCACGTGCCCGTCGACCTGGGACCGGACCGCAGCGACGCACGGATGCACGCCAAGACCGTAGGATCCTACGCAGTGCCGTAGGGGACCGCACCGCCACTTCCTAGCAAATTAGGGACACTGTTGCTCCTGGGGTATTGGCGAGGACCATTCGCAACCGTCTCCATGAAGCTGGGCTACGGTCCCGCACACCGTTAGGCCGTCTTCCGCTCACGCCCCAACATCGTGCAGCCCGCCTCCAGTGGTGTCGCGACAGGCGTGAATGGAGGGACGAATGGAGACGTGTCGTCTTCAGCGATGAGAGTCGCTTCTGCCTTGGTGCCAATGATGGTCGTATGCGTGTTTGGCGCCGTGCAGGTGAGCGCCACAATCAGGACTGCATACGACCAAGGCACACAGTGCCAACACCCGGCATCATGGTGTGGGGAGCGATCTCCTACACTGGCCGTACACCACTGGTGATCGTCGAGGGGACACTGAATAGTGCACGGTACATCCAAACCGTCATCGAACCCATCGTTCTACCATTCCTAGACCGGCAAGGGAACTTGCTGTTCCAACAGGACAATGCACGTCCGCATGTATCCCGTGCCACCCAACGTGCTCTAGAAGGTGTAAGTCAACTACCCTGGCCAGCAAGATCTCCGGATCTGTCCCCCATTGAGCATGTTTGGGACTGGATGAAGCGTCGTCTCACGCGGTCTGCACGTCCAGCACGAACGCTGGTCCAACTGAGGCGCCAGGTGGAAATGGCATGGCAAGCCGTTCCACAGGACTACATCCAGCATCTCTACGATCGTCTCCATGGGAGAATAGCAGCCTGCATTGCTGCGAAAGGTGGATATACACTGTACTAGTGCCGACATTGTGCATGCTCTGTTGCCTGTGTCTATGTGCCTGTGGTTCTGTCAGTGTGATCATGTGATGTATCTGACCCCAGGAATGTGTCAATAAAGTTTCCCCTTCCTGGGACAATGAATTCACGGTGTTCTTATTTCAATTTCCAGGAGTGTACATATTTATATCACAACATAATCAGCGTGGTGACGAACACATTTCTCCCAACGAGAAACCAGTTTGTTGATACCCTCACTGTGGAAATTTCAATTTTTTTGACAGAGCTAGCACCGCTTCATCACTATCAAAGTGAAGTCTTCGAAGATGTTATTTAAAAGTTCTCGAAACAGATTGAAATGAGATGGGGTGAAATCGGCACTGTATGGAGGATGTTCGATGATAGTGAACCAAAGACGTCGGATTATGGCAGATGTAGCAGCGCTCGTGTGTGATCTGACACTGTCATGTAGATGGAGACGTTGCTCCACCTGTGGACGAACCGCCCGAATTCGAAACTCGAGTACAGCACGCCGTTTTCCACTCACCGATAAAGTTACATTACACCCTGGACTGGGGCAGAGAGGTCGTGCATCTCCCGTAGTAAGTGTTAAGCGACGCTTGAGGTGGTGTGAAGAGTGGACAGAGGATGACCGGAATGAGTGCTTTGGAGCGATAAATCACGCTATACTCTATGGTAACCCTTTGGAAGGGTTGGGTTTGGCGAATGACTAGAGAACCCGTCTACCATTATACATATTTAGTACCAACCGTGAAGTGTGGAGGAGATGATGTTACGGTAGGATGGTGTTTTTCGTGGTTAGGGTGTGATCCCCTCACTGTGCTTAAGAAATGTTAAATGCGAATGAACACATTTACAGCGTAGTGTAAAGTACACTAGAGGAGGTTTACGGGCACGATGACTGTTTTGTTTGGTATGACAATGCACCCTGTCACAAAGCAGCATCTGTGAGGCAATAGTATGTGGAAAATAATGTCCCATAAATGGACTGCCCTGTACACAGTCCCGACATGAATCCAATGTAACATCTTTGGAATGTGTTAGAACGTCGACATTGCTCCAGACCCCAGGGTCCAACATCAATATCTCCTCTGACTTCGGCTCTTGAGGAAGAATGTGCTGCCATTCCTCCAGGGACATTCAGACACCTCAACGAAAGGTCCCCAGCAGAATTCAAGCTGTTTTAAAATTGAATGATGGGCATACGCCATATTAATGTTCGCTAATGGGTGAACATTTATTTTTGATCAGATAGTGAATGTATTGAAAGGTGTATAACAAGGCCACAAAGGAATCACGCAATATCCGTTGGCAATCGTGTCAAAAAACAGAGGAGAACAGGCTGACTTACAGGGGGACCACGCTTACTCGTTATCATCGATTACGTCCAAATTAACCATAAATGAAAGTGACAGAATCAGGATCTCCAGATGGCCAAGCGTTTCAAAAAAAATAACATTTTTGGGGCAGGTCGGACCAGACATGAGGCATTTATGCTAGCCTGGTTTCCAGATAGGGGGTGGCGCAGTGGAAAGAGCAGAGAACGTTAATACGGGGCTCGTATTACACTACAAATAAACCGAATAATGCTCAATATATTGTATTTATTAATATTTTCATAGAAGGCTTGAAAAGGAAAAACAAATGATTATTTGAGGTAGTATATAAATTTACAAGAAAGGATTGTAGTTACAGCATCCACGAGGACACTACAAATAAATTTAGAGGAATGTATAGTAAGGCTCTACTAGAAGATATCAGATAGATTATATAATGGTAAGACAGAGATTTAGGAACCAGGTTTTAAATTGTAAGACATTTCCAGGGGCAGATGTGGACTCTGACCACAATCTATTGGTTATGAACTGTAGATTAAAACCGAAGAAAGTGCGAAAATGGTTCAAATGGCTCTGAGCACTTTGCGACTTAACTTGTGAGATCATCAGTCGCCTAGATCTTAGAACTAATTAAACCTAACGAACCTAAGGACATCACACACATCCATGCCCGAAGCAGGATTCGAACCTGCGACCGTAGCGGTCGCTCGGTTCCGGACTGTAGCGCCTAGAACCGCACGGCCACTCCGGCCGGCAAAAGTGCAAAAAGGTGGGAATTTGAGGAGATGGGACCTGGATAAACTGAAAGAACCAGAGGTTGTAGAGAGTTTCAGGAAGAGCATAAAAGAACAATTGACAAGAATGGGGGAAAGAAATACAGCAGAAGAATAATGGACAGCTTTGAGGGATGAAGTGCTGAAGGCAGCAGAGGATCGAGTAGGTAAAAAGACGAGGGCTAGTAGAAATCCTTGGGTGACAGAAGAAATACTGAATTTAACTGATGAAAGGAGAAAATATAAAAATGCAGTAAATGAAGCAGGCAAAAAGGAATACAAACGTCTCAAAAATGAGATCGACAGGAAGTGCAAAATGGCTAAGCAGGCATGGTTAGAGGACAAATGTAAGGATGTAGAGGCCTACCTCACTAGGGGTAAGATAGATACTGCCTACAGGAAAATTAAAGAGACCTTTGGAGAAAAGAGAACCACTTGTATGAATATCAAGGGCTCAGATGGAAACCCAGTCCTAAGCAAAGAAGGGAAAGCAGAAAGGTGGAAGGAGTATATAGAGGGACTATACAAGGGCGATGTTCTTGAGCAAAATATTATGGAAATGAAAGAGGATGTAGATGAAGATGAAATGGGAAATATGATACTGCGTGAAGAATTTGATAGAGCACTGAAAGAACTAAGTCGAAACAAGGCTCCGGGAGTAGACAACATTCCATTAGAACTACTGACTGCCTTGGGAGAGCCAGTCCTGACAAAACTCTACCATCTGGTGAGCAAAATGTATGAGACAGGCGAAATACCCTCAGACTTCAAGAACAATATAATAATTCCAATCCCAAAGAAAGCAGGTCTCGACAGATGTGAAAATTACCGAACTGTCAGTTTAATAAGTCACAGCTGCAAAATACTAACACGAATTCTGTACAGACGAATGGAAAAATTGGTAGAAGCCGACCTCGGGGAAGATCAGTTTGGATTCCGTAGAAATATGGGAACACGTGAGGCAATACTGACCCTACGACTTATCTTAGAAGCTAGATTAAGAAAAGGCAAACCTACGTTTCTAGCATTTGTAGACTTAGAGAAAGCTTTTGACAATGTTGACTGGAATAATCTCTTTCAAATTCTAAAGGTGACAGGGGTAAAATACAGGGAGCGAAAGGCTATTTACAATTTGTACAGAAAGCAGATGGCAGTTATAAGAGTCGAGGGACATGAAAGGGAAGCAGTGGTTGGTAAGGGAGTGAGACAGGGTTGTAGCCTCTCCCCGATGTTATTCAATCTGTATATTGAGCAAGCAGTAAAGGAAACAAAAGAAAAATTCGGAGTAGGTATTAAAATCCATGGAGAAGAAATAAAAACTTTGAGGTTCGCCGATGACATTGTAATTCTGTCAGAGACAGCAAAGGACTTGGACGAGCAGTTGAACGGAATGGACAGTGTCTTGAAGGGATGATATAAGATGAACATCAACAAAAGCAAAACGAGAATAATGGAATGTAGTCGAATTAAGTCGGGCGATGCTGCGGGAATTAGATTAGGAAATGAGACACTTAAAGTAGTAAAGGAGTTTTGCTATTTGGGGAGCAAAGTAACTGATGATAGTCGTAGTAGATAGGATATAAAATGTAGACTGGCAATGGCAAGGAAAGCGTTTCTGAAGAAGAGAAATTTGTTAACATCGAGTATAGATTTAAGTGTCAGGAAGTCGTTTCTGAAAGTATTTGTATAGAGTGTAGCCATGTATGGAAGTGAAACATGGACGATAAATAGTTTGGACAAGAAGAGAATAGAAGCCTTTGAAATGTGGTGCTACAGAAGAATGCTGAAGATTAGATGGGTAGATTGCGTAACTAATGAGGAAGTATTGAATAGGATTGGGGAGAAGAGGAGTTTGTGGCACAACTTGACAAGATAAAGGGATCGGTTGGTAGGACATGTTCTGAGGCATCAAGGGATTACCAATTTAGTATTGGAGGGCAGCGTGGAGGGTAAAAGTCGTAGGGGGAGACCAAGAGATGAATAAACTAAACAGATTCAGAAGGATGTAGGCTGCAGTACGTATTTGGAGATGAAGAAGCTTGCACCGGATAGAGTAGCATGGAGAGCTGCATCAAACCAGTCTCAGGACTGAAGACCACAACAACAACAATAGTAAAGCTATTAGGATTGTAAGGATAGTCACTTCTAATATAAAATTAGATCGTGTTATTATTCTACAGTTGATGATTTACACGTCCTGAGGTTATACTAATAGTAAAACAGTGAAAGTAGTAAATTTCTCGACATCTTGCACACGTTATAAATGCTACATTTTTACAATTACGTGGTCGTTTTGGCTTACATTCATCGAAGAGTCTGTCTCCTCATACAGTTTGCAGAAAGCCGCGAGTAACACTGCTCGAAGGTCGAAATGAATCCAATGGAATATGAAGTCCTGCGCACTTTAATTACACTATCCAGCAGTGAAAATATAACTTGGATGAAATAAAGGTTTCATAACTACATCGACCACGTTTATAAAGAAAACGACTATGAAAAACTCGAATTAGCTTTCTTTTCCAAGTTAATGGGGGTGCATTTAATTATAATAGTATGTCATTAACATTTATTGTCAATCGCTTCTCATATAGGCTTCGAAATCCCTCTAATGGTAGATAGTGATGACCTTTCAGGCAGCAATAGCTGTCTGTATTTTGTTGCTCGTAGCAACAAGGGGAAAGGGAAGAGGAAGTGACGAGCGGAGCATGTTACATTTAAGCGTAGTTTCAGTCTGTTACATGCTGTGTTCTGCTCGTGTGCTGGAATAATCAGTCACTGAAGTGTAAATAGTGCGTATTGTCATTGTAATTTATGTGATTCAGTATGTCTCGCAAACGCGTAAAAAGTGCTGGCAGTTTTTACTACTTTTGTGGACCACTACATTGAAACAGCCACGTAGGCCAATAACGCCGTAAATTAGGAAGGCGTATAGACGGTACTTTGGCTATGGAAACGGGGACCAGAACAAGTACTGGACTCCTCATGTATGTTGCATATCTTGTATCTCAAGTCTTCATTCAAAGCTGAATCGTAAAAGAAGTTCCACGGACATTGGTATATCCATGATTTGTCAAGAACCATCAAACCATGTGAATGATTGTTACTTTCATGTGACAGCTCCATTAACGCAAAGTATTTCCAAGAAAAAAAAGTCGTCCTAGATATATCCTAACATATCATCGGCCATGACAAGAAGGCGGACTGTCTGTTCCTGTCCCACTTGATTGCGATAGTGACAAGGGCGGTAGTGAAAGTAGTGCTGCACTATTACCTGCAACACCCAGTTTTTTGAAAGATCCAGATTTTGTGTGTAACGATGAGTGTACAGAGATTCACTAAATAACGTAGTGCGAACTTAATGACCTAATGAGAGATCCGGAATTGCTGAAAGGTAACGCTGAACTGTTGGAGTCCAGACTACACAGTGGAATTGTCTTGATAAGACGGTAAATGCAACTAAGTCTCGTAACCGCCATATGCTACTCCATCCATTTTAGAAAGTGAAATGAACTTTGTAATTTTAGTTATGTACAGGGACTAATGGCAGCTATGAGCACTGGCTATAAAAGTGATTAGTGGAGGTTGTTCATAGGCTCCTCCAAAGTAAGTCTGAAGTGTGTGCTACTGCTTAATCGCAAAGTGTATTATCGAAATGGTTCAAATGGCTCTGAGCACTATGGGACTTAACTTCTGAGGTCATCAGCCCCCTAGAACTTAGAACTACTTAAACCTAACAAACCTAAGGACATTACTCACATCCATGCCCGAGGCAGGATTCGAACCTGCGATCGTAGCGGTCGTGCAGTTCCAGACTGTAGCGCCTAGAACCACTCGGCCACCCTGGCCGGCTGTATTATCTGATAACATAAAACAATTGTTATTGCGACTGAACTATGATAAGTTTAAATGGCAGATTTCCGGGGATCTGAAAGTCATAGGCATATTACTTGTGCTACAACACGGCTACACCAAATTCCGTTGCTTCCTGTGCCTCTGGGATAACTGCGTTAAAGCATTTCATTATAAAAGGATAGGTTGGCTTAAGCGTCATGCACTTGAACCAGGACCACACAATGGTATGTACGAAGCATTTGTCGAATCCAAGAACGTAACCCTCCCTGCTCCTCATATAAAATTGGGCCTAGTGAAAAACTTCGTTAAGGTCATGGACAAAACTGGGGAAGCATTTCTCTATTTGTGCGAGAAATTTCCACCGATTAGTGAGGAGAAAATAAAAGAGGGGATTTTCTTGGGTCCCCGGATACGCCAACAGTACAAAGATTACAGTTTCAGCACCATGATTGAAAGTTAGCTTTGGGGTGTCTTTGTTCAAGTAACAGCAAACTTTCTAGGAAACAAGTATCATTAATTTGGACGAAATCGGTGATGACGAGTAGGTGCGACCCGCTTGTTAGATATTTGTATTACTTTCTTATATAACCCAAACACAGCTGTTTGTAGAACTAGTCATCCTTTGGTATGTAATGCTCTCAACTAGATGTGTTTGCAGAAAAATTACAGGATGCGATCCCGCATGTTTTTGGAAAATAAAAAATCTTCTTTAATTTCCTTACCTAATTGTGTTTCGGTGTACCTATGCTACCTTCTACGAACTTCGTTTGTGGAACATTTGTTTGTTCCACATATACGAATTAAAATAAGAACCCGGTAGTGATGACGTGCACAATCTGCAAAATGTTTGGGAAAGGGAAAGTCAATGAGGAATAATCCTCTCCCTTGACAGATTAATAAGAAATGAGGGTAATAACCCTTCTAAACGAACCGAGAACACAGAAAACCGCCAAGATCCCAAACATAAATAAAAAACTTATGAACGCAACTTACAAGTCAACGAATTGGAAGAGTGTAATAGGCTACTTGTGCTCTATGTTTAGTAACATGGGTCTATGACTATGACTAGACAAACCACAGGATGAAACTTTCACTGCAATAATTTATATGCGGACGTGAAAGGGCTACTCTGTCTTTTGAGATAAGTCCATACATGATGTAAGGACATTGTAGACGTACAGAAAGTATACAATGACTGTCTTATCGTATGGGAGAATACAGTTTGCTTACCTACAAGAAAGATCGAAATGTTACTTGTATATACGGCATCCATCAAATTCACACAAATCACACAGATTACTACAATGGGAAGTTCCGTGGTTATTGCGGAAATGCGGAAGGTGTGTGAGGAATTGGAAGCAGGACTTTACATGATCAAGGGTTCTTACATCAAGAACAGGAAAGATGTTAACTTCTGTTACTGCCTAATTAGAATAGGCAGTTCTGGAGCAACGTTAACGGTAAATGTTCTAAACGAAAATATCATAAATGTAACGACACAGACTTCCATAGCTTTTATCAACTTCATTAAAATCTCGCTAGGTGTACTTACGTATATTAATTATTGCATTTATGTTTGTCCTCAATGCACTTCACGTGGCATGGAAAAATTATGAGCAAATAGAGAGAGAAACTGATTTACAAAAGTTCTACTAGCTGCTCAACAGTCTGAAAAAAAGTATATCATCTTTGCAGAAAAGGAAGGCAACGTTGCAACAGCATTTCGGGGTGTGGTCTACAGAACTTCCAGTGGCACCACACAGAAACCAGTCCACATCAACTTGTTCCTACAAGCTGAATTCTACCACAACCCAGTTCAGAAATACTCTATCCTGAGCACACTGCCCTTAGTCCCCTTCCTCCCCCCCCCCCCCCCTTCAGCACCCGCTGCGCCACCACCTCCATAACGTTGAAAAATATCGAGCACTAAGCAGTTCCTTCCGTACCAACGGAAATAAAGGTAGTGGACAAAGAAGAGAACCAGGATAATCCACACTTGGATATTAAGTGAAAATTTGTGTGTGTGTGTGTGTGTGTGTGTGTGTGTGTGTGCGTGAGTGTGTGTAATCCACAACCCCACCGTCTCGAATCCCAAAATTCGTGGAAAAGATGCAATTAATGAAAAATAAGCCTGTAGAGGATCGAACTCACAATCTTATAAGCATACTTACGCTACTAGTAGTAGAATGTGCTATATATTGTGAATTCTGCAGCAGTTGGAGTTGGACAGCGCTGTGTAACCTCACCGTCTCAAATCCCAAAAAGTTGTGAAAATAAATATGGCACCACGCTATTGCTAGTTCCACCACTACCGGACTCACATGACAATGACATGGACGTGTTGAATTATTGCAATAGCCCAACTGCGCTATTTTAATATCCTGCTCCCTCTATAAATAATAATAATAACGGATTGATATGACCGAATCGCGAAATTTGTTGAAAACAGGTGAAATTCAAGAAAAATAAGCGTATTGGCGATCGAACCGACACTTTCAACTCCGTCTCCTAAACAAGTGGGCTAGATCCGCCATCTTGTATTATAGGATGGTTGGAAGAGTGATGGAGGACGGGAGGGGGGGGGGGGGAGGGTGAGGCAATTAGGGTGTGATCTTGGATGTTCCTGGTTGTCTCTTTCGTCCACTACTTATGAATATAGAATAAGTCCGACAGGCGTTAAAGCACAGAATGAGCTGCTGTGGTAGTTATATTTACACTCTTGTATGGGTAATATTGTAAGCCATTGGATTTTTTTTTAATAATTTTGGTTTCCTCTGTTTTAGCGATAAGCCTGTATATGGTCGAATACAGCGGTTGAAACCGATCACCTAGTGATAACTGTAAAATCTAGAGAGATAAATAATGTTATACATCATACTGACATCGCTTGCTCTTCAATTTATCTGTGTTAACTATCATCACAGCATCCGGTATCACGCTTTGTTTACGTCAGAGGCTTCACTGAACGAATAGGCGACGTGCTTCGCAATGGAGGGAACAGCAGGTTTTCAAAGTGGTGGAAGAATTCAGAACAACAGGCCGTGAAAGCTGTTGAGACTACAGGTACGTATGAGATACAATGTAAGTGCGATATCGCCTACACAGGGAAATCGAGAGGAGAGTTACTACACACCAAGTAGAGCTCTGGGATACTGAAACTGCCAGACAACATTAACACTCTTATTGTCGACCACGTAAAACTTGCTGCTTCTTAGAATGCCGCACATTTTTTGCACGTTTTAGAAACTATATGTCCATCGCAACACAATGAAGATAGATCGAGTGCGTCAATATAAACTGCCGGCAGAAAAAATTAGTACACCCTTTTAGATGTTTCCAATTTATTGAAGATTTGTTGTTGCGATATGAAACGATTACAATTACAGATCAATTGCACAAGCGGTTCTGAGATACCAGATATCGACACATGCTGAAATGGTAAAAATGGCTCTGAGCACTATGGGACTTAACATCTATGGTCATCAGTCCCCTAGAACTACTTAAACCTAACTAACCTAAGGACATCACACAACACCCAGTCATCACGAGGCAGAGAAAATCCCTGACCCCGCCGGGAATCGAACCCGGGAACCCGGGCGTGGGAAGCGAGAACGCTACCGCACGACCACGAGCTGCGGACGACACATGCTGAAACACTCATGTTAGTACGTGGTGTGGCCTCCAAAGGCGCCAAAGCAAGCGCTGACTCTGGCATCCAGTCGATTGTACAGATAGCGGAAACTGTCCTGGGAGAAGTTACGTCACGCCTGCTCGACCTGTTCACGTAATTCTGAAGAGCTGTTGGCTGACGAGTTGCACGAGCCACTTCTCGTCCCATCATATCCTACATCTTGCTGCGCACGTTGAGTTTCACGGGCACTGTGTGGGAAAGCATTATCCTATTAGAACAACACATCACCTTTCTGTTGCAAGAACGGCAAAAGAACGGGTCTAACAACTTTCTGCACGTATTGAGTGCTGGTTAGTGCCCCCTCCAGAAACGCCAAAGGTGTACGAGATTTGTAGCTTATCGCACCCAAAACCATAAATCCTGGGGTGGGGCAATGCGTATTGGACGAATGCACTTTGCGATAAAGCGCTCACCAGGTCTACGTCATACACGCAAACGACCGTCTATTGATTGCAGGCAGAATCTGCTTCCATCACCCTATTCCATCTCGCAAATGATCCTATGACGTCACCAGTGGAGCAGTGCACTGCTAATAACCGGTTCGCAACAGTTCGTGTTGACAAGACTGGGCTCACAAGCCCTCTTATCTGTGCTGTTATAGCTGTACGATCTGCCACTGCTGCCACGATCCTGGCGGGCGTCTGTGCTGCGTGGACGTCCAGAACCCCGTCTGCGGGTGTGAGAATGTTCCACTGGCCACAGATACCAGCATCGTTGCAAAACTGACGCAGCACGTCAAACTTGTGCGGCAATTCCCCGAACGGACCATCCCGCCACTCGGAAGGCCACAATTTGACACCTTTCAAACTCGCTCAGTTGGCTGTAGGAAGCGCGATTCCATCTCCGTGGCATGGTTGCCAGCTTGTTTCACACGTCTGCACCACACTGAGGCTTCTGGCTGTGAGCATTCTCTGTTAAAGGGTAGACACAGATGGAGCGCTGGTAGCTATGTCACTACGCTATCTGTTCCCGTCAGTTGACCGGATGGGCAGTCAATGTCTTAATAGAGAAAACGTGTCACAATGTCCTGGCTGCTGCCGATTCCGGTTCAGTTGTCTCTTGGCAGCAGCATCACCTGGTACTTGCGCGGCAGTCTACACAAGCAGGACAAGCAGAATATCGTCGTATATCCGCCACTATCAGCAGGTAAACACTGTCCACAGACCATAGTCACCGATTCTCAGTGGTATACCAAATACCACCCCGCCTCAATAACCAAGGTCGCTAACGTATGGCTGTGCGGTGGAGCTCGAGTCGGAGCTAGCCGGATTTCACTACCAGCATTTTTCCGACAAGCAGACTTCGCGGAAATATTATGTTTTAAATTCCAAATCCCTCTGCAGAATCTTATGAAGCGAGGGCATGTAACACTGTTAATGATGATCCGTCCGTCGGATAGGGACGTTCAGTCCAGCGATCTGCTAGGTGCTATTCGAGAGGGGTGCGTTATGTGCCGGCAATGAAAATGCTGCCACACTATATGGTTCAAATGGCTCTGAGCACTATGGGACTTAACATCTGTGGTCATCAGTCCCCTAGAACTTAGAACTACTTAAACCTAACTAACCTAAGGACATCACACACATCCATGACCGAGGCAGGATTCGAACCTGCGACCGTAGCGGTCGTGCGGTTCCAGACTGAAGCGCCTAGAACCGCTCGGCCACATCGGCCGGCCACACTATATTCACACTCATTACAGTCATTTAAGACACAACTCTCACACATCAATAGGAAAGGGGTCACTGTGAGTGGAGGAAGAAAATCTTTCCGATTAAGCGGTTTAACAATCCCTCGCGGCCTCCTGCTCAACAATGTCATACGCATCTTTCTTTCAGATATCAGCAGACTTGGAAATCTGCGAATACCCCGCGTTATACACAGTTTCCTATACTCACGGCGGTTCATTGATATTTTATGGCCACTAAAAATTTGTATCAGTGGCGCCGACGGCCTTATGAAACTGACAGAGACGTAATGTACAAGAGTAAGAGTACCCACGTACAGCGAAACAGTATGTGTCCTGAGGAAGTCCGCTGTGACGCGGCGGAAACGGTGCCTATTTTAGTGTTTTAAGTACCTCATGAGGTGGGGGTAACCCAAAAAAATTGAGATGCACCCAAAGAAGACTGAAAATTGTGTTACAGGGTGGCGTACGAATAGCTGACACAATTAATACTGTCACAACACTTTTAATTCTGCAATAAAAACTTCTAACTTTTATACATAGGTAAGTATGGTCCATGTAAATGCATTTCACTTGATTACGTGTTCAATATGCGCTCTATTGCAGTCGACAACTTCGCGAAGGCAAGTACACATATTCCTTACAAATTTGCGGCACAAGTCTTTATTTATCTCGTTGCACAATTGCACTATCTGGGCATGCATTTCCATAATATTCTGTGGTCTTAAAGGGAACAGTTTCTCTTTGAAACATTCCCACAAGAAAATCACCTGGGTTTAAATCTGGACTTGAAGGAGCCCCAAAAAAACCGCCATGCTGGAGCTGCTGGTAACGGAAGGACATCATACGACTGCTAAATATTTCTTGCAGAAACTCGAGTACAGCATTAGTCGTATTAGGTGTTGCGCCATATTACGTTAACCACTGTGCGTTCATTGGAAAATTGGTGGCAAGAAGATGTGACAGTCATTTTCCAGCATTGTCTTGTGTCGGTCAGCATTGACAGTTTCATTGAAAAACACACTGTCCGATTAGGCCTTGGCTGAATGGAGCTACCGACACTGCCACTTTTTCTCCGCATATCGTTTTTTCATGAACCTGAACATTTTGTGGTTTTTCTCTACCCCAAAATCGAACATTTTGTTTGCTTACTTCTCTGTTGAGGAGGAAATAAGCTTCGCCTGAGAATGACGTGTTGAACATTATTTCACCTTTTCCTTCTGCCCATAATGAACACTCCAGTCTTTTCTGTTTGTTCGTTTTATAAAGGAAGAGCTTGAGATCACTCCGTAAAATTCTTTGCACAGAACGACGAGATATTCCTATTTCCCTTGCTGCCCGCCGGGATGATCTGTTTTCACTTCGCTGAATGACGACCTGTAGCGCTGCGGTGTTTTCCGGAGAGCGAACAGTCGATGCCCGAGGTTGTTTTCGTTCCCACAAACTGTCAAAATTTTCTCGGTAATCGGAGAATTGTGTTCCTTGATGGAGCTCAATGCGTCTGGAACACTGCTCCAAATCTTCTTTGCGTTGCTATGAAACTTTCCAATTCAGCATAAAGGAGAACTGCCTTAACACGCTGCTGAACAGATAAACGTCCGTATTCGGCCAGGTCGATGACGATGAAGTTTGGTTTGAGGGGCGCTCAACTGCGCAGTAATCAGCGCTCGTACAAAGTCCCAATACGATGAGGACAACACAAACACCCAGTCCTCGGGCAGAGAAAAACCAAAACCCGGCCGGGAATCGAACCTGGGATCCCTTGATCCAGAGGTAGCAACGCTAGGCACTAGACCACGAGCTGCGGACTCTCAGCCAGGGCGAATCGTTGCCAGCGAAACAAGGGAGTGGCGATACTGTAGCAACACGGCCTCTACCGACATTTCCATCAAAGAAAACACGTTGAAGCGAAACTTGAATCAAATATAACTAGAGGTACAATTTTTATTCAGTGTCCCCTAGAACTTAGAACTAGTTAAACCTAACTAACCTAAAGACATCACAAACATCCATGCCCGAGGCAGGATTCGAACCTGCGACCGTAGCGGTCTTGCGGTTCCAGACTGCAGCGCCTTTAACCGCACGGCCCCTCACCCTTCTACCCCTCTTGGCAGGTCCCCGGACTCGCACACGCTACGTGGACATTCGCGCGCCGGAGATCATCGCCATCAGTGTCTCGTGTGTGCCGTCGTGTTTAGTGTTGAGTGTTCACCGTCGCACTCCATCGTTCACCTGTGCCATCGACATCTTCAGTGTTTGTGCGTCGTGTCAACGGTTTGTAGTGTGAATTATCGTCGTGTGTGAACGGCTCAGTGTTTGTCTTTATGTGTCTACTGTTTTATTACCCGCTATTATGTAACTTATGTGTATTCTTTCTGTTGTTTCTTTGTCTATTCTATGGCTGAAGACCAGCGTAACATGCTGCTGACAGCCTGCCTGTTGTACGGGTTTAAAAATAACAATGTTGTTGTTGTTGTTGTTGTTGTGGTCTTCAGTCCTGAGACTGGTTTGATGCAGCTCTCCATGCTACTCTATCCTGTGCAAGCTTCTTCATCTCCCAGTACCTACTGCAACCTACATCCTTCTGAATCTGCTTAGTGTATGCATCTCTTGGTCTCCCCCTACGATTTTTACCCTCCACGCTGCCCTCCAATACTAAATTGGTGATCCCTTGATGCCTCAGAACATGTCCTACCAACCGATCCCTTCTTCTGGTCAAGTTGTGCCACAAACTCCTCTTCTCCCCAATCCTATTCAGTACCTCCTCATTAGTTATGTGAAATACCCATCTAATCTTCAGCATTCTTCTGTAGCACCACATTTCGAAAGCTTCTATTCTCTTCTTGTCCAAACTATTTATCGTCCATGTTTCACTTCCATACATGGCTACACTCCATACAAATACTTTCAGAAAAGACTTCCTGACATTTAAATCTATACTCAATGTTAACAAATTTCTCTTCTTCAGAAACGCTTTCCTTGCCATTGCCGGTCTACATTTTATATCCTCTCCACTTCGACCATCATCAGTTATTTTGCTCCCCAAATAGCAAAACTCCTTTACTACTTTAAGTGTCTCATTTCCTAATCTAATACCCTCAACATCACCCGACTTAATTCGACTACATTCCAATAACAATAAAGAAAAAAAATGGACACATAATTTGACATCACGTAAGCGTAGGACCTCTTTGAGAGAGAGAGAGAGAGAGAGAGAGAGAGAGAGAGAGAGAGAGAGAGAGAGATTAGTGTTTAACACCCCGTCGACAACGAGGTCATTAGGGACGGAGCATCAACTCGGATTAGGGAAGGATGAAAACGAAACTCTTCGGTGCCCAATCAAAGGAACGATCGCAGCACTTGCCTAAACTGATGTAGGGAAATCACGAAAAACCAAAATCAGGATTACCGGACGCGGGTTCGAACCGTCGTCCTCCCAATGCGAGTCCAGTATGCTAACCACTGCGGGACATCTTAGATATAGACACTGAAGGTTCTACTGGTACCTATTAAGGCAAAGCTTAAGTGTCATCTAGTGTCAGTGTGATATATCAGATAATCTGAAAGCCCGCATTTTTGATGGATGGAAAGTGCACCAGCTTGCTACCAGTAGTTATCACAATGTAATTACGTTCGATGCTTTATCATCGCTCTTACTTTCTACTTTCGAAGACGTACATAACGAGTCGAAGCCACTGGACATAAAACGGGGCCGGCCACGGTGGCCGAGCGGTTCTAGGCGCTACAGTCTGGAACCGCGCGACCACTACGGTCCCAGGTTCGAATCCTGCCTCGGACATGGATGTGTGTGATGTCCTTAGGTTAGTTAGGTTTAAGTAGTTCTAAGTTCTAGGGGACTGATGACCTCAGAAGTTAGTTCACGCTAATGGACCTAATGTACTTATTAGCGAAAAGGTTCATTCATGGGCGCTGTATATTAACAAAAATTTAAAACACGTGGCCTTTAAACTCAATTATTAATAGCATTATCCATTACAGTGTCACATGTCAACTACCTTACAGCACTGCATGTTACTTTCACAACAAATTAGTGGCATTACGGTTCTTAGAGTGCATTTGATTTAATAGTCAATGGTGCTTCTATGTGATTAAACTACACATAAAAGAAATAACAAACATTCTAAAATTAATCACTCAGCAAAACTATTTTTCATTTGACAGTCGGTTCCAATCATTATAAGGTTATTTCCCAATGTCATCAGTCAGTGGACTCCTAGCCAACATCCTCCTTAATAGCACTGAGAACGGAATATTTGAAACCATAATAAGACCCATACGATACAGAATAGTGTATTGGCATCGCTATGTAGGTGACATGATATGTCTTCTAGGTTTTTTTTTTTTTGTGGTTTTAGGGCGCACAACTTCAACGGTCATTAGCGCCCAGACTACGTTAGGAATGCACCGCGAGTCACAAGTTTAAAACAGCAACGAAACGGAAAACACGATAAAAGACAGACTGACAGGCATAGGATTAAAAAAGAAAACAGCATAATCAAATGTCCTTTGAGAGGGTTGTCAAATTGATAAAATGAAGAACGCGAGCAGCTGCTCGTGGGTCATCCGCTAAAATGGCTTCTACAGTACAGGGCAGGCCAAGATCAAGACGCAGGGTGTTAGAATCCAGGCAGGACGTTAAAATGTGGCGGACCGTCAGCAATTGCCCACATGGGCAGAACGGCGCCGGCGCAGCCGTCAGCAGATGGCGATGGCTGAACCGGCAGTGTCCAATTCGTAACCGGGCCAAAACTACCTCCTCCCGCCGAGAAGGGCGTGGGGAGGACGTCCAAGCCACGGGAAGAGGTTTCAAGGCCCGAAGCTTGTTGTCTGTAAGTGCAGCCCAATCGGCATGCCACAGCGATAAAATGCGCCGACAAATTACCCTGCTACAATCTGACGAAGGGAGACAACAAGAAGCTGTCCGAGGCTGGAGGACCGCAGCCTTGGCCGCGGCATCTGCAGCTTCGTTCCCAGGGATACCGACATGGCCAGGAACCCACATAAAGCTAACCGGAGAACCGACGTCCACCAGCTGCTGAAGAGAGCGTTGGATCCGGTGCACGAAAGGGTGAACCGGGTACGGATCACTGAGGCTCTGGATAGCGCTCAGGGAATCGGAGCAGATGATATATCCAGAATGTCGGTGGCGGCAGATGTAAAGAACAGCCTGGTAGAGGGCAAAGAGCTCAGCTGTGAAGACCGAACAATGGCCATGGAGCCGGTATTTGAAACTTTGTGCCCCGACAATAAAAGAACACCCGACCCCGTCATTGGTCTTAGAGCCATCTGTATAAATGAAGGTCATATTAATGAACTTCGAACGAAGTTCGACAAAACGGGAGTGGTAGACCGAACCGGGGGTAACCTCCTTCGGGAGCGAGCAGAGGTCAAGGTGGACGCGAACCTGAGCCTGGAGCCAAGGTGGCGTGTGGCTCTCGCCCACTCGAAAGGTTGCAGGGAGTGAAAAATTAAGGTGTTGAAGGAGGCGACGAAAGCGAACTCCAGGGGGTAGCAGGGCAGAGACATACAACGCGTATTGACTGTCGAGAGAGTCATCAAAAAAGGAACGATAAGACGGGTGGTCGGGCATTGCCAGTAGCCGACAGGCATACCGACAAAGCAGTATATCGCGCCGGTAGGTGAGTGGCAACTCACCAGCGTCAGCATGAAGACTCTCGACGGGACTAGTATAAAACGCTCCGATCGCAAGTCGTAAACCCCGATGTTGTATGGAGTTGAGGCGGCGTAAGATGGATGGCCGTGCAGAGGAGTATACGAAGCTCCCATAATCCAGCTTGGAGCGGACGATCGACCGATATAGGCGAAGTAGGACGGTTCGATCCGCTCCCCACGACATACCACTGAGAACACGGAGGACATTTAGAGAACGGGTACAACGGGCAGCCAAATATGACACATGTGGAGACCAACTAAGTTTCCTGTCAAATGTAAGACCTAAAAATTTTGTTGTCTCCACGAATGGGAGAGCAACGGGACCGAGTCGTAAGGACGGTGGGAGAAACTCTTTGTAGCGCCAGAAGTTAATACAGACCGTCTTCTCGGCAGAAAAACGGAAGCCATTGGCGACACTCCAGGAGTAAAGACGGTCAAGAGAACGCTGAAGACAGCGCTCCAGGAGACACGTACGCTGCGCGCTGCAATAGATGGTAAAATCGTCCACGAAAAGGGAGCCTGATACCTCAGCTGGGAGGCAATCCATTATTGGATTGATCGCTATGGCGAAGAGAGCGACGCTCAAAACTGAGCCCTGTGGCACCCCATTCTCCTGGCGAAAGGTGTCTGACAGGACAGAACCCATACGTACCCTGAACTGTCGATCCATTAAAAAGGAACGAATAAAAAGAGGGAGGCGACCGCGAAGGCCCCATGTATGCATGGTGCGGAAAATGCCCGCCCTCCAACAGGTGTCGTAAGCCTTCTCCAAATCAAAGAACACAGCCGCGGTCGGGCGCTTCCGCAAGAAGTTATTCATAATGAAGATCGACAAGGTAACCAGATGGTCAACAGCAGAGCGGCGTCTACGAAATCCACATTGTACATTGGTAAGTAGGCGTCGAGACGCGAGCAGCCAAACCAATCGAGAGTTAACCATTCGCTCCATCACTTTACAGACACAGCTGGTAAGCGAGATGGGTCGATAACTGGAAGGCAAGTGCTTGTCCTTCCCCGGCTTAGGAATCGGGACAACAATAGACTCGCGCCAACATGCGGGAACATGTCCCTCAATCCAGATGCGATTGTAAGTACGAAGAAGAAAACCTTTACCCGCAGGAGAAAGGTTCTTCAGCGTCTGAATATGAATAGAATCAGGCCCTGGAGCGGAGGACCGTGATCGGCCAAGTGCGTTTTCGAGTTCCCGCATGGTGAATGGGGCATTATAACTTTTACGATTCGAGGAGCGGAAGTTAGGTGGCCTAGCCTCCTCTGCCTGTTTGCGGGGGAGGAAGGCAGGGTGGTAATGAGCGGAGCTCGAAACCTCTGCGAAAAAGCGGCCGAAGGCATTGCAGACAGCCTCAGGGGCCACAAGGACGTCATTCGCGACCGTCAAGCCAGAAACTGGTGAGTGGACCTTAGTGCCAGATAGCCGGCGCAGGCTACCCCAGACAACAGAAGAAGGAGTAAAACTGTTGAAGGTGCTTGTGAAAGCAGCCCAGCTGGCTTTCTTGCTTTCTTTAATAAGACGACGACACTGTGCACGTAATCGCTTATAATTGATACAATTCGCCACTGTAGGGTGGCGTTTAAAGGTGCGTAAAGCACGTCGACGAGCACGTAAAGCGTCTCTACATGCTGCGGTCCACCAGGGGACCGGTACGCGACGTGGAGAAGAAGTAGGGTGAGGGATGGAATATTCAGCAGCAGTGAGAATGACTTCCGTGAGGTGTGCGACCTGACTATCGCAGCTTGTGAATGTTTGATCCTGAAAGGTCGCCCTGGAAGAGAAGAGCCCCCAGTCTGCTTTGGAGATGTTCCAACTAGATGAGCACGGAGAGGGGGTATGCTGCAGGAGATGGATAACACACGGGAAGTGGTCGCTCGAATATGTATCAGAAAGTGCATACCACTCGAACCGGCGTGCAAGTTGGGGAGTACATATAGAGAGGTCTAAATGGGAATAGGTGTGAGATGTGTCCAAAGAAAAGTAGGGGCGCCAGTATTGAGGCAGACAAGATTGAGCTGGTTGAAAAGGTCTGCTAACAGGGAGCCCCTCGGGCAGGATGCTGGAGAACCCCAAAGGGGATGGTGGGCATTGAAGTCTCCAGTTAACAAAAATGGTGCAGGTAGCTGAGCAATAAGTTGCATCATGTCTGCCCTGCTAACGGCAGACGACGATGGAGTGTAAATGGTACAAATGGAAAATGTAAAAGTGGGGAGAGTAATGCGGATGGCAACTGCCTGCAGGCCGGTGTGCAACGTGATGGGATCGTAGTTAATATCATCCCGGACCAGCAACATAACCCCTCCATGAGCTGGGATACCTACCACAGGGGGTAGGTCAAAACGCACAGAGGTGTAGTGTGCCAAGGCAATTTGATCGCAAGGGTGTAGCTTCGTTTCCTGGAGGGCGACGACGAGCGGACGGTGCAAGCGGAGCAGCAACTTCAAGTCCTCTCGGTTGGAGCGAATGCTGCGAATATTCCAGTGAATAAGTGCCATCGTAAGAAAAGAAAAGGGAAGATGAAAGAAGGGGTCACCTCGAAGGCCGCTGAGGGCCTGGCTTCGAGCGAGCACTGCCGCCGCTATCAGTAGGCGGACAGTCATCGTCCATTGGGTCTATAGGTTCATCGGCCATCTTGGAAAGATGGCCGGGAGGGGGAGCTTCCTCCGCCGGTGAACGGCCAGATGTTCGGCTACCAGCGGTGCGGCCAGGCGAAACTGATGACGGCCTGGGGCGGCAACCGCTGGGTGGCGCAGGAGAAGAAATTCGCCGTGGCGGAGAAGGAGAACTGTGTTTCCTATTTGCCTTCTTGGAAGGTCGTTTGGTGGAAGTACCGGTCGAAGGCTGGGAGGTCGAGGTACGTAGGAAGTCTGCACGGGACGGTTCCTTCTTGAAGGCCCGTGCATCTGATTTCTGGGTCTTCGTCTTAGCAGAAGCTGATGAAGGGGCTGGTGTCTGTGGGGTGATGGGAGGAAGAGGAGACGTCGACCGCGCGATCTTAGCACTGGCCGAACGGACGACCGTGGTGCTGAAGGTCAGATCGCATGTCTGGGTTGCCACCTCCCTGATAGGCCGAGGAGAGGCGAGGACAGTACTGTATTTCCCCGCTGGGAGCAGCGTGGGCTTCCTACTAGCCAATAGCTTGCGAGCAGCCGAGGTGGACACTTTCTCTTTGACCCGAATTTCTTGGATACAGCGTTCTTCCTTATAGACAGGACAGTCGCGGGAGGATGCGGCATGGAGACCCTGACAGTTCACACAACGAGGAGACGGAGGTGGACAGTCACCCTCATGGGCATCCCTGCCACAAGTGACACATTTAGCCGCATTGGAACAAGACTGTCGAGTGTGATTGAAACGCTGACACTGGTAGCAGCGCGTAGGTGTCGGGACATAGGGGCGAACAGAAATAACCTCGTAGCCCGCCTTGATGCGCGATGGCAGCTTAACACTGTCAAAGGTCAAGAAAAGTGTCCGGGTCGGTACAAGGTCATTGTTGACCTTTTTCATGACCCTATGGACAGCCCTCACGCCCTGCTCAGCGAGGAAAGATTGAATATCCTCGTCAGTCAAGCCGTCGAGGGATCTAGTATAGACCACACCACGAGACGAATTCAAAGTTCGGTGAGCCTCCACCCGGACAGGGAACGTGTACAGGAGTGTGGCCCGAAGCAGTTTTTGTGCCTGAAAGGCGCTCTCAGTTTCGAGTAATAAGGTACCGTTACGCAACCTGGTACAAGATTTGACAGATCCGGCTATGGCATCTACGCCCTTCTGGATAACGAAAGGGTTGACAGAGGAAAAATCCTTTCCGTCCTCAGATCGGGAAACGACGAGGAACTGTGGGGCAGGCGGTAGTACTTTTGTCACTGGTAGCTGGTCAAGTTTCCGTTTTTGGGCAGAAGTCGAGAGAGATGGAGTGAAATCCATTGCGGAGGAATCCCCCATGATTGCCAGCGTCTCCGATGGCGCGCTCCTTCCTTGTGGGGACTCTCTCAGAGGGCACTCCCGCCTTAGGTGAATGTTTACACCTCAGGTCACACCTCCCGAGAAACAGACGGAGGGACCAATCGGCATGGTCAGAAGGTATCAGCTCAGGCAATCACCCCTCCCTGGGCCTGGCCTTTACCAGGGGGTACGTGCGTGCCTTACATGTCTACCCAGGGCGGGGAATTACGCGTTACCCCGTCACCGGCTACGCGTGCGAACGCGTGGGTCGGCCTTAAGGCGCGCACAGGGAGGAAGGAAGAAGAGGAAAAAGAAGAGAGAGAGGGAGAGAGAGGACAGACAGTCTCAAACGCCGAGGCGGAGACCAGAGAAGGCAAGGAGAAGAAGGCAATGAGAAGGCAAGGAGAAGAAGGCAATGAGAAGGCAAGGAGAAGAAGGCAATGAGAAGGCAAGGAGAACAAGGCAATGAGAAGGTAAGGAGTAGAAGGCAATGGGAAGGCAAGGAGAAGAAGACAAGGAGAAGAAGACAAGGGAAAGAGTAAGGATGACAGTGAGGTGGAGAAGAGCAAAGAAAGGAACCAACCAAAGGAAGGAAGAAACGAGAAGTGAAAAAGCAAAATGACCGCAAATAGAGGTCGTGGAACCGTCCGTCTCCGGACGCAGGCGCTAACTACCCCCTTGAGGGGGAGGGACTCCTTTTAGTCGCCTCTTACGACAGGCAGGAATACCTCGGGCCTATTCTAATCCCCGGACCCGCAGGGGGAGTCTTCTAGATGAAACACCCAGTCGCACCCAACAACTCCGCAATGAAATTCAGTACAACCAAAAGTAAAAACTATCATAGAAACAGAGAAGAATAAAAAATCAATTTTGTTTGACCTCACAATACACAGATGCAACAATCAAAATCAATTTTCCATATATGGAAAATTCACCACCACCATCACTGCCATACACAAGAACTCAGACCACTACACAACACACAAACAAGCTGATTTCCAATACATGTTGCACAGACTGGATAAAATTCCACTTAATGAGTAAAACTACAAAAATGAACTGCAGATAATCAAACGAATAGCTGTTGAGAATGGATATGACACAGGAAAACTGAATTACAAAACTAAGACAAAGATGAAAGGGACACCTAGCACACGAAAACAGATAGCTCATCACCACCATACAAACACATGCACAAACAACGTAAACACACAGAAGCCACACACAAACACACATGAACGACAAACACACAAATGAACGAGAAGCACCCACAACAAGAAACGAATGGCACACTGTCACTTGCAACGGTATAACAGCTCACAGGATAGGAAACATACAAAACAAGGACTGGAAATAACCTACTGCACAGTTACCTCAATACAGAGAAAACTAAGTGCAACCAATACCAACCACAGACAAACATAATGCATCTACTATTTATAAATTCAGATGTCAAGACTGCAATAAAAGAACAAGCGGAAATTTCAACATTAGGAACACATAACACAGAACCGCACTAAACAGTAACGGCCAGTCTATATTCGTACAATACCTTATGTGTATGGACCACAGATCAACAGACATCCACAGTGACCTACATATTCTCAAATGCGGCAAAAGTCTTCCACAGAAACTGATAATTGAAGAGAACTGAAGAGAAGTACCAAATACAGAAAGCCGTACTAGAAGGAAAGTAAGTGATAAACGAATACACACCTCTTTGTATTGGAACTCTGTTCTCTGACCTCAAAGAACTGTCAGACGTCCCAAATCCACAAACACACACAAAATATATATATCGACGTACTCACCACTCACTCTAACACACACACACACACACACAAACACACACACACACACACACACAGAGCCGGCCGCGGTGGCCGAGCGGTTCTAGGCGCTTCAGTCCGGAACCGCGCGACTGCTACGGTCGCAGGTTCGAATCCTGCCTGGGGCATGGATGTGTGTGATGTTCTTAGGTTAGTTAGGTTTAAGTAGTTCTAAGTTCTAGGGGACTGATGACCTCAGATGTTAAGTCCCATAGTGCTCAGAGCCATTTGAACACACACACGGAGAGAGAGAGAGAGAGAGAGAGAGAGAGAGAGAGAGAGAGAGACTCCTCTCAAAGCCTAAGGCCAAAACAAGTTCAAAACTCCCGCCATAAACGTACTGCATATACAGACACACAATCGTTCAAAGAATAAAATAATGTAAGTCGCAACAATTCAACATTCCAGGTCTAATTTTCAATGTGAGTAAGTTTCCTATATTAAGTTCTTTATGGTTGCAGATGAAAAGGTTAAAAAGCGAGGCAATGAAACGACTTCGTTTCGTGTGGCCAAATTAATGAGTGTGGCTGCAGATGATAAACTGTAAAAGCATAATAACTGTGCACCGTACTGAAAAATATAGAAAGCTAAGCTCCAAAAACAGCATTTGTTACCGAGGTACAATTTTCTTTCAATTTGTGAAAACTTTACTTAAAAACAGATAGGCAGAAATCAGTTTTTCCTGTTATTTGATAGGAAAGAAATAAAAAACTCTGAATATTCTGTAACGTGTTTGGGTGAATAAGAAGAAAAAATTGTGATTTCTCAAGGGGGAACCTATCCAAAAACAAATTTATTTTATTTTATGTATTTTTCTATTCTGATAAATAATTTCCTTATTTTATTAAAATATTTGGTGCAATGACAGTTAGTTCATTGTTTTCCTGTTTATCTTTCAATAGTTTCCATCATGGCCTGAGGTACTGAAATCACTGTCGATGCCCTTGAGGCATAAGTTATTAGACAATTTTCTACATTCTCCAACCAAACAACAAGCCTAGCCTGCGCTATTAGCCCATATTGCTGAGCGCTGTTTACGTGACAGGTTTTTACCTGCCGTTATCTTCTATCTGACAACAAATTGAGCCTCCAGGATGGCGAAAACATAGTGGTACCCGACTCAGTATCCATGTAGATGGCTGGGCTCAGAGACTCTAGAACTGTTCGACTTATACTTGTTTTGCAAGCTGCTTCCCACGTGACGGCCTGCGCTGATATCTGCTAGACGAGATATTGTGTCATAGCGTCAGCTGACAAACTGGGTCGCACAGATGACTGACCGCTCTGCCGTGGTGTGACCCCACACGCTGCTGGTTGCTTCTACTCAATCTGGATCGTCGACGCACGAGATGCAACTCGTAGCGGCACACGTTTAAAAAATTACACACTTCTAAGCTTCAATGTACTTAACCAAAAGCCACAAAAAATCTGCAGGACATGGCTACTTAAACCTATGTACATACTGCCATTATAACTGGCAACAGAATATTGTTTTATTCATCTACATCTACATTGTGCAAACTATCATGAAGTACATAGCAGAGTGTACATTCCGTTGTATCACATAGTAGGCTTTCTTCCCGTTACATTCACATCCACAGGAACATTGAAAATAGCGCACCCGGAGGGAAAGAAGTTACAAGCGAGAAACTTTGCAAATAAGTACAATGCAAATGATCCAAGTTTGGTGACAATGCGCATGCCCACAGACCCTGCAGTCGTGCTGCAATCAGGCAGGGGACCCTATTACAACGCCGCATAGTGGACAAGTCATGCACGTAACGATCACATGCCGGATCGAGGAGTACGCTAGTAGGTGCAGAATATCAGGTATACGTGTTAGACGACATTTCTCACAGTTAAGCCAGTTTAAGAGGAGGCTAATAATCGGCACGGGAACCGCAGACTGTTGGAAAAGCTGTCTGGCTCGCCAGATCGATCGTTTGGAGTCTTCCGTCAGACGATGTTGCAAGCAGTAGACACGAGATTCACCCACGTACGACGTGCGTGGTTTGGAGCGACCAGGAAGAAGATGAGACGGCCGGCCGCGGTGGTCTCGCGGTTCTAGGCGCGCAGTCCGGAACCGCGCGACTGCTACGGTCGCAGGTTCGAATCCTGCCTCGGGCATGAATGTGTGTGATTTCCTTAGGTTAGTTAGGTTTAACTAGTCCTAAGTTCTAGCGGACTGATGACCTAAGATGTTAAGTCCCATAGTGCTCAGAGCCATTTGAACCATTTGAAGATGAGACGAGAGGATCGAAGGATCGTGCGGCAAGCGATCAGTGATCCTACAGTGACTCGCTCCACGGCAGAAGCATATGCAAGGGTGCTAGTTGTTCCACAAAAGATTCCAAGACGCCTTGCGGATGCAAATTTGCAATCCGGGCGCCCTTGCGTACTGCCGTGAACACCGAGACATTGGTTATCCCGTCTACAGTGGTGCCAAGACAGATCGAGGTCGACCACCACAGACTGGCAAGACATGACGTTTATTGATGAATCCTGATTCGTTCTGGGAACGGATGATAACCGCATACTGGTCTGGAGGCCGCCTTCTCAACGGTACACAGTTCCACCCACGCTGTCGAGCCCCACACCGCCCACACAGCCGGCGAAAGGGTCTGGGGGGCCATAGCCTACGATAGCCGGTCCCCTCTAATTGTGGAGCCTTAACAGGCCAGTGTTATATTTATGACATTCTTCAACCCCATGTGGGACCTTTTTTGCATGGTCTACCAGGAGTACTTTTCCAGCAAGATAATGTTTGTCTGTACAAAGCTCGAGTTGCTCAAGATTTCATAATCATGTTCCGACTCTTCCATGGCCGGCCTGCTCCCTGGACTTCTCCCCTACAGCGCATGTGTGGGAGCAACTGAAACGCCAGATGCCACCGTGTCATTCTGTATATCATTTGGAGGCGGCTGTTCCAGACTTTTGAGCCAGTCTGCCTCAGGTCAAATTTGACGTCTTATCAACCCGATATCGGAAATTGCTGCGGCATTTATTGCAGTAAAAGGTGGTGTAGGGCATTACTGATGTTGCACTGTATTAATCTACTTGTACTGACTGTATGTGTTTACTTGTCTTGATTTTAGGACCAAGTGAATCTCTCATCTGTATCATTATGTCTAATAAATTTCGTTTCGATCCGATACCCCATTCTTGGTGCGCTATTTTCAGCGTTCCTAAGTATATACGAGGGTTGGAACTTTAATAGTGGCAACTATTTATTTACTGCTTGTACAAAATAGATACGTGTTTCAAAGTTTTAATGACCTTCAAAGTAGTCACCAGCATTGTGTATAACCCGTTGCCAGCGATGTGGAAGTCGTAGGATACTCTTAGCAGTGCCAGTTGTGTTGACAGTTCGAGCGGCGCGGTATATTGCCCGACGAATTTGTAGCTGTTCTGAAGCGAATACCGTGAAGTGTTTCCTTCAGTTTAGAAATCGAGTTGAACTCACGAGGGCTTGAGTCAGGGGAGTGCAGTAGGTGGTATAACACTTAGCAGCCCCATCAGTCAGACAAATCAGTAATAGCTTGCACTGTACGTGCTCGAGCATTGCCCTGCAAAATGATGGTCAGGTCCTGCAGAAAGTGTCATCACTTCTGTCTCTATGCTGTTCACTTTTGGAACACAACCTACGACCAGCTTAGAGACAGAAGTGATGACACTTTCTGCAGGACCTGACCATCATTTTGCAGGACAGTGTTCGAGAACGTACAGTGCAAGCTGTTACTGAATTGTCTGACTCATGGGGCTGCTAAGAGCTATACCACCTACTGCACTCCCCTGACTTAAGCCCTCGTAAGTTCAACTCCATTTCTAAACCGAAGGAAACAATGCTAAGAGTATCCTACGACTTCCACATCGCTGGGAACGGGTTATACACAATGCTGGTGACTACTCTGAAGGTCAGTAAAACTTTGAAACACATATCTTTTTTGTACGAGCTGTAAATAAATAGTTGCCACTATTTAAGTTCCAACCCTCGTATTCCGCAAGCTACTGTGCAATGCTAGCGTAAGGTGTTGCATACCAATAGTATCGATTTTATTTGCTATTCCACTCCCGTATGTGGCGACGAAAATGCGGCTTCTACAAGCCTTTGCTAGTATCATAACCTCTCTTGTCTTATTCTCATGATCATACGGAAGATAAACGATGGTGCCAGCATAATCGTCGAACAGTGTTCTTGGAAAACAGGTTCTTTGTATTTACCCAATAAGGTTTCTCGAGAACTGACAAGGAAGCACACGGCAGTCAGTTTTTTGTATTTGTTTATATTTGTAGTACGTGAAGTTGAGACCTCAAATATCAATCGCTCCAAGCAGTTTGAAGTAACTCTCAAAAATTCTCGACAAAATCGACTATGAAGTAATGCGGGCGTCTTTTAAAGCAAGGTCATTCATTTCGACTGGTCGCGTGGCTCTGTGGTAGAATTCTTGTTTGACATTCGGTTGGCCTCGTTTCAGATCCTGGCCTTCACTAAAAGTGGATGTTCTAAGAGCATTTCTGTGAAGAATGAAATGCATTAAAGTTGAAAAAAATTTAAATTGTAGTGTTTCTTTAAATTTCAACCATCTTTTATAGGATATCGGTAATTAAGAATTTATGTTAATGAAAACTGTATTTTTGTGTACAGTTGTACAGTATGTACGTGCAAATTTGAACTTCCATTTTCAGTTACCTTTGCTAACTAGAATTCTGTTAATTAATCCTGATTTATTAATGATATCCATAGCAACACTGTCCTGATTAACACCGTCCTCTACATTAATTACATCACGATTCTCACTTTGACTAGCAATCACTATTAAAATGTTTATACTTAACATGCAATTTATAACTGAAGTAACAGTTCACGAACTGTATTCTTTTCCCCCTCCACCGTTGACTGAAAAGTCGAAGCGCCACTGAAAATTCCAAATTAACTTACCATACGTTAACGCTGTCAATCAGGCTCTGGATGCGACGTCCTTGTCACCAGTCTCGATTTATAATACGACCAGCTGATGTGTTATGTTAAATTATGATGCTTCACATCTTTCCACTCCAGGAAGCTAATAATATACTTCTTTTGCCTGGTACTTCTTAGGAAGCGGACAATTACGTGTTCAATTGAGAACACTTCTTAACGAATCACAGACTGTATGGCTTATCACTTAAATCATTACTCATTTCAAACATTGTAACTACACTCAGTTTTAGCAGCTTCTCATATGCAACAGTACGACATTACTCATACTGAAACGTATTGACAGTCAGGACGTGTCGCAGATAACCATACTGAATGTATTACTTCCAAAATGCACGTCTCTCGCGGACGCGTCTGATCATTGCCAGCTCACATACATAGTCTGAACTGAATTGCAAGTCTCCACGCCAGGGTTGTGATATCCAGACAGCGCGATTCTCGTACCAACCTCATGAAATTCTCGTATTTTAGTAAAAATTCTCGTACGTTTTGAAAATTTTTTATTCGTAGTATATATATATATATATATATATATATATATATATATATATATATATATTTCTTTACAAAACCTTATTTACAAATGAATAAAACTGTTGTTGTTGTGGTCTTCAGTCCTGGTTTGATGCAGCTCTCCATGCTGCTCTATCCTGTGAATAAAACTATGAACAAGAATTTTTAATTATGAGACAAATTCAATGTCTACATCTTCTTCTTCCTGTTTCGTTTTATAAAGAGTGTCCGACGTCATTTTCTCGTACATTTTGTGTGTTGGCTCAAAAGTTACACATGTTCCGTTGTTTCCTGGTCGTTCTATAATGCATTCAGAGGCAAGAAGTGCTCCATTCAGTGTACTGGTTTGGAGTCTGTTCCTAATTTTGGTTTGCATGAGGTTTACGTGAAGTTGAACATGAAACTTCAATAACCTGACAAGTATGAAATCATATTATTAACTAGTTATTAGCGTCATTGCTTTACATACCTTAGAAAAAAAAACTCTTTCGCAGTCTGCATTTGAATTAGGTTAACTCAAAATTGAGAGAGCGAAAACGCTCAATTCCTTAAATTCGTTATTTAATATATTCCA
Source organism: Schistocerca nitens (assembly GCF_023898315.1). NCBI lineage: Eukaryota > Metazoa > Arthropoda > Insecta > Orthoptera > Acrididae > Schistocerca > Schistocerca nitens. The sequence continues at coordinate 888,420,654 of NC_064616.1, forward strand.
CATTTTATCCTATGATTGTTCCTTTTGTAGTGAGTCTGGGAGACAAGACAAAACCAGAGGGAGACGCCTCCATTGGCCATCTGCAGTTCGTGCTAAATCGAGATCTGAGGGAGGAATTATACGTGGCAACAGTTCCATTAAAGGCATGAGTGAAGGTGTTGTACCTCGGAAACTTTGTGACAGGGCATTTGTAGGTTTGAGTGCCGCTAGTTTGGACAGCACTTTATCTTGCATATCATACCGTAATTTGATCTGGCACGAAGCTGTCTGTAATATTTGAGAATTAATAGCTCTCATTAGGTATGCCACACACAAACACACAAATGTATAGAAAACAATAAAACACAAATTATATATGATTTCAGGCAAACGAGGTGTACTCACCACAAGAAACTTCCTGCATCGATGATAAAAATGCTTGATTAGATGTGGGTAATTCTTTATCTCTGGTGTGCCAACGTTCTTCAGAATTTTCACACCCAAATACAGTTGTGAATCTTCCAGATGATGAGCTGCATTTTTTGAGTCAACATCACTGAGATTTTTTCCCATGACATAAGTGCGTTTCATGAAATACAGAAGTATTTCTGTATAGAGAGCTCTAATCTTGTCATGAAGGTCAACAATTACTACTGCTCTAGACTGGAAATACTCCTTTAAAGTAGTAAATTTTGGTAGAATCCACTCTAAGAACATATAATACATTTTTGCAAAGGAGTCATGTAAACAGTTAAAAACTTGTTCAGCACTTAGAACTGGTTCAGAAAGCCATTTTTTGTTAAAAAACAGCATTAGAGCATCCCAGTTTTCCAGCACTGTCCTAACAACCGCGATCATTGACAGCCAACGTGTCTGTAATTTGTGTGGTTCCAAGTTTAAAAATACCTGGAATAAAATATGTTTAGCCTCAAGGGCGTACCCAGGATCTGAACTATGGGGGAGAGGGGGGGGGGGGCAGGTCATACTAGTCTCAGGAAACAAGGACTCGAGCCAACATACAGCACTTCTTATTAAGTAAAACAGCAAACCAGTGAAAAACTGCTTTTAATAAACATTTTAAATACAAGAATGCACTTGTACAATCCGAGAAAACATGCAGCATTTCTTATTAAATACACTCCTGGAAATTGAAATAAGAACACCGTGAATTCATTGTCCCAGGAAGGGGAAACTTTATTGACACATTCCTGGGGTCAGATACATCACATGATCACACTGACAGAACCACAGGCACATAGACACAGGCAACAGAGCATGCACAATGTCGGCACTAGTACAGTGTATATCCACCTTTCGCAGCAATGCAGGCTGCTATTCTCCCATGGAGACGATCGTAGAGATGCTGGATGTAGTCCTGTGGAACGGCTTGCCATGCCATTTCCACCTGGCGCCTTAGTTGGACCAGCGTTCGTGCTGGACGTGCAGACCGCGTGAGACGACGCTTCATCCAGTCCCAAACATGCTCAATGGTGGACAGATCCGGAGATCTTGCTGGCCAGGGTAGTTGACTTACACCTTCTAGAGCACGTTGGGTGGCACGGGATACATGCGGACGTGCATTGTCCTGTTGGAACAGCAAGTACCCTTGCCGGTCTAGGTATGGTAGAACGATGGGTTCGATGACGGTTTGGATGTACCGTGCACTATTCAGTATCCCCTCGACGATCACCAGTGGTGTACGGCCAGTGTAGGAGATCGCTCCCCACACCATGATGCCGGGTGTTGGCCCTGTGTGCCTCGGTCGTATGCAGTCCTGATTGTGGCGCTCACCTGCACGGCGCCAAACACGCATACGACCATCATTGGCACCAAGGCAGAAGCGACTCTCATCGCTGAAGACGACACGTCTCCATTCGTCCCTCCATTCACGCCTGTCGCGACACCACTGGAGGCGGGCTGCACGATGTTGGGGCGTGAGCGGAAGACGGCCTAACGGTGTGCGGGACCGTAGCCCAGCTTCATGGAGACGGTTGCGAATGGTCCTCGCCGATACCCCAGGAGCAACAGTGTCTCTAATTTGCTGGGAAGTGGCGGTGCGGTCCCCTACGGCACTGCGTAGGATCCTACGGTCTTGGCGTGCATCCGTGCGTCGCTGCGGTCCGGTCCCAGGTCGACGGGCACGTGCACCTTCCGCCGACCACTGGCGACAACATCGATGTACTGTGGAGACCTCACGCCCCACGTGTTGAGCAATTCGGCGGTACGTCCACCCGGCCTCCCGCATGCCCACTATACGCCCTCGCTCAAAGTCCGTCAACTGCACATACGGTTCACGTCCACGCTGTCGCGGCATGCTACCAGTGTTAAAGACTGCGATGGAGCTCCGTATGCCACGGCAAACTGGCTGACACTGACGGCGGCGGTGCACAAATGCTGCGCAGCTAGCGCCATTCGACGGCCAACACCGCGGTTCTTGGTGTGTCCGCTGTGCCGTGCGTGTGATCATTGCTTGTACAGCCCTCTCGCAGTGTCCGGAGCAAGTATGGTGGGTCTGACACACCGGTGTCAATGTGTTCTTTTTTCCATTTCCAGGAGTGTAAAACAGTAAACTAGTGAAAAACTGCGAATATCTTCTAGGGGGGTGGGGGGGGGGGCAGCTGCCCCCCCCCCTTCCCCTCGCTGAATACGCCCATGTTTAGCTTATTTCCACACGATCGGACGTAAAATAAAGTCTATGAGATATAAAATGCTACAATACCTGAAATTCCTTGAACTCTGCCTGCCTCTTCGCACTGAGTTTGAAAAAACCATAAATATTCCTCGCGAGGTCCTCACAAGCTCTTGGAAGGTTCTTGCACGCCTCGCTTGCGCATATATGCACCGAATGACAAACACACTTCATTACAAAAATTCCAGGGCAGCTATCTCGGAATCTGCTTGCTACAGAATTACGAACTCCCTTCATAGTATTGCAACCATCTATTCCAAAGCCAATAATATTGGCAGATGGAATGTTACGCTGTTGAAACGTTTTTACTACACCATTGTAGAGATTTTCTGCAGTAGAAGCTTTCTCAACATTGAAGTCTCCATCTTCATAAACTTTATATAGCTCCCAAAACTTACTTTCAATACAACCTGTAAAAGGAGAAGCAATGCAAAATGGTAACTTAACAGGAAAATTTATTTTAGAATTAATTTGGTTATTATTTCAAAACTAGCTCTATTATTACTCACCTGAATCTTTGTCATAAAAGCGGATCGCCGCGCAGGAATTTTTCACAGTTCCGATATCGGTGGACTCGTCCGTCATTATGCTAAATTTGGCGTGTTGTAGTTGTTTCGCCAACACTTCTTTGTGTGACGTCCCAATAACATTAGAAACAATGGCACGTGCTTTGTGCCGTTTAAGAGTCATTGCCCTTGCAATATCCGAGTCTGGAAAAATATCTTCTAACAAACCGGATAGATGGTCAGCAGCTAAAAATGCCACATTATGTTCTGCTAAGAATGCTGATAATTTGATTTCAGCTTTAGCAACCTTCCTCTTGAATGGTTGTGCGTTTGGGACAAATTCAGCCTTCAGCTGTCGCACGGTAGCAGACTGCACCATGTTTATGTGCTTCTTACGTCTGGAATGGTTTTTAATATTCTGGATTCCGGAAACCATGCTGGTATTGCAATATCTGCATCGTGCCCTGAGCGGATCACTATCGCGCACCAGCCAATTAGCCACTCATCATGAAATTTTTGTTGTCGATGGACAGGCCGTTCTGTCTTCGAGATTTCACCTGTTTTTAGACGTTTTTTCTCCGGCGTGCACGAAAGTTTCGTGCTTGTGTTTTCATATTCACTGTCAATTCCCATTTCTCCACTCACAGTAACACACAGTAACTCGAAACACTTACAAAAAAAAACTACACAGTAAATGAATTCAGCTAAACGTACTCGTAATGGCTATACGCGAAATACGCATTGTTAAGAGTATCGTTTGTTGAAGACGACCATCCTCCACACCTATAAGTCCCTCATCCGCCCTATCCTCTGCTACGCCCATCCAGCCTGGATCTCCGCCCCCCCTTCCTTTTATAAATCCCTCCAAATCCTTGAACGCCATGCTCTCCGCCTTGCCTATCGCATCCGTCTCCCCTCCCCCACGCGGATCCTGTATGATCTTATCCCCTTCCCCCACCTCCTCCTCTTCCTCGAAAGGATACGAATCCTATACACCTCCCGTAAACTCGATCCTCCTCACCCGCTCGTCTCCCTGATCCTCTCCCACCCCCGCCCGCTGCCGCGCCTATACTCCCATATCCCACCCGGTCTCCATCTCTCCACCCTCCTTACCCTCTCCCAAGGTGGCTTCCGCCAGCTCCCCCTCCCTGATGATGTCCTCCTTCCCTGCATCTACCCCTCCTATCAACTTTGATCCACCCCCCCACCTCCTGTGTCCTATCCTTTAGGCACCCTCCCTCCCTCCCTTCCCTTCCCTTCTCCTTCCTTTCCCCCTTCCCTCCTCCCCTCTCCCCCGGGCTTCCCCTCCCCCTTCCTCCCTCCTCCTCTCTCCTTTGCCCATGGCATCTCTGCTCTCCCCTCTCCCATTCCCCTTCCCCTTCCTCCTCCTCCACCTCCTCTCTTGGCAGGTCCCCGGACTCGTACACGCTCAGTGAACATTCGCGCGCCGGAGATCATCGCCGTCAGTGTTTCGTGTGTGTGCCTTCGTTTGTGTGTAGTGTTGTTCGCCGTCACGCCACCACCGTTCACGTGCCGTCGCCATCATCATCCGTGTTCTGTGCATCGTGTCGCCCAGTGTTAGTGATGTTTCTCGTCCAGCGTGAACGGCTCCATGTTTTTTCGATTTTTAGTGTCTACCTTTTTTGACCACCGTTTTTACTGTCTGCTCTGTGCCACCTTTCTGTACTACTTGTTGCCAAACTCAAGGCTGAAGAGCGGCGTATTGTGCCGCTGACAGCCCGCCTTTGTATAAGGTGTTAAAATAACAATAAAGGAAAACAAAAAAAAAACAAAAAATTGAAGACGAAACAATACCGTCTGATGAAATGTCTTTCGTTTGTACTTAACAATTCCACAGTATTGTAGGGTAATTAGGTCTATCGTTAATTGCTTTCCAATAATATTCGATTAAAGTTACATTTAGTGCTTTGAGATTCGTTGGCCGCTCTATTTCTGAAACTTAACAGTACGAACTGAGTGAAATATGTCATGCAAAGCAAAGTGATTCGTTATTGTTAGCTTATTTAATTTATTTTCCAGGGCCAGGCTTTGAACTAAGCCTCATTCTCGACTTTAATCGTTTTGTCATGTCGGTAGTTTGTCGCTCTCTCTCCTGCCTGAAATTTGTTGATTGACAGAGACTGCATGAATTCGTAACAGTTTCTAATCATTTTTAAAATATAACAGATGAATTGATTATTTTCCAAGCAAATGTGTATAATGTATATTTGGTAAAAAATTTGGACCCGCCCCCATAGCCACACGACTTGGTGTGGTGTCACGAGCCACGAGCCCGCAACTACTAAGGTTCGAGTTCCCCCGTGGGCATGTATGTTTCTGTGATGTCTGTAGACTAAGTTAGGATAGGATAGGGTAGAGTAAGTCGTCTGTAACGACTCCAGTTATCGATCGGATTAAACGGTGAAAAAAAAAAAGTTGTAGGCAAAATTCTCGTATGTTCGTGTACGATATTCACTTTTGCCTCGTACATCGTACAAATGACGAAATTCTCGTATGCGTGCGAGAATTCTCGTACATATCACAACCCTGCTCCACGCCAAGCGCGCCCAAAGCAATAACAATCACAGTAACGGAATGCAACGATTACCCTGAAATGATGGGAGCGGCTAACCCAGCAGTAGCTACAGTAACATATTACATAATTTTGCGATGAAGCTAATCGACAAATGCCACAAAATATAATAAATATATCAACGTGAGACGATACAGGATCCTCGCAAATGAAAGTCTATCATAATAAAACAAAGAGTATTTGTAACACATGTATAGCTGCAACGGCACGAATTAGTGAGATATTACGCACTTCAGACTTCAAAATTATCTGTGTTTACGTTCTGTCCTGTGTCACTCAAGTAGTGTTACAGCTGACGGAAGCTAATTGTGTGTGAAATTTGTGTGAAATCTTATGGGACTTAATTGCTAAGGTCATCAGTCCCTAAGCTTACACACTACTTAACCTAAATTATCCTAAGGACAAACACACACACCCATGCCCGAGGGAGGACTCGAACCTCCGCCGGGACCAGCCGCCCAGCCCATGACTGTAGCGTCCTAGACCGCTCGGCTAATCCCGCGCGGCGGAACCTAATTGTTCATGGTCTGTAACTGATACAACTATCTGTAATGATGTTTGACCTGCTTAAGACAGTGTTACTAATCAGGGCACATATTGGTTGGAAGCACCGATGATTGCTGTTAATCAGTTGAAATCGATTTGCAAAAGTGAATAAACAAAACATGATTTTTGCGACTGGTTGCTGCATATTTGGTAATTTTAATAGAATTTTGTTGAATATATATGTAATTAATAATTGTAAAAAAAATTACGCGATAACTGGCGCCCAACGTAGGGATCGATGGCCCAGAAAATTTATGTATGTGGAAAGAATATACGAGGGGCGTTCAGAAAGTAAGCTCCGATCGGTCGCGAAATGGAAACGACTATGAAAATCCGATAAAGCTTTGCACAGATGTGTTGGGTAGTGTCTCTAGTATAACCCCAGTTAGCATCACGTCGCTCTTCTCATTTCTGAGCTCGCGGTGAGTGCGTAAAGATGTCTAGAAAATAGTGTCTGCCGCCAAGTACGAGGGCCTGGTGAGAAATTTCGCCTGAAGCTATGCAGCTAACATTACATAACTGTCGTGCTGTTTCTTCTTCAAGACAATTCTCAGCCGCATTCTGCAGGGGCAATGAAGATGCTCCTGCATCGTTTTCAAATGGAAATGTGAGATTGCCCACAATACAGTCCGCAATTGTCTCCCCCTGAGTTTCATCTCTGGTCACGTGAACCGCTGTCTTTGAAGACAACATTTTGACACAGACAACGAGGTGTAGCCCAGCGTGGAGAATTGGCGGAAAGCACTGGCGGCTGCCTTCTATGATGAGGCTATTGAAAGGTTGGTACAACGCTATGACAAAAGTCTAAGTCAGAACGGCGACTACGTAGAGAAGTAGCTGAAAGGTGTAGCTAATTGTTACAAGTAAAACATTTCTGATGTTGACTGTGGTTTCAATTTGGCAATCAATCGGAGCTTACTTTCTGAACAGGCCTCGTATTATTAATAGAAGAAAATTAATGCTTGTATATGTAATCTGTTTCATGTGTATGAGGAATATTATTTTCGATCTAAAGAGAAACGGAAGGCCTGGAACCCACCACAAATTTGAATAAGAATAAAGACGACAATAAAAACGAAGGTAAGGGCTACTGAAAATATCTTTCTTTGCCAATATTCATAGTTCGTACCGCGTGGTAGTGTTTTGTAAACACTAATTTAAGTAGCCAAGAAAATTTATATTTGCTGTAAATTTGTGTCTAATTAGAAATTTTATATTGTATTATTATTATTTTTATGGTGATTGCCTTGTGAAAATAATTGTTATAGAATAATGTCTCGTTCAGAGTCAAAGAGACTACGCAGTAAGACTAGAAGAGGAGTTGATATGGAAGCAGATTCACGAGAGGATAGTGATAACGAATTGGAGGAAATCCCCATGGGATCTACATCCAATAAGAACATGCAGGAACATATGAAGGGCTTATTTCAATAGTGGTACAGGTCCATTACCTCCACTTTTCTGCCTATAATGCTTCTGGAATTAATGATAAAAACAAACGGAAAGAAAGGTTCATCTCCAGCAAAAAGCCATATGCTTGAATATTTCTGGTTTCTCAACTGCAGATTTTTCAGCGCTCATTTAACTTTAGGACTCTGTATCTCAAAATGAACAAAAATGGACTTGTACCACTATTGAAATAAGCCCTTCACGTTACTGATCATGAAACAGAAACTGCACATCAGCACGCAGAAATCGAGCGTAGCGTTGAGAGCAGCGTGTTGCCAACTGTTGCGGGTGAAACAGCCGCGCACGCAACTAAGCAAACAGTTACGTGCGCCGCGCCTGGTTACGACGCCGCGACTGCAATTCTAATGAAGTTAGATCAGTTCCAAAAGCAACAGGACGAGAGAGATAGAGAGAGGGAAACAATACAGTTAAAAAGGGAGAGACAGCAGGAGGAAAGGGAAAAGGAGAGGGAAAACAGAATACATGAACAGCTTAAGTGTTTAGAAGTCATGAAAGCAGACATAGCCAGTTTGAAACAAGCGTAGCACGAATTGCCAAATTTGGTAGCCAGCTTAACTACAGACATACAAAATCTGCAAATAGAGCAGAATAGCACGTAGGAAGATATTCAGAACATAACCGAGAGTGTAGAAAATATAAAGGCAGGAAATGAAGAAAGGTCGTAGAAAAAGTAGAAAAATGGATAGATAACAAAGAGAAACAGATGGATGATAAAATACAAACAGAAGTGACGCGCGCAATTCGCGCAGTTCACTCGAAGGGTCAGATCAATCAGACAGAACAGGAAAGAGTAAATAACATGAGAATGGAGGACAATTATGTACCTCCTTCGCATGTTTTATCCGAAAATCCACCGTTCTCTGCCACCTATAATACAATTTGTGCGGGACAAGCAGGAACGTCTAGTCCTAACAGTGAATCGTTGAATGATGCGGCGGGCTGTACCCACTGTATCTTCAATAATGATGGAGGAGAGTTTAATTGAACACCGCCAGTTGCAAACCTTCTCCACCGGCAAGAAAAATAATCGCCCTGTTGTATTCATGAAGAGTTTTCGAAACATGCTGCCCAGAGCATGGGCAGAGAAACAAAAGATACAGTTTATTGTTTTGCACGTAGTAGGAGATGGTGCTCTATGGGCGACAGATGCAGCTGAAAATAGCTACATCCGTGAACAATTTGAGAAGGCATTTCTAAATAAATACTGTTCGCCTTGTATTCAGGGAATACTTAGAAAAGCAGTATAAAGTCCAGAGGCATATAGTCCTTAACAAGGAAGCCTAAGAAAGTATTTTGAAAAGTACATCAATAAAACGCGATATTGCGACGAACCGATTTCAAATCGTGATGTGATCAGGCTATTAAATGCCAGACTTCCACCAAATATTAGAGAGAAACTAATCCATGTTCCAGACAATGATTTGGATAACTTGTCTGTCTTAGATTCGATAGATTTAATTCAGGAAGACTTAAAGCTGCAAAGTAGCAATGGAAATAGTTACGATTATAAGGAAAAGAACAATAATAGACAAAAAGGTTGGAATAATTGTGGGAATTGTTCTAATTGGCGAAACCACAATGGTAAACCTGTGAACGGAAACCAGTCGTTAACAGACATCAGAATGATGACAAAAGTAACAGCAATAGACAGGCTTGAGGAAACAGTTCACCTCAATACAGACGGAAACGAAGGTATTAGGAAGGGTTTGGCCCAGCAGGTGGCCACCAACAGCCGATGGGAGACGCAGGGCCACAGGGGAAGAATAGATTTGCAATGCCATGGTATCCGAGACAGGATAGTGAGAATAACATAGAAAGATACACAAACAATAGCAATAATAGGAACAAACATGGTCAAGCAGGTACTTTAAACAACCTGGCTTAGCAGAATTAGAATCAGAGTGTGAGAATAGTTGATCTGACGAATGACAATCGTCCTACATCAACCGATTCTACAAACTAAAGATGGCCGCAATTAGCTCTCCATTGTCGGCCGTGGGACAGAGGGAGAGCTCACAAGAGAGTGAGGAGAAACATGATGTAGTGAGCATGTTAAGATATAATAATGGTGTTGGAATAAAGGAGTAACTTTTATTAGAGAGAGATTTAACCAAGTAGATAATGGGTTGATACATGCTGTGGTTCAGGCTAAAGTTCTTAGTATCATGATTGATACAGGAGCTACGGTTAATGTGATGAGTTATGACTTCTATAGGAAATTGTGCCAATTGCATACAGTGGCAGTGTTGCCACTTCAGAACTGCAAACTGTTGGGTGCCATTGGTGCCCAAGCACAGTTAGTGAAGAGCCAGGTACAGGTGGACGTATTTATGGGAAATGGGGCATTCAATTCTACGTTCTTGGTTGTAAAGGGATTAAGAGTCGCCTGTATTCTGGGTTGGGAGTTTTTGAGAGAAGGGAATGCCTATATGGACCTCTTTGAAGATATTTGCAGTTTGCAGAAAAGGAAAGTGAGAGTGAAACTGGAATTGTTGCGCACTAAAGCTATACATGGCAAGATTTGTCAGAATGTTAAAGTGAAGTGTAACCTACCAAAAATACTGCATATGCAGCAATGTTTTGAGGGCGAGATTACAGCCATCATGGTGGAGAGAATGTTAGTACCACAGAGTCCTGCAAGCAATAAACAGTAAAGTAGAGGAATCCACATATCTGACACCAGAGCAACAATTACAATTATCTCAGCTATTGAAGGAACATATAGAGGTATTCTCTGAGAGACAAGGGGTCATCAGATGTTATACGTATAATATTGATGTGATACCACACAAGACATTTTGTAACACTACTTACTCCGCCCCATGGTCGAAGAAGGAAGTAGTTATTTTCTAACTAATCCTGAGAATAAGAAACCAGTGAGTTTATACCCAATAAGAATTTGACGAAATTATATAAATAATGTGTATGTATGTAATTGATTTAAGTTTAGGCTTAGTAATATTTGTTTTCATGAATGATTTTTCAATTTATTTGTAGTCAAGATGAAAGTTTTATCCTAGTAAGTAGTAAAAGTTTCATGCACTTAACGTATGATAGAATTTGTTAGAAATATATAATGACAAATGCAATGGTATGCGTAGAATTTTAAAAAGACTAAAGAATTTATTAAATGGTCACGAGTGCAGTACACGTAACGGTACAAGCTATAAATCAACTGGATGAAAAAAAAATTAAAAATCAATAAGTAGAAACTAGGTAGTTGTATCTAACGAATTTATAAAGATAGGATATCATTAAGATACGTTCACGTTCTGAGTGAACTGGACTGTCAAGTACAGTGATTTTTTAAAAAAACTATCACGGAAGCAGAGACATATTCAGGAGTCCTGTATTCGGTGTATGTATTTTATATGCATCTTAATATGAGACAAACTGAGTTATTGTATAAACCAGACCAATGTCGAAAAGTCCAAACAATGGTCTAATTGGCCAAGTATATGTAGCAGGAAGGTACTAATGCTACCAATACCTAATGTGCATTGAAATAAGTCATAATGTAAATAAAATGTTAAACTTTTCATGGCTGATTTAATGTGCCACAAGAGACTGCGAGGAACAATGACTGTGTGTGCATAGACCCGAATGAACGTTGTGTCAATAAACTGGATTCAGTGTGGCCAAAAGTAACGTCATTTACGGGAATTATAGTATAATGAACAGTTTTCATGAAACAGTAGAAACGGTACAACGTCAGAGACCTTGGTTTTCTTATAGTGTATTAAGGTTAGATGTAGTAAATAGCTTACAGGCCGTGGCACTAATAAGTGTGTTTCAGACGAGGACGATATTTAACGCAGTCGAAGCATAGCTGATCTAAACGGATGTCAGAAAGTCAATATATCGCCAATGATCGGAGTGGAGTAAATCGACAATGGGAATCCGCCCGCACAAGCGAACAGAACAGCTAATCTGTGCAAGCGTGTCCGGAGATACCTGTTCGTGATTTTCCAGACAGTGTGGTGTGTAACAGAAGTAGTGAGACTGTGTAAACAGCCTACTCTGGGGCACAGCAACTGTATGAACGTTAATGTGAGACTAACTGTTAATTTGAATGGTTTCATACAGCAATAAGAAACTGAAATATCAACGTCAACAAGAGTGTGACGAACTGTACTAGTGAACTTCCTATGTATTAACGAGTGGACGATTAATTCATACGTAAAACGACAAACTGGTGCTGGAGGAAGCAATAAAACAGGACTAATAATCACGTGTTTTCTCCATCCGCAAGAATAAACATCTATTTATTTATAATGAACTGATGCTGCTGCTGTTCTTGCATTTCATGAAATGTTTCTGGGGTGCGGTGGCGGAAAACAGCTGCAAGGATGGAAGGAGACAACGCACTTCCGGTACGAGGTTGTGTGCGGCTAATCGCTGTCGCGCATCAGCTGATCGCTCGCCTCAGTAACGTCACAAGCTGCAGTACGCGCTGTCGGGGGTGCAGTACGGCGCCCACTCCCTCAACACTTCACCAGCTTACCACGAAAGAAGATTGACGATGAACATTCTATTTTTGCAAAAAACTTAACGACGAACCGAACTGAAGTAAAATATTGTCTGTATTTATGTTTTTAAATGTTTAATAAGAGTACAGTCTTTATAGCTTTGCCGGCCGAGGTGGCCGAGCGGTTCTAGGCGCTACAGTCTGGAACCACGCGACCGCTACGTTCGCAGGTTCGAATCCTGCCTCGGGCATGGATGTGTGTGATGTCCTTAGGTTAGTTAGGTTTAAGTACTTCTAAGTTCAAGGGGACTGTTGACCTTAGAAGTTAAGTACCATAGTGCTCAGAGCCATTTGAACCATTTTATAGCTCTGCCCTCGTTTTCCCTCGGTTTCCCAGTGACTTTTACCCAAATGGGGGAGCATAAAACAAATCATTCCGAGGAGAAGTAATAAAAAAGGCTGTACTCAACTTTAAAATAAAATCATCCATGTGCAAGAATTGCAAGAAAGCACCCGTATTATCACAACTATTAAAATCGCATGTGTCTGCAGTCACCTGTTTGGACACAGACAAACTTAAAATACACACTCCTGGAAATGGAAAAAAGAACACATTGACACCGGTGTGTCAGACCCACCATACTTGCTCCGGACACTGCGAGAGGGCTGTACAAGCAATGATCACACGCACGGCACAGCGGACACACCAGGAACCGCGGTGTTGGCCGTCGAATGGCGCTAGCTGCGCAGCATTTGTGCACCGCCGCCATCAGTGTCAGCCAGTTTGCCGTGGCATACGGAGCTCCATCGCAGTCTTTAACACTGGTAGCATGCCGCGACAGCGTGGACGTGAACCGTATGTGCAGTTGACGGACTTTGAGCGAGGGCGTATAGTGGGCATGCGGGAGGCCGGGTGGACGTACCGCCGAATTGCTCAATACGTGGGGCGTGAGGTCTCCACAGTACATCGATGTTGTCGCCAGTGGTCGGCGGAAGGTGCACGTGCCCGTCGACCTGGGACCGGACCGCAGCGACGCACGGATGCACGCCAAGACCGTAGGATCCTACGCAGTGCCGTAGGGGACCGCACCGCCACTTCCCAGCAAATTAGGGACACTGTTGCTCCTGGGGTATCGGCGAGGACCATTCGCAACCGTCTCCATGAAGCTGGGCTACGGTCCCGCACACCGTTAGGCCGTCTTCCGCTCACGCCCCAACATCGTGCAGCCCGCCTCCAGTGGTGTCGCGACAGGCGTGAATGGAGGGACGAATGGAGACGTGTCGTCTTCAGCGATGAGAGTCGCTTCTGCCTTGGTGCCAATGATGGTCGTATGCGTGTTTGGCGCCGTGCAGGTGAGCGCAACAATCAGGACTGCATACGACCGAGGCACACAGGGCCAACACCCGGCATCATGGTGTGGGGAGCGATCTCCTACACTGGCCGTACACCACTGGTGATCGTCGAGGGGACACTGAATAGTGCACGGTACATCCAAACCGTCATCGAACCCATCGTTCTACCATTCCTAGACCGGCAAGGGAACTTGCTGTTCCAACAGGACAATGCACGTCCGCATGTATCCCGTGCCACCCAACGTGCTCTAGAAGGTGTAAGTCAACTACCCTGGCCAGCAAGACCTCCGGATCTGTCCCCCATTGAGCATGTTTGGGACTGGATGAAGCGTCGTCTCACGCGGTCTGCACGTCCAGCACGAACGCTGGTCCAACTGAGGCGCCAGGTTGAAATGGCATGGCAAGCCGTTCCACAGGACTACATCCAGCATCTCTACGATCGTCTCCATGGGAGAATAGCAGCCTGCATTGCTGCGAAAGGTGGATATACACTGTACTAGTGCCGACATTGTGCATGCTCTGTTGCCTGTGTCTATGTGCCTGTGGTTCTGTCAGTGTGATCATGTGATGTATCTGACCCCAGGAATGTGTCAATAAAGTTTCCCCTTCCTGGGACAATGAATTCACGGTGTTCTTATTTAAATTTCCACGAGTGTATTAATACCATAATCAAATCAAATACGTCTATCGTCACATGTTTGGAGGTAGACAATTAATAAAAAGAAATATGCTATCGTGGAATGCCATTTACAAGACTGTATGTAACTATGCAAATGGCATTCCAGGGGGCTTTTATAAGCGGCGAGAAAGAACGTCAGAAGCGTCGTAAACATAAAGTTTTTTTTGCATCACTTTGCTACGTGATTTACGAAATATTTGAATTATTTTCTTACCTCCAAGTGTATGTTTAATATCAGAAGATGTTGATGTTTCTAAAAATGATTCTAAAATAAGTGGAAGTTGCGATAAAAATCATGAATCGAATGCCAGGCTATAACACATTTGTGAAGAAATACTTGTGACTTTGGATAGAACTACAGCTTACCGCGTTGATATCAAAGGAATAAAAACACAGATTCACACGTAAGAAGCACAGACATGTTCCTCTACATGAAAAAGGGATCGACGCCCCATTTGTTGTTCCGTAGGCCTACTGAGTTTAGTCATTGTCACCTGCTGCCACTAGTACGATCTTCATCTTTATATTATTTTAAGTGGGGCAAGCAACAGCCAAATAGTGGGAGAAATGTGCAGTATGTGTAAACCGAAGATTCTCAAAGACAATAACACTGTCAGAAATGCTGTGATATGTTAAATTTCCCATTAGAGACATTTCATCCAATGACATATTCACTAGTTTATCGGTGTCGGAAAAATGCTGTACCTTCTGCTTTAAAAGGTGGAATATATTGTCACTTACCCATATTTTATTTGTTTGCCTTCCAAATACCTTTGTAATGTACGCACTAATGGAAGCATAAAACATTGTGATAAAACCTGTATGTCTGAGTGCTGTAATATAATAAATTCAGAGCAAACAGCTTATTTTCCTCTTTCCATTTTGCAGCACGTTTCTCCTTCAGTGGCATGCTAATCTGGCTTCACAACAAGTCAAGGGCATCTGGTTTTAAATATCGAGATCCTATAGTCTTCAAAAATTGTTCGTCCTTGTTCACTTGATCCTTCTGACACAGTTTCTGATGCTGTCTGTACTTAAAATGATAGCCACTTTCCTTGTCCCGTAATAGTTTTGCACGAAGGCTAGAGATCTGCACATTCTGACACTTCACACGATTCTGCAAGACACAAATACCTGCACTTAATCTAACCACTTCATCGTCAAACCAGGTCTGTGTTGACGATTCAGATGTTAACTGGCACTGAGATATGGAGAGCTCAAATGGCTGCTTCTGTGGCATAGGACTATTTTACAGCTTCAGACGAATTGTCGAACCTTTGTGGCAGTTTCCTCCTCGTCGTCAGTTGAGGTGGCTTATTTGGGATGTAAAACAGTGTGAGTTACTGCATTCCACACGAGTTTATTATTGTTTACATTCATCAACTGGGCCGGCCGGTGTGGCCGTGCGGTTCTAGGCGCTTGAATCTGGAACCGCGTGACTGCTACGGTCGCAGGTTCGAATCCTGCCTCGGGTATGGATGTGTGTTATGTCATTATGTTAGATAGGTTTAATTAGTTCTAAGTTCTAGGCGACTGATGACCTCAGAAGTTAAGTCGCGTAGTGCTCAGAGACATTTGAACCAACCATCATCAACTGGTTTTATTCGAAGTGTAGCGAACAATACTTAACATTACATAAAAAGGTAAACAGGGCATTTTTTCATAAGATCTTCTCGTCTGCTATTCACTAGCCATTTTCTGCTCCTAAAACGAAACATTAATCATTAGCACACACATAGCTTGCAAGCGAAACCTGACGATACAGTTTAGTAACATGATGGTCTATACCTCTCAGGGTCCTTAGGAAACCTACAAAAAGACAGATGAGGTGTCTTCTTCTTCTTGTTGCTGCGATTTATTGCGCTCCCGTTTGTAAAAACACTTGTGCAAATCAAAATAAACAACTTCTATTCGCTTTCGCCGGCCGAGGTGGCCGAGCGGTTCTAGCCGCTACAGTCTGGAACCGCGCGACCGCTACGGTCGCAGGTTCGAATCCTGCCTCGGGTATGGATGTGTGTGATGTCCTTAGGTTAGTTAGGGTTAAGTAGTTCTAAGTTCTATGGGACTAATGACCTCAGAAGTTAAGTCCCATAGGGCTCAGAGCCATTTGAACCATATTCGCTTTCACGATCGCACTTGACACGGTGCTGCCGCAGTAGGCAACAAAATTGAGGAGAAGTGTCGCGACTGTTATATTAGACCGTGATTCATATTAGGCCAGCTTTTTGGTGCCTGAAGTAAATAACTCTTAGTCTCCGCGGCGGCCGTTTTTTTATATCAAAGAATGTAAGTATTGCTCGTCTTGCAAAATTTATGAAAAATCTTAGTACTGCCCATGAGAAACGGTCTACATGGTTTAAGTGGCATTTCTTAAATTCCTTTAGAAATCTCTAGGACGTAGAGAGTACGCTGGATGGCTAACGAATTGATTAGGTGTTGTCTACACAGTTCTGCGTAGTTAGCGCGTACACAACTTTCCCACTAGAGCGCGCCCCGCTAAGCACAACAGTGCAGGCGCAGCGCTCGTCCGTCTCCGCACTACGAGATGGCGCTGCCTTAGAGATGGACCAAATTCTGCTTCCGCCAGTCCGCGTATTAATATGTAACGCAGCCAATGAGATTGCTGCTAACGTAGAACCTTTTCTCCTAGTGGATCACACTCCCGCAGTGATACCTGAACGCGTGAGGTATTATAACGAGTGTACAGACCTCCGATTAGTCAGTCTCCATTAGTCTGCATTTGTCTGTACCAGTCTGCATTAGTCTGTACCAGTCTATAGTCAAGTTTTAGTCTGCGCCTAATAAGATTACCATATTCCTGTACATATCCATGAAGATAAATGTATAGACACTTTGTCAAGTATCAGAGATATGTGAGAATAAGATTAACGTACCAAGACCAAAGGAACTTCAGACTGTCAATTGTAAACAGCATCCAGAATCAAGTTACGTAATGTCTATCCTTTTTATTATTTTAATAAATGTGTGTGAAAACTAATCAAGTTCTGTTTAAAGTTGGTCACCGTTAATCTGCTACTCTAAGCGTGCAAGTGGCATTTCTATCATCTGACCTAACGGCAGAAGATAAACACGCCACGATAAGACCATGAGACATATTGCTGGCACTCGCCTACTTCGTTAGAGCGACAAGTCAAATAATCTGATGGCGTGTGTACCGAAGGTCTTACAGTACGCCCACCACATTAGGCATCCTTACTTAGGGTCGCTACGGTACACACGAAACATGGGCATTCACCCATCACATTTGAAATTACACACTCAGTGTGTCTTCTGGCGCTGATGGCCCGTACCCTATCCCATTAATTAAACAGCGTTTAACATCGAAAATTATAGTTGGTTACTCTGTAATAACGCCATAGTCACAGTAAATTGCTATTTATCTTTCGCCCAGAGAGTACGGGGCATATTGCTTTACTGTTTTACTGCAGCACGGATATGGGACGAGTCCAGACACAGATTTATGTTCAGACTATTATCTCGTTAGTACCATCCACACTTCCTAGAAGTTTCTTAAGCAAATTTTAAATCATGTTACTTAAAAATGGTATCCCACGTACTGTGGGCACCCTAAGATATCATAAATCGTTCTGTATATCAAAACAAGGTTTTCTGTTGGTGATAATATATAATATATATAATAATATATATCGAGTATTTTGCAGCGTAGTCGAAACACATTACCTTTCTATTTACCATGGTATCCAAGTAACTACAGTAAACAAACTACAGTAAATTAAGAGAACAAGGTCAATTTTAATGGAATTTGATTGCTCTTGAGAATAGGAAGGTAGTGATATAACGCTTATTTGCACTCTTAATATATATAGGGTGAGTCACCTAACATCTAACATTACCGCTGGAAATATTTCGCAAACCACATCAAATACTGACGAATCGATTCCACAGACCGAACGTGAGGAGAGGGGCTAGTGTAATTGGCTAATACAAACCATAAAAAAATGCACGGAAGTATGTTTTTTAACACAAACCTACGTTTTTTTTAAAAGGAACCCCGTTAGTTTTGTTAGCACATCTGAACATATAAACAAATACGTAATCAGTGCCGTTTGTTGCATTATAAAATGTTAATTACATCCGGAGATATTGTAACCTAAAGTTGACGCTTGAGTACCACTCCTCCGCTGTTCGATCGTGTGTATCGGAGAGCACCGAATTATATAGGGATCCAAAGGGAACGGTGATGGACCTTAGGTACAGAAGAGACTGGAACAGCACATTACGCCCAAATCCTAACACCTTTTTATTGGTCTTTTTCACTGACGCACATGTACATTACCATGAGGGGTGAGGTACACGTACACACGTGGTTTCCGTTTTCAATTACGGAGTGGAATAGAGTGTGTCCCGACATGTCAGGCCAATAGATGTTCAATGTGGTGGCCATCATTTCCTGCGCACAATTGCAATCTCTGGCGTAATGAATGTCGTACACGCCGCAGTACATCTGGTGTAATGTCGCCGCAGGCTGCCACAGTACGTTGTTTCACATCCTCTGGGGTTGTAGGCACATCACGGTACCCATTCTCCTTTAACGCACCCCACAGAAAGAAGTCCAGATGTGTAAGATCAGGAGAACGGGCTGGCCAATTTATGCGTCCTCCACGTCCTATAAAACGCCCGTCGAACATCCTGTCAAGGGTCAGCCTGATGTTAATTGCAGAATGTGCAGGTGCACCATCATGCTGATACCACATGCGTCGACGCGTTTCCAGTGGGACATTTTCGAGCAACGTTGGAAGATCTTTCTGTAGAAACACGATGTATGTTGCAGCTGTTTGGTCCCCTGCAATGAAGTGAGGACCAATGAGGTGGTCGCCAATGATTCCGCACCATACATTTACAGTCCACGGTCGCTGTCGCTCTACCTGTCTGAGCCAGCGAGGACCAGTAATGCATGTTCCGTAGATTCACTGCCCACCGTGGCTTGTGAAACCCGCTTCATCGGTAAACAGGTAGAACTGCAACGCATTCTCTGTTAATGCCCATTGACAGAATTGCACTCGATGATTAAAGTCATCACCATGTAATTGCTGGTGTAGCGACACATGAAACGGGTGAAAGCGGTGACGATGCAGTATGCGCATGACACTACTTTGACTCAGTCCACCGGCTCTCGCAATGGCCCGTGTACTCATGTGTGGGTTCATGGCAACAGCAGCTAACACACCAACTGCACCCGCTTCTCCTGTGACCGGGCCTGTTACGGACCCGTTTGCGTGCTACGACCATACCTGTTGCATACAGTTGGCGGTAGACGTTTTGCAATGTGCGGCACGTTGGATGCTCTCTGTCCGGGTACCGTTCTGCATACACCCTGCAGGCTTCAGCTGCATTTCGTCGACACCCGCCATAGATGAGTATCATCTCCCCCTTTTCAGAGTTCGAATGCACCATGGACACAGTTACTACAACACTACACTATCACAGACGTCAGGTGACACGGTGTACTACAGTTGGTCCGCGTGCGGAGACGAATGCAGAATAACAATAGCAGCAAGCGCCACATGCGGACACTGCGACAGCTAGACCAAACCACAACAGTGCACTACAGCCACACTCGTAAACACGGTCGTCATCGTAAACATGTCCCTGCAGATGCTTCTCGCCGACCGTGGCCCGTGTTTGTTACAACACGCAACTGAACGGCGGAGGTTTTAAGCCTCATCTCAAGGTTACAATATCTCCGGATGTAATTAACATTTTACAATGCAACAAACGGCACTGATTACGTATTTGTTTATATGTTCAGATCTGCTAACAAAAAAAACGTAGGTTTGTGTTAAAAACATACTTCCGTGCATTTTTGTATGGTTTGTATTAAACAATTACACTAGCCCCTCTCCTCACGTTCGGTCTGTGGAATCGGTTCGTCAGTATTTGATGTGGTTTACGAAATATATCCAGCGGTAACGTTAGGTGACTCACCTTGTATATACAGCGTATTCCAAAAAACACCGACAAACTTTAGGAACAAGTTTCTTATGCAGAAATAAGTAAAAATGTCTAGTAAATATGGGCTCTAAGCCGGCCGGTGTGGCCGAGCGGTTCTAGGCGCTTCAGTCTGGAACCGCGTGACCGCTACGGTGCCGGCCGCTGTGGTCTAGCGGTTCTAGGCGCGCAGTCCGGAACCACGCGACTGCTACGGTCGCAGGTTCGAATCCTGCATCGGGCATGGATATGTGGGATGTCCTTAGGTTAGTTAGGTTTAAGTAGTTCTAAGTTCTAGGGGACTGATGACCTCAGATGTTAAGTCCCATAGTGCTCAGAGCCATTATGGTCTCTAAACTGCATACCGTAACAGCTACGAGCTCATCTTCGATACTATAAAACAGATCTCTTACTGCAAGCTCTTTCCATATTTTGGGAGGAGAAAGTATTGACCAAAACAGGAAAAAGTCAGTAAATATAGGGTCTAAAATGCATACTTTAAGAGCTATGAACACTCGTTTATCTTCGCTTGTGTGAAACACATCTCTTCTACTGAACATGTGGTCATAGCTCGTAAGGTATCCATTTTAGAGGCCATGTATACTACACTTTTATTTCTTGTTTTTGTCCGTACTGCTCTCTCCCAAAATACGAGGAGCAAATATCTTGCAATAGCAGAGATGTGTTTCATATTATCGAAGACGAACAGCCGGCCGAGGTGGCCGAGCGGTTCTAGGCGCTACAGTCTGGAACCGCGCGACCGCTACAGTCGCAGGTTCGAATCCTGCATCGGGCATGGATGTGTGTGATGTCCTTAGGTTAGTTAGGTTTAAGTAGTTTTAAGTTCTGGGGGACTGATAACCTTAGCCCGCATCTCGTGGTCGTGCGGTAGCGTTTTCGCTTCCCACGCCCGGGTTCCCGGGTTCGATTCCCGGCGGGGTCAGGGATTTTCTCTGCCTCGTGATGGCTGGGTGTTGTGTGCTGTCCTTAGGTTAGTTAGGTTTAAGTAGTTCTAAGTTCTAAGGGACTGATGACCATAGATTTTAAGTTCCATAGTGCTCAGAGCCATTTGAACCATTTTGAACTGATGGCCTTAGCAGTTAAGTCCCATAGTGCTCAGAGCCATTTTTGAAGACGAACAGATTCCCATAAGTCTTAAGATATGTGCTTTAGACCCCTTGTTTATTAGACATTTTTTTCTTGTTTTTGTGTACGAAACGCGGCCCTAAAGTTTGGTGGTGTTTTGTTTGTGACACCCTGTATATGTCACTGGACGCTGGTAGAATGTTGCGATACTGAATAGAGAAGACACTACTGTGGAAAGAAACTCATAGTGTCAGAATGTAGTGTGACATGTAACGAACGTTAAGGGACAAGCAGAAGAGAAGCGCAAATTGGTGATGTCAGACATACAAGTGCAAGCTGTGAGTTACGAGAAGCCTGGTAGCAATAACATTTGCTTGCCTGTTGGTAAATATACATTATCTGCTTGTGAAGCACTTGAAGTGTCTTCCTGGCCTGAATTCACAAGGAAGATGTGAAAAAACAAGAAGAAAAACAAGAGGAAAGAAAAACAATGGGAAAGGTACAGCACCGATAAGGAATTAGTGGACTACAGGAACGTAAAAGGGTCTTATTGTCTTAAAATCATTCTTTTTGCAAATAAATTATGGGGATAGGAAGATTGCAAGAAGTTTTTAACGAGTTTCTGTTGCTATGTTTAACAAATCTCTGCCTCTAGGCTATGCTATGCCCCCCAAAACGAGTCTGGCGTGTGTTTCTTTTGGAAAGAGTCAGGGAATGACGTCACATGGCTGGTGGAGTTCACAGGGGCACAAAGAAAAGTCAAAGGGCACTCGGTTACAGAGGGCAAGGTTGGAGCAACCCTGTGTTCATTCACATATTCAGAGAGAGCGACATTTGAAAAACAAAGAACAAAGACTGAGAGTGTTAAACGGCAAACATTTTAAGCACAAGTATATAAAAAAAGTGTGGATTTAGCGAAGTAACAATCCACAGAAAGTATGCCAATACAACGATCAGAAAGGAATAATGCCATCTGAACTTCTGAGAGAAAATTGCAGTTTGCTGTTACATGTTCCTCAGTCGTACCATTACAGCTGGAAGATCGCGAAAATTACAAATTCATAATGGTTAGCAGAATAAAACTTTCTGCCAAACTATTGTAAAACCTTTTCCTGAGAATTGCCTAGAGCATGTAGTTCGTAAAACTATACACGATAGAAATATCTCAGATGGCTGGCTCTGAGCACTATGGGACTCAACATCTTAGGTCATAAGTCCCCTAGAACTTAGAACTACTTAAACCTAACTAACCTAAGGACATCACACACACCCATGCCCGAGGCGGGATTCGAACCCGCGACCGTAGCAGTCCCGCGGCTCCGGACTGCAGCGCCAGAACCGCTAGACCACCGCGGCCGGCTATCTCAGATGTGTTGGAGGAAGAAGGACTTTACTCCTTCAGGTGGTCCACATAGTTACTGGGAACAGTTGTAGAAACCGATCTACAGAAACAAGCAGGAAACTTTCCATGTTCAGAAAAACTGATAAGTAGGAGGTGATTCAGTTTCTCAGAGGGAATTACAAGCATTTAATTCAGGGCTGAATATCCAGATAACATGAGGGTCACGTTCAGATGAATAGCTGATTAAGGTCTAGAATAATGTGTATCTAGCAGAATAGCTAAATATTATACAGATCCCTGGCTGCACAGTCTTTGACATAAACCTGGTTGTTAGCTAGTGACCACAAACATGAAGTCCGAATCTTTTGCCTAGGGCGGCAATAAAAGTCGCTCGCTGCCGCTGATAATCGTAAGTGGAGTCGTCTGCTTCGATTGACAACACTGTAGGACACGGAAGTTTCTGGAGGAAGTTACGTCTTCCTTTCGAGCTATGCCGGTTACGCATTTGTCGCGGTACAGACGGATTACAGCTACGCAGAGAAATTTAGGCAGTGGAGAGTTCGCCGACAGAGTTTACAAGGGGACCGTGCGAACATCCCCTCACCGATTTGATGCATATTGACAGGGTGTGTAGGGCACGACTAGGACTATAACATATGTAAACGGGAGGGACGCAACTCTCAAACGTTTTCGAGAGAATGGAGTTTGAAAATGTTAAACGTGCTAACATCGAATCTCGCTGACAGTACTTTGGTCTTTTTTTTCATTCCCACGTAGTTCTAACAATAGATGTATCTTGACTTAACAGATCTAATTAATCATTTATTTTTTATAATCTTTACCCTGAAAAATGGGATTTTTCTCTAAAATTTTGGAAGTAATTTCCCATTATAACCGTATTCTTGCAGGTTCGTTCCAACTTACCATGAGTCTGTTTTCACGGTATCTGTGCAGGTACATTTCTACTAACTATTAGCCCATCTTCCTGGTACACGTCTATGTATGTTACGACTCACCATATGAAACAATTTCCCCGGCAGGTAATTTTAACCCACCAGGAAGAGCTCATATGCACAAACGACTTTCGGTTGGTGTAGGGAGAAAGGGAATATCGTTCACAAAATTCAATCGTATGTTAGTCCCCAAGGAAGGTATTTGCCAACGATCCAAGATATTTGATTTTGCTCCTAAACGTTGTGGTGTGCCTGGCGCTCCTACAGTAAGAGAAAGTGAAGGTGCTTGTGAAGCACAATCACTTTAGAGTGAAGTATCAATAGTGCGATTAAAAGTGGCACTCGTGTATGGTGCCGAGCAGGGCAGAGCAGTGGTTAGCCCAGTGGACTCGCATTCGGGAGGGCGACGGTTCGAACCCGCGTCCGACCATCCCGATTTAGATTTCCCGTGATTTCCCTAAATCGCTTAAGGCAAATGCCGGGATGGTTCTTTCGAAAGGGCACGACCGATTTACTTCTCCATCCTTCCCTAATCTGAGAACTATCTCATCATTTCAAATTCTTCTGGAGTAATAACAGAAGGATAAATGGTGACTAGAAACATTTCGGGACACTTTTGAAATGCTAGCGGCGAAACAACGCGTGGTACCCGTACAGATACGGGAAAAACGGGCTCATGATGAGATGGAACGTACCTATAAGAATCTATGAAGAGGAAATTGCGTCGTCAGCAGAGTAAAGTGTGGGGAACCAACGAGAGCCGATGAACTCTTATGAAATTTGTTGTGGATTGGCAGGAGCCAACCCACGGAGTTTGGAGGAAGCCGAAAGGCACGCATTTTAGCTCACGCAGGCTGGCGTGAGGTCTGGAACAGGACAAGGAAGTTAGACTAGAAAAAAAGGATGTAGCTGGTGGAATACTTAACTTTAATCCATTAATGTTGAACGTAGCTCTTGTCTGTACATTCTTTACAATATCAATAGCAACTGATAATGGCGCCTTGCTATGTCGTAGCAAATGACGTAGCTGAAGGCTATGCTAACTATCGTCTCGGCACATGAGAGCGTATTTTTTCAGTGAACCATCGCTAGCAAAGTCGGTTGTACAACTAGAGCGAGTGCTAGGAAGTCTCTCTAGACCTGCCGTGTGGCGGCGCTCGGTCTGCAATCACTTATAGTGGCGACACGCGGGTCCGACGTATACTAACGGACCGCGGCCGATTTAAAGGCTACTACCTAGCAAGTGTGGTGTCTGGCGGTGACACCACATTCCTCCCCCGCAAATCGGCGTACGGTTGTGTTATAAGGCTTCCGCCCGCCGTGGGGAGGACCCCATGTTGACGTATGCGACGAGTTGGGGAGCCTAACAACAGTCGAGGCTGTGCCACCCGCACTCTGAAATTCGGTCCGAGGGGAGCTAGGAAACGCCTGAAAACCTGCTCCAGGGTGCACGCCAACATGCGGTGTATGCGCCAGACGAGAGACAGGAAGGGCCGAAGGGTCGACCTCCATCGGGCAGGGGCACCCGACGGGCGAAGACGCCATATGGTCCGGAGCGGGAAAGAGGTCCATGTCGGAGGACAACTTGTCACGGGAAGCGATCGGTGGCGCGTGACCCAGGGAGGCGCCCGGCGGTTGCAGTGAAGCGTCCACTGCGGGCGTCGCCGGCGGGAGAACAGGTGGCGGCGGCGGCGCGTCGCCATGGGGCAAAATGGAAGGCAGCGTCGGTAACACCTGGGGCTGAGGCGAGCCAGTAGGTGGGTCCCCAGGGCGCTGACCGGACGGCACCGTCGCTGAAAGCAGACGGGGAGCTGCAGAACCCGTGCGACGACAGAGGCACAGCTAATTGAGATGCCGACGCACCTCACCAGAGGCCACCAAAACCAGATACAGAGCGCGGAAGAATGCGCCCTTCAAGCCAACGCCGTGAACCTCGATAGTGGCGGTAGTAGACAACGTCGCCTGGAGCAAAAGCAGGTGTCTGCCGCTGCACAGGAACCTGATGCCGCGGATGTAGCAAAGACATCAAGGTTCGATGATGACGACCGTGGAGCAACTCAGCCGGCGAGCGACCATCTCGGGGCTGAGAGCGATACGAGGACAAAAAGAGCAATAACGCGTCCTCCCGAAGATGCGACTCTTTCAACTTCAACATCTGGGACTTGAAAGTCCTGACCAATCGTTCAGTGGCACCGTTTGACTGTGGCGAAAACGGCGCGGCCGTCAGATGTTGAATACCATTGGCCTTGCAGAATGACTGAAATTCTGCGGACATGAATTGTGGGCCATTGTCAGAAACAATAGTCTGTGGCAGACCTTCAATGCAAAAGATAGCAGATAACGCTTGGATGGTGGCAGATGACGTCGTGGAAGACATCCGGACAACAAAAGGAAAATTAATGAATGAATCTACCACAACCAACCATCGAGCATTCCAGAATGGACCAGCAAAATCGGTGTGTAAGCGTTGCCAAGGGGAAGTGGCTTTTGGCCATGCAAAGAATTTCCGCGGTGGTGCGGATTGTTGTTCGGCACACTCCATGCAAGAAGAGCACATTTTCGTAATCGCAGCATCGATTCCGAACCAAGTACAGTGCTGACGAGCAAGTTGTTTCGTTCTCACTATACCCCAATGTCCTTGGTGGAGAAGCCGTAAGGCAGAGGACTGTAACGAACGTGGGACCACAACCCTGGACTGATCATTATCAGAACGCAACAGCAAAACACCGCGTCGAACAAAAAGTCTCTCCTTGTGAGCAAAAAATCGGCGAACCAACGGATCCTCGATCCGTGACTTTGACAAGGGCCATTGCGTGGCAACCAAACGCAGAACGGTAGCAAGGACAGGGTCAGCAGCTGTGACTGTAGCTACACGACGAAACTCAATCGGAAACGATTCGACCACGTCATCGGTTTCCGCATCAATGAACATGCAAGCAAGTTCGGAGGAATCGAATGCTCTATCCTCAGCAACAGGCAAACGGGACAACGCATCGGCGTTTCCGTGCTTAGCAGTGGACCGATACAAGATATCGTAGCGGTACTGCGAGAGGAAAATAGACCAGCGAATGAATTTCTGCGCTGTACGTGGAGGTACAGGCTTGTTCGGATGAAAAAGCGATGTCAAAGGTTTGTGGTCTGTGATGATGGTAAAGTGACGACCATACAAGAAATCATGAAACTTAGTAACACCAAATACGAGAGCCAATGCTTCTTTCTCGATCTGTGAATAATTTCTTTGCGCAGACGACAGAAATTTGGACGCAAAGGCAATAGGGCGATCGTGCGATCCATCTTTGTGCGCAAGCACAGCACCGATCCCGAAATCCGATGCATCCACCATCAACAAAAGGGGTTTCTGGGGATCGAATGGCGTAAGGCAAGTATTGGAAAGCAACGCCGATTTCAACTGGCGAAAGGCGCGTTCGCATTCCGTCGTCCAGACGAACTGAACACCTTTACGGCGTAAGCGATGAAGCGGAGCTGAAAGGGAAGAGGCGTGCGGCACATATTTGTTATAATAATTAATTTTTCCCAGCACACTCTGTAGCTGCTGCAAATTCTGCGGCGAAGGCAAGTCTTGTATGGCACGGAGGTGCTCGGGACTGGGATGTATGCCTTGGGCATTGAGTACATGTCCCAGGTAGGGTAAGTCACGAGCAAAAAACACACATTTGTCCTTCCGCAAGCGAAGACCATTTTGTCGCAAGACCTGAAATAATGTTCTGAGATTGGCTAAATGTTCTTCTTCCGTCTGTCCGGAGATCACAATATCGTCCAGATAGTTTGCTGCAGTAGGGACCGACGCACAAACAGTTTGAAGATATTGCTGAAACAATGCAGGGGCGGATGCACACCCGAATGGCAGTCGTTTGAATCGATACAAACCAAGATGCGTGTTAACCACCAAAACGCGCTGGGATTCTTCGTCCACCGGTATTTACAAGTACGCATCTGCTAGGTCCAACTTCGAAAAATATTTACCCGGGCACAGTTTGTCAAAAAGATCTTCCGGGCAGGGTAAAGGAAAAGTTGCAATCACTAGTTGTGGATTCACTGTTGCCTTGAAGTCCACACAAAGTCTCAATTTTCCGGAAGGTTTTGGCAAAATTACTAAGGGTGATGCCCAGAGAGAAGCCTGCACACATTCAATTACACCTTGTGATTCCAAATCGTGTAATGTTTTTGCGACCTCATCACGCAATGCGTGGGGAACATTGCGTGCTCTGAAAAATTTCGGTTGCGCGTTTACTTTCAGTTCCAAATGTGCTTTATAGTTCTTAGCGCAACCAAAAATGTCTGCAAACTCTTCACATAGATGAGAAACACTGTCTGAAGGCACAGTCTGGTTCACTGATAGGACCTGATTTACTATAGACAAGTTAAACAACTGAAATAAATCGAAACCAAACAAGTTCACTGCAGAAGATGAACGAAGGACGTACAATGACACAAGTTTTGTTTGTCCTTTGTATGTTGCAAGAAGGCTGCACTGTCCTAACACAGGAGCCCGTGACCTGAATATGCAGTTAGCTTAACATTTGCGGTACGCAACGGAGGTGTGCCCAGCTGTTTGTACGTGTCTTGATTGATCAGTGAAACTGCAGCTCCGGTATCAAGCTGGAATGGTATCACTTTGCCGTTAATGTCCAAGTCTACAAAAAGTTTATTGTCCTGCTGACGACAGAAGCGACTGTCTCGTGCAACGTGAACTGACACTGGTACAAAATCACTTGTGACATGACGGGATTTCCGTCGATGTCGACACACACTATTTGTGGGACGAACACAGTCACTGTTAGAGAGAGTGGCACTGGGCGGAGTGGAATGAACTACATGAATTTCCATGGGTGAAGGTTCACGAGCCGGAGTATCCTTGGTTTGAATTCGGCGGGAAGCAAGGGGCCTGGAATGGTTGTGAGTGTCCGATCTGAGCCTTTTCTGGCAAACACTCTGAAAATGTCCTTTTTTATTACAGAAAAAGCAAATAGCTTGGCGTGACAGGCAATTCTCACGCGAATGTCTAGTAGCACACCACGGCCATGATTTTAGCACTGCATTTTCTTGCCTGCGCGGCACATGTGGCTGAGAACCTGGTGGCCGTTGCGCGGCCGGGCGCGAGGGCTGTTTACTGCTCCGTGCAGCTCGCCCGGTGGGCCGGTTAACGCGACACACGGCTGGTGAAGTTTCAAATGATTCCTGAGCAAAGTCAAGTGTGTCCTGCCGATCCAATATGTCCATCACTTGTTGAAGGGAGGGATTGTCTAGTTTCAAAATCTGTTCCCTTATACGAACATCAGAAACGTTCTGTGCAATTGCATCACGTACCATAGTATCTGAATAAGGGAGTCCACATTGACACGCAAAAGCACAATCCCTAGTATGGCCTTGCAAGGTTGCCACCCACTCCCTATTAGTCTGACCTGCCGTACGTTTTGTACGAAAGAAGGTGTACCTTTTTGCAACTACATTGACTGATTCTTTGAAATATCCATCTAATGCAGACAAAATTTCGTCGTAGGACAGAGTTGCTACATCGCGTCGGGGAAATAATTTCACTATCACACGGTACGTTTGGACGCCTACGGAGGAATGGAGAAAAGGCTGCCGCTCATTACCTTGAATTCTGTAGGCGGCGAGATGGAATCCCAATTGGCGTGACCACTCCGTCTAGCTTTCCAGTGCAGCATCAAAAGGTCGAAAAGTCTGTGCAACAGCGTGTTGTGGCTGCCGTATCGGTGGAGCGGCTGTTGCCGCATCGTTTTGCATTGCATGTTGACCCTGGACGAGCTGTCCAAGGGCATCCAGTAAGGCCTGCGTCTGCTGATTCTGTAAGCGATAAAAGTGGGACAGTACATCTGGAGATTGTGGCGAAGCCATTACACAAGTAAATCAGGGGGGGATAGTTACGAACGCGGTTTGGCCTCGTCGCCAAAATGTTGTGGATTGGCAGGAGCCAACCCACGGAGTTTGGAGGAAGCCGAAAGGCACGCATTTTAGCTCACGCAGGCTGGCGTGAGGTCTGGAACAGGGCAAGGAAGTTAGATTAGAAAAAAAGGATGTAGCTGGTGGAATACTTAACTTTAATCCATTAATGTTGAACGTAGCTCTTGTCTGTACATTCTATACAATATCAATAGCAACTGATAATGGCGCCTTGCTAGGTCGTAGAAAATGACGTAGCTGAAGGCTATGCTAACTATCGTCTCGGCAAATGAGAGCGTACTTTGTCAGTGAACCATCGCTAGCAAAGTCGGTTGTACAACTGGGGCGAGTGCTAGGAAGTCTCTCTAGACCTGCCGTGTTGCGGCTCTCGGTCTGCAATCACTGATAGTGGTGACACGCGGGTCCGACGTATACTAACGGACCGCGGCCGATTTAAAGGCTACCACCTAGCAAGTGTGGTGTCTGGCGGTGACACCACAAAATTAGTCTTCATGAAGCCTCTCAAAAGCAGGAAACGACAGTATTTTTCTTCTAGAAGACGATAGATTAGAGGAGAGGATAATCATTTCAGTGGGAACAAAGGAAGAAAGCTTAATAACGTCTTGCCTTTAATGGATTCAACACTTAAGAGCTGCAGTAAGCAGTTTGCACAAATATATACTATACACGGAGGCTTAGGAGATGAAACAAACATTTTTCCTGCTGTATTTGCGTTGTTCTCTAACAAGAATAAAGACACATATGTTCGCCTGTTTCGTGTGATTAAATAAGCAGTTCCTCAGTGGTGTCCTAGAGAAGTGAAGACCGATTTTGGCCCCTCGTCAAGTCTCCCACTAAAGCAAAATAAATGGAAAGAAGGTATTTCGATATGAATAAGAGTTTAAGGAGAAGACCTCAAGACCTTGGTCTAACTGAGGATTACCGTCCGAACGAAGATTTAAGACTTCACGTCAGCATGTGTGTAGTGTTGGCATTTGTAAAACCGGAGGATGTAAGAAGTGGATGGATTGAAATTCATGCGGAAACTCCTGATAACGAAAGGCTCTTTCAATTTGTTGACTACTTTGTGGACAACTCGCTACAGAATGAGGATATCCCCATAGCAACATTGAATTGATACGGAAAAATGCATTCAGCGACGAATGCTGTTGAAGTGTGGTAAAACAGATTAAATAATACTATCGGAAACTCTCAGTCTAGAGTCACCACTATGGAGGTCACAAAATGCATGTGCATGAAGTTGGACACGAATCTTGAAGGGAAGAAGAGGAAGAAGAAATACTGAAGCTGCATGACCCTGCTTGAAAGCACCTGCCCATAGTTAGAAACTGGTCAGGCGACCAACTTACTTCTGAGTAGTGCTGTTCATAAAATATCGGTATTCTTCCCAAAAATATCGATATATGTTGGCGATATTTTTTCACCAATATATCGATATCGAAATAGTAACATTGAAAATGGATATTTTTATTTTATTTTACTTTTTTTCGCAATTTTCGATAAATACTTGAAGCTGTTCTTTTGAAATAGTAGAAAAACGTCATTTTACTTTTACTGTGTGAAGGAGTCCTACAACGTTTTGAGATTTCACCATGTCCAGTCTTCCTCTTTGGTTGTGTGAAGCAAGTATAGATGGCACAAAGAAGAAGTCAGATTGATTGCAATTGGGGGGGGGGGGGTGGCAGTGTGAATGCAATAACAAGATATCCGATGTGAAGAAGCAGCACAGCACACCAGTTGCGTTAAAAAACAATTTTTAACGGAACTAGTCTGCTACTTCTTCACATCAGTAATCTTCAAAAACAGTTGCTGAAACTGATGAACAAAAATCTAAATCACAACACTGGCCTTTGCAGTGGGCAGAGAAATGTGGGGGGAAATGCTGACGTAATTTGCGCTCGTTGCTACCAACGGAACTGCAACATTTAACTTCACCACACAATTTTGACACTGCAACTGTTAGGACTCAAGCATTTGCAAGAAAAGAAAAACACAGGGTAGTCGACATTAAATGTTACAGACAAGTCCGATATCTGACGAAACCAAATGACACACCCATCGGTCACCTTTTATTGTGCCACTTGCCTGCAGCTACCATTGCTAGAAAAGTGGCTATCGCCATGCGTGATCATGTTTCGTTTTCCTTTCAATTCTTACTCTAAGGGGGATAAGCAGGCTGATAGCCTGTTGACGAACATAATATCTAATAATAGATCAATACGTAAATATACAGCTCTAAAAGTAGCAGTATTTTTACAATTTGCAGCCGATATCCTGAGTTAAATACGAGCATCAAACCGATTCAGGGATTAGTGAACACAAGGTTGTCGTAGCGAGACTGAATATTGTAATCCCCAAATCCTCGAAAAATAAGAGAAAAATATATTTATTCAAAAAATCAGATAAAAATTCACTTGACGCCTTCCTGAGAGACAATCTCCACTCATTCCAAATTAATAATATAAGTGTAGACCAGATGTGGCTTAGATTCAAAGAAATAGTATCGGCAGCAACTAAAAGATTTATACCAAATAAATTAACAAACGACGGAGCTGATCCTCCTTGGTACACAAAACGGGTTGGAACACTGTTGCAGAAACAAGAAACAAACATGCCAAATTTAAACAGACGCAAAATCCCCAAGATTGGCGATCTTTTACAGAGGCTCGAAATCTAGCGCGGACTTCAGTGCGAGATACCTATAAGCAGGAGATCCCGGGTTCGAGTCCCGGTCGGGGCACACATTTTCAGCTGTCCACATCGAGGTACATCAATAACACCTGTCGGCAGCTGAGGGCTTTCAGTTAGTCATCATTTATTCCAGGGAAAAGCTGCACGGTCATCCACAGTATCTGTTCTTTCGAGAACAGTTACTGTCTTCATATATATGCCTATAACAGTTTCCACAACGAAACTTTGTGTGGAAGCCTGGCAGAAAATCCAAAGAGATTCTGGTCCTATGTGAAGTATGTTAGCGGCAAGAAATAATCAATGCCTTCTCTGCACGATAGCAATGGAGATACTATCGAAGACAGTGCTGCCAAAGCAGAGTTACTGAACACAGCTTTCCGAAATGCCTTCACAAAAGAAGACGAAGTAAATATTCCAGAATTCGAAACGAGAACAGCTGCCAACATGAGTAAAAAATGGTTCAAATGGCTCTGAGCACTATGCGACTTAACTTCTGAGGTCATCAGTCGCCTTGAACTTAGAACTAATTAAACCTAACTAACCTAAGGACATCACACACATCCATGCCCGAGGCAGGATTCGAACCTGCGACCGTAGCGGTCGCTCGGTTCCAGACTGTAGCGCCTAGAACCGCACGGCCACTCCGGCCGGCCAACATGAGTAACGTAGAAGTAAATATTCTCAGAGTAGTGAAGCAACTTAAATTACTTAATAAAAGTAAGTCTTCTGGTCCAGACTCTATACCAATTAGGTTCCTTTCGGAGTATGCTGATGCATTAGCTCCATACTTA
Source organism: Schistocerca nitens (assembly GCF_023898315.1). Lineage (NCBI taxonomy): Eukaryota > Metazoa > Arthropoda > Insecta > Orthoptera > Acrididae > Schistocerca > Schistocerca nitens. The sequence continues at coordinate 888,453,716 of NC_064616.1, forward strand.
ACAATCATATACAACCGTTCGCTCGACGAAAGATCCGTACCCAAAGACTGGAAAGTTGCACAGGTCACACCAATATTCAAGAAAGGTAGTAGGAGTAATCCACTAAATTACAGGCCCATATCGTTAACGTCGGTATGCAGCAGGATTTTAGAACATATATTGTGTTTGAACATTATGAAGTACCTCGAAGAAAACGGTCTATTGACACACAGTCAACATGGGTTTAGAAAACATCGTTCTTGTGAAACACAACTAGCTCTTTATTCACATGAAGTGCTGAGTGCTATTGACAAGGGATTTCAGATCGATTCCGTATTTCTCTATTTGCGGAAGGCTTTTGACACTATACCACACAAGCGGCTCGTAGTGAAATTGCATGCTTATGGAATATCTTCTCAGTTATGTGACTGTATTTGTGATTTCCTGTCAGAGAAGGTCACAGTTCGTAGTAATTGACGGAAAGTCATCGAGTAAAACAGAAGTGATTTCTGGCGTTCCCTAAGGTAGTGTTACAGGCCCTTTGCTGTTCCTAATCTATATAAACGATTTGGGAGACAATCTGAGCAGCCGTCTTCGGTTGTTTGTAGATGAAGCTGTCGTTTATCGAGTAATAAAGTCGTCAGAAGATCAAAACAAACTGCAAAACGATTTAGAAGAAATATTGGAATGGTGCGAAAAGTGGCAGTTGCCCTTAAATAACGAAAAGTGTGAGGTCATCCACATGTGTGCTAAAAGGAACTCGTTAAGCTTCGGTTACACGATAAATCAGTCTAATCTAAAAGCCGTAAATTCAACTAAATACCTAGGTATTACAATTACGAACAACTTAAACTGGAAGGAACACATAGAAAATGTTGTGGGGAAGGCTAACCAAACACTGCGTTTTATCGGCAGGACACTTAGAAAATGTAACAGATCTACTAAGGAGACTGCCTACACTACGCTTGTACGTCCTCTTTTAGAATACTGCTGCGCGGTGTGGGATCCTTACCAGAGAGGACTGATGGAGTACATCGAAAAAGCTCAAAGAAAGGCAGCACGTTTTGTATTAACGCGAAATATGGGAGAGAGTGCCACAGAAATGATAGAGGATTTGGGATGGACATCATTTAAAGAAAGGCGTTTTTCGTTGCGACGGAGACTTCTCACGAAATTCCAATCACCAACTTTCCCCCCTAATGCGAAAATATTTTGTTGACACCGACTTACATACGGAGGAACGATCACCATGATAAAATAAGGGAAACCAGAGCTCGTACGGAAAGATATGGGTGCTCATTCTTTCCGCGCGCTGTACGAGATTTGAATAATAGAGAATTCTGAAGGTGATTCGATGAACCCTCTGCCAGGCACTTAAATGTGATTTGCAGAGTATCCATGTAGATGTAGATGTAGATGTAGATATCTTTGTTTGGCCGTTAACTTGATATATTTCTTGTCTCCATGTCGATTTATCGACGAATTGCTACGATATATCGATGGCCGACTGTGACATATCTTTAAATATAGATATATCGGATACCCTATATTTTTAAAAATATCAACATATCTGTTTCTGAACAGCAGCTGATACTTAGCTGTTTTTAGTAGCGCTATATACACTCCTGGAAATGGAAAAAAGAACACATTGACACCGGTGTGTCAGACCCACCATACTTGCTCCGGACACTGCGAGAGGGCTGTACAAGCAATGATCACACGCACGGCACAGCGGACACACCAGGAACCGCGGTGTTGGCCGTCGAATCGCGCTAGCTGCGCAGCATTTGTGCACCGCCGCCGTCAGTGTCAGCCAGTTTGCCGTGGCATACGGAGCTCCATCGCAGTCTTTAACACTGGTAGCATGCCGCGACAGCGTGGACGTGAACCGTATGTGCAGTTGACGGACTTTGAGCGAGGGCGTATAGTGGGCATGCGGGAGGCCGGGTGGACGTACCGCCGAATTGCTCAACACGTGGGGCGTGAGGTCTCCACAGTACATCGATGTTGTCGCCAGTGGTCGGCGGAAGGTGCACGTGCCCGTCGACCTGGGACCGGACCGCAGCGACGTACGGATGCACGCCAAGACCGTAGGATCCTACGCAGTGCCGTAGGGGACCGCACCGCCACTTCCCAGCAAATTAGAGACACTGTTGCTCCTGGGGTATCGGCGAGGACCATTCGCAACCGTCTCCATGAAGCTGGGCTACGGTCCCGCACACCGTTAGGCCGTCTTCCGCTCACGCCCCAACATCGTGCAGCCCGCCTCCAGTGGTGTCGCGACAGGGGTGAATGGAGGGACGAATGGAGACGTGTCGTCTTCAGCGATGAGAGTCGCTTCTGCCTTGGTGCCAATGATGGTCGTATGCGTGTTTGGCGCCGTGCAGGTGAGCGCCACAATCAGGACTGCATACGACCGAGGCACACAGGGCCAACACCCGGCATCATGGTGTGGGGAGCGATCTCCTACACTGGCCGTACACCACTGGTGATCGTCGAGGGGACACTGAATAGTGCACGGTACATCCAAACCGTCATCCAACCCATCGTTCTACCATTCCTAGACCGGCAAGGGAACTTGCTGTACCAACAGGACAATGCACGTCCGCATGTATCCCGTGCCACCCAACGTGCTCTAGAAGGTGTAAGTCAACTACCCTGGCCAGCAAGGTCTCCGGATCTGTCCCCCATTGAGCATGTTTGGGACTGGATGAAGCGTCGTCTCACGCGGTCTGCACGTCCAGCACGAACGCTGGTCCAACTGAGGCGCCAGGTGGAAATGGCATGGCAAGCCGTTCCACAGGACTACATCCAGCATCTCTACGATCGTCTCCATGGGAGAATAGCAGCCTGCATTGCTGCGAAAGGTGGATATACACTGTACTAGTGCCGACATTGTGCATGCTCTGTTGCCTGTGTCTATGTGCCTGTGGTTCTGTCAGTGTGATCATGTGATGTATCTGACCCCAGGAATGTGTCAATAAAGTTTCCCCTTCCTGGGACAATGAATTCACGGTGTTCTTATTTCAATTTCCAGGAGTGTATTTTTGTTGAAGAGTTTCTGTGTTTTTCGATATTTTGTGTTGAATGGGTTTACTTTCTAGTGTAGTTTTCCGTCGCAGAAGTCGCTAGCGTCGCTTTATTTACTTGATTCCACAACCTTTGCAAATAACAAATATTCGGTGGACCTGCAGCGTCATATGCTCAGAGTTCAATCTCGCATTTTCTAAGTATATATTCAGTCTGTCAGAAGTACAGTAGCTACTAAGCTGTTTATTTTGAGACTAGTGACAGTTCTAATCAGCGCAGTTAGCCGCTCAGTTCGGTGCCCGCTGTCGCCTGTGATACATCGCCAAGACAACAAGTTACGTATTTAGCCTTTCCTGTATTTTCTTGATAGTATATATTTCTTTAATTGCTTGCGTGTTTTGGTATTCAATAAGTTTAATGTCGCGTATTTTGCTGTCTGTAAGTGTAAATCCAGGCAGCCTGTGGCTCATTTGTTATTTCTTCTAAACAGCCAGCTACATAGTTCATTGAGGTATCAGCGTCCCTTGGTTAGATGCCAGGGGATAAGAAGTTGCTTATCTGGATTTCTGCCAGCCTTTCTAGTCCTCTTCAGTTAGTCTTGCTAGGATGGGTAGAATGTGTGCCTTCTGTGTGAGGACACAGTTGAATGTGGTTTTGGCTGCGATAAGTCGCCTTCAGGCTACTGCCTTGGGGTGTAGCGTTGGCGGAGATTCTGGAGCCTTGCCTATGCACCCTGTCAGTGAACTGGTGGCTGTTCCTTCTGCAGGGTCCAAGCAGGAACACTTGGGCAGGGGTCTGCTAGTTATTGGTAGCTCCAATGTTAAGTGTGTTATTGAGCCCTTTAGCAGCTTTACTGTATGATTAAATGATGATGGCGTCCTGGCTCAAAATGGCTCTGAGCACTATGGGACTCAACTGCTGAGGTCATTAGTCCCGATGGCGTCCTCTTGGGTAAAATATTCCGGAGGTAGAATAGTCCCCCATTCGGATCTCGGGGCGGGGACTACTCAGGAGGACGTCGTTATCAGGAGAAAGAAAACTGGCGTTCTACGGATCGGAGCGTGGAATGTCAGATCCCTTAATCGGGCAGGTAGGTTAGAAAATTTAAAAAGGGAAATGGATAGGTTAAAGTTAGATATAGTGGGAATTAGTGAAGTTCGGTGGCAGGAGGAACAAGACTTTTGGTCAGGTGATTACAGGGTTATAAATACAAAATCAAATAGGGGTAATGCAGGAGTAGGTTTAATAATGAATAAAAAAATAGGAGTGCGGGTTAGCTACTACAAACAGCATAGTGAACGCATTATTGTGGCCAAGATAGACACAAAGCCCATGCCTACTACAGTAGTACAAGTTTTTATGCCAACTAGCTCTGCAGATGATGAAGAAATAGATGAAATGTATGAGGAGATAAAAGAAATTATTCAGGTAGTGAAGGGAGACGAAAATTTAATAGTCATGGGTGTCTGGAATTCGTCAGTAGGAAAAGGGAGAGAAGGAAACATAGTAGGTGAATATGGATTGGGGGGAAGAAATGAAAGAGGAAGCCGCCTTGTAGAATTTTGCACAGAGCATAACTTAATCATAACTAACACTTGGTTCAAGAATCATAAAAGAAGGTTGTATACCTGGAAGAATCCTGGAGATACTAAAAGGTATCAGATAGATTATATAATGGTAAGACAGAGATTTAGGAACCAGGTTTTAAATTGTAAGACATTTCCAGGGGCAGATGTGGATTCTGACCACAATCTATTGGTTATGAACTGCAGATTGAAACTGAAGAAACTGCAAAAAGGTGGGAATTTAAGGAGATGGGACCTGGATAAACTGAGAGAACCAGAGGTTGTAGAGAGTTTCAGGGAGAGCATAAGGGAACAATTGACAGGAATTGGGGAAAGAAATACAGTAGAAGAAGAATGGGTAGCTCTGAGGGATGAAGTAGTGAAGGCAGCAGACGATCAAGTAGGTAAAAAGACGAGGGCTAATAGAAATCCTTGGGTAACAGAAGAAATATTGAATTTAATTGATGAAAGGAGAAAATATAAAAATGCAGTAAATGAAGCAGGCAAAAAGGAATACAAACGTCTCAAAAATGAGATCGACAGGAAGCGCAAAATGGCTAAGCAGGGATGGCTAGAGGACAAATGTAAGGATGTAGAGGCTTGTCTCACTAGGGGTAAGATAGATACTGCCTACAGGAAAATTAAAGAGACCTTTGGAGAGAAGAGAACCGCTTGTATGAATTTCAAGAGCTCAGATGGCAACCCAGTTCAAAGCAAAGAAGGGAAGGCAGAAAGGTGGAAGGAGTACATAGAGGGTTTATACAATATTATGGAAATGGAAGAGGATGTAGATGAAGACGAAATGGGAGATAAGATACTGCGTGAAGAGTTTGACAGAGCACTGAAAGACCTGAGTCGAAACAAGGCCCCGGGAGTAGACAACATTCCATTAGAACTACTGATGGCCTTGGGAGAGCCAGTCATGACAAAACTCTACCATCTGGTGAGCAAGATGTATGAGACAGGCGAAATACCCTCAGACTTCAAGAAGAATATAATAATTCCAATCCCAAAGAAAGCAGGTGTTGACAGATGTGAAAATTACCGAACTATCAGTTTAATAAGTCACAGCTGCAAAATACTAACGCGAATTCTTTACAGACGAATGGAAAAACTGGTAGAAGCGGACCTCGGGGAAGATCAGTTTGGATTCCGTAGAAATGTTGGAACACGTGAGGCAATACTAACCTTACGACTTATCTTAGAAGAAAGATTAAGAAAAGGCAAACCTACGTTTCTAGCATTTGTAGACTTAGATAAAGCTTTTGACAACGTTAACTGGAATACTCTCTTTCAAATTCTGAAGGTGGCAGGGGTAAAATACAGGGAGTGAAAGGCTATTTACAATTTGTACAGAAAGCAGATGGCAGTTATGAGTCGAGGGGCATGAAAGGGAAGCAGTGGTTGGGAAAGGAGTGAGACAGGGTTGTTGCCTCTCCCCGATGTTATTCAATCTGTATATTGAGCAAGCAGTAAAGGAAATAAAAGAAAAATTCGGAGTAGGTATTAAAATTCATGGAGAAGAAGTAAAAACTTTGAGGTTCGCCGATGACATTGTAATTCTGTCAGAGGCAGCAAAGGACTTGGAAGAGCTGTTGAACGGAATGGACAGTGTCTTGAAAGGAGGATATAAGATGAACATTAACAAAAGCAAAACGAGGATAATGGAATGTAGTCAAATTAAATCGGGTGATGCTGAGGGAATTAGATTAGGAAATGAGACACTTAAAGTAGTAAAGAAGTTTTGCTATTTAGGGAGTAAAATAACTGATGTTGGTCGAAGTAGACAGGATATAAAATGTAGACTGGCAATGGCAAGGAAATCGTTTCTGAAGAAGAGAAATTTGTTAACATCGAGTATAGATTTAAGTGTCAGGAAGTCGTTTCTGAAAGTATTTGTATGGAGTGTAGCCATGTATGGAAGTGAAACATGGACGATAACCAGTTTGGACAAGAAGAGAATAGAAGCTTTCGAAATGTGGTGCTACAGAAGAATGCTGAAGATAAGGTAGGTAGATCACGTTACTAATGAGGAGGTATTGAATAGGATTGGGGAGAAGAGAAGTTTGTGGCACAACTTGACTAGAAGAAGGGATCGGTTGGTAGGACATGTTTTGAGGCATCAAGGAATCACAAATTTAGCATTGGAGGGCAGCGTGGAGGGTAAAAATCGTAGAGGGAGACCAAGAGATCAATACACTAAGCAGATTCAGAAGGATGTAGGTTGCAGTAAGTACTGGGAGATGAAGAAGCTTGCACAGGATAGAGTAGCATGGAGAGCTGCATCAAACCAGTCTCAGGACTGAAGACCACAACAACAACAACAACATTAGGGAGATAGCGTTCAGGGCTGGAAAGGATGCCAATGTGCGCTTGGTACGTCTGTCAGGGGGGGATCATCCGAGATGTGGAGGCGACCTTTCCTGCGACTATCGAGTGTACAGGGTGCAGTCGTCTTCGAGTTGTGGCTCACATCGATACCAATGACGCCTGTCGCATGTGTTCTGAGGCCATCCTCAGTTCTTACAGGTGGTTGGCGGAGGTGATGAAGAGTGCTGACCTGGCTCACGGGGTGCACCCAGCATCGTTCCCAGAGTCGATGGGGGTCCTTTGGTTTGGAGCCGAATCGAGAGTCGGAAACAAATTCTTCGTCGTCTCTGTGACGATATTGGGTCCAGATTTCTGGACCTGCGTTATCGGGTGGGGATTTTTAGGACTGCCCTTGATAGGTCAGGGGTGCACTACACAAAGGAAGCAGCTTCCTGGGTAGCAGAGTACTTGTGGAGTGCATATGGGGTTTTTTAGGCTAGTCGGTAGTTTAAGGTACTCTCATGAACACTCGCCAGTCGATACTCACATAGGGAAATCCGACAGCGTTCAGAGTAAAGACAGTTCGACTGTAAAAGCTTTATCAGTAAATTGCAGAAGTATTCGTAACGAAGTTCCCGAACTTACTGCCTTCCAGGAAAGTTCTTAACCTCAAATTATTCTTGGGACCGAGAACTGGCTAAAACCCAAAGTAAAAGGCTATGAGGTACTTAGAGAGTCTTGGAATGTTTATCGGAAAGACAGATTAGACGCCGTAGGAGGAGGAGTGTTTATTGCAGTCGACAAAAATTTTGTCTCTATTGAGGTCGAAATGGAGTGTGATAGTGATGTAATCTGGTCGCTCACAACAGGTCTGGGTGCAACCAAGTTAATTGTTGGATGTTTTTACCGACCACTCGACTCAATTGTGACAATTCTAGAGTCATTCAGAGAAAGTCTACGGTGAGCTGTGCGCAAATACCCAGATCACACAATAGTGGCTGGTGGTGACTTTAACCTTCCGAGTGTAGACTGGAACGTGTATAGATTCATTGCAGGGGGTACAGACAGACAGTCTTGTGAAGTATTTTTGAACACATTTTCCGAAAACTGTATTGAACGGCAAGTTCGCACACGCAATGGTAATACCTTGGACCTTGTAGCTACAAACAGACCAGACCCTATCGATGGGGTCAGTATAGAGACAGGGATTAGTGATCATGCTGTCATCATAACGACAAATGGTTACGAAAGTTATTAAAGCAGTCAAGAGGGCTAGGTGAGTGTTTCTGCTACAAAGAGCAGAAAAGCAGTTGTTAGCATCTCACTTAGATGATGAACTGCAATTATCTAGTTTCAGAATGATGGATGTAGAGGAATTATGGACCAAGTTTAAACAGATGCTCTGGACAACTACGTGTCTAGTCTCCTTGCCATCTCCATTCATTATACTGTAGAGCTGAAACTGATGTACTTATGAAATTGCTAATTCTCAGACTTGTTAATACCGCATTTTACTGCTTCTGAAGAAAAATTTTTTAAGGGCACCATATCTCCCATACTTTTAGCATGCACAGGAAATGCAGACTAAAACATCATACAAGGAGAGGGCTCGAATCCTCAAATTGGTGTTTATAGAATGAGACGGTCTAGCACTTCTGGATCGGTGCTGTGTTACCAGTTCATGAAGATGGCTGCACTTAGGATTCTAAGAGTTAACTGAGTTTATTTATGTAGCTACTCCCACTGCCACATTTCTGTACTTGTGAGGTAGTCCTGAAATGCTACTTGAAATGATACAGGTCATCACATAAACACAGATCAAATCAGACTCAAAAGTGCGGAATATCTTAATAATTCGTGAAGTTTTGGGCAGGCTAACGTTACAGATACTTTTTATTTCTCTTAAAAGAGACTTCCTTCATTTTAATTTAACTGTATTAACAATACGTACATTTTATAGCATTTTGGCATTAGTTTACTGAACACAACAAAGAAACCTGAGAGTGATATTACTCACCAATAATATATTCTTTTACATTACCTGCAAGTCTGACAGCAATCATTCGATTCCAGTGCTGTAGAAATCACTGGTTTGGAGTTGAAGATATCGTCAAGGTAAATTTGAAACATGTTTCCGTCCATAAAGGAAATTTCTTGCTTATCTTTCGAGAAGTATAAAAAATGGTAAATATTTGAGAGTGCGAGATCAAGAAAAGAAGTCTGTTGAGGCATGACCTCTCATCAAGCTCCTGGATAGTTACCTTTGTCAAATCAGCAGAGACCGAGCGAGTTGGCGCAGTGGTTAGCACACTGGACTCGCATTCGGGAGGACGACGGTTCAGATCCGCGTCCGGCCATCCTAACTTAGGTTTTCCGTGATTTCCGTAAATCGCTTCAGGCAAATGCCGGAATGGTTCCTTTGAAAGGGCAAGGATGACTTTTTTCCCCTCCTTTCCTTATCCGATGGGACCGATGACCTAGATGTTTGGTCCGCTCCCCCAAATCAACCAACCAAATCAGCAGAGTGCAGCACTTGATACAGACTTTTAATTCGTTGTTCTTACACTGCGCCCAAAAGTCTCTCATTTGTTGGCTAATAATGCCTGCTACGGCCTCACCTCTGGGAAACAGTTGGTAGTATACAACACCATCTTTGTGCCACCAGAAGCGTTGCATTATCTTCTGTATACACACATAACCCTTTGTTTATGGAGTCGCTTTTTGTTAGGGCTCACCTGTTAATTTCTTTTTATAAAATTAACATAAAAGCACCAAGTCTCGTCACCAGCAATGATATTGGATAGGAAGCTCAATTGCGAACTTATGATGTTCAAGCAGAAATGCAGATATGACCATCGCTTTGACTTTTGATGTTTTGAATTAGAGCATGCTCTACCCCTGCGCATTACTTTTGACCTTTATCCATTGAAAGCAAATGTCGCACAACTGAGAGCCCGCGGCCCACCGAACGTTGGCTGGGATGAGGAAGCACGCTTCTGACGTTTGAGCTAAGTACAGCTATTGACATGGTACACACATGCCGTTTATTTTACATTTTATGCGAGTCTTTTGCCCTTTTGGGCGTTCTGTATTAATGTTGGACCATGCCTCTTTAGGCAGTTTGTAGATTTTTTTTTTTTCCATACTCCGCAAGCCACCTGACGGTGTGTGGCGGAGGGTACCCTGAGTACCTCTATCGGTTCTCCCTTCTATTCCAGTCTCGTATTGTTCGTGGAAAGAAGGATTGTCGGTATGCCTCTGTGTGGGCTCTAATCTCTCTGATTTTATCCTCATGGTCTCTTCGCGAGATATACGTAGGAGGGAGCAATATACTGCTTGACTCTTCGGTGAAGGTATGTTCTCGAAGCTTCCACAAGAGCCCGTACCAAGCTACTGAGCGTCTCTCCTGCAGAGTCTTCCACTGGAGTTTATCTATCATCTCCGTAACGCTTTCGCGATTACTAAATGATCCTGTAACGAAGCGCGCTGCTCTCCGTTGGATCTTCTCTATCTCTTCTATCAACCCTATCTGGTACGGATCCCACACTGCTGAGCAGTATTCAAGCACTGGGCGAACAAGCGTACTGTAATCTACTTCCTTTGTTTTCGGATTGCGTTTCCTTAGGATTCTTCCAATGAATCTCAGTCTGGCATCTGCTTTACCGACGATCAACTTTATATGATCATTTCATTTTAAATCACTCCTAATGCGTACTCCCAGATAATTTATGGAATTAACTGCTTCCAGTTGCTGACCTGCTATTTTGCTGCTAAATGATAAGTGATCTATCTTTCTATGTATTCGCAGCACTACGGTCGCAGGTTCGAATCCTGCCTCGGGCATGGATGTGTGTGATGTCCTTAGGTTAGTTAGGTTTAACTAGTTCTAAGTTCTAGGGGACTGATGACCTAAGATGTTAAGTCCCATAGTGCTCAGAGCCATTTCTTATTCGCAGCACATTACACTTGTCTACATTGAGATTCAATTGCCATTCCCTGCACCATGCGTCAATTCGCTGCAGATCCTCCTGCATTTAAACAACATGCATAATCTTTAAATATTAAAAATTCAATACGAACCACAAGAAAAGTACCAGAGCTTAAAAAAAATGGCTGTTAACTTCAATATTCCTCTCGTTGTTTTGCTGCATGAGCAATGGTCACATCATTGTTGTTACTTCATAGCGTTCACTTAGTTTATCGTAGATATTTCACACATAAACTCTCAGTATAACAATAGCGAGTGCATCAGGATGCGCTGTAGATTATAGGCGCTGGGTGCAGTGCGTTAAGACCACTTGGGTGGCCGCCAGCAGCCATTGGCCGTTGGCCGTTTCCGCTACATCGAGGGCAAATTCTGAAGCAGAACGTGCTCCGAGCTTGGCAGACAGCCACATGCTTTTATGCAGAAATATTTTTGGAAGGTTTTGCTTTTATTGGGGCGCCGGAACGCGAAATAAATCATCTCTCCACTTCCATTGGACTGATAATTTCAGCATACAGGAGAAATTGGGCTTAAAAACTTACGGAAGAGGTGGGTTTGAATTCATGAATTGGTCTCCATAACAGACGACGTTCACTAACAGACCACGAATTGACATGTCACAAGTACATCTTGAGCGGTACAGATGGGATTGCCAGTTTTTGCATATAGGATTCTGGAGGGTGGTCAATTTCATTGACGCTTTGAGTGAACAACTCTGAGTTAGTCTCTGAGGGCACTGGCTGGAGGCTAGGTTTTATAGTAAAGACTGTACATAAAAAAACAGGGTATTTCCTAAGAAACAGACCGACTGGTAAGATACAGAGCCCTACAGAGGCGATTCTGCCCCCTTGGCACAACTATCAAAGCTGCGTTTTACCCTCCACCCTCCATTCCTCCCACCATAAAACTCCCTTTCTGTATTTTTTTCTACGCAGATTTAGCAAATTTTATAAGTATATTTAGTAGGAACGAAGCACTATTAAAATATTATATAGATGAACTAATTACATTGATGAAAAACTTGCATATTATAACTTAAATGTATTGCTGTAATAAAAAAATTTCAAATAGTATAAACTCTCTAAAAATTCTTAGTAAATAAGTCTAAATTTTATTGTTTGTGGCATCTACTGTACATTTGTTTTACTATGAAATACAATGCTGCATATAAGTTGTCATTAGTGGATAAATTATTTCTTAGAAATAAGACAAAACGTGTTATAACTAAGAAGTGAAGAAATGTCCTTTTCCAGGGATTTTGTTTGTATTGAAATTTAAATTTAAATTTCCACACTTTGAGAGGAGCAAATTAATTGACTGTGTCATTCAATCCAAGTTTAACAGTTGTGTCGTACTCTACCGACAAACAGGAAAATTTAAGTCTGCTTTCAAAAATACTCGACTTCAAGTAGTTTTTTATCATCTTTAATTTGCCGACTCTGTACTGCAATCACTGGCATTCTCAAAGCTGTTTCCATGTTTGGATAAGCATCTTTTAACCCATACTTCGCAAGAAATTTCAAGACATCCATTTGGAAAGCCGTGTCAGCGCTGTTCCACTTAGTTCTTTAAAGCATGAAATTTTTGCATCAAACGTCTAGGGGTCTAGATCACGTAGGGGATGGCAGTTTTTGCTGGAGACATAATTTTCTCTCATGCTTCCCAGTACACTAGGTGTCCATTTGTATTGCTTATGTCCCTCAGAGGCGGCAGGGCGTAGCCACTCCGCAGCATACGTATTCCATGTGTGTTGCCTATAATCTGCTTCGCAAGAAATGGGCTGGGCTAAGCAAAATCAAAGTTCTTGATTCGCTTCTAAATTATCTTTCTCCACTTAGAGACACTTTCAAAATCGCATCGCTGTACTAAACTTAAACAAATTTTCTTGGTTTAGCCGCTAGCTACATCTACATCTGTATGATTTCTCTGCAATTCACAATTAAGTGCCTGGTGGAGGACATTCCATTGAGAGCAGTGTAGGTGACGTGCAGTGCACTGAGATGACAAAAGTCATGTGATGCCTCCTAATATCGTCTCGGACCTTCTTTTGCCCGGCGTAGTGCAGTAACTCGAGGTGGTATGGACTCAACAAGTCGTTGGAAATCCCTTGCAGAAATACTGAACCATGTTGTCTCTACAGCCGTCCATAACTGCGAAAGTGTTGCCGGTACAGGATGTTGTACACGAACTGACATCTCTATTATGCCCCATGAAAGTTCTATGGGATTCATGTAGGGCGATTTGGGTGGCCAAATCATTCAAGCGAATTGTCCAGAATGTTCTTCAGACCAGTCACGAACAATTGTGTCCCGGCAACATGGTTGATTGTAGTGCATAGAAATGAACGTGAACACGAACATGAAGTCCATTGATAGCAGCCGATGGTCTTCCAGTAGCCGCACATAACCATTTCCAGTCAAAGATCGGTTCAGTTGGACCAGTGGACCCATTCCATTTCGTGTAAACACAGCCCATACCATAACGGAGCCACCGCCAGCTTGCACAGTGCCTTGTTGACAACTTGGGTCCACGGCTTCGTGTGGTCTGCCCCCACACTCGAATTCGACCATCAGCTCTTACCAACTGAAATCGGAACTCATCTGACTAGGTCACAGTTTTTCCAGCCTTCTAGGGTCCATCCTATATGATCACAAGCCCAGGGGAGGCGCTGCAAGCGATGTCGTGTTCTTACAAGGGAACCTCCCCATCGCACCCCCTTCATATTTAGTTATAAGTTGGCACATTGGATAGACCTTGAGAAACTGAACCCAGATCAATCGAGAAAACAGGAAGAAGTTGTGTGGAACTATGAAAAAAATTAGAAAATATACAAACTTAGCAGTCCATGCAAAGATAGGCAACATCAAGGACAGTGAGATGTTAGGTGCGCCGTGGTCGTGTGGTTAGCGAGAGCAGCTGCGGAACGAGAGGTCCAAGCTTCAAGTCTTCCTTCGACTGAAAATTTTAATTTTTTATTTTCAGTTTATGTGACAAACTCTTATGTTTTCATCACTATTTTGGGAGTGATTATCACATCTACAAGAAAACCTAAATCGGGCAAGGTAGAAGAATCTTTTTACCCATTCGCTAAGTGTACAAGTTAGGTGGGTCGACAACATATTCCTGACATGTGACGCACATGCCGTCACCAGTGTCGTATAGAATATATCAGGCGTGTTTTCCCGTGGAGGAATCGGTTCCCAGTGGAGAGGCACGTCCTTTCGTCTACTAATCGCACGGTTTTGCGGTGCGGTCGCAAAACACAGACACTAAAATTATTGCAGTAAACAGAAACGTCAATGAACGAACGAACATATCATAACTTTGCAAAAATAAAGAAAGTAAAATTTTCAGTCGAGGGAAGACTTGAACCAAGGACCTCTCGTTCTGCAGCTACTCACGCTAACCACGGGACCATGGCGCTGCTGCGCTCGCATTCTCCTTGATGTTGCGTACCTATCCTACATATGGACTACTCAGTTTGAATATTTTACTAATTTTTTTCACGGTTCCACAGAACTTCTTCTTGTTTTCTCGATTGATCTGTGTTCAGTTTTTCAAGGCCTATCCACTGTGCCAACTTATAACTAAATCTGAGGGGGGTGCGATGGGGAGGTTCCCTTGTTAGCAGACGCACACGCATCGGTCGTTCGTGCCATAGCCCATTAACGCCAAATTTCGCCACACTGTTCTAACAGATATGGTCTTCGTACGTTCCACGTTGATTTCTTCCGTTATTTCACGCGGTGTTGCTTGTCTTTTAGCTATGACAACTCTATGCAAGCGCCACTGCTCTCGATCGTTAACTGAATACCGTCGGTCACTGCGTTGTTCGTGGTGAGATGTAATGCCTGAAATTTGGTGCTCTTGGCACACTATTGACACTGTGCGTCTCGGAATACTGAATTCCCAAACGATTACCGAAATCGAATGTTCGCCCCAACTACCATTCCGCCTTCAAAGTCTGTTAATCCCCGACTTGCAGCCATAATCACGTCGGAAACCTTTACACACGAATCACCTGCGTACAAATGACAGCTCCTCCAATGCACTACCCTTTTATACCTGTGTACGCAATACTACCGTCATCTGTATATGTGCATATCACTCTCCCATGGCTTTTGTCACCTCAGTGTAGAATTGGTCATGCCTTCCCACCTATGGCTGCTCCAGTTAAGCTAACAATTTCGGGGATTATCTTAATCAATCAAATGGTTCAAATGGCTCTGAGCACTATCGGACTTAACTTCTGAGGTCATCAGTCCCCTAGAACTTAGAACTATTTATACCTAACTAACTTAAGGATAGCACACACATCCACGCCCGAAGCAGCATTCGAACCTGTGACCGTAGCGGTCGCGCGGTTCCAGACTGTAGCGCCTAGAACCGCTCTGCCATCCCGGCCGGCTCTTAATTAATCGGCATGTAGGATTTCCTCCTACCTGTTTCCTGCGAATCTCTCGTAGATGCCCCTCGAAGCAGTTTTTGTAGCAAATTGGATTCGTCAGCAGATGCAAGCAGGCTACCTGTGATTATAAGTGGACATGGATAGCTAATGTACATGAAATAAGTCGTCAGACGTCGTTATGATGCGTTTATTAGCAAACATCGTAAACCAGCAACAGTTAAACATTTTGAAACCATTCCTCTCAAAAAGTTAATAAAGTTCGAGGGCATGGTAATACCGACTATTACATAGAAAGAGGCTCCCAGTAAATTCTGTCGCCAACTGACGAGATTGGTGCACAGCCGAAATCGTAAAACTTCGTAGCCCTTCGTACATCTTTGATAATTTAACAATATTCATTTGCCTACTGAATTAATTGGTTCGCTACATATCGATACTATCGTATTAAAGCCATGATGACCCTTAGGCTCCTTCTAGTATTTGTTATGTCAAAAGTGGTATTTAATAACTAATATTTAATAAGGAAAGTTATGAGTTTCGCTCCAGAGCACTTGTGGTTCCCCTACTTCTTGACAACCAAGCAAGATTTACTCTCAAGGATCGGGTAGTCCTCCCTACTCCCATAATTCACGACAGTGCCATATGGTCCACTCGTCACCATTACGCTTGTGGGAACCAGCCCGTACTCGTTGCCGTCGTATTCTGCAGCGCTGTTAAAGGTAGCAAATTACTTCTCCTACCTGTGGAGTCCTAGTACAGGTAAAATTTAGAAAACAAAATTCATTCCAAAACAGGAAGAAGTTCATTCATTCATTCTTGTGGTTTTGCGACTGAAAATCAATTTATCAGTTTACTGGTGTAGGTAATATTATGCAGCACACATCGTTAGTACAGTAGCAGGTTCTACTCGTCATCCCAGGTCCAGCAAATATTAATGGACGCTTAGCGTCGCTGGGAAGAATCAGTGAACACTTTGTTTCAAACAAAAGTTGTTCCCTTATGAAGTGATTTAGCACCCCTAGATATTGATGCACTGTTTTTGAAACAGTCTCTCTCCAGTTCATAGTTGGCAGAACCTGTCAAAGAACCTTCCGTCAGAGAGTATATTTGCTTCACCACTCGATCGCAACCATTCATATCTTACAATGTTTTTGTTGCGGTCTTCAGTTCAGAGACTAGTTTGATGCAGCTCTCCACAATACTCTATACTGTGCAAGCCCTTTCATCTCAAAATAATTGCTGAAACCTACATCCTTTTGAACGTGCTTCTTGTATTCGTCTCTTGGTCACCCAATAAGATTTTTACCCGACACACTTCCCCCAAGTACTAAGCTGGTAATCCCTTGATATCTCAGAATGTGTCCTGTCAACCGATGCCTTTGTTTAGTTAAGTAGTGCCACAATTTTTTTTCTCCCCAATTCTAATCAGTACCTCTTCATTGGTTCCATGATCTACCCGTCTAGTCTTCAGCATTATCGTGTTGCCCACATTTCAAAAACTTATATTTTCTTCTTGCCTGAACTGTTTATCGTCCACGCTTCACTTCCACAAAAGGGCACTCCAGGCAAACACCTTCAGGAAACACTTCCTAACACTTAAACCCATTTTCGACGTAAACAAAATTCTCTTCTTCAGAAACGCTTTCCATGCCATTGCTAACCTACGTTTTGTATCCTCTCCACTTCGGCCATCATCAGTTATTTTACTGCAGAATAGAAAAACTCATCTACTGCTTTTAGTGTATCGTTTAGTAATCTAATGCCCTCAACATCACCTGATTTCATCCGACTACATTCCATTACCCTTCTTTTGCTTTTATTGATGTTCATCTTATATCCTCCTTTCAAGGCCACTGTTTATTCCGTTCAACTACTCTTCCAAGTCCTATGCTGTCTCTGACAGAATTACAGTGTTATCAGCAAACTCCACAGTTTTTATTCCTTCTTCCTCAACTTTAATTTCTTCTCCAAATTTTTCATTGGCTTCCTTTACTGCTTGCTGAGTGCACAAACTGAGGAACATTGGGAACAGGCTGCAACTGTGTCTCACACCCCCCGTAACCATTTTCCCTACCATGCCACTTGACTCTTATAACTGCCATTTAGTTTCCGTACAAGTTGTATACAGGGTGTTACAAAACGGTACGGCCAAACTTTCAGGAAACATTCCTCACACACAAAGAAAGAAAATATGTCATGTGGACATGTGTCCGGAAACGCTTACTTTCCATGTTAGAGCTCATTTTATTACTTCTCTTCAAATCACATTAATCATGGAATGGAAACACACAGCAACAGAACGTACCAGCGTGACTTCAAACACTTTGTTACAGGAAATGTTCAAAATGTCCTCCGTTAGCGAGGATACATGCATCCACCCTCCGTCGCATGGAATCCCTGATGCGCTGATGCAGCCCTGTAGAATGGCGTACTGTATCACAGCCGTCCACAATACGAGCACGAAGAGTCTCTACATTTGGTACCGGGGTTGCGTAGACAAGAGTTTTCAAATGCCCCCATAAATGAAAGTCAAGAGGGTTGAGGTCAGGAAAGCTTGGAGGCCATGGATTGGTCCGCCTCTACCAACCCATCGGTCACCGAATCTGTTGTTGAGAAGCGTATGAACACTTTGACTGAAATGTGCAGGAGCTCCATCGTGCATGAACCACATGTTGTGTCGTACTTGTAAAGGCACATGTTCTAGCAGCACAGGTGGAGTATCCCGTGTGAAATCATGATAACGTGCTCCACTGAGCGTAGGTGGAAGAAACTAAAATGAGCTCTAACATGGAAATGAAGCGTTTCCGGACACATGTCCACATAACATCTTTTCTTTATTTGTGTGTGAGGAATGTTTCCTGAAAGTTTGGCCGTACCTTTTTGTAACATCCTGTATAACCTTCCATTCTCTGTATTTTTACTGTATTTTTATCCCAGCTACCTTCATAATTTGTATTCCAGACGACATTGTCTAAATCTCTCTCCAAATCTACAAAAACAATACATGTAAATTTGCCTTTCCTTAACCTATTTTCTACGATAAGTCGTAGGGTATTGCCCCACGAGTTCCTATATTTCTTCAGAATCCAAACTGATCTTCCTTGAGGTTGGCTGTTACGTGTGACGATACCTAACGGTTACTGCTGCTGAGCTGCTTTTCTAAACAGCATTCTATACGAACAAACCAGATGAGTCCTTACCTGTGGTTACTCGTGATTTAGGTACTCGGATTATGCACGGCTCTATTTAAGGGAATAGCTCGACATAGTCATAGGATCAAACCACACCTGTCTTATTTCATGCCTTGCAACTAAGTCGCTGGGTCCATTTAGGAACTAATTCTTCGCTTCACTTCAGAATTTGTTCTGGAAACAACTCTCAAACATTTCATAGTTAGTAAATGAAGGAATCACTAAATCTGCCCATGACTGTGCATTTGCCCTTGAGACGTCTTTCTGTGAATTTAATTTTTGCCTCTTCTGACGTCCCTCACACAAAACCATCTCTGCATACAGCAACAAAATCAACTGGATTGTATTTTCAATCATCTATAAAACCTTTTGTCATTCCTGAATTAACCCATGGAACACCGAACTGCTAAGGACTTTAATTCTGCTGGTATATCTTTAATCCTCTGTTGCCACTGCAAAACTTAATTATTAATCTCTGCTTCCAATTGCTGTCTATTTTTCACCTCCTCTTTTTCACACTCTACCATACACATTGTTAATAGACTTAGTGGTCACTTCCTCAAGTGATTTTTGCCTCAGCACACAATTCTTAACATCGCCACCCAGCGCATCCTGCATCTTCTCCAACTTACCACAGAAATATTTTTCTACAGTGGTAACGCTGGTGTTAGCCAGGCCAACATCCTCAGAAATTTTGCCTACATCTGCTGCTATAGCGTCTAAATTGAATCAATCATCCCTTCTGTATCAGATTTAATTTTCTTCGCCTCAACTTTTACTATTTCTGCTACACTTATCTCTGCTGAACCTGTTTTTATTGAACCTATTTCTGTACCCAGTAGCCCCATTTTAGAGTTCAAATTTGTCAGAATTTCCCTTACGGGGACATTAAATGTTCTATGCCACCAACGTTAAATTATCGAATTTTGAGACCCATTATCTTGAAAACTTTTTAAGTCACCAACTTACAATTTCCCATGATTATTGAATGCACCTTTCTAGATACACTGAATTAGAATTATTACTGAAATTGTATTTTGGAGCATGTTATCTCAACACTCAATTTTTTACAGAATTTTGTAAATAAATGAGCGTAAAAACAAAAAAAGCTCATGATATTTTAATTGTTCTTGTTCCATATGTGTTGAATCTCACACTTGGTATGCTGAGAAAATTTCATGTGACTACCATCAGTACGTTTTTAGAAAATGGATCATTTATTGCAAAAGATGTAGTTCAGAGATATTGAGGTTTAAATATTTTTTATTACAAATTTTTATACATACTTACATTTCTGTGTCTTTTATGCAGTAGAATTGCCCTGGCCCATAGTCCGTGTCTTCTTCAGTGTCACTACAGCCCAGTGCTTGACCCCTTCTTTCCTTTCTTGCTTCTTTTGTCATTTGCTGAGTAGCTAACTCTGCTTGACATACACGAAGCTCATCCAGCTCCCGCAGTCCTTTAGCTGTGTTCAATCCAAATCTTACCCCTAACGTCTCCAGAACCTCAAGTCTTTCATAGTTCCCACCATTAAAAGCTATTACAGCATCAGACACTGCTAACGTTAGAGTCATATTACTGCCAAAGGAAGAGAATGTTTTTGTGTAAATTCATGCAGGGTGCAGAAAATTCAGCTTGTGTAAATTTACACCAAGTGTTTGGTGGAGGTGGACACAAAGCATGACATGGCTTTTCATTGGTTGATATTCGATGAAAGAAAGTGCTCCACACAGCTCTTTTCATTTCTCTAAATTGTCACAGTTATCTCTAATAATATTCCTGTAATTCATGAATTACTTTGTCCGTTAGTCTTCCAGCACATTTTATTGTCTTGCCACCAGACTGTGTTGTTTTACCCAACTTGGAGTTTAGGTTATGTAGACATGTTCCCATCCATTTTTGACATGTCCTACACACTCAGGCTGTTTTGTACTGAAATGAAAGCCTTTCTGTCTCCATCACCTAAGTAATTCACATATCTGACACCTCTCTCCTTCTGCAAACATTGGAAAATGTTAACTGCTTCTTTTACCTCCATTCCCCCACTTGTGCCATTATGATTTTTTATACACTGCTGCTCATGAAGTAATCTGTTCTTCTGGTTCACTGTACAACCTTGGCAGTACCTACTGAGAACTTCAAAATTCAAAACTTTTCCAGTGTCAGTACTTATTGCAGAAGCAAAACCATTCTTAGAACCAAGATTTTGCTAAGATCCATCAACAGCGATGCTGATGCCTGTGTCACCCTTGTTTGTTCAACAGATTCTGATGTAGCAGCAACCATCGAATCTTCAGCCACAGCATTTACAGAGTCCCGAATTGCCGTTGTATATTTCATATACCTAGAAGGTAGTTTTGGCAAATTCAACACAGTGCAGAGAACATTACCAGCCCTAACACTTTTACCAATGCATCTAAGGCCATAGAACAGTCTCAAATTAATTTCATACAATTCATTACCTGAACACTTTGATGAAGTATGAAATGCTTTTTCGTTCTTGTGCTTCTGACATTTAATAATTAATTTAGACACAACACCTATTCTAACTCCAATATCCTCACGAAGTTTAACTTCACCCCCACAAACACAGCAAGAGACAGTTTCAGAAAGAACTTGTGCAAGGATTAGCAGATCAATAATGACATTGTCCATAATATCATTACTTTTACCTCTGTCACCTGTTTCTAAAGTTACTTTCCTTTCCAATGCACTAGGGGGCATGGTCACTTCAGAAACATTATCGTGGTTTCCTTCATTGCTAGCACATATGTTTTCAAGTACTTCAGAACAAAATGCAGGTCTCACATATATGTTACCCCCAAATTTGCGTTTCTTGAAGTTACTTTTACGCATAGTCATTTTATGCAATAGAAGTTAGCTTAGTACAAAAATAGCTGATAGTCACACTACTTCCAATAAAAACTAGTATCAGAAAGAAAGGACTGATTTGATTATTTATAAGGCCAACTTCTGAGACATAGAAGTAGGCACAAAACAAAGCAATTCACAGCCTTCTAGACTGTGTAGTTCCCAAGATATGACTGTTCAACTGTGGCAGTATATGCGTAGCCACGAAATTTGACAGTTACACGTCAACATTCAAAATATTGTTTGAAGGTCTCACAATAGTCTGATTTTAATGTATTATATACCAAAATGTTCAGGAAAGTTCAAAGTAGATCATGGAGTAGAAAACAGAAAATGTCAAATTTCAACGAATTTCACGTACCATGTCCCCTTAACCATGCCACTGACTCGTCTGCAGCTACATCTCCCGTCTCTGATATCGGACTATCTGCCCCACTAATATCGAATCTATCTACACTATGACGTTCAGATTTTGGACTAACTGGCCCTTTCACATTATCTGAACCACACACACTGGGTGGTTGCTTAATCATTGGAATCTCCATTACTGACAATGACCCTGTGGTTTCACACATATTAACGCTATCAATAAGTACCTAACTTATCGGCCATGCTTGTTATTTCTGCTGTACTGTTGTTGTCAGATGTAAAGATGCTGTTGATGCCATCGCTGGTAAACGAAGTCGCAGCCGGTGGCCCTCACTGCCATTGCCACTGTTGCTCTCTGCTGCTACTGGCTGCTGCTGACTCAAAATCAACACCCCTCTGCATATCCTTCTCCTTCTTTCTTGAAGGTCCATCTCTAAATTCTGCTACCATTACACATGCACGGAACTGCTGCAAAATCTCATGTTTCGAGGCTGCATGAAGGCTGCCTATCATGCGAAAGATTTTGGTCCTGGAATACAGAATACTGTAACATGTTAGAATTACAAGGAATTAGACTCATATCGCAGACGAGAAAACCTCCATGTCGACAGTACGTAATGGATACTGCAGCTGAGTTGCTCTTCTAACCAGCATCCCATAAGAACAAACCAATTGTGTCTTTACCTATGGTTACTGGTACCTTAGGTAGTTGGAAGTACTATATTTATGTCGATTCTGGCGGAAAGAGAATATTTTTTAAAAATTACCAGATTCAAAACAAAGATTTTACTTTTACTGTATTCCACATTCAAAATTTCTCTATGATGAAAAACGAAATCTCCATATTATTAAAGAAATACAAAAAATATAATCTTCATTCAAATCGAAGACCACGAGCTAATTTATCTTTGTTTTGTATTTTAATCGATAAACAACATTTAAGCCAATAATTTTGACTAATTTATCATTGTCTTCTGAAAAGATTTCCGTATAACGATCTGGGAGACTAATTTCATATTAATATCTAAAAGTAATAAAAGTTTTTCACCAAATTTAGTTACAGAAATATCAGCTTTTGAAATATAATAAGAATTA